>NW_023603184.1:29720807-30920807 GCF_014898055.3 Talpa occidentalis
GCATTAATCTACACTGGTGAGTTAGAAAAATTTAGCAGTGGAATTTAAAAAATGAAAACTTATATATAAACCCCAATCTATGGCATGTACAATATCTAGTTTAAATGTGGGAGAAGGCTTTGTGAAAATTAAGAAAGACCACTGAGATGAGAACAAATAGAGGCTATTTATTTAGAGCATGCTGTATAGCAAGGGAGTGAGTTGGCATCACTAGTATTTGGCAGAGACTGAGAGACAGGAAGAGGAGTGGAAAAAAGGGAAAACTACAGGTACTTTAATTAGTTTGTTGACATTGGAAGCTGGGAATCAGCTAACTAGAAGTGGGGCATCTTATGTGATTGGTTTGGAGAGTATTTTTGGCTCTCTCTGATTGGTCCTGAGTTGAAAGTAGAGAAGGCAGTGGGTGGGATCAAAAATCAGACAAGTTGGTAATCAGAATCCTAATCATCTGGGCTGATGGCTACAGAGGTTGTAGTTTTACTTTCCAGTGGTTGCTGCAGAGACTGGGAGTCAGAGTTCTACTGTCATTGTCACATCTGTCCTTTAGTATAGTCAGTCTTGGTCTGGAGACTGGGTTCTCGGTTCGACTTTCCAAAACCCTCCCATACCCATGCAGCCTAACCACTCTGTACAGCTGGAGGTTCTAAAGAAGATAGTTGGGAAATCTCAGATCTATGTGATAAGTCTTCCTGCTCAAAAATTCTTATCCTTCTGGCACAAATTTCTGGTTGTCTTTGATTTATTGTTCTCATAAAGCATTTGATTTCCTGATGGAAGCCAGGAGGTTCCTCTTATTTACCCATTACCAATCCACATATGTGAACATATGTTTATCCATTAAATTTGAGCAAACGTGGTTTGTTCATTCACTCATCCTTTCAACAAATGGAACTGAACTTCTATTTACACAGGAATCCAGGACAGATGGGCAGCTGAGGTACGGTTTTGGCCCACAAGGTTCTCACGGTCAAAAGGAAGGGAGAGAAAAGGTCAACCAGTACTAGTTCATGGACAAGGAAGTCAGCTACCCATCTAGCAGGTTTATCAAATGTAGTCTTCACAATGAACTACCCTCATTTTACACAGGAAGGGACAAGCTCCAGGGGAATTAAGCAAGACTCTTCAAGTCACACTTAGGTTTAATTCTGAAGCTCATTTCTTTCTTTCTTTTATGTGTTTTTTCCAAAGGAATTAAATATAAGCTCTAAGTATTCATTAAAGAAGTAACAATTTTGTAGGTAAGACATATATACATTCATATTGTAAAATTTCAAACAGTACAGAAAATAATGAAATACAGAAAAATACAGAATGCAGAAAAAGTGAAACATCCCTGACATCATCCCCCCAATAAATCCAGAGTTTCCTATCCAAAGGTAACATTAAATATAATTTGATGTGTATCCTTTAGATTTGCACCTATGCATTTATGTGCATAAAATTAAGCACAAAATAATATATTTTCATCTTCATAGGAATTTAAATTTACATAAATGATATCATGGCCTACCTAATGACCCAAATTGGGATAGATTTTTACATTTTACAAAATGTACCAGAGGTATTTCCAGGTCAGTATGTAGAGATATACCTCTTTTTAAAAACTGTTGCATATTCTCTGTAGTATGAATGTGTTAATTATTCCACAGTTGATGGACATTTATATTGTTTTGAAATTTTTATTATTATAAATAATGCTATGATTAACATCCTTGTAGAGACATCTTTGAGAAAATTTGCAACTTTTCATCCTTGGTAGTTGCCAAGGAATGGAATCTTAAGGGATGCACATTTATAATTTTAATAGTCACTGCCAGATTTTTCCTCCAAAAATCTTGCCAATTTAAACACTCTCCCTGACTGTGAGCAAGAGTCTATTTCCTTACTTGCTTAATAGCTCTTGATGTTATCAATCTTTATAACTGTCAGTCTGATAGTTAAAAGTGGTATCTTATGTTAATTTACATTTTCCCGATTACTGAAAACATTAAGAATCTTATAATGTGTCTTTTAAAAAATGATTCTAAAATATTTAATATATAATTATATAAATAAAAATGCTTAGTACAAATTATTTTACATATATGACTATATAAAGTACATAATTTTATTTGTCTAAAACATATTTTTATTTAAAATTGATCTTTATATAGTCCAGATAATGATACTTGGTTTTGAATTTCAGATGCTTCTCTCTACCCTTCTTTTAATTTTACTTGTGACTGCTTGATCATCAAGAAATTTTTGCTTTAAACAAATATATTCAACCTTCCATTTATGAATTTTCTTTTTGTGTCTTGTTTAACAATAATCTCTGGGCCTCCCTGGTGGCCTAGGGGTTAAGTCCCAGAACTACGACCACTATGGCCTGAATTTGGTCTCCCACCAGGGAGCTAACACATATGGTGCAAAATGTCTCTCCTGTCTTCCCTGCTGTTCCCCTCAGCCATGTCTTTCAGTAAATCTACCTGTTCTGCTTCCCACTCTGTCTCTGGTGAATTCTCTCAACTCTTGCACCTCTGGCCTACACCCAGTTCTTCTACACAAAAATAAAATTTTTAAAAAATTAAAAAATATATAAAAATAATCTCTGACACCTTAAGTTATAAGTGTGTTCCCATACTTCTAATATTTTTATAAATTTTAAAATAGATTTATGTCTTTAAATTTACTGGAATTTAATTTTATGAATGATATGATGTCAACAAATTTTAAGAGAAAATTGATGGTATGCTCAAAATGAGGTGCCAAAAGTTCAGTAATGACAGGTCTACTTACAGTGATGTGGCCAAAATGGCACTGGCTTGAGGTGACCCTGCAGGTACCCCGTCTCCACTCTCCTCTTCTGATTTTCTGCCTGTTTTTCGCTTTGGCCTGGCTCCAAGTAAGAGACCCGAGGAGCTCTGTGATAGAGTCCATGTAGATTCTCCTCTCAGGCAATGATCAGGGCACAAAAGAATGAAGATAGTGTCTGGAGAAGCAAACCAAAGATACCCAGCACAGATGGGAAATCACATTACCTAGTTTTCCTCAAGTGGCTGGTTTGTTGACCCACATCCATTCATTGAATAGTTTGCCCTTCCCCCAAAGCTTGGAAATGTTACTTTATCAAATATAAAATTTTTGTCCATCTCTGTTCTGTTCAGTTGATCTTTTTTTCTCTTTTTGCCCAAAACCCATACCATGTTATGGTATTTTATGTTTTGATAACAAGTCATCACTCATTAATCTTCTGGTTCAATTTTTTTCTCAGCTATTCAAGCAGATTCATAATCCCCGAAAAATCTTAGAATAAGTTTATTGTGTTCAATAAAAACTTATATTGGGATTTTGAATGATGTTGAGCTGAAATAATACTTTAATGTTGTCAGCATCCCTGCAAAGTTTCCCCAATCAAAGACTTGGAATAGCCTCATTTTCTTCAGATTTTTTTTATGTTCTTTAGTAAAGTAATGTAATTTTTCTTCATTTAAATTGCATGTTCCTCTGAGGCTTTTTCCTCATAGGTATTTTATAGTGTTATTGCTCTTCTGAATGGGCTCTTTTTCCTTATTACATTGTGTAATCAGTGATTGCTTGGGCTTAGGAAACCTTTTGATTCTTGTACTTTGAGTTTGCATCTGAGCATTGTTGAACTCTCTCAATAGTTCTAATGGCTTGTGCTTTTATTCTCTTGGGAAATGTTAAGTACAGTTTCTGTTTCTTTTCCATGTTTTAGTTCTTAATCTATCACCTCTAGAATATTAAATTACATTGATAGTGGTATTCATGCATATTCCTCATGTTAATGTGAATATTACTTTATTTCGCTTTTAAGTATAACATAAAAATATGTATTACAAAATGATGCCTCTAATAAAGTTGAGGAAGACCCTTTAGCTGGGAAAGTTTTCTTCTTTTTCATGTGGAAGGTGGTATTTGGGAAACTAGCCAAGCAGGATTCCATGTGCCTGGAGTTTACAGGCACTGAGAGAGATTTAGAGGCTAAACCATGATTCTGACTTTCAAAATAGTTGTGATGTAAATAAAAATATGTATGAAAAAGTTAGCAAACCCGAGATAGCCAGGAACTGAGAACAAAATTAAAGAGGGTTAAAATCAGGAAGGAGATGTATGAGGAGTGAAACAATGAGAACATCAGAGCTTCTTAGAAAGGTTAGTGTCTATCTCAAAGGCAGTAGCAGGACAGAGCTAAATGGACAGGGAGAAAGAGATTATTTCAGATGAAGAGAGTTGACAGAGTAAAAACTGAAGTGAGAACTTGGAAGTGAGAGTAAATCGGGTACCCCAGGAAGACAGTAAGCAGAGAGATTTGGTGAAATTAGAAGGCCTTTGGGGGCCAAAATCTACTGCAAAATCATCGAGGGCCTCCAGTGTCAAGATGAAGACATTGAACTTGATTCAAGAGGGACAAGGGAGTCGTTAGTGGTTTTAAACAGTGGACTGACAGGATAGGAAGAACATTTGTTAAAAAGTTATCATGGGCAATTCAATCTGGCCACAAAGTTCAGGACAAATGAAAGGAGAGAAGCCAAATTACAGAGCCCCCGCTTACAAAAAGGAGCATTTGTGGTGCAGTGTCTGGGTATTATTCCTGGGAGAAGGCAACCTGGTAAAACAAGCTGCAGAGTCTGCTAAATGTCTGTAGATGACAGCTCTGCTCCTGCTTGGCTGCTTGTGTCCCTCTGCCCAGGTGTGCTGAGGAAGGAAGCACATAGCAACTACCTCTTTCCTTTTGGCGCACACCTGACACCATTTCCATTTTCCATTTGGATGCAAGGATTTGAACATTTTTAAATTACAGACTTTTCCAGCAGCCCTCTTATAGCTTTCTCCCTATAAGTGAATGACTTAGCACTTCAAATTTCCCTAACACGCTGCAATGCTGTAAGAATAGCAAGTAGCAAGTGATAGAAAGATGCTCATGAGTAGAATTGATGCTTACAGACCCCAACAGAGGTGAGTTCTTTGCCCTGAAGTCTCACAAAAGTTTTGTCCCTTGAAATAATTCTTTTTTTTCTTTATTGCATTTATTGTACACTTTTATTACTAGATTTTTGAGATCCATTTATCACTTCCTGGGAGGGTCTGAGATGTGGATCATCCTACTTTTAAGGAAATAATCACTTGGTCATCATTTTGGGAATTCAACCTTATGAAGCAACCTTATGATTGATCACAGACAGTAATACAGTCAAAAGCAGAGTCCTGTTTAATCAATAGGTGCATTATAGACCCTGATTTTATCCTCACAGCAACCTTATGAAGAAAATACTAAGGAGGAAACTGAGGCACAGAGAGGTTAAGTAACCTGCCCAAAGCCACAGGAGAAGTGACAGGGGTGGAATTAAAAGAGAAGCATCTGGGCTCTGGAGTCTACCTTCTTGGACAGGTGCTCCTGGATCAGCTTCTACTCCAACTCAGGAGTTGCCAGATCTGTCTTTTCCATCAGTTGTTGATATCCACAGCCTTATTCACAGATGCTTCTTGCTTGTCCTCTGACTGGTAGAAGAAGGCTGTCCTCCCAACCAGCTGAGTCACAGCTTACTTTACAAAACTGAGCAGGGCTTCCCATCACCTTTAAGATAAAGTTAGAATCCTGACCAGAGCATAAAAATCTCCCCATGTCCTTTACCAGGGTCCCTGACTAGCCTCTTCTCCCACTGAATCTCTCCACAAATCCTGTTCTTCAGCCATTCCTGTCTCTTCATTCTCTTGGTAACATTCACGAAGTGCATCCTGGGTGCAGGCAGAGAGGACTCAGAGACCACCTGCCAGCAGGTCACAGCCTGCGGGGAGGCAGTAGGGATGCAACATAGACAAAGTAAATCAGGTAAATTGCAGGTCTTCACCTGCAATTCTGAAAACTAAAAAGCTCTGAAATACAAAAGATTTTTCTGAACTCATTTAGGGTCCAAACCTGCTCTGAACAGACTTGAAATTAATTAGTATCTTTTAATGTAAATATTAATGTGTTTGATGCTGCCGCAGACCTTGATGGCATCATGACAAACATGGAATTTGCACTGTATTATCTTTCTGAAATCCAAAATGTTTCGAATTTGGAAATACACCTGGCCTCAAGGGTGTCAGAGCAGGGAGCTTTGCCTCGCTGGCACAACCCTAGGTGGGGAGTTTAGTGGTAGAAGTTCATGTAGGGCGCTGCAGGAATGCAGAGTGGGCAGCCCTCTGGCAGGACTGGGTTTCACAAAAATGTTAAAAAGAATTCACCCATGAAATAACTGATTCCCAGCTGCAGCCATCAAAAGATCTGAGAACTTATTCAGTGTCCCTCATCATCAAAGAATAAAGTCCAAATTCCTTAGCGTGGTGTCCACGGCCCTCATGACTCGTTCCAGCCACCTTTACTGTCTCACTTCTAGGTGTCCCTCCTCCACACATGAGGCTGGGAGCTTCACGAGGAAGGGATCCATTTGACTCCTCTTTTTGGCCTTAATGCAAACTACAGCCTATAGGCCATATCTTATTGACTGCCTATTTTTGTAAATAAAGTTTTACTGGAACACAGTCAAGTTCATTCATCCATGTATTGTTTAGGGACACTTTCATGCTACAAAAGCAGAATCCAGAAGGTGCAACAGATGGCCTGCAAAGCCTGAAATATTTCTTCTGTGGCGCTTTGTAGAAAAATTGTACTGACCCAGCTCTAATGCAAACCTCACTGTGAGGAACCCAGTAGCTGCTGATTCCTGGCCCAGGTGAGATAAGGACTTGTGTGCAGATAGTTTATTTGGGAAGTGATCCTAGGGAGCAGGATTGGAGAGGGGGAGGAGGGTAGGTAGGGAAGGAAAGTGTAATTGACGTACTGCAGGAAACTGGCACTTGATCCCACTGGGAACCTCCTAAGTAGCCTCATGGCACGTGATTCAGAACAGTGTGCCCTGTGCCCAGGGGTGAAGGGGGAAGCCATTCAATACCCATGGGTTTCCATCCTTCATTGGCCAAAGGTGTTCCCACAGCTTTAACCCCCTGTTCTTCTGTGTTCACACATGTGAGTCTTCATCAGATTCAGAACATATACTGTGGCATCGAGAAGTGCCAAGTCAGGAACAAGAGTGCCATGCAGATGAGTGTGCCTTATGCAATGATAGTGGGGCCGAGCTGGTCCCTACAGCAGTGGCTGGAGTCAGAGCGGAGAAGAGAGGGGGTGAGAGGTGTATTGAGGTGTTCAGTGCATCAATTACTGTGAATAATAATTTAAGTAGACGCAGCTTCCCTATATTGTGAAGCTCTATGCTAGGTGCCTGAAAGCCCTACGGGGTCTTCACTATATTGTTACCATTTTGTTGATGAGACAAACTGAGGCTTAGAGTTTCTATTCAGTTTCTAAGTCATGCAATGATGGAGCTGGAATTGAAACCCCCTTTTACCTGACTCCAAAGCTCTTGTTAACTAATCACCACTAAGCTGTATTGAAATACCACACCCCGGCTTCCCACAGCCCCCCCTCCCCTGTCTTTCAGTGAGGACTGTGAGGGGCACAGCCACTCCTCTGACCCAAAGGGCAGCAGACTGCCTGCAGGGAGATGTTGTTCTCCAAGTGAGGAAACTAAATATTATTTAGAAAATAAATCCAGGGGACCTGGCAAGAGAAAGACTTGTTAGTGGGAAGAGAGGATGAGTATTAAGGAGGAATTAGCTAGAACATAATATTTTGTAACTTCATAGAGCTCACCAACTCTTTTTATCTTGGGAAGAAATAACGTAGAAAACCCACATAAGATGACTCTGTGTGTGATTTAGGAGAAATGGGCAAAGTTCAGAGAATCTGATGTGGCTGGGGTGCAGCTTACCCCACAATTTTTCTGGCATTAGGTATTGGGAAAACCACAGACTCCTTCGTCATTAGTCTGGATAGCTTTCTCTTGAGGCCAGCTAGGACCTCAGCAATGTGTACCAGGGGAGGAAGCAAGGAGTCCACTGTAAAGGGGGTGGAAATCCTGAACCAGTATGGGTGACTGGTTCATGGGAGGGCACTTAGAAAACCCAAGGCATGACTAACAGGGCAGCATGTGCCTGGCCCAGGGAGACTCAGATACCCTAAGGTCTCCCATTCAGCATGTGGGATCCAGATGCCAGGGATCCTGGGAGGCCAGCAGTGGCACAGTTTCAGGGGAGCAATCCAATGGCAGGAGAGTTTCATTCAGAATCTGAAGGCCCAGGTGCAGGTTTTAGCTCCCAGAGGAGAAAACTGGCAAGAATTAGGGAGGAAATGCAGGCACAGAGGGGCAGGCCCCAGACACAGCTGAAGCTCAGGAGGAACACAGAAATCCTACTCTGAACTGTGCCAACATTGCAAGGGGCTGACTGCAATGGACACGCACCCTAGTGGTGCACTGGGGCTCAGGGCCTTGGCTGCAAGACCACTGTCAGTCCTCTCCCACTGATGGAGCAGGAGTTGCCAATATTCACAATGTTCAGTCCTGTGGACATTTTTTAATTGAGATTAAATTCCCATAGTGTAATATTCACCATTTTGAGTCATCAATTCAGTAGCATTTAGTAACTGACAATGTTACGCAACCACTACTATCTAGTTCCAAAATATTTCCATCGCTCCAAGTAAAACCCTTTGCCTATTAAGCAGTTTCTCCCCACAGCCCCATGGCAACCACCAATCTGCATTCCGTCTCCATGGATTTACCTAGTCTTGATATTTCATAGAAATGGAATCATTCAATAGGTGACCTTTTGCTTCCCGCTTTTTCCCCTAGTGTCATGTTTTTGAAGTTCAGCAGCAGGGTAGCATGTATCATTACTTTATTCCTTATATATCTGAAATAGTATTCCATCACATGTATACACCATAGCTTGTTTGTCCCAGGGGACACTTTTGGACATGAATGGTCAAAGGATAAAAATAGAAACATTTGGCTAATGGTGAAAAAGTACCAGAATGTGTCATACCTCCACTCACCTTTTAACCTATATAGATTTTTAAATCAGGAGATACACACAATCCATGTGTTGTTCCACTTTGGGGCCTCACCCCACCTGGTGAAGAACCATGATGACTCTGGGACAAGGGTGGAAAAGGACAAAGGACAAAGAAATGGTTTCACATTTAGGCTTTCAGGATCATGAAAGTGAGTATCTCTGCAGGGTCCCATATGTTATCCCGTCACTGAAATGTCTTAGTTACATCTTTTACATTGAGTATGTCACCACAGTGTAACAGTGCCATATATCTGGGTACTGTTAGAAGCCAGGGCGAAAGTCCACTGAAGGTGCTGGAAAGACGAGCAGAGGATCCTCCATGCTTTAAGATATGGGACCCTGCAGAGATACTCACTGTCCCTGGCTGGCCACTACTAGTCAAAGAATTGTCCCTGAATTATTTGCATCTGTGCAAGCCTGCTTGTCCCAGAGAACACCAACCTTAAGATAATGAAGCAGTAAGACTGCATAAGAAGAAAGAACATCCCCTCCTCCTTACACAATTAATTCTTGTGAGCTGATTTCAGTTTTCCTTGGGCATCTCCCTAACATTTCACATTCTCTGGAAGCTGGGAAAACAGAGGAGAAAAAGCTCCTTTATATCTTAGTTCTATGCTATTCATAAATGAAAATCATTGTTAATTTAGAGTTTGACAGCTGTGGTGCATTTGTAAGTCCAGGGCAGCTGTCATCAGCACTCCGGCTTATTTTTCAAACAGATGTTTAATTTGACTTTAGTGCTGTTGCCAATTTTTGAGGAGAAAGAAGGGGGAGGCAGAAACAGAAATAATCATTATATTCATCATTTGGTTTCCTTTCAAAACATAAATCGGCATGATTAACGATGACATCAGAATTGCTCTAATTGCAGTTTTGGGTGCAGGACTGGTTAGCTATCATCTCCTACATGGTCCAATGTCCATTTTTTGCTTTCTTTTTAAAAGTCAGAGGCTGTTTTGTGATAATTACACCCAGACTCTGAACAACGGTCCCAGCTACCCCCTAAAGCTTTCCAGAGGGCAGAAAAAATTGGGGAGTAGTGAGTGATGGGTGACTGAGCCACCACCCTAGAAGAAAGCCACAGGACTGAGTCTTGTCTTGTAGCTGTGGAATCAGGAAACCAACAAGAGCAAACAGACAGAGTCTGTGGAATGGCAGCCAGGGTCTCCCACTCATTCTTACACAGATACCATGCTTATGTGGCTTAGGCAGCTGGCTTGGTGCATGCTCACAGTGTGCAAATCAGTCTCAGTGTATAAAATTAAACACATCTGTGGGTCCACGTAGAAATCTGATGAGTCAGAATGTATTTGAACAGGCCCCACTGTTCCAGGCCACGGTGCTTAGAGGAATCTGCCTTTACACCAGCTGTGTTGCTAGGTAAACCCACTTCCCGGATCTGATTTCTCTACCCTTGCTTTTTTTTGTTTGGCCTGTAGTGCTCTCATTTGGCTTTTACCATCTATCATGTGTCCAACCAGTGCCCCCTCCCCCACCCATACCTCCTGGACAGTGTCTCTGTACTGGGATGCATATGCAGTAGCACCTTTTACTGCATTTCTTTGTACTTGTCTCCTTGTACATTGAGATTGAGACAGAAGACTCACCTTGCCTTCTGCCTCAGTCAACAGTGGTGATATGTAATGTGCTAAAGAAGAATCTGTCCCAAGAGAAAATTTGGCAGATGTCCTGGATGCCAGTGATCCACAGCCTTCTCCGACTAATGCTGGTAATAACAGGGCACTCCAGACAGAACTAAAGGTGTGGATGCTAAGGGACAAGTCTGATTCCTCAAAGGGTGTCCTTCCTGTCTTTTTAAATGAAAAGTTTTATTTGCAGATTGTTAATCAGGAAATAATTCTTCCTTAATTTCAGAAAGACCAGACTTCTGCCAGATTGACCACCCAAGAATCTGGGGGCAACTTTAGGGATGGTGCTTGGTTATTGCTTGCCACCCAGGTACCTCTAGATTATGTCTCTCTTCCTAGACAGCTGCTGCGCCGTCTTTGTTCCAGGCTTGGTATCCCACTTCATAGCTAAGGCCGAATGACAATAGTTGGTAAGATGCTGTTGAAAGCTTGAGGTGCATCAGAGGGAATTATAACAAAGAGAACCCACCCACTGGCTTATAGGCTTGGCTGCTATTAGGGCACAGAAGCCCAAGCTCATTCTTGGGGATTCCCTACTCTCACACTTGGTGGACATCAGGCTCCCTGCCTGCCCCAGTGGCCAAAACAATGTGCTTGTGCATGTTAATAGTTAATAATTACAAAGATGGGGCTTCCCCTGGTGGCACAGGCAGTTGTATGCAGTGCTGTGAAGCTGTCTGCAGCCTCTGCAGTGTGGGTTTGATCCTGGCCAGCTGGCGAGAATCCCACATGGCAAGGCAGACCTCTCCTGTCTCTCCCGCTGCTCCCCTCAGCAGTGTATTTTGTCAGTCTGCCTGTTCTGTTCCCCGCTCTGTCTCTGGTGGATCCTCTCACCCTCCAGCGCATCTGGTCTGTACCCCGGTTCTTGTATAAATAAATAAATCTTAAAAAAAATAATAATTACAAAGATGAAAACCAGAGCTTTGGAGTGGAGAAGTCTGACAGACACTAGTAATGGCACCAATCTAAGTTTAAATGGCAGGACTCAATGGGAAGAGCTCAGTCTCACCTCCACAATATTCCTGATAAAGACATATGAGCTGAATTTAGTCCTCAAAAAGCCATCAGACAAGCCCAAGAATTTTTCAAAATTATTGATATGTAATCATCAAAAGTTTCAAAATCATGTAAGTGAAGGAACACCTGAGAAACTGCTCTCAAGTCTAAAGAAAACTGTTCTAGATTAAAGAGACAGGAAATCTTAGTGCAATGCTATGATTCAAAACTAGATCTTTTGGCTTTAAAGGAGCAATTCTAGTCCAAATTTGAATATTGTTTGAGGATTAAATGTACTGATGTTAATTTCCTACATCTGAAAACTATATGTTTTCATATCTCCTACATGGTTATCTAGGAGAAATTTCTTGTTCATGGGACACTCACAGTAAGATGCTAAAGATGATAAGACATCACATCAGCCACTTACTCTCAAAAGCTTCAGTTTTTTATACTACTCTTATAAGTTATCTTGAAGGATAAAATGGCTTCAAATTAAAAAGACTCAGCTCAAAGACAGAGGGTCATGAGGCAGAAAGGAAAAGAGAGGACAGATATCTACATTTGCATCTTCCCTTGGCTTCTTTCTTTGCCCCCTTTTCTCCTGGCTTCTTCCTCTCAGAAGATGTGGGTGAGAAGACATTCTGATCAACTGAGAACAGGCAAGGACTCAGCAGGCACGAGCGGCTGGGCTGACCTCATTCGTCTCTTAATTCCTACATATAGCACCACTGTTCCTAGCAGGCACCATGCCAGGCATGGAGGATGCTGAGATGGACAGGGCACAACCTCTCCAGAAACTCACAGTGGTGGAAAAATAGACTGGTTTATCAGCAGCAATGACAGAGTATGAGAGGGGCCGCCCTGGGAAGAGCGCAGGACTTGGGTGAGCAAAACTTGAGAACTGACAGACAAAACGGCAATAGGGGAAGAAGACTGTCCCTAGATCAGAGAAGTCCTGGAACATTTGGAGACCTGGGACATTTGGAGACCTACAAGTCGGTTCTGATGGTAGAGTGGGAAGGAGTGCATTTGGGGCAGAGGTGGTGGTCAATAAGTGTTCCGTCTTTTCTTTCCTTCTTTTCTTTATCCTTTCCTTTGCCAAACCATCCCTTCTCTGAGCATTCAGCTGGGTAGTGCTCTTTTTTTTTTTTTATTGAAGTAACACAGGTTTATAAAACTATATAGGCTTCAGGTGGACAGCCTTATGAATCCACATATGCATATATACATATACAAAATTTTAATATACTGTCTATACCACTGTGTTCACCAGCACAAGTCTAGTTTCAGCCCATCACCACATAGTGGACCCCTTTCATGCAATTTACCCACTCACCTTTCCCCTTCCCTTCTGGTAACCACTATTTCTTTCTTACAGCCTAAGAGTTTGTTTTACCACAGATAAGTAAAAGCATACAGTTTTTGTCTTTCTCTGTCATTTTTCAATTAGCATATTACTCTCTAGGTCCATCCATGTAGCAAGTCACATGATTTTACCTTTTTCATACCTGAGTAGTATTCCAGTGTGTGTGTGTGTGTGTGTGTGTGTGTGTGTGTGTAACATCTTCTTTATACACTCATTTGTTGACGGGCATGTAGGTTGTTTCCAACTCTTGGCTATTGTTAGCAATGCTGTGATGAACATGGAGGTATATTATTTCTTCAAATTAGTGTTTTTGCATTCTTCAGCTAAATACCCAGAAGTGGAATAACTAGATCATATAATATTACTAATTTCAATTTTCTGAGAAATCTATACTGTTTACTGTAATTTCTGCAGCAACTTACATTCCCACCAATAGCATATGAGCGTTCCTTTTTCTCTACATTCTCACCAGTATTTGTGTATTTTTTTTGATAATAGTCATTTTTTTTTTAACTTTTTTTAAAAAAGATTTATTTATTTATTTATACAAGCACTGGGTACAGTCAGAAGCGTGGGAGGGTGAGAGAATTCACCAGAGCCAGAGCAGGGAGCAGAGCAGGCAGAAGGACTGAAGTACACTGCTGAGGGGAGCAGTGGGCGGCAGGAGAGGTCTGCGTGCCATGTGGGACCCTCTACTCACTGCCGGGGATTGAACCAGCGCTGCAGAGGCTGCGGGCAGCTTCGCAACCCAGCACTCAACCGCTGCGCCACCAGGGAGGCCCAAAAATAGTCATTCTTACAGATATGAGGTGATTTCTCATTGTGAACACATCTGTTCAGGTTCCTTTTGGACATCTATATGTCTTCTTTTGAGCACTGTCTATTGTTTCTTTTTTTTTCTTTTTAAATTTATTTATTTATTTATTTATAGAAGCACTGGGTACAGTCAAAATCACGGGAGGGTATGAGAATTCACCAGAACCAGAGTGGGGAGCAGAGCAGGCAGACTAACAAAGTAAACTGCTGAGGGGAGCAGCGGGTGAGAGAGGAGAGGTCTGCTGCGCCATGTGGGACCCTCGCCCGGTGGCTGGGGAATCGAACCAGCGCTACAGAGGCTGCGGGCAGCTTCGCAGCCCAGCACTCAACTGCTACGCCACCAGGGGAGGCCCTATTGTTTCTTTTGCTGTGTAGCTTTTTAGTTTGATGTAGTCCCATTTATTTACTTTAGCTTTTGTTTCCCCTGCCACTTGAGATGTAGCCACAAAGAAATCACTAAGGTTGGTATTGAAGAGCTTATCACCTATGTTTTCTCCTATGTATTTTATGGTTTCAGATCTTATATTTAAGTCTTTACAGTCCATTTTGAAGTATTTTTACATGAAGTATTAGATAGTAGTCTAGTTTTATTCTTCTGCATGTGACTGTCCAATTTTCTTTATACCATTTATTGAAGAGACTTTCTTGTCTCCATATTATGTTGTTAGCTCCTTTATCATAAGTTAGTTGTTCATATATATGTGAGTTTATTTCTAGATCTTCAATTCAGTTCCATCAATATGTATGTGTGCTTTTATTCCAATACCATGCTGTTTTAATTACTATTACTTTGTGGTATAGTTTGAAATCAGGCAATGTGATACTCTCATTTTTGTTCTCTTTTTCTCAGAATTGTTTTGGCTATTTGGGGTATTTTGTAGTTTCAACTAAATTTTATCATTTTGTTTATTTCAGTGTAGAATGCCATTGGGGTTTTTTGATAAGGATTGCATTGAATCTGTCTAATCTTTAAATAACAGTAATAATAATAGCTAAATTAAATGCCAACACTCAATAATGAATATATTATTCTCTCATTTTACAGAGAGGAAACTGGGATACAACTTGCCCAGCATTATAAATTGTTATTATCTGGGATTTAAGCCCCAGATAATAACTCCACAGTCCAAATTTTTGATCTGCCCCTGTATATGAGTAAATCTTTAATGAGGCTGAGTTCTCATGAGAATTGTTTATCTTTCTAACCGGGGCTTGTGGGCTTCGATAGTTCTCTAACCACAGGAATGAATTGGGGAGAGACTGTATTGCAGTCAGTCAGTGCATCTTACTCATCAAGTCATCTCCCCTCTCAACACACTCAGTGCCTTTCCATTCCTGCACAACCAGCAGTCTTGTAAGACTTGCCCTGCAGTCAGGTGAGCCTGGAGACTGGGATGGATGTGGTGATGTTTTGCTCTGGAGAGCTGCAGAGTCAGAGCAGCTCACAGTGTAGAGGGGCAACAAAGCATCAAATCAAAGAAGAAAGCTGAGGGCACAAGTGACATTAGTTGGAAAGACTATCACCAGGGGAAAAATGGGGCAGGAATTTGGGCTAAGAGGAACTGTTTAGGATAAAAACTGTGAACAAGGGAAAGGTGGAAAGTGCCCTGGTATGTGGTGCCTTAGGCATTTGACTTCAAGGGAAAGGAATATCAGTATATTTTCATCACCCACTGCCTTTCCCCACACTATCTTATAGGACTCAATTACTCATTTGAAAAACACTTAATGAGCACCTACTGTGTGCCAGAATATGCTAGGTATGAGGGTGGGAAGAGGGAACAAGGCTGAGGGACTGGCACATGAATATTCATCTCTGAGAACCTGAAATACCAAGCTCCCTTTAGAACAAGGCTGCATTTCCATTTTCACTTTAGCCCCTGGAACAAAGCCAGGAAGTGACAGAGAGTTACAGGCTGGGGGGAGGAGAGGACGTGTGGGAGGGAAGAAGAGCAAGCTCTCCTCAGCAGCCACTGCCAGGGCCATCTCTACAACAGTTTTTATAGAAAAGCCTAATTATTCCATTATTCCTTCACAGACAGAAAGATTCCCCCTTTCTACACCTCTCTGGAAATCCCTACAGAGTCTACCATTTATCACATTTTTCTCGGTTATTGACTGATTATACAGGTTGCATTAGACTGTCTGCCCTTGCAGATGGTCTCTGGGGTGAGAAACTTCCAGGTTTCTTAGCTGTACTCATCTAAGCCTGTTTCCCCCTTATAGCATGGAGAGTATGAGCTCAGGCATGGGAATTGGTCCTTTATATTTTTTAAGCAGTGTAATGTCTAGAGAGTACCTTCCCAATACTCTTGCAAGACGGCTTGACATCATAATCATCACAGGAAATTAAGGATCAGCAAGATAATGGGATTTGCACTAGATCACACAGACCCTGAGTGTAAAAGTCAAGATAAAAACCCGGTCTGCACTTTTAAAATAGCAAAGACTTGCTGTGCTTTTGCAGTTTTCTTTTATGATGATCAGAATCACTGTGTAACACTGGGGATACCTACATATACTCTGTGCCCCATAATTTTAGTTTGAGATTTCCTTGTCTCATGGAGGTGAGGAGAGTGCAGTGGAGAAAGCTATGGACTGTGGAACAGTCTTATTGGGTTCCTAATCCTGGCTCGACTTCTTAGGAGCACTATAAACCTAAGCAAGATACTTGGTCTCCTTGCACCTCCATTTTTTTTTCCATCTGTAAAAGGAGATAATAATAGTATCTACTTCATAGGTGGGAGATTTAAGCAAGATAAGCTTTGTCAGTGGTTCTGGGCCCTCGCTGCCCATTACAGTCACCCCAGCAGCTTTTTAAAATGGCCTGTTTTCTGGTCCCACCTCTGAACATGCTGATCTCCTAGGCCTGGGATGGAATCAAGGTGTCAGACCTTTTTAAAACTGCCCCCAAATGATTCTAAAGATTAGCCAGGGCTGAGAATCTTTGAAGTACATAAAATACTTGCTATAAACTTCCCAGTATATGGTAAGCACTCAATACATAGTATGTTAGTTACTATTGTTTTACATGCTGAGGATAAAGTCAAGAGATGTGTGCTAACACTTGTGAACTGGGGCTAACATGCAATGGGCCCCAGCTACTCTGGGTAGATACAGAGATAAGTAGGAGAGAGTCCCCACCTCATAAGGGTTTAAATAACTCTAGTTGGGTAGAAAAAGCATAAATACATGGTAAATTAAATAGCGACGTGGAGTTTAAAATAGAAGGAAGGAAGGAAAACAATATTTTTCTTCCTAGGCGCTTTCCATACTGGCATAGTTCATTTGTGCTCACAAAGTCTGTCAAGTAGATACTAACTTCAATTAGGGCAGAAAAAGTGATACTCGGGGCTGTACTTCACCTCCTAAAAAGGTAGATCCAGGATCAAAACTGACCTGCCTAATTAAAAGTTCTTTCTATTATCCTATTTCTTTATCATGCTGATTTCATAGTAATTATAAAGAAAAGTAATGATCATTTAGAAGATTTAAGTTCCAGTCTTTACATATATATGTGTCTGTCAGTCCTAGGTATCTATTGTTCTGCTTACCCCTCCTTCCATCTATCTGTCCATCCATCGTCCAATTTAGTTAGCCATCATGACTGCAAAATAAGATTTTTCATTTAAAAAATCTAGATTAATAGGCCAACCTTTGGGGCAAATTTTAACTGCGTCTTCATTTTTCTTCATAAAGTTAAAAAATCAGCATTAAGTTAAACAATATCTCACTTTCAGTAAATCATGGAGCAATGGAATAGCTGAAGTTATGCTTTCAAGCGTGCTGATGGTATCAGAGTATTTAATGTAGATTAACTACCACTCCCAAACAGTAATATAGAGGAAAACAAAATTAATGTGATTAAATACACTCAGAGACTATTTATTCTGTTAATTGTTAAAATTTAGGCAACAGTCAGATTGCAAAGAGACTTGCAGCTGCAGCTCCAAAATAGCCCGTCCTCCCTTCAGCTGTTGCTAATTAATGTGATTTTCCTAATAACAGTTTTCTGATAGCAGAGAGCTAGTAACAAATCAAAACAACTTCATTTTTATGTTGATGAACCCTGACAACAACCACCAAAGGCACCCAATAGGATCCATTCAAATGGAAATGTTGAAAACTGGGGGCTGACATGTGGTATTCCTCATGCATAGTTGACCTTCCTTCCGGAAGATATTATACAAATACATGGGGTGTATGAGATGGTGTAGCAAGTCCCATCACCACATCAGCCATAGCCTCCAGAATGGGATTATGCCACAGGCTCCAGAGAGGGGCAGAAAAAGGATCTGAACAACGGTCCATTGCTTTGGGCGTAGGCCTATGTCAGTGACCCATCTTCTCTTAAATTGCCTGACCTCCACCCCCCACACAAGACAGAATTCAAGGCCAGTTTGCATCATTCAATATGTGCACACAATACTGGGCAGAGTTAGCAGGAAAGCAACCCAGAAGTAGTCAGTATCCCTTATGTCCAATCCATCTATGGTTGCATTTGGTTCTCTTATTGATCCCCTGTCAAACCAGTTGCACTTAATTGGTTTCAGCAAAACATGTTGCACAAGTCATAACAATTTATGGGTCAAAGAACTGGTATGGTTTTCTTAAGGAGGTTACCAATTTGGGGTGGCCAGAATCTATTAGATTTTTCTGCTGACATTTAGGACATTAGCATCGCAAATGGGCCAGTCTGTGATATTAGATCTCTGGACACGAGGATTCCTGGTTATAGCTTCAGGGAAGCCTGAACAGAGAAGACTCCAAATCAGCTGGAAGTTAAGTGATAGATTTTCAAGACCAACTAAACCCAAAGAAACATGCAGATTGATGCATTTGGACAGAGAGGGGTTAAATACAGTATACAAAGTGCCATACAAAAATATTATCAAATACCCTGCTGGGAGAAGGATTCTGCTGGTTTGCTTTCTTGGAATGTATCTTTGTATTAGAAACCCTTGGCATGGAGTCATCCAGAAAGCCAGAGAAATGTATATCCCAATCTAATGTATCCCTTTGAAAACACAAAAGGAAGCAATGGCCAGGGCACAGACCCTGGGAAAGTTTGATGTTTGAATCCAGCAAACTGTGAGGGTCCACTGCAAGGACGTAGTAGATGTAGTGCTGCCCCCTGCAGGTGGAGGTGGCCTCCATCTGGTTTACTCTTGCTCCCTGATGGAAATGAGAAGTGAAGCCTCCCTCTGGCTCCTCTCTGGCTCCACTCTGACTTCTACCCATCCCTACTTTTCTGTAGACTCTAAGCATTTCCCAGGGACACTTGCTCTGAAGTTCAGCTTCCTTATCTCTCTGAGACATGTAACATGTAAATGTAGTTACACTGTCTCCTTTAGGATAGATATTTTTATGCATTTGTTGGGTCTTTATCCCTTGCCTGCTTGAAGAAAAAAAAGACTGCAGTACCTTGCTTAACATGCATTGAAAGGTTCCAGAATCATTCCCAAGTTCCCCATCTTAAGAATTAGTGAAACGTTTTTAATTTACCATATTTTTAAAAAGATCTGACACTAGCACTCTACTATGCATTAAAAATGAAGTCCTACTCATTTCTTTTCCACATTTTTTATTAGGAAAATTAGAGCTCTTGGCCTTCTTTCTTTTCTTTTCTCTCTCCCATCCTTTCTTCCCTCTCTTATCTCTGAAAGTATTTTCTATAAGACTAGAAAACAGGGCAAACCATGCCCAGAGTTTGTGGTTACATGTGTTCTCGTGTTGTTGCTCCAGGACTCTGCGGGGTTCAGCACGATCATGGCGCTCACCTCTGATGAGCTCATATGACATAAGGATGAGGTCAGATGCTACAAGAGGGTACAGATGTTGAAAAAAGGAAACCTGGGGCAAATCTGGAGTGAGTCAAAAATATAAAGCCAATGGGTGTCTTTTTTTTTTGAAGAACCAACTCAAGGATGAGTGAAATGGAATGCATCATGCAATCAGCAACTATCTTTCCCATAAAGAAAACTCTGGCCTCTGTTTAACCTCCTCCTGGCAGACACACCACCTCCTGCTGATTCCCAACATTGTGAAGAGATTTTGAATTCAATCCGAATGGTTTCTTTTGAAAACAGTGGTTGCCATCAGCCAAACTGCCTGGCTTGAACAAAGCAAAGCAGACTTAACAGGCTTTTGTGCAGTGGAAAATGTTCCAGGACTCAGATTGGCCACTGTCTGCTGGTCACCCAGCACGCTGTGTGGCACTCCCAATAGAGAAGATTTTAAGCTTCTTGCTCAATCATGGGCATGTGGTAGACACTCAATGCTGTTGACTCTAAAAGAGTTGAACTACCAGTGAAGTCCGGATATGAAGACATATCAGATCACTGACCTCAGTGCCTCCTGCATGAAAGGCACTATGCTAAGTGCTTAGAGGGGTCACAGGGTCCACAAGTCCCTTTTCCTGGAAAAGCTCAGAATTTAGTCGAAAGTATAAAATGTAAACATACAATCAGTTAAGTAGTAAGAGAAAATACTGAAGTGCAAGCAAACATCAGGAGGACCCGATACCCAAACACCAAAGGAAGGTGCATTCACCAAAGAACATAGCATTCTAGAAACTCAGAGGAGGTCACTCCTGCCGTCCACGGTCTGTCAGTGAGATGGCAAAGGTTGTGTGGGTGTAATTAGGCAGAGAAGAGGCAGAAGTGCACTCCTGGTTTATTGAGTAGCACGGGCAGCAGCCAGCAAAGACCCAGGACACAAATTCTTTACCCAGTAAAGAGACAGGGCTGAGTCCGAGACACTGGGATGAGCACAGGGGCTGTGGAGGGGAGGGTCAGACCTGGAAGGCAGCTTGGGCTGGTGTTCAGGACTGTGGACATTTAGACAAGAACTTGAACTATATTATCTATAACTTATTATCTATAACTAAGATAGGAACCATTTGTCTAGAGAGGACCTATGATGTGCCAGACCCTGTACTAGGGTCGGGAAATTGAGGCAGAGATAGGAGATGGGGTAATTAGGACTATGGTGTCACTGCTATTCAAGGAAGTGATAATGTGCTAGAGGTGACCATTAGTCCCCTGGTGGACTGTGGTAGTTTGGACAGCTTTACAAGGGGAGGAGGTTGCAGTCTTAACCTATGAGGGGATTGCAGTTGTAGTATAGGGGATCCTTTGTTAAATTTTCCAGGCATGTCCTCCCTGAGGTAGAAGGGGGAGAGGACTCAGTGGATTCTAACTAACATAAAATCATGATTCCTAATTTAGAGCAATGGTTCTTGCAGAATCTCTCCCCAAATCAATGTACTCGCTGACAATTTTAGTTTTTTCAGTTTAGGAATTCTCTGAAACCCATTCAGGGACCATGAATCCCTAGCTAAGAACCATAACCACCGCCCCACACCCTCCCAACCTAGCCTAAGGAAGAGAGCCACTCCTGGCACACAGGTCTGTACACGAAGCTCCTGTTCTGCACCAGAAAATCTAGACGACATCAGGGAGGCTTCCCCAGAAAGGGAAAGAGTGGCAGGTGGCTTGTGCTTAAGAACCTTGTGCCGCAGCCTGGATTGTTTTCTTACACCCGAAAGGATGAGGTTGCCAGACCTGGCTTATAGGAGTTTATAGAAGGGGGGACCCCATGCAGAGTGGGGCCCACTGCAGAGAGTAATGACAGTGAACCAGCTGGGAGGGAGCTTGTGCTGTGGCGGTGCTCTCCTCTCTAAAGAGAGGCTGGGGCAATGATGTGATTCCACCCACACCTGGCACGGTGCACCAAGGGCTCTGCAAGGAACAGGGGAGCCCCCCAGGAGCCAGGCTTTGCTTTCCATTTCTTATTTACCAGTTGAGACAGGTTCCACGTCTGATCAGAGCATAGCCTGGAGAGAAAGCAGTTGAAGGCTTGGGTGCTTGGAATAAAAATGTAACCTTTATCTTTGGGGGTGGGGAGTGGGCTCCTGGAAGCCTATATCTTATTTAGAGATTTTATTAAATGGAATGACGGTGCTGCCATTTCACATATCTACTATCATTCATTTCAGACTTAATAGCTATTCTTAAGCTTCTCAAGGTCAGGAACCCCTTTGAGGAGCAGAAATATGCACGTGTGTACATCATACAAAATGTCATCATCCTGTCTGCAGACCCCAGATGAAGGACCCCGGGTTCGATCAGCCTTGGCCAGATCCTCTGCTAGCACCAGGCATGCAATGATGAACAAAGCACAGTCCTGGGGCTAGAGGGGCTCCCACTGGTGGGGCTTGTAGATGTGATGTTGTGTGTTTGTGTGTGTGTGTGTGTGTGTTGGGGGGCAGGTGGTGGGGGAGCAGGCGGGGAGAATAGAGGCAGGCTCTGAGCACCTGACCAGCAGCTTAACCATATGAGACCTAACAATCCTGGGTTCAACTTTATCAGAGAAAAGGCGGACTTCTCAGTTGTCCCCTGACTAGCAAGACTCCAGGTATCTACGATCATTTGCCAAATGCTGAATAATGTGCCAACACTGACTGGAAAAAAAAAAAAAAAACGTGATCTTTTAGGAACATCAAACTCATTGTTTCTGTATTTTTAAGAGAAGAAGATATTTTGACCTAAAAGTATATTGTGAAATATTGTTTTCACCCAGGTCTCAAGGATTAGACATGTATCTCTTTGCAAGGTTAAGAAATGCCATGGGTAATTTAAGCCAGAGGGAGGAACCCATTCAGGGTTGAATGATACTGGGGAAAAAATTGATAGGTTGGTTTAAAACAATTACAAGAAAGGAGAATGTGGTCCTGATCGTTACCTGCAATTGCCTACCTGTCGGGGCTCCAGCACTAGGACTCCATCCTGCAGTCTATTTATTTTGTCTGTTAGTTTCTTTAAGATTTTTTCAACAGATGACAAATTTCCAGCCAGATCTAGCTGGTACCCCTAAGGATTTCCACTGTTTCTCACCATGGCTTATAGGCTTATGAAAGCCTCTTCCAGAGAAAGAGCAAATATTCCCTTTGCCTGTGTTTCCCTGTCAAACTCTCACACACACCCCTTCCCTTTACAGCCACATCTTTCTTCAACCCCAAGTGGATGCGCAGTTCTGCTTGCCCTCTTCCTAGTCACTGTAAACAGGTACTTGTGCCCTGCATCCTATGGAAAGTCCCAGCAAAGGGCAGCAAAGCCACTAGATCGAGACCCCCTTTGAAGCCTCATCCTGGAAATCCTGGAATCCTGTTCTAAGACTCTTCTGAGCAAAGCATCCTGACCCCCATGCTCAGAAAGTTCTTCAGTGGTTCCCCAGGGCAATCTCTTGGCTTGGTATAAAGGGTTAGCAGAGGGACCTCTCTGGTGGCACAAGGGGTTAAAAGTCTCAACACTATGAAGCTATCGGCAGCCACTGCAGCACAAGTTCGATCCCCAGCCAGGGAGAGACCCACATGGCACAGCAGACCTCTCCTGTCTCGCCTGCTGCTCCTCTCAGCAGTGTATTTCAGTCAATACACCTAATCTGCTCCCCACTCTGTCTCTGGTGAATCCTCTCACCACCCCCAACACCTCTGGCCTGCACCTCAGTTCTTGTATGCATAGATAAATAAATCTTAGAAAAACTAAAGTGTTCGCAGACCTGCTCTGCCTTACCTTCTGATTTGCACTCCTTCTACCACAATATTTTTTTCATACTACTGTCCACCAGTGAGGCATGCTTTTGAGAGTAGCATTCTTTTAAGCTTGACAAAAGATAAGTTCACAAATATGGTTTATTGTTCTCATATAACAAGAGGACCAGAAGTTGGTGACCGCTAGCACTGCTTCAGCAGTTCAGTGATGCCAGGGCCAATGTCTCTGTGCCTTTTCCTGGTCTTTTCCTTTTAACTACAATATGGTTGCCTGGTTTCACGATTTGATGACACGATGTTTGTCATCAAAGTTGAAAAAATGGGACAAGTAAGGATGGGTCATTCATTTATCTGGAAAGCAAAACTTTGATGTGTCTCTTATGTTCTCCATTTCCACGGTCTCTCTTCCAATTCAGACCTTCAGTGTCTCCATCATTGTATCTGGAGCTTTGCCAAGGCCAAGTTAGTCATTGCTATTCAGCCTCTCCCCACCCCGCCATTATACTGCTCTACATTGATTTTCTGTTTCTTTTTTCTCTGTTTCTTTTTCCCCACTGGATAAGGAGCTCCTTACTGGAAAGCACCATCTCTTATTCATTTTTGAATGTTCAGCTCTTCACAAAGTTTCCAACACAAAATAATGCTCAGTAAATGTTTTGTGAATGAGTGATAACTAAGCAAAAGTAATCTCAAGGCAACTACGAGGATTGCTTTTCACAGTAATGGTTGACAGCTCTCCCAGTCTCTGAATCTAAGTTTTGTGACCCCAGACTGAGAGTGTGACCTATTGTTGGGAAGCCATGGAGTTCTTGTGTGTGTTGTAGATGGAGCTCTGCAGATAAGCTTTCACTTTTCTTCTCCCATCGGCAACTTCTCTTGGGCTGCCAGGATGCTGTTAACTCCTGGACCGAGCTCCATTTCCTGAGATCCACGTAAAACTATAAATGATTCCTGGGAGCCTACGTCACAGGATGTACCCTGTCTCTGTAAATATTTGCTGATCAAAGTGAGACCATGTCCAGGTGAGCACTTGACCTCCTTGTGAAATAAAGTAAAGTAAATAGCCTCAGTTCCTGATGCTATTACCATCCCTATGATGTTAGTATTTTATTCTTGGATCTTGCCACAGAATTGTCCTTTTTTATTAGGAGAAGGAAGTAGATGCTGCTGGTTATAAACCTGGTCACTGCTATCGAAAACTTCCTTGAGATCATAGACATTTTGTAAAGTATTCCAAGAAATGTTCAGTAATAGGAGTTTTATTAGAACTGAGAAGGTGGGCAAAAATAGTCTGGAGACCGCAAGCCAAAGTTTATTTTGACCATTCACCTGCAGCAGCTGACCAAGTTGCCTCCCTCCTCCCCGACACGCCAAGGAGACAGACCTGACATCCACCATAGTGATAGCTTCTGTTTATGAAGCACTTTCAAGTGCCAGCACTTTGTTGGGGGCTAGTGATTTAACAACACGATGATGGTGGCTACCCCACAGGCTGTTTACTTTGTATAATATGCAGGTAGTAAGGACCTTGTATGATTTTCTTTATAGCAGTGACCCAATCTCAAAGGATCATGTGCAGCTTTAAGTCATGTCATGGCTTGATACTTTTCATTTCTGAGGTCTCCTTGTCCCTTTTTTAGGCTCCTCCAATAGGCAAATTTCCCAAGGAAAAAAACAGCTAATGAATAAGCCCTTAGACAGAAAAGGGTCAAGCATCTAAGAAATCCAGCATTTCTAAAAATGATCCCCTTTACATTCAAAAGAAAACTTTTGAAATGATTAGTAAGTTATTTAGAACCTCAATATTCCAAAGTTTGAGAAGCTAACAAACTGAGAAATTTAATTTAGATTTCCTTAACACGGTCTCTCATGATAAGAGAGCATTCAGTATATCAGTATATAAATGCTATGCAACAGAACTGCCAAATTGCAACACAGAATGGGAGAAATTTGTCATTTTGAAATGCTAAGGGAATTCTTACTAACAGCTTTCTCATCTTGTAAAGCTATTATTTTTCTGAACTATAATATGATTTATAAGTCTCAGCTGGTTTTATGCTTTTGATAGGAACAGACTTAAAGTGAAATGCATTTTCTCAGAATATAAAACTCTCTCAGGAGTTGGCCAAATGAGGAATAAAAAGAAACATCTTCTGCAACCAACGGGGCCAAAACCGCGGTCTCTGCTAGCATATCTGCCTGTCTGTGAAGGCCAGTGTTGGTGTCCTCAGAGTTCTGAGTTCAGCGCCCTCTGGCTCCACACACTTTCTCTGAGTGGCATCAACTGTTCTGGACACTCTCACTTCTGCCCGGTGCCCCCACACCCTCACTTCCCACCCCAATGTCTCCCCAAGTCCCCATGTCTTCCTCCCGCTCTGGACATACCACCATCATGCCCTGTGTGTGTTTGTGTGGTGTATGAAGTATGTGTGGTATAGTATGTGTGTATGTGTGTGGTGTGGGGGTTGGGGTCATAAAGTGTGTGTGTGTTGTGGGCTGTGATGTGGTATGTGTGTAGTGCTGTGTAATTTTGGTGTGTGGAATGTGTGTGGAGTGAAGTGTAGTGTGTGTGTGGTAGTGTATGGTATGGTATATGGGGTATGTGTGTGTGGCATGTGGAATGTGGGGTATAGTGTGTATAGTGTGTTGTGTGTGTGTATGTTATAGGATGTGGTGGGGAGTATGTGGTGTGTGTGTTGTGCAGGGATGTGAGGTACAGTGTGTGTGAGGTGGGATATGGTATGGTATGTCGGGGGTGGAATGTGGGGGTGTGGGGTATAGTGTGTGTGGGGTATGCTGTGTGTGTGGGGGGGGTGTTGTATGGTGTGGTGTGTGTGCTGAGGAGTGACAAGGAAGGAAAGAGGAATCCTGTGGACAGCGGCCAAGAGGCATGAGATCGTGAAGACAGATTTAGGATATAGCTCTGGTTCCCCAAATTTTTACAATCTTATTTTGAAAAATTTGTGGAGTGATTTAAATAGGCTAAGCATGATCCTGTCTTTAAACCATAGGTATAATTCATTGTCATTGTTCTATTCACAGCAAGACAAAGAAAATTCAGAGTACTTGTTAACAGATATGAGATAAGGCAGGTGATTGCTGGGAGATTCTGGGAGAGGAAGTGGTTCAGGCAAGGGGGCTGGTGGAGTGGAGAGATGTTTAGACAAGGGACATACACTTCTCAAAGTCTGAAACAAGTGAAGCCCAGGGGGATATTTGGAGAAATTTTGTGAGAAAAATTGAATACCATGGTAAGCATGTATTATATTAAAACAAAATTGGATTTGCATAGGAAAACTATATCCCACAGCCACATCCAAAACTGTTTTTACTCTAGAGCCCAAGTACTCTCTCAGAAGAGCATATCTCATCCACTCACTCCTCAAGACACATTCTTCAAAGCTATTTCCTCAAACTCATTAGCCATCTCTGGGGGCTAATCTCCCCAGCTAATCGCAAACCCCATCTCTGGCTTCCCATTCCCAGGATCTCCAAAGAGTCCATGACCCTCCCACCTCCAGATTTTTCAAAGGATGTCCTCTCCCTTGCTTTTGCTCCCACTTGCCTCGTTACCTCGTTTTCTTTCAAATCTAAGTTCGGCCATCTTTTGTGAAGGGAGCCTTTCCTGACTTGGCCGGAACTCCTCTGTGTCATCCGCCCTCACGCCCCTTGGCCTACTCCGTTGAGGGTTAGTCATGGTTGTGTTAAATGATCAGCTGAAGGTTTAGTTTTCCCCACCCCACTAGAGAATGGGGGTGAATTTCCATTTCTGAGAATGGAAATTGGCCCCACCTGTCTCATTCATGACAGTGTCCTGGCCAGTGTCTGACCACTAGGCAGGCCACCAACAACTACTGAAAAGATTCTAATGGGAAGACAAATCAGGGAAGAGGCTGCTTTGGTTAAAATGAGGATGGAGCCTTTGGGTGAAGCAAAAATGTGGGACCTTGGATTCCTCCCACTTGGTCTTCTCTTTTCTCTCCACGGGGTTCCTGAGGCATTTCTTGACCCTGAGGCTTTCCTCAGTGGAGAACATTCTGGAAGCATTGTGGTAGATGGTGGGATTTTCTGACTAAAAAAGGCTTTGTTGTTTGGCTTTAGGGTGAGAGTGAGTGTTCTCAAGAGCATTCTCTTTGGCCTGAGGAAACTTTCTGCTTGATGGTCAACAGAATGAATGAATGATCAAAGTCACTTTGTGTAGACAGGAAACATATTTCATTCATTTATTTCAACATCTTGTCTCTCTTGGATGGGGAAAGACTGTAAAAGACATCTGTAGGCCGGCCTGAATTTTTTCTTTTGTGCAAGACTGGGTGTAGAGCAGACGTTTCTTTGGAAAGTTATTTTGGCCTAGGCCCAGACCATCGAGAAAACTGCCTCATCCTCTGCAGATCCCAGCACACGTGGACTCCTTCTGAGCCGAGGTCATGTGGCCCAGGGCAGCTCCTGCTACCCTATCACTTGTTCCCAGTGGTCAGCTATACTGGAGTCAAAGGATTCCTTCCTCTATCTATTAAATAGAGCAAATCAAAGTGAAAATTACCTTTGATTGAATAGCATTGCTGAAGAAAATCAATAGAAGTGGCCCAAGATCCATTGGCACCATCTCAATTTTAGGTATTGTAGACGTTCTTATTACTGGAATACCGGGTTTCTGGATTCAACACCTGTAGGGCCTGCTGAAAATCAGCTGCAGCCTGGGTTAAGGGAGAGAAGTGGCCTGTCTGTGCCGTCCTAGATTAAAAAGAAAATATGTGCTGGCCCAACATAAGTCATTTTTCAACCTCAAAATATTCTTTCCAAATCCTAAGATCCTGCATTTGACATGTTTAAGAGAGAGAGATAACAGCTGAAGTCGTCTTTGTTCAGAATGTAGGAGACAGTTCCGTCTAGACTTTCAGGAAAGATATAGAATGACATTTTCAGAACATATCAAAATATATTTTTAAATTCCTTTTTCCCCTTCAGAAAGAGGATTTGACATGCTTCTCTCATTTGAATTTGGTTGATCTATAAATGGCCTCAATGGTTTGATACAAAACTAGAGTAAAATGAGCCATTGAGAAGTTATTGAAAATGCTTAGTTCACCTTCTTACCTTACCAGATATTTGCACCAGCAGCAACACAATAATTAGTACTCATTTATTAAATGGCTTTTAGCTATGTGCTGCTAGACAAAAGAGGTCTTGACATATATTTTCTTATTTTGTCCTCACAGCAATTCCACAAGATAGGATTATTACTAAGCCAATTTTTCAATAAAAGAGTTGAGACACTGAAGGATTGAGGTGACTCACCCAAAGTGGCACAGCTGCAGGTAGCCAAGCAAGGATCTGACTGTCCTCCAAACCTGCCCACCTCACTCAACACTGCCCATGTGTCTGCTTTTCCCACAGGGCCAGCATCGTACAGAAACGCATCATTTATTTTCAAGATGAGGGCTCTCTGACCAAGAAACTTTGTGAACAAGGTAAGAACTGCAGGTGGGGAAGGGCTAGGTAAGTAGTAAGTGTTCCTTTTTATCAAAGTATCCAGCTGTTGGAATCAAGATGATTGAGCTTTCTGGATTCCTGTGTGGCTCTGATTTTTAATCTGGCTGTGTGTTGTGGATAATTAGATCTGCCTTAATCCTTAGTTACTCAGCTTGATTCCCTGGGTAGGAGATGATGTACCTTATATTGGCATCATCTTATTTTTGTAAAACAGTGATTATTCTGAAGAGGTTCCTTGGAATAATTCGTAGGACTAATTAAGGAGAGCACAATGGTGTGCCTTTAAGGACTTTGTAATGGTTCTCTGGAGTAATCACCAGCAGGAACTTATGTGACACCCAGGCAATATCGGGGGATTTTCTCCAGGGAAGACCAGCAGGAGATGGGAATGTCAAGAGGTCATTGACTTAGTGATTTCACTACATTCAAGGAGCTGTTTCTGAGATTGGCAAGCTTATCAACACCACCTCCTGGGGTTGAAGGCATTCTAACAAAACTCAGGGAGGCCAAGTTGGCAGGGGAGGTTGGGGCAGAGGCTGGGATTCAGATCCAGCCTGGGATCAATCCTGCTTTAGTTCTTCCTACCCAGGTGACTTCATATATGTAAACTAGTACCCTGCTTCCCTGGCACATTATATATGATGTGTTTATAGCATACGTATGTGTTTTTATGTGTGTGTTAGCTATTATTATCTATATTTAAACCTTATATCTATAGTTAAAGCTTGTTTATCAATCTGCCATAAAAAATTAAAACCTTAAGCATTTGAATGTACTTAGAAGTCATTAGAGAATAAGAATAGGAAATGTATAATTATACACCCTTATCTAATTTCTATGCATTTTTGTAGAATTTTTATTTGCATTTAAAGCAATTAGTATTTTGAAAAGAAGTAATCCTCTCCAATTCTATCAAATTATAAACTACTAAGATAAACTACAAAGTCTTCTGGGAAAATAATGACAGCCCTTTTTTTAAAAATTATGTATGCATGTATGTATTTAGCTGCATGCCAAGCACTATTCTAAGCATTTCATATGCCTTGCTCATGTAATTTACACAACAACTCTATATGGTGAAGACTATATATCATTCCTATTTTGTAGATGAGAGGCCTGAGGCATGGAAAGTTGAAATACCCCACTCAACATCTTCAAACTAGCAGTAGAGGGCAGGGTTTGGAATTAAATGCCAGTGCCCTTAACCATTGCCTTTCTGTCAAAGGGACTATCTCTCAATTCAGTAACTTGCATTGTTGTCTTTGGCAGATCAAAGTATAATACAGCATAGGTCTTCCGAAAGATGGGTTAGTGGAGAGACCAGGTCCTATGTGGAGATTGCTCGGAAAGTGTGAAAAGAGCAAAAGGGGAGAGAGTAGGATGCCCTGCTTCAGGGTCAGTCCTGCCTTAAGTGTCAGAAAGTAGGAACCCGTGGGCCAGAATCCTAGTCAGCTTCCTGGTGGCCCAGCACACTTGGTTTGGGGGACTTTCTTGTTCTGTATTTAATTGTCCTCAAAGTCACAGCTATTCTCAAACAAGGATCATCTCAAATGTTAAGTCTCTTGGTTCCTCAAGGACAGTCCCATTCTCTCCCTGCCTCCATGATATGATGTTGAGGTTCCCTGAGAAAGAGTGGTGGGTGTTCTGGATCACACATGGACAGGCCACCTCTGGGTCTACACCCACCAATGGCTAATCACAGACAAGGCAATGTGGTTTTATTCGCTTGGCTGTCAAAGGAACAGCCTTGCTTCTCAGATTTCAGGGTTCTTAGGAGACACATCACTGACACTCCCACTTACTGACAGCAATCATTAACTAGTGTCTTTTCCAAAGCCTCAGTCCCAATGTTGTGGGAGTTGTATTTAAGCTACGAATATGTTAAAATGCTGCAGATTTAGTCTCAATAAAATGGCATGTCAAATCTCTGTTGGTTATCACTTCTGAGGCAGAAATCCTATCAAAATGACTAAGCACACATCTGTATAAAAAGACCACTTTTCAATAGCATTGTTGTGGACCAAAAAAGAGGCTCAGCAGGACCTGGGCTGTAGGATCATTAGGTATAATTGTAGATGATCCCTGGAGAGAGCAGAACCATGAGAATATCCATTAACTAGCAAAGCAGATCATGTTAAGGAAGTCTTTAAAACATCTGCAGAGAGCAAAGGAATTTTCCTTAAATATGTATGCCCACTGAATTATCTCTAGTTTTTTCATGAAGATCTTTACATTCTTTGTTTCCTTGGTGAGTCAATTAAACCTATGAAGGAGGGCCTCCCCGGTGGCGCAGCGGTTGAGCGCTGGGTTGCGAACCTGTCCGCGGCCTCTACGGCGCTGGTTCGATCCCCGGCTGCTCCCCGGCCACCAGAGGAGGGTCCCACATGGCGCGCAGACCTCTCCTGCCGCCCGCTGCTCCCCTCAGCAGTGTAGGCATTCTGCCTGCTCTGCTCCCCGCTCTGGCTCTGGTGAATTCTCTCACCCTCCCGTGCTTCTGGCTGTACCCAGTGCATGTGTAAACAAAACAAAATAAATAAATAAATAAATAAATAAATAAATAAATAAATAAATAAACATGCCTCTATAAAAAATAAATAAATAAATAAATAAACCTATGAAGGAGGGGAGACAGAAACTAATATCTATTAATTTTTTCCCAGTTGAAGCTATTAACTCATGGTGGGGGAAAGGACAACTACACAGATAAAAAGCAATAGAATTCATTAATTTTTTAAAAATCATGAAACATTAAGTTACTTACAATTAAAAACAGAGAAGCATAAAATATTCAAATAGGTTACCTATAATAAATATTAGCACACACACATTCACTTTAATACCCGTCACAAATAATTAAGGGAGAGAGAGAGAGAGAGAAAAGGACAAATGAAGGGGAAAATTGGGAAGAAAGGAAAATGTGGGTGAAGAGGGGATAAGACACTGAAGAAAAAGGGAAACAGAATGAAGAATAAAGGACAAAAGTTGGAAAGGAAGCTAATGGGTTAAGAGTAATGGGGAGAGAGTAGCTCAGAAGATGCTGCTTGGCCTGAAGTCGCCTCTATTGGGAAGGCCCTCTGTGTTTGGAAGAGGGGTAAATCACACTTGTTTTTATTGCCTTTTGAAAACTGGATTTGTTTCTATAAGCATTTCCTCAATTTATCTGTGTAGTTGTCCTTTTTTCCCCCTATGAGTTAATTAATAGCTTCAACAGGGAAAAAGTATGTCTGTTTTTATTTTCAAAGTTACAAATTTATTTTGTAAATGGAAATTCCTTTGGCATTCCAATAGGTTTATTACTAGCACATTCCGTTGAACTCCTGAAGATATAACTTTATTTTTTAAAAAGATTTATTTATTTATGCATACAAGAACTGGGGTACAGGCCAGTGGAGTGGGGGTGAGAGAATTCACCAGAGACACAGTGGGGAACAGAACAGGCAGACTGAATGAAATACACTGCTGAGGGGAGCAGCGGGTGAGACAGGAGAGGTCTGCTGTGCCTTGTGCGTAGCTCCCTGCCCAGAGATCTAACTCATGCTGCAGTGCCTGTGGATAGCTTCATAGATTGCATCTTAACCCCTTGCGCCTCCAGGGAGGCTCCTGAAGATATAACTTTAATCTTTAAATTCACCATCCAAAAGCTCTTTGATAGATAAAGCTACCAATTTGCCCTATTTTGGTTCTTTGAGAGATTATTGCTGCTTCATTTAACAGTGCCTGATAGTTACAATGGAAACCCCAGCATGTATCTCTTAGCTCTGAATTCCTTTTTCAAAACTAATTTAGTTTTTTTTACAATATAGTTGATCATCACAGAAATGTAAAAAGAAAAATTCTTTAGGAGTTACTAACATATGTTACCTTTCCTGAAATATATTCAACAGGGTTTTTCCCTTAACTCAGATGACTCACACAGGACGCACATCTGGACTTTGTCCCCCTGAGGCTGTGGGGAACCTCTTCTAAACACAAAGATTTGGCTTCTTCCAAATGTACAAAAAGTAACCAAACAATGATTTCTATTTTGGGTGGTTTCACACCTCCTCTTTGTGGCTGTTCAGAAATTTTGCACCTATATAGGGAGGTGATTTTTTAAATGCACCATTCTTCATCTAAAAAAGCAAAAAGAGAAACTCTCAAAAAAAGTTGTCTCATTGGGGTTTATGCAGACTTACCCAACAGAAGGTATCCCTGGAGTGATATAGGACAGACATTAAGAGTGTGGACTCTGGACTAAAAAAGACCTGAGCTCCAGGTCTGTCTGCATCACTTATAGCTGTGGCCTTGAGCTGGTTACCTAATCGGCCTCAGTTGACTGATCTTTAAAATGGAATTAATTAAGGGATCAGCACATACAAGAACTCTATACACTGTAGCTATTAATCCAGTATCCCATACCTTTGTCTTTCTCTTGAATCCCAGAATTCACTGCTTCCACCTATCCCAGGTATCACGTATTCAAATTAAATGAACCCAGTGTTCTATAGGAGACTTGTAAAATGCTCTTCCTGACACTCAAAAAAAAAATTGTATACTCTTTGTTGCTGTTCTTTGTATAATTTTAAGAATAAATGTCCAGGGGCCTCCCCGGTGGCACAGCGGTTGAGCGCTGGGTTGCGAAGCTGCCCGCAGCCTCCCCAGCACCGGTTCGATCCCCGGCTGCAACCTGGCCACCAGAGGAGGGTCCCACATGGCACGCATGCCACCCGCTGCTCTCCTGCCACCCGCTGCTCCCCTCAGCAGTGTACTTCGGTCCTTCTGCCTGCTCTGCTCCCCACTCTGCCTCTGGTGAATTCTCTCACCCTCCTGTGCTTCTGACTGTACCCAGTGTTTGCAAAAAGAATAAATGTCCAACTTGAAAAAAATAGGCATTTGTGTTGATATTGCCAGGGAACCAAGGAAAAAGCAGTTGAAGCAAGTTGCATCTGTAGTCATTGTTTTCATCTTGCAGGAAGCTGAACAGACTAAAAGCAACAATGCACAGTTAGGGATGTAGGCTTGACACTCAGAAATACTGAATTTATTCATGTAATCTCTCTTTCCCCACTTATCAGCTATTCACAGCTAAAAATGGGGGCAATGCGGGAATCTTGTTGAGTTTTTCCTGGCTGCTTCTATACTCAAAAGTAAACCTGAACTTATGAACATTATTCCCAGACCTCTGCTCCTCCCAGTAAGGTTTCTAAAAGCTTGATAAGACGTGGTGTGACTACATATGCATGGCTTTTTATTTTTCCAGTGGTCCTTTATGTCTCTCTACTTGTTCTCTCTGCTTCCATTCAAAGCCACTCCTTCTTGTCCTGACAATTTGGCCCCAGAGAATCATTCTTAAAGAAAACACACATTTAGTGGAGAATTCTTGTTGCGGGAGGAGTAGGAAAGAAGACTGGACCCAAAAAAGACAATCAAGTAAAATTTAACAATAATATCCCAAGATCACCCCTACCTCAAATATTCTGCCTTACTGGTCTCATAGGTCTCCTCATGTTAAAAGAGCAAAAGTTCTGGATTCCTTTTTCAAATTCAGTTATTATACTTACAGGAATCCAAAACCTGTATAGCCCTAGTAATAACCTGGTTCTCGGTGTTATCAATCAATGAAGTCTGTACCTCATCTTCTTTTCCAGGGCATAAGGGACAGGATGGAACCAAGATGGTGCTGCCTTATAAATAAGCTCCCTAACCTGTTGATTTTTATGATCATTTCAGATTCCACATTTGATGGTGTTACTGACAAACCCATCTTAGACTGCTGTGCCTGTGGAACTGCCAAATACAGACTCACATTTTATGGGAACTGGTCTGAGAAGACACATCCAAAGGATTATCCCCGTGAGTAAAGTAGCTACTTTATGGGTTGGGGGAAAGCACCTTGCAGAGTTCTGCCTGGTTGTGGGGTACTTGCTCTTTTTAATTGATTCATGAACCTGATATTCCAAATCTGTGAGTTCATCAGGGCAGGCAGATATAATAGTGTATGCAGTTAGTTCTTTGCATGGCATCGTTCTAAGTGATCTGTGATTTTAAAAACTGTGCTTAAGGTTGTGGTGCTTATCTTTGCGTCAGACTTTTGGAAACCTCAGTCCTTCTGAAATGTGATACAGCAGGCCTTCTTGTGCTGGAAACAGTTGGCAAAAGAGGCCTGTTCTTGACTGTACAGACCAAGGTCAGGAAATATTCAGCATCCTTAGCCATCCAGGACCACTGGCGTTGTGTCAGCAAACCATGGCCTGCTGGGCAAATCCCGCCTTAGAGTCCCTGACACCATATCCAGATAGCCAATATCAACACACAAGCATCAGCAGATCCTAAATTTCCTTTTATCATATGGTTGTCTCCATAAATATTTACATGTGCCAGGTACTATGCTTAAATCTGGAGAGATAAGAACAAACAACCACAACAAAAAAGACACAGCTCATGTTCTCATGCAACTCAGAGATCAGTGGGGAGACGGACACTAATCAAATAATTACACAAAGGATGTGAAAATCATAACCTTGAATAGTGGACTTACTATGTGAAAGGCATTTTTACATGTTCTGTCATTGAACCTTCAAAATAAACTGGGATTGGGGATGAACTCACTGCAGATCAGAGAGGTAGCATGATTTGCTCACTGCCAAATGTAAGTAGAGGATCCAAGATCCGAAAAGGGGGTGGTCAGAGTCCTGGTCCTGCCTTTTGTTCAGGTTGCCTTTTGGACCCTGCGTTTCCCATTCTCTTTGCTGTGGGTGGCAAGATGTCGTGTGTGGCACTAAGCTTACTTTTTCTGTTCATTGTTTTGTTCTCGTTCACTTCACTTTGGAGTTGCCACAGCTGGGAACAAACAGTGGGGTTACGAGAAAGATGAAGAGGGATGTGGGTCAAGTCCAAAGGAAGAAGGAATAAAGAATGCATGGTTGGGACTTACGAAGACCCAGTCCAGACCAGAACCTCCATGGTTCCCTAACAGCCCACCCAGAGGGGCCGCCAGCATTTCCTGGCAGATCAAGAGCCTAATTGTTTAATTTTACCCACATGTAATCAAGGCTGGCTTGCTTAGAAGCCTCTTTCTGGTTCATTCTTCTGACTCTGGGATTCAGCTTGATCTGCCTCAGCTGGTGTGGAGAGACCTGCGTGAGCAAACTTGGACTCTGCCTATGTGTGTGAGTGGTGGGGGGTGGGGAGGCCCAACCACTTGGAATAAATTTGGAAAAAAATTTTCCTGTAGTTGCTCCCATCCACTAACCCAGAGGAAATAAAATGTTAGGGGCCCATGACTCATTACTAAGAAGCTTCTTGTTCTTTTCTACTCTGACTCTGTTATTTCCCAGAATTCGGAGGGGGGAAAGGTACAGACTATTGTTTTTGGGCCTTTGGGCCAAATCAAGTATAACTCTTTTCAGAATTTCTGTGGAATTGTTGGGAGTTTCTTAATAAATGTAACAGACGTGTTCCAGATCCCCCAAGATGTCAGCTTGCATCCTTAATCTTTGCTTGGAAAAATTTGGTCATGGTGTACAGAAGAGCATTTATCACCATTTGCAGTATTATTTCTTCTGGAGTCTCTCCTCCCCACCAGACAGAGACAAAAGCCACGGCATGCTCTTTTTTGATTTTGCACACCTGGAGGTTCCTGGTTCCTTACTGAGTACTGCATAATGACTGTTGGACTCTGAGTAGCATTCACCATGACCTGGGAGGCAGATTTCCAGCCCATATCTGGCCCAGATGGCCAACACAAAGCGGGGAGTGGGGCCAGATGTTCCTTGGAGGAAAAGGGTAGATTTGTACTCTTGGAGCACTGGGGCCACATGGAGAGGCAGAAAGAGGGTCTAACCAGGACCTTGAAACTTGTCTTCAAAAGTGATTTCTACCAGTCTTACATGATAGATGACTTTCTTTTTTCCACTTCAGGGATGATTTTGTCTTAATAATGATTTTGCCATTAAGCCCCAATGCTTCCAGACCACAGCACAAACTGATAAATGCCAAGTCCCCTCTCCTTATTAATTACTCACTCAAAATAACACTTTCTCCACAAGGATCTCAGAGCAGCAATTCTCAGGCCTTTAAATTTCAAGTCCCTTTTTTTGCACCTAAAAATTATGGAGAATGCCAGCATACTTTTGTTCATATGTGTTGTGTTGCTTGATATCTGTCACATCAAAAATTAAAGCATAAACCTAAAAATATTACTAATTTTTCAAAATAACATAATGAAATAAAAATAATAAACTCACATTTAGACATATTTTTGAAGATAATTAGATTGTCCAAAACAAAAGAAATTTAGTGAAAAGAGCATCACTGTTTTACAGTTTAGCAAATATATTTAATGTCTGGCTCAATGGAAGACATCTGGATTCTTATATTTGCCTCTGCATTCAACCTGTTGTGGAATTTTTTTGTTTGTTTAAGTATATGGAGAAATATGATTGGAGAAGGGAAGATACTTTAATAATGTTTTCATATTTAATAGTATACCAAAACTCTACAAATAATACCTTCCTAAAGGATAACTATAAAATATGAATCCATGTCAGTGAGCTGCACTGCTTTATCTTGCAACTCAAATGAATCTTTTACAAATGAATCATTTTATAACAACATACATACATCATTTAGAATATAGGCTTACTGAATTATGCAGATGATTCTAGTATTGAGACATTTCATATACATTAATACCACCAATCTCATCAGAAAAGTATTCAATATTGGAAAACTGTCAAACTCACAGCAATGGATGCAAGTTTTCCAAAATTCAAAGTTTTGATTGAAGTGAAAATTTCATCATTGGCAACAGATCCTGTCTGTTATTTTCCTTGAAGTGACAGGCTTCCTTCATTTTTGAGAAATGGTATGTCACATCCTCAAGTCTGAATAACGTAATTTGTGTGTCATTTGTTCTTTCAAGTAAAAACAATGTTTTATTACAAAAAATATCCAGTCCAGCTTGTACGTCAAACAATTGCACAAGTGCATTCATAGTACTTCAGTTATAGTACAGTTATAGCAGAAGTACTTTATGCATATTTTCCAATTAGCCACACATAATAATAAAAAGATGTGCACTCAAAGGTGGAGATTTAATAAAACTAATAATTTTTATTATTTCAAGGTCATTTTTAGGTGAAACTGTATTGGGTGTTGTTTACCTCATTGAGGAACATACTGACAACACAGTTTAAGGGCCCTGCCTTGATCTGAACTAAGTGCCAACAGTTCTACTCACCAGGATTTTTGCACCATTAGCATTATTATCGACATAAATGGCAACTGAATTCTTAGTATAATTATGGAAATGTCTTCACCACACACTGTTGAAAGAGGCTCAGAATCCCACTGAACGTTCTTTGAGAACACTTGTAGTAGGATAGGACTGCAACTTAAAGTGTCTGCCCTTGAGTTCTCTATCGGCAAATTGCCCTTGAGAATTCACATTGGACTTTGCAAGGAGGGCCTGTTAGGGGGAAAGGATGTCCTGAGATAATCTCATACAGGCTTTGTGGACTCCACCCCCACTCCAGACTAAAGCCATCAGGACATTGGGAAAGACAAATCCCATCACCACCAAGGGGAGGGTGGCTGGGACCTGAGGGTGGAGTTGGGCAGCCAGGTTGGATATAAAAACCAAACACGTGGGCTTGCTCGCTCTCTGGCTCGCGATCGCTCGCCTCCTGGCTTCACCGCTCCTGGCTGGCGGCCAGCTCTCAGAGCGCCATTTTGGGATTCCTGATCGGCGGATCGGGTAGGACGCATTTAAAACTTTGTCTCCCACTTTTCTCCCAGAGCTGTACATTTCCTCATTTCCCTTTCCGTTGTAAATAAACCTTTTATTAACCTTTCACGTGTGCCTGCAGTAGAGCATTGATAAGTCCTTTTAAGCGCGCGGGTGAGGACCCACAGTCAGGCACCCCGTTTTGTATCGGGGTTGCTCTACAACAGGCCCAGCAAGACCCTGTACTTTCAGCCTTCTCTAGAGTGGTGGGTCACATCTGCAGGAGAGTCTTCTCAACCATTATGCAAAATGGTTTGTCCCAAATACTTTTTCTAAGGGCCCCTCTTTTAGAGAACAGTGCACTCTTTGCATCCCTGACACCCCTCTCTCTAGGAGGAGCTAAGCGGGTGAGATAAGAAAGGCAGAAGGATGGCCTCAATGACCTCTGGCATTCCCTTTCCTTTGTAATGCATATATCCCCGCTGGCCATCTGGAAACAGTGAAATCCTTTAAAAACACTCCCAATGTAGCAATTCCTAGAAATCCATTTTGAGGCTGGATCATGCAAGTTTTACCTCCTAATTATATAAATGAAAAAAACTGAGTACAAAGAAGTCAAAGGCTCAGATCATAGAGCCAGAGCATCAGAACCAAAATCAAAGCTCAGGTCTCTTGATTCCTTTTGCCTTCCTCTGGGGCCTGTCACAAAAGTCTTCTCTGTAATAAAATTAAATATCTTATACACAAAGTGTCTTTTAATAAAAGACCTGTTGTCCCAACATAAGCTTAACAGATACCAAATTCTGAACAGCTTGTCCCCACTCTACAAAGACCTGCTTTGCAGAGATCATAACTTAGAAGTTACAATGAGAAAGTCTGGATTAGGAGCCTGAATCAGGTCTGGAGTCCTAGGGCATTAGAGTGCCAGTTCCCAGTGTCTATCCTGGGCACTGCCAGTTTGTGGTGCCCAGCAGCAATCCAGGAGCATGTGTTCTACACAGGAAGAGCGTGGCGGGTCAGTGTTCCCATACAGGGATGTTCCAGGGGTTGGGTCCATGCCCAGTCGGCCAGGGGATTGGGAGTTGCCTGACAGATGCTGAGTTTTCTTTACCCTGTAGCACTGAATACAGCTCCTGGGTTTTTGAGAAATGCCTCTACCCCATGGAATCTCTGTAATCCCCACTGACAACGTAAGCTGCATATAACTGCCCCCCCCCACCCCATGATGGCACAGTATCGATTTTAACACCATTCAACAAATACATATTGATACAGATAACATTTTTTCCAGCAGCCAATTATTTTTTTCCCCCCCTTGACAACACCTTGCCTAAAATATAATGGCAGCCACTGGGAAATATGCATGATCAAAGTTAATTTTACAATGAAATTCAGCCATCTTTGCCATTATGTCACTTTGTTTAAAAGTGATTAATTATTAAATCCAATCACCTAAAAGGCCACCACTGTAACACTTGTCAAGTACTTTTATTTCTTCACATATTGATCCATATATTGAATTCATTGTGTCCTGCTTTTTGCATTTGGTTTTGTTACCATTGTTATCCTTTCTCTAAACCACTTATCTAACTTCATGTATTGAATAGTTAGGTGATGTCAGGTCTTTTACTAACATAGAAACCACCGCACTATAAAACATTGTGTGTCGTCTTCCTACATCCTTCTCCCTTTGTTTGAATTAGCTCCTTGACTGCTGGAGCAAAGGATATAGACTTTTTTTTTAATATGCTCTTGAGATCTTTGCAAATTCTTCTCCCAAACATTTATCCTGTGTCACTCTGTTACCATGGAATTTCCCCACCCTCCTCCTCGGCATTCAATTTAATTCTTTTTGTTTGGGCTTTGTCAATTAGTGGTTATAAAATTATTGTTTTGATCTTAAAATGTCATTGTTTTCATTGATAACACACCTGTATTTTTTTTTTCCATGTTTTTTGTCCTTTGTCTTTACAACCACTACGCTGTTGGCAGGAATCAAGTCTGATTTTGTTTATAATCTCCCTAGGACCAAACTCACTGCCTGGCACATTGAAAGCCTCTCCATTAATAGTGCTGAATAAATGGATGAATGAAAAGCAGTTTAAAAAATGAGCAAGGAAAATAGTGCAGAGAGAGGAGTAATGAGTAGGGTAGGAGTGAGAGAGACCTTACTGGCTACTGAGTGGCCAGCCGATTGGATGGGGCTGGTGGTGTGTAGGAAGATGGAGTACGTAGGCAGGTATTGCAATGACTGTGCTAGTTTGGGTTAAGGCAGTGGCTGTGGTGCTGAAGCTAGTGGATTGATTTCACGTATTGTCTTTTAGAGGTAGATTCTGTCATGGACTGGATGCAGAGGAGTGAGAGAGAGAAGCATTAATGCTGCAAACCAGGTTCTGGCTTGGAAGTGGGGGTGCTCTTCTTAAAATATTCCTCAATGTTATTGTCTTTCTATTTTTATAAGTGATTGTAAAATCATTTTTATTAAGGTCTGTAGAGGATCCTGTCAGAATTTTAAGTAGAATTGCATTAAATCCCCAAGTGACTTTGGGAAGAATGGTAGCTTTATAATACTTAGCTTGCTCAGTTTCTTCCCATTTATGAATAAAACCATTTGTGGGTTTCCTTAGTCTTGTGCCTAGAACAAGGATGAGCCACATGTGGCCCACAGGCCGCTTCTCTCAGTCTAACTACCAAAATAAAATTAAAACTCAACAAACAAAAATCCCACTTTTTTTCTGCCATCCCCAAGTGGAATCATTCTGTTCATCAGAGCCTTCCAGCTGTGCTGAGTCACGAATAGAGTAAGTTACCAAGAAATTGGATTTGTTACCAAGCTCTTATGTTGGTGAAACAAGGGGCAAAAAAAGAAAGAATAAAATCATTTCCCCTTCCTTTCCTCCTCCCTTTCCTCCACCTGTCTGGGAAGTCTTCGAGGAGATAGGGAGTAGAGAAGGAAAGGCAATAATTGGTTGGATCTTCCAGCTAAATATGGCAAGTTGAACACATAATCACTGATCATTCCTCAAATCCCATAAAGATAACATTGGATGCATTTTTTAAAAATGAACCACCACAAGAAAAGTGAATGAAGGACACATCAAAACTGGGGGAGTTGGAAAGTGGCAATGGTGTTAGCTGAGCAAGGAAACTAAGCACCGGTTTACAGGGCAGTGCACAAGAACCATGCCAATGCTTCGCATAGCACAGGATAGTCTCAGGAATTAGAAGAAGGCCAAGTTTCAACACAATGAATGAAAAGGGCATATTACTATGAAGTTTAGAATAATGCTTCCAGAAAATCAGGTGACAGAGGATCCGGAGCCCAATGGTATCAGATCTCTTTAGAGCTACACAAAGGCTGCATAACAGATCTATGTATTCTCAGTGAAGGCCTTGTTATTCAGTCCAGAGTCTGGGCAGAGACAGAGATGCTTTCTTGTCACTAAGTGGTAGCTGGATTTCTTTCTGGATCACCTTTTCCATTTTTTTTTTTTTTAATTTCTTTTGGATCATCTTTTCCTAGAAAGTTTGAGCCTCCAAGGGCCTTGCCTTGAAGGGTTATTGTACTCCAACTGCCTGGCTCATTTGGGTACACTTCATCTCCTCCCCCTGTGTACGTGGCCACTGAGACTTAAGCCTTAGGACATCGAGGCATGGCCCAAGCCTACAGCTGAGGTGCTAGCTCCCTCTTTTCTCTTTTTTCTGCTTTTCCAGCAGTTGGAAGTATTTTGTAGGGAATTTCTATTCCAACCCACAAATCACTCCCCCACCTTTCTCCATCCCTCTGTGGGAGGGTGAACTTTAGGGGCCTCTTCTCTTCAGCTCCTTCTTCCTACAGCTTCTGCCTGGATTTGGTCAGTGAGGTGTTGATGACAGAGGAGAATGTGGTCTCCTCTGAGGTCATTATCCCCATACTCCCTCTCTGCTGAGGCTGCAGTCTAGCAGCCCCTTCAGAGGCCAAGGCTTCTGCCCAGCCACACTATCAGCCCTCTCTCTGGCTCCCTGAAACTGCACCATCTCCTAGGGAGATATTTCAAGCTCAGAGGTGTTCACCACTCCCTGCAAGCTTCACTCTCCCTTTTCCTTTCCTTCAACCCTGCCGTGCCCTTATAAATTGTTCCTTCATCAAACTCTCCTCTCTTGCCTCACTTGATTACACCATCTGTTGCCTATGGGACCCTGACTGATATGGCCATTTTCAGAAATTCATTTGTAGGCTTTGCACATGTATTACTTCAATAGAATAAAAATCAAAAGTAACGTGTATAATGAAGTCAGTTGTTACTAAAAGATTTCACCTACCCACTCTGCTACGCTGCCATTTTCTTTGACTTAGAATCTCATCTCTCCCTGCCCCCAAATGCTGCTTCTCTGCCATTGTTCCCCTAAGATCTGGAGGCATTCAGTGGGACTGTCTTTTCTCAGGGTCTGTGAGTAGATTCAGATGCAATTCAGTTCCACTCACAAGGCCTCTAATTTGCTTCTCCCTTTATCAGAACTAGGCTCTCACCCCACTCAAAATGTAGACAAAGGATCAGTGCTTTAAGTAGACACTTCAGTCCTTGTGTGTCCAGTAATTTCTGGAATTTTAGCTAAGAGGACACCATTTAATAGTGGGGAGTCTATGGCTCCTGGTGTAAACATACACATACTTTCTGTAAACCCCGAGACCTGAACAAATTTAATTTTCCCTAAATGATTTCCTTGCCTCCATGGAAATTTTAAAGTTCCTTTCTTAGATGTGCTTCATAAAGTTAATTCCTGGGATTGTTTTTCATCTGCGTTATTATCAAGGAGACTTCTAGTTTTGTTCACCTTTTCTGTCAAGTTATATTCAGTATACAAGAAATCTATTGGTCTTTTAAGCATTTTATTGCGTCTATGTGCTTTTATTTCTTTTTTTTTTTTAAAAAGATTTATTTATTTATTTATTTATTTATTTATTTATTTATTTATTTATACAAGCACTGGGTACAGTCAGAAGCACGGGAGGGTGAGAGAATTCACCAGAGCCAGAGCGGGGAGCAGAGCAGGCAGAAGGACCGAAGTACACTGCTGAGGGGAGCAGCGGGCGGCAGGAGAGGTCTGCGTGCCATGCGGGTCCCTCCTCCGGTGGCTGGGGAGCAGCCGGGGATCGAACTGGCGCTGCAGAGGCTGCGGGCAGCTTCGCAACCCAGCGCTCAAGCACTGCGCCACCAGGGAGGCCCTATGTGCTTTTATTTCTAATAGTTTTACTCAAAATACCTTAGATTGCAGGAGTAATCACTCGTAATTTGTCTTTTCTTTTTTTGATTACTATTCTGTGATTCCTATTATCTCTGTCTTGTTCACTGACAATGTTAGAAAAATGTTAAATGATAATGATAAAATGGGTGGCTTGGCTTTGCTCCTATTTATATTTAAAATACCCTTAATATTTCTTCAATACAACATTGGCTATTGACTTTGAGTATGTTAAATATAGAGGTCTACTTTTAATTTTGTAATGGCCATTGGACTTTTCAATGCCATTTTAGCACCTATTGATATATGTAATTGTTATGACTTAATCTCTTTTTGTAGACTATTATAATCATTTTCATTTTTTTTTTTTTAAAGATTTATTTATTTATTTATACAAGCACTGGGTACAGTCAGAAGCGCAGGAGGGTGAGAGGATTCACCAGAGCCAGAGCGGGGAGCAGAGCAGGCAGAAGGACCGAAGTACACTGCTGAGGGGAGCAGCGGGCGGCAGGAGAGGTCTGCACGCCATGCGGGACCCTCCTCCGGTGGCCGGGGATCGAACTGGCGCGGCAGAGGCCGCGGGCAGCTTCACAACCCAGCGCTCAACCGCTGCGCCACCGGGGAGGCCCTATAATCATTTTCATTTTGCCAGACTGTTTTCATCCTGTAATAAATAGAACTTGATCATAGTACTTTTTTAGAGCCCCTGCATAATTATTCTTTTTCCACTATTATATACTATTTGCAAAGTATTACACCATTTTTTTTAAAGAAATGGATCATTATCTAACTAGATTCTTTTTAAGAAATTTAGAACCCCAGTTTGTGAGGGTAAATTCCATGTGTGAGAGCAAACACGGAGCAGAGGTAGCCCAGGAGCTGAGAAACAGCTTTGATTTTGGCAGAATTTGTGAGTCCACAGCTTTCTGATCAACCTTACGCTGCTCTGGAACCTTGTATTTCTTTCTGTGTGGAAGATCCCACCTTCCTGGTGTTGGGGCTTACACAGTTTCTTGAGCAAGCATCAGTGAGGTGTTTTGGGGTCTTCACATCACTTAAATCAATTTTGGTGGAAGTGGTGATGACAGATTTCCAGTGTATCCTTGAATGAGGGGGAAAGTGATTGAGGAACAGAGTTCCAGCTGCAAGTAGCAAGCCACTACCCACCATCTTGCCTCTGTGCCGCCCTGCTAGGATGGTCAGAATGGCCCTGGGAGTGATGCGGGCTCGTGGTTTTCTCACATCGGGCTGAAAGGTTTCCCCATGACTCAGCAACTTTCGAGGTGCATCTTTGGTAGGATAAATCTAAGCATTTTGTGAAATATAATGTTTTGGTTACTACTCTTCTTGTCACCACCAGCTGGTTTTGTGACTGTAGCAAGAACTTCCTTTGTTTTCAGTCTTGGATTTAGCTGCTGAATACTTCCTCTTAACCATGGTCTTTCTGGAATACATAGCAGATCGGGAATATCTGCCAATTCCTCTCACTAGGACAGACTTTGGCTGCAGTGGGGTTTCCCCTCCTGAGGGGTTTTGGCCTTGGCCTTCTTAGCCTCACCACTAGCACCAGCCTTCTTGGCTTCAGGTCTCTTCTCTTTAGTAGCGACTTTCTCAGCTTTTTCACCTTCCATCTTGCAAGATGGGATAGAGCATATCCTTTTTTTTTTTTTTTTTTTTGCATGCATTTCTCAGTAATCCTGGCATGAACCCCCATGGGTTATTTTGTTCTTTATTTATGGAAAATGAAATTAAGTTCCAGAAACATTAGCAATTCGGTTCAGCTCAAAGAACAAATGTGTGGTAGAGCCAGCCTTGGAATCCAGGTCCATCTGGCCCAGAGCCCTTTCTGCAGTGACTCTCCCTTAATGAGACTCTCCTTTAACTCACCAGCATGGCATGTAAGTTCTCCCCACCTATCGGGGCTTTGGTGGCGGGTGTGGTGCGGTGACATATATCTGAAGAGGTGTGACTCTGTACACCTAAATCGTATACAGTGTTGTAAACCATTACCGCAATTTAAAAAGTTACAATTATAACATTTTAGAAAGAGTGAAAAAGGTCTATAGTTTCTAATTTTAAAACCTGCTCTTTATCTGGCTTTAGTTTCAAGATCATATTAACTTTGAGGAATAAATTGATGAGTTACTAGCTATCCATCTCTGCTGGTAATTGATATTTCATAAAACTCACAAACACTGATTATTTCTCCCCATCTCTTCCAATTTCTTTATGAAAGTTTTTGGGATATTCAGGTTCTTTTGTGTTAGTTTTAGAATATTACTTTCCTTACTAAAAAATCAACCATTTGATTAAGACTTTCAGACTCTTTCATAAACAACTATAAAGTACAATAATTCTCCTTTATTTCCTATCTAAAGCTGCCTGTGCTGGCTTTCACGGAGTTTTGTTGCATAGTAAACAGTGCTTATTACTCTTTTCTAATGCCCATACATCTGGCTTTATACATTCTATTTTCTCCATCCATTTCTTCAGATTACCCTTTTGCTCCTTTGATAAATTTTTGTGTTACTTTCTTAATATACTGTTTTTGCCATTTTTGTTTTTAAAAATTAGTAATAAATGCATTTAAGGTTGTGAATTTTGTTCTTATAGAACTCTGAGGCTCTCCTGGAAATTTTTAATATGTAGTTCTTATTTTCATTGTTTTCCTAATATAGTCCTTTTGTACTTTATCTTCTTGACACACTTGCTAATTAGCAGAGCTTTTTTAAATTTCCAAGTATTCAATGACTTTGGTTTATACTTTGGTTCTTAATTTTGTTTATTTTGTTTGGGTAAGAGAGTATATCATAGATAATTTCCTTTTTTTTTAATTTGCAATGTATTTTTAATAACCCCATTTATGTTTGTTTAAGAAAGCCTTTTCTCTTAGTCCACCTCAAGTCCCGAGGGGTATGTTACTGACTTCATGGCACATGAGCATTATTGGCCAGGTAGGACCCCCCTGGCTTAATTTGTTTTTTGCTTCATTCTGCTTATCCCACATTATTGTGAATACTGTCATATTGTAACTATTTCTGCCATCTTATTTTTATTCTGATTGCAATCTCTTTTGTTTCTTTTTAAATTACTTTTCTTTCCTTTGCCTAAATTAAGTTTTCTTCTACTAGCTTAAAAGTTCTTTTATTCCTTTTAGTTATTCTTTTGACAGTTGCTCTTAATTTAAGACACACACTATGTTTATCTCTATTGATTTCATAAACATTTTAATATGTACATCTTCCCTGGAACAAAGCAAGAACATTAAACTGCTCTCAGCCTCCTTCGGTTTCTCTAGACCTTCTACCCAAATATACACTTTACATAGATTAATTCCTAGAATTTTATTTCTTAGTTGTTATGAATACTTGTGTTTTTGTTAGTCTTTATTTCTCTTTTCTTACACAAATATAAATTTTATTAAAGTTTTGATAACCCATTGACCTTTGGCAATTTTTTTTTTTATTGAGTACTTCTTATAAAAGTGTTTCCATTGCAGATCTTTGCAAGGCAAACCCCTTAAGGCCTTATATGCTTGAGAATATTATTGTTACGTGCTCACATTTAAAATGACATATGGTTGAATATAAGAGCTAGCTTCAAAATAATTTTCTTTGTACAGTAAAATATTGTGTACTTACACGCAGCTATTTAGAAGCCCAATATCAATCTGGATTTTTGTTTCTAGATGAAGTACTATTTCCCTCTGTTTTTCAGTTTCTGTATTGTGTCTTTGATGTTCTTGATTTTTATTATTAATTGTTTCTAGGTGTGGATTTTTTCTTTCTGAAAAACAGATTTCTACTCTATGAATCCAAGGTGAGGTCTTTCCTCTTCCTTTAATTCTAGGAGATTTATTTCTCTTCAAATATTTCCTTTCCTTTTCCTCTCTTTTTCTGAGCCCCTAGTTACCCAGATTTTGTCACTTCTACTTATCATCTTTATATCATTTAGATTTTTGTTTATTTGTTCTCTTTCTTCATACCTTTCTGTTACCTCCTGGGAGAGTTCCATCACTCCTTTCTTCAGTGCTAACCATCCTGCTTTTTAGCCCAACTACTGTGCTGCTTATTATTTTTTTCTCCACAGTATTTAATTACTTATCAAGAGAAACTAATTCTTAGTGCAAATATGTTTCATAGTTAAGGAATGCAAGTCCGTGACAAGCTACCATGGACGTCAAGCAAAGAAATCCTTTCTGTTTCAAGATCATTTTGCCCTCTGAAAGATCCCAGGCTCCCTCACCTCCCCAACACCTCTCACTGGATCATCATCCCTATAGAAGTCTGCGTATGCCTCCTTTCTGGTTCAGTCACAGCAAACTTATAGAAAGCTGCAGCCTCCAGCGATGCAGTGAAATCGCACACTTGGCCAAAAGACCTCACATCTGAGGTTTTCACAGGTCATGGTAGCTGTTCTCCTTCCACAGTGAAGGAGAAATGGAGTGTGTGCTGCCTATTCTAACCATTGTATAGGGGTTGGGGGCAAGGTTTTATTTTGAAATAATTCCAAATTTGTATAGAAGTTGCAAGGATGTACATAGAATTCCTATTGTCTTCCACCCAGGTTCTGAAATAAAGTTTGCCACATTTGCTTTCCCTCCTTTCTTCTCTCTTCTCTCTCTCTCTCCCTTCCCCCGCATCTCAAATTTTATACATATATATATGTATTTTTTCTGAACTTTTGAGTTTAAGTAGCAGACTCCATGCCTGCTCCCTTTCCCCTATAAATACCCCAGTGTTTATTTCCTGAAGACAAGGACATTCTCTCATAAAATCACAGTGTATTTATCATTGACATTGATAAAATACTATTATCCAATCTATATATCATGTGCACGTTGAACTAGCTATACTTCTAATGTTCTCTATAGCAATACTATGTGATATCAATATAATGCAAACCATAAATATGAGCCACATATAAAATTTTCAGTGTTCTAGTAGCCACATTAAAGAAGTGAAAAGAAACAAGTGGAGTTAATTTTAATAATATATTTTATTTAAGCCAATATATCCAAACTATTATTCCATCATTTAATTCATATCAGCATTTATTATTGAGATATTTTACATTCTTTTTTTCATACTGAAACCCAGTGTGTATTCTGTAATTATAACACACTTCAACTCAGACTAGTCACATTTCAGTGGCTCAGTTGCCACATGTGGCTGGGGCACCATATTGCACAGCACAGCCTCTGTCGCGAAAGGTAGTTATAAATTCTGTTTCATGATCTGATCTAAGGACACACACTGCACTTATTTGTCATGTCTCTTTAGCATCCTTTAACCTGGATGCTAGTCAGTCTTGACCTTGACAGTGATACTTTTTTATCTGCTATGAATATATAGAACCTTTTTAAAGTATATTTTTAGGTGAAGTACTTTCTTGCATCATTGTTAATTTTTGAAAAGTATTTGATTTCTCCCCTCAGGTGCAGTCCCAGTAGTTCCCACCACCATAACCCCCATGACCCATCACCATAGTCCCTTGTGTCCATTTTTTAAAAGCACCAAGCAATTATTTTGTAGACTCTCAATTTCACATTGTCCGATGTTTCCTCATGATAAGATTCAGCCATTATAAATATTTAACACCCAATTTACGTTTAGTTCTTTAGCTTTACTTGTTCTTCTTCATATTACTTAATCTCTCCCTATGTTTTTGAGGGTATGCATCAGGAGTTCTGTTAAATTTTTGGTCCCTTGGGCCTCCCCAGTGGCGCAGTGGTTGAGCGCTGGGTTGCGAAGCTGCCCGCAGCCTCTGCAGCGCTGGTTCAATCCCCGGCTGCTCCCCGGCCACCGGAGGAGGGTCCCACATGGGCGCAGACCTCTCCTGCTGCCCGCTGCTCCCCTCAGCAGTGTACTTTGTCAGTCTGCCTGCTCTGCTCTCCCCTCTGGCTCTGGTGAATTCTCTGACCCTCCCGCGCTCTGACTGTACCCAGTGCTTGTATAAATAAATAAATCTTTAAAAAAAATTTTTTTTGGTCCCTCACTTGCAATAAAGCATAATTCATGTTCAGTTCATTTACACTTTTGCTAGTAGTACCCCATGGTAATTAGTTATTGTGGCAAGTGGTCTTATATTTCTCTGATTATGTGACTGTTAATATGTGATGGGGGAGGGCAAATCCTAACACTATCTCTTCTGATATGTTTGAAGAAGGAGAAAGGGATAAGACCAGGGAAGAGAACTTTAAGCATCACTTCATTGCTACCAACTTCCCTATCTGCTTCCATCCGCTGGGCACCTTCTATGGCCAAGTGTTCATCCCAATAATCTTAGAACAAAGCAGGAAAAGGAGAGAGGGTCTCCTTAGGTTCTAATCCCCCATATGAGGGGATTAGAAAAGGGTACCCCCAAGGAGGCCTGAGCCTTTGAGGATTTGCTGTCCTGAGATGGCGCTGGCGAGGAATAGGAATAGAGCTGGTGTGGTGCTGCAGAAACCTGGGCTGCAGGTTAGACTAGGACGCTCCCTTAGCGGGGTCAGAGAGGGTCACTAGGGGAACGCTAAGTCCTCCCAAAGAGGAAGACTCCTCACTCCTCCATCCATGCTCCTCACTCCTCCATCAGGTCACTTGCCACCTCTAGCTGCTTTTACCCCTCACCCCCGGCCTCCAGTCCGGATAGGCAGAGCTCTCCTTTATTTCAGTGTCTCTGAAGTTTTCAGGGTTGAATTTAGAGGAGGTGTATGTGTTAATTTACCATCTCATCAGGAACCAGCAATACACTTTCAGAGTTTTTTTTTGTTGTTGTTGTTCAGTCTTTTTAGTTCTTGGCAATATCTATCCTTAAAGCTATATTGTAATAAATTTCATTATGTTTTTTCAGGCTTTCTATTCTATTGTCTTATCATTTTCTTCTTGAGTTTTCACATTCTGATAATGGGGCATTAACATCTTGATTTAAATTTGTGTACTTATAATTTCTCTTTGATTTTTAAATAGTAATTGCTTTCTATTTGCTGTTAAGTTCTTTGGGCCCCATAGACATAGTATCATTATGCTCTCATTATTAATGCTGACTTTTGCTGTCACGCAATTAACATAATTAGCTTCCTTTAATAATTTTTGCCTTAAGTTCATCTGTTCTGACATCCCACCTACTTTTCCTTCACTTTAATTCATCTTTTTATTGTTTTCTTAAATGTATTTTTTCTTGTTCTTAGACTTTCTAAATCTTTTAAATGATTTCCCAGTAAATTATACCATTAACCTAATTGGAAATAGTTTTGTTTTGTTTTGATTTGATTTTTTTTTTTTAGGAGGCGCTTTGTTTTTTTATTTGTTTCTTGGTTTAGTTTTGTTTTGTTTCCCACATGATTATTTAAATTTAAACTTATTTTAATCTTATGTAGTTTATGTTCTGCCACTCAGCTCTTACCCCCTAGTTCTTATAGTTAACTTGTCATTTTTCTAGGTTTTCTTTGGCATTATATAGACATTTGTTTAGTTTTGGTTTTGCTTATTTTTATTCCCTTCAGCCACAATCTTTTTAATTCAATCAGTTATCAATTTAAAATAAACAAAGATATTTTATCAATGCAGCGACATCTAATTAAAATAGTATCTTTTTTTAAAAAAAGATTTATTATTTTTATTTATACAAGCACTGGGTACAGTCAGAAGCGCGGAAGGATGAGAGAATTCACCAGAGCCAGAGCGGGGAGCAGAGCAGGCAGAAGGACCGAGGTACACTGCTGAGGGGAGCAGCGGGTGGCAGGAGGGGTCTGCGGCCAGGGAGCAGCCGGGAATCGAACCAGTGCTGCAGAGGCTGTGGACAGCTTCGCAACCCAGCGCTCAACCGCTGTGCCACTGGGGAGGCCCCTAAAATAGTATCTTTTGATTCACTTTCATGAGAAAACTTTTGCTGTGTTTTGTTTCTCTCAACTCTTTTCTCACTTCCATCCTCCACTGATTTAAATTACTACTCTTTCTTTCTCTTACTCTACTTTTAATTTAACAATTATTAGTCCCCCAATCCTATCACAACAATTCTTCCCTGTAACTATCCTTATTCACTTATACCTTTACATATTTAATAATAAAGGATTTCTCACTATTTTTAAAAGCACATTAATTTCATGTCTTTTAAGATCAGATTTCTTTTTAAAGTAACTTTTGAAGACAACAGTTGTCAATTAGTAAGTGATTAAACTTCTTAAGACTGAAACCTATGAAGGTCTTTGCATTTGGGTAACAACTTCACAGGATTAAAAAAAAACAAATAATACATCTTTTTGCTCTGACTAGAGTTTGTATGTGGATTTCCAATACAATGAAAGAAAACATAGCCCTTACTCTTTTATAAAATATATTCCTTTATTTGAAATTTTGTAAGCTCATTCCCCAAACAATGCTTTGTTTTTCTCTGGTAGATAAAATATTTGATGATACATATTAATCCCAGTTATTTTAAATGGGATATTAAATAGGGTTTTATTTAGTCCTTCAACAATTTATTGTTGGTGCTATTTTTCTTCTAGTAGATCGTTTTTTCAGTGTTTGAGGTTTTGTTCTTTGTCATCTATTAATTCATTCCACAAATCATACCAGAGTATCTATTGTATGTAGGCAGCGTGCTCAGTTTATTCTTGTTTATTCCTTCTCTTTCTTTAGGAATTCCTATCTTTCTCAGACTGCTCCATTGTCTTGATCATTCGCCTTTGCATCTTTTAATATCTATTTTGGTGCTTGGCATATTTTTCTCTAGTTCATTTTCTTTTTTTCTTAATTTAGTGTCTTATAGCATTCAGTTCCACATTTCACCTGTATTATCAGTATATTCCTTTCTATTAGGAGCTCTTCTGAAACAGGCGTAGTGTCTTTCTCCCACAAATAGATTATAACTGTTTTCTAGATTTTGATTTTCATGTCATTTCATGGTTTACTGATTCCACAGCCCCCACCCCAGCTCCACCTGACACCCAGGTCCATAATTCATGTTTCTCCATATTGCCAAACAGTTTTAATAGTTCAAAATAATCTTTTCCCCTTTTATTCATTCTTGAGTTCTTTGTGATGATGATCACTGCCATTTCTGAAACTTTGCTTCTATTACTGGCATTTAAATAGACTTGAAATTGGAAGGTTCACAGCCTTTCATTGACTTCTCCTGGAAGTCCACAAAATATTTCTAGAGCATATTCTTTCTTTAATGAGACACACCATATTGGATTGACCATTTAGGATTTATACTATATTAAGTATTGATTTCTTTATATCTCTCAAGGTAAACTCTCATTACCACTAAAAGGGGTAAATTAATTTAATGATAACTTGTTTGCCATTTACTACTACTGGTTGACTGTTTAAAGAGCACATGGTTTCTGTGTCTCAATCATATAGCTTAAGTAGACATATGTTTTGAACTGATTTGAGGAGAAAGAATGATTGGATTCATTGGCAAGTCATGGATCAGTTATTTAGTCAACTCTAATACTACCACTGTCCCTGACAAAATGGATGTGACTAACATATAAGAATGATACCAACCCATGTATTTTTCATTTAATATTTTCTTCAAAACTGTTTGCCAGTTCCTATATTATGATTCCAAGAAGCACATACTTTAATAATAAAGACCTCATTTTTCCTTTGCACGAAAATATTCTAAACTCCAAACAACTTCATGAAATTGTATGAGAGGGACTATACAAAGTCCATCAAACAGCAACATTATATATAGTTACCCAGGAATTTGCACACAAAACTCTGCTAAGGCTAATGGCTTTTATGTACTTAAGTGTTCCAAACAATGAGTTGAAAAATATACCCTCAAGAATTGTTTATGCCAAGAAAGACCAACTATTTCTAATCACAAGTAGAGTTTCTGCAAAGATCTGTGCCAGGCACTACAGCCCTGGCAAACATCCCTCCCAATTTGCAAGACCTCTACTGTTTAGGGCTGGAAGTGAAGCATGAGTACAAAGAAATACTTGCAGCTTTTTCCTAGCCTCTGTTAAATTCAGAATGAAAGCACATATAAAAGAGGACAAAGGCTATAGGAAATCACAGCACAGGCAGCCATGTCTTATTTTTAGTGAAAAGGATTAGTACAGGGAGCCCTTCAATAAAGCTGATAGCCTGTGATCAGGGAATAAGATAGTTGTAATCCCTTTAGTATACCACTGAGTTGATTGATTAAATTGAAAGTTATGAGTCAAATGCCCCGAGAACATCTTGGAAACTTGCACAGTCTGTACATATTCATATGGTCCTAATGACCTTTCATTGAAAGGGAAAAGAGTGTACTACCTGCAGGGAACACATGGAGAAAGACTTGGAAGGAAGTTAAACTTTTGCACAACCACCAGCGAGAGTTTAATTAAACTCACGCTAACATAATAAGCGTGAGTCAATTTAAAAGAAAATGTGCCATGTTTTCCCCTCACTGTGGAACTTCCCAGGGCCTTGCAGCTCAAGTGGAAAGAACAATGGAAAGAAGAAGGCTTTCTCTTCACATCTGGCTCCTGGAAATGGGGCTGAGAGGCTTTCTGGAGGGTTTTGCTGCCGGGGACACTTAGTGTTTACAGATGTGAGCGGCTTTCAGTCATTGAATGCAAATTGCATTTGCTTTGTTGTGCACACCCTGGGAAAACCTAGAGGAAGAAGAGGAATAATGTTCCTTTATCCGCCCACCCACATTGAGATTCAGGGCACAGTCTTCTCGGGTTTATTGAGTCCCTAAGCAACCTTTGAAGAGAGTTGTACATCTGTCCGGCCGTCCCTACTGCAGTGGACGTGGATTCCTTTGGCTTTGCTTTTCAAGTCTCTGGCTCCATCATTGGTTTCATCATTGGTTCCATCAGATCTGAGTGGTTACCAAGTTTCTGAGTTAATTCTGCTTCCCTCTTAAACTTTGATCTCTATCTTGAAGGTGAGCTCCTCAGAAAAAAATGGATGGGGACTAGGCTTTTAATGTGAAGGCTAAAATCAGAAAAATATGTAATAGCAGAAAGGCGGGGAAAAGCTGGAATAGGCAATCTCAACACCAAATATCAGAGCACTGTAAGAGTTGGGAAAAGGGTCATTTCTGAGGTGAGAGAAACTATAATCCAGGTTTCTCTTGCCCCAAGAAAAAGAGTAACTATCAACACTTTGCTGAAAGGCAACTCTTATCACAGACATTCTAGCAACCATGGACTTGGAAGTCTGCTCCAACGGAGCTTCTTGAATCTGAGACTGCTCCGAAGTAGCCTGGTTCAAATCTAAGCTCCTCCATTTACTCATTGTAAGACCTTGGAAAAGACTCCAAGTGACCTCACTGAGCTCCAGTTTCGCAAAGCAGAATCTACATCATTGGGTTATTGTAAGGTTAGAGACATTAACATTCTTACAGTTCTTAAAACAAGCTTGGCATATAGTGAGAGCTCACAAAGTGTTAGTCATTGTTAAATTAAAATGAGATAATGCATAAATGGTATTTATTTCAGTACCAGATACTCAGCAAATCTTGTGTTAGCCAAGGCTGTCAAACATTTATTTCTAGCTTTGTCATTTTACCCGCCCAAATTTTCAACATTTCAGCAAGGATTTAGTTCTGATTTCATGGTGATATCTTAGACAAGTCCTCATCTGATTGACTTCCATCATCCAGTGAAAATCTGGTGAAATTCTGACCTTGCATCTCAATTTCCTCCACATCCAAAATTAAGAGAGGGCTGAGTGCCAGAAATATTTTATCAACTCTAACTTTACAAATACCACTGAAAATGAATGACCACAAATTTTAAATTAAAAGACTCTTTACAAAAGATTTCTTTTTACAGACAGCCTAACCAACAGAAGAAATGGAGTTTACAATTGTGACATTTGCCTCCCCCCCAGAAAGGAATTTCTAAACAAATACACATATATTTCACAATCCGCCAGGCAAACACATGGAACTAGTCAGCTACCTTTAATTGCAAGTTAGTATTTACTGACTTGTATTTTTGTGCATAAGTGAAGGAAGTTAACAGAGTGTGGGATTTTTGTGCTCTGTGATTTCCGTTAGCCAAAATTAGTTTTACTTGGTTTCCCTCTCCTTTTTCCCTCTCTTACTCCATCCCTCCCCCAAGTACACATAAACAATTCCTTACGTGGGAACTATTTCAAAGTATATTAGGATCTGAGCAACAACCAACCAACCAAGTATATTAGGATCTGAGGGAAGATGCAAAGTGAGGATGAGATAAGAAAACCCCCCTAATTGTTGAGCTGAGTCCTGGTAGCCCTCTTTGCCAAGCCAGGTCTTATCCAGTCTTCTTATTTCAGCCAAAACCATCACTTCTTCAAGGAGGTCTCTTCTCTGATACCCCACACTGGACTGGGTCTGGTTTTCAAAGTCTCTTTATAAGCCTTTGTACCCTTTTAACTATTTCTTGTTTTGTATGACTACTGTGTGTTTCCCCAGAGTTGCAGTCTTAAGGTAGCCACATAATTTAAAGTTTATAGAACTCAAGCTGAATCCTGAAAACAGATTAAAGCTGCTTTTTGACACCAGCTATGAAAATGGACAGATGGACATCAAGAGCACAAGCTCAGTTTAAAACCCACTTTGTTGTCAGCTTTGAAATTATGCTTCTCGACAATTCTTTTTCAATTGGGGGAGAGGGAATTGATACTGTTTTACATTTTGCATACAGGGAGACTTTATCAGTATTTTATATATCTTTCCTATGTATTTATTAATATATGTATATGTGTCTATGCCCTTTGATGCACATTCACATAAAATGTGGCTGCTCCATAATTATTTGTTTAAAATAGCTGTCTTTTCATTAAAGGGTAGCTTCCAGGAACTATCACTGCCCACTGTTCATTGCAGTATATCTAATGACGGGAAAAGTACCTGTGTATGGTAGACACCCAGGAAACCCAGGCAGGACTAAGGAGGGTAGAAACTGACATCTGGCAATCTAAACATCTTTTCCCCTTGGGCAAGAAGGACAGGCAAGAAGGTCTTTTTCCACCTCAAAGACAGAGGAAAGAGTGATCTCATTCTTTGGGCTGCAACTGTTTTTTTGTTTACTCTGACATCATGCAACTGATTCTAACTGGTAAAAAAAAATATGCATATTCTGTCTCCTGCACTAGACTGTTAGCTCCCTGAGGACAAGGGTCATCTTTTGTTCATAACCGTATCACTAACTCCCAGCCCATACAAAGCAGAATAGACATTTTTTCATTAACAGATGGAAGAACCAGGCTGCTGGAATCTACTCTTCCCTTTGTAATGATATCAAGAAAATGTTACATAGGACAGAATCTAAACTCTCTAAAATCTACCTAAGTCAAATCATCCTGCTTCCTTTAATCCGTTGATCTGGGAAAAATCTCTCATCTTCAACCACGGGGCCATACAAATATAATTTGCATCAAGGTTCTATGTATGTTGGAAATCATGTTGGCCAAACTTCCTTTTTGATCCTTTTCCTTCTTTTTCCATGCCTTTTATAATGGTTTTATGCAGATTCAGGAAGAAAATATTGGAGTTAATTGGGACCATCATGTATCCCCAGCTCCAGCATAGTATCTGATATGGAATTAGTACTCAATGCATGAATTTGAATGGACTTGCTGTGTGAAGTCTTCTCCATTTTAAAGGAAATATCCTAAGTGCTTAAAACAATCAGAAGGGGAAATGTGTATTTTCTAAAAATCTTAATAAGTTTATCAGAAGAGACCCGCATACAAACAAAACTCCACTGAAACTAACAGCATTTATGTCCTGAAGTTTTCCAAACAATGAGTTGAAAATATTCCCTGAAGAGTTGTTTATGCCAAATAAGGCTGACTATTCACGTTCATGACTAGAATTGCTGCATGCTTTGTGCCAGCCACTGCGTTCCTGCCAAACATCCTCCCAATTTGCAAGGATTCTTGAGTTTCGTGTTGGAAATAAAGCAGTAAAAAGCTTCTTCCAGCCAACTTATCAGGGTCTTATTCTTCATTAATACTTACTTAGGTTACAATGATCAGAGCAACATCTTAACTCTGTTTTGAAATTCTTGTTTTGGGTGACAGACAGAGTGGGAGCAGGGAGCAGAGAAACAAGTTAATAGAATAGTGCTGTCAGTTTGAGTTCTGAACACATAACACGTGAAAATGGCTCACACTGTGTCCGTGCCAGAGGCACCAACTGAGAGGTTGTCAGTCAGATATTTCTGTCAACCAAGGCAAGAAATCAGCTCCCTAACAAGGTGGCTACTGAGTCAAAACTTTCATTACAAAAAAACAAAGAGCTGTCAGACTGAAGAGTTTTTTTTTTTTGTTTGTTTGTTTGCTAATCAAAGAGACTATAAATTCCATGTTTACAGATAATTCACAACAAATAGGGCTTATAGCAAAAGTGATCCTGAAAGTGAGCCTGCTGAGGCTCTGCCCCTACTGACTCAGTACAGCTCACAGGTTCAGGAACCAGTGATTTTCTCTTGTTTGGAAAAATTTTGTAAGAGCACAGCACCCAATCCATCCTTCACCCAATTCTAACAAGGCTGTCACATCTAATGGTCAAGTGTGTAGACCCTAGAACAGGACTAAACCCTCCTGCTTCCACCACTGTCTGTGAGATGCTAGGCACGGTCACTTAATTTACCTCTCTGTGCCTCAGTTTTCTGACTTAAAAAGTGGGAATGACAACAATGCCAACTTCACAGGACTACGGTGAGGTTGAAATATATTGATATATGTAAATAGTTTAAAAGAGTGCTAAACATATGTTAAGTGTTATATATTTATTAGCTATTTCATAATTTCTTTTTTGTGATCTAGTTCTTGCCTTGGACCCCAGGTCTCATAATTGGGTCTCAATCTTCAGGCATCTGTTGATTCCATAGTTTCGTAAGGACTGACTGCTGCCCAGCCTTTAATCTTGCCATGGGGAAGAGAACCATGAAGGCCTATCTCTGCCCCTCAAGGGATGAGGTCATTCTCTCCAGTTCCAAGTCCTGGAATTCTGCCTCTTCTAGCTGCCAGACCTACCTGATGCCCAGTGTCCCTGGTCTTTCTTAACTGTCTCATCTTCAAGCTCAGCTGCCTGATCTAGTTTTGATTCTGACAGCACCCTTGAAATTTGTTCAAGCAATGAATAAATGATTCAGTGTTTTATGTTCCTCCAAGGAAGAAGAAGCCAGACCTTATCAAGTCAAAAGAATTGCATCTGTCCCTTTAGTGCAATAATTTAATTTCTAAGGAACAAAAAAATAAAAATCTAAGGAAATACTCCTGTATTCATAAACTATACTTCCTCATCAAGAGAAATAAACTTCTCCTGCCTAGGATTGCACAAATAGAACTCTTCCGTATCTCCAGAGCTCCAAGGAATAATAGGCCACCAGCTGCCTCCTTGGGCTAAAGGTTTCAGGAAGTGGGAGAGGGGAATTTTCCATCCTGATTGTTGCCTTTGCAGTGTTCTCAGCTGCCAGCACATGGGGATGGCATGGTTCTGAGCCAGCTTTGTGTTTCTAAATAATAAAGCTGAGATGCTGTCCTTCTTCAAAGTAGGTCCCTGGGCCTTCATCAACCCACTGCCTTTCCTGGGTGCACCTAGTTGTGCAGGCTTTTAGAAGCAAGTCACCTCTTCATATACTTTTTGAAGTGTTGGAGAGAAAGCTCAGATTCAAGGCAAAATTCATATAAAGTTCTGAGATAGCAAAGCAGAGGAGACTTGCCCAAGGTCACAGATCCCTAAAGGGGTAGATACAGGACTTAATTACCTTGCCCTAGCATAAAATACAGATTCTTCAGCTGGGCTAAATTCACTGGGATCTCGCCAGCAACCGTCTAATCCCTTGCCCCTCTGCAACTCATACTCTTGGCTCCTTCCATCTTATGTTCCCAGAAAAAACCGTGCTTATTATAATCTCTGCCTTGCACAGGCCTTTTCAGGTGCCTGCAACACTGCACTGCCTTACCACCTCCACTGGCTGACTGTGGCCACCCTTTCAAACTCAATAGAAACCCCTTGAAAAGCCCTTTCCATTTCCCCAGTCTGATGAGCAACCCTCTTCCTTTTGGCTCAAACCTTGTGGTTATCCTATCAAGACACTTTCCATACTGCATTGTAATTTCCTGTTCACATATCTGACCCCCCTAATATGTTAAGAAAAGGGAGACTTCTTGTCTGGTTTGACTCAGAATCCCTGGGACCTTTCAGAGCATTGAGAGCTAACATAGTGTGCGATCAGTGGGTATTCTTCAAGATGAACCACGCCATTTCCTTACCAAGCTGCTTCCTTGACAAGTCAAATCCCAGAATAAAGATACCAGCTTTGCAATTCCTGCTAATGGCCCCATGCAGGCTGAGCTCCTGGCCCAGAGCACCTGACCTCTGATCTTTAAAATGTGCTGGGGTAACCTTTGACCTCCCACTTCTCCTCACATGTCCACAGCTCATCTCTCTTGTTTTCCTGTCACCATCCTTATTACATAAGAATTAAACTTTTGTTGTCTGTACAATGCAGTTAAACGCTAGAGTAGTCCAGGGTGAACCTTGAGAAACAGGGAAAGAGAGAATGTCACATCTACCACCATACTTTTTTTTTTAATAAATTTTATTTTCATATTCCCCATACAATTGCAATCCCCTAATTTTGACCCCAATCCCTCCCCTCCCCACCCCCCACCACCCATAGAGTGTCTCTGGTTCATAGTTGTTTGTTGATTTTGATTTTCACTTTCTTGTAGTTATTCATTTTCCTGGTCCCTTATTTAAGTTTTCTAAATTCCTGCTATGAGTGAGACCATCCGGTATTTTTCTTTTTCTTTTTGGCTTATTTCGCTGAGCATGATCCCTTCCAGCGCCATCCATGTTGCTGCAAATTGCATGTGTTTATCTTTTTTGAATGCTGAGTAATATTCCATGGTGTATATGTACCACATCTTCTTGATCCAGTCATCTATTTTTGGGCATTTGGGGTGTTTCCAAAGCTTAGATATTGTAAACAGCGCTGCTATAAACATAGGGTGCAGGTGCTCTTTGGAATTGATGTTTCTGTGTCCTTTGGGTAAATACCTAGGAGTGGAATTGCTGGATCATATGGAAGCTCTATGTTTAGTAGGTTGAGGAATCTCCTCACAGCTCTCCATAGTGGTTGGACCAGTTTGCACTCCCACCAACAGTGCAGGAGAGTTCCTTTTTCTCCACACCCTCGCCAACATTTGTTGTTGCTAGTTTTTTTAATATGTGCCATTCTCACTGGTGTAAGATGGTATCTCATGGTAGTTTTGATTTGCATTTTACCACCATACTTTTTTTTTAAGATTTATTTATACAAGAACTGGGGTATAGGCCAGAGGCACGGGAGGGTGAGAGAATCCACCAGAGACAGAGGGGGGAGCAGAACAGGCAGACAGTCCGAGAACACTGCTGAGGGGAGCAGCGGGAGAGATAGGAGAGGTCTGTTGCACCATGTGGGTATCTCCCTGGCCAGCTGAGAATTGAACCTGCACCACAGAGGCTGTGGACAGCCACACAGCGCTGTGCTCAACCCACTGCGCCACGAGGGAGGCCCATACTTTCTTTTTTTTAAGTGGACTTTTTATTGGAGCATAGCGTACAGGCAGTATACACACACACACACTTAGAGTAAATCGTAAGTGTATTGCCCAGTTACTCACTCATTTAAGCACATTCTACATTCTGTTACCGGCAAAAAATCAGAAACTTACTGGGATGCCAGAAGTCTCCTTTGTGTACAATGCTAATCACACTCCCACCCCAGACAAATGGCAACCAGGATTTTGATTTCTCTTGTACATTAATTTTGCCTTTAGAAACTTGTTTGTAAAATGGAATTTTACAGAGAGTATACTCTTTTGTGTCTGGTTTCTTATGTTCAACTTTAGTTTGTGAGATTCATTCATGTGCTTGTGATAATTTTGGTTTGCTCCTTCTCACAGCTACGTAATACTCCACTGAAATGAATATACTACATTTCACTTATCTACTCTTTGATAGATGAATATTTTTTAATTTTTAAATTTTTTTTAAACAATATTTGCTTCCCCCCACCCTCAGGTTGAGTCCCCATAGAATTTCCTTCCCCAAGGCACCCATGCACCGTCACCACAGTCCCCTGTGCTCCTCCCTCCCTCCCTCTGATCCCTCTCCCTCCTCCTCCCCTGCAGGATGTCTCTGATTTGGAATTGTCTGTTTTTGCTTTTTTGTGTTTTATACTGTTATTATTTTTTTACGCTGATGTCTTATTGGGTTCCCCTATATTCCTGCTATAAGTGAAACTATCCAATATTTTTCTTTTTCCTTCTGGCTTATTTCACTGAGCATAATTCCTTCTAGCTCCATCCACGTTGCTGCAAATGGCATGAGTTTATCTTTTTTGATTGCTGAATAATATTCCATTGTGTATATATGTCACATCTTCTTGATCCAGTCATTGATAGATGAATATTTAAGTCGTTTCCAGTTTGGGAGTATCATGGACAGCGCTGTGTAAGCATATGGACATGTACAATGTGTTTCTGTTGGATTTATGCTAGCATGGAGTTGCTAAGTCATACAAAATGTGGTCCAGCTTTAGTGGATACTGTTAAACGTTTTTTTTAAGATTTATTTATTTATGCATACAATAGCTGGGGTACAGGCCAGAGGTGTGGGAGGTGAGAGGATTCACCATAGACAGAGTAGGGAACAGAACAGGCAGACTGACCAAAGTACACTGCTGAGGGGAGCAACGGGAGAGACAGGAGAGGTCTGCTGTGCCATGTGGGTAGCTCCCAGGCTGGCCAGGGATCGACTCGTGCTGCAGAGGCTGTGGACAGCTTCATAGGCTGCGTCTTAACCCCTTGCGCCATCAGGGAGGCCCCTGTTAAACAATTTTGCACACAAGAGAGTTGAATCAACGTCATTGCCAGCATTTGATATTGTTGGTATTTTTCATTTTGGTTACCTGTTTAATATATGGTGATAGCACAATGTGATTTTAACTTTAACTTTTTTATTTTGACTCGTTTGTTGTTATTGGTCATTTGGATAACTTAAAAATTCCTATTCAGGTCATTTGAACTCTTTCCCTATTGGGTTGTCTCCCTTTTACCTGTTGATATGTAGAGGTTGTTATATTTTCAGATATGATTCCCTTCTCAATTATGTGCATTCCAATTATCTCCTCCTATTCTGTGGCTTGCCTTTTTTACTCTTAATCTTTTGATGAATTGAAGATTTTAATTTTAATGTAATAGAAATGAATCTTTTTTCTTCAAAGTTAACCTGTGTCCCATTTAAGAAATCTTTCCCTATTCAAGGTCATGAAGAGTTGGTTTATATTCTCTTCTAGGGCTTTTATTATTTTTGCATTTCATATTTAGATGTTAAATTGATCTGTTACTGAATCTGTGTATGATGTGGATTAAGGATCAAGATGCATTTTTCCCCCAGAATCACTTACTGGAATGCCCATCCATTCCTCTCCATGTTAGTGTCTCCTTTGGCATATATCAAGAGACTGCATGTCTGAGGGTCTCTTTCTGGACTCTGTGTTTGTCATTTTGTTTCACTGGCCTATTTGTCTTTCACATCTGGGAGTGTTAGTTCTCCAACTTTGCTCCAAAGATTATTTTGACTGTTCTTGGCACTATGCATTTTAGAATCAGGACCCCAGTTCTCATTAAAAAAAAAAAAAAAAAAACTAGTGGATCTTTGGGGGATTATGTTGAATTTATAGACAAATTAGGGAAAACAGTTTGTATTATTGACACTGCTAATTAATGTGACCATGGTAAAACACTCCATTTATTTAGATTTACTCTAAACTCAATCAATAACGCTTCATAGTTTTTTGTGGAAAAGAGGTCTTATTCATTCTTCACTAGATTAATTCTTAGATCTAATGTTTTCATAAGCTATTGTAAATAATAGCTTTTCAATTTTTTTACTTTTCACTTGATAGTTACTGGCATATAGAAATGAAACTGATTCTTGTATATTGACTTAGTATTCAGAGGCCTTGTTAAGTGTACTTATTAATTCTATTTGTCTAGATAGAAAAATGGATTATTTTGAATTTTTTGTTTATATAATTCTATTTTCTACCAACAATTCTATAAATCCTAATGCCCTCTCCTTCTCTTTTTTGCCTTGTTGCGCTGACTAGAACCTTTAGTACAATGCTGAATAGAAGTGGTGATATAATCTAATATGGCTTCTATTATTAACCTAACAATCTTTTCAGGGCCTCTGCTTCTTCCTCCCTGTCAGAACAAAAAGACTTCCCAAAGACAAAACAATCATGATCCAAATCCTGGCTCAATCACTCCCTTGCAAAGCGTCCACTGGCAAATTACAGATCCACTCCGAGACTCTGTTTTGTCTTCAGTGAAATGGGATTTGAAAAGTAAATTAGACAATACATATGAAAGTACCTAGCACAAGCATGTGCTCAGCGATTTCTATTTCTCACTACCTTTTCTCTCTGCTGCCGAAAACCTTTTCAAACACAGAACAGCATTGGTTTACTTATTTCTATGGCTTAGTCAAGATTCAAACCTAAAAGAAAAATTAATGGAGTTGTAGCTGTGGAAAGTCCATTCATTTTGTTACATTCTAAAAAACAAAGCAAAGTTATTTACTGCTCCTGCTTAATGTTTAAATACCAGTTCCTGGTTTTTCTCACCTGGATTAATATTGCTAGAATTTATCACCCAAAGTACTACAGTGCTTTCCCTGGGACCTCAAGCTCAGGTGTTAACTGTGTATTAAACATTTGGAAGTTGTCCAGGAACATAGCCTCTGTCTCATATATAACAATGTTTATGTGAAAAGTCAGCCTGGAAGGACACTTTTAAAGGTCCTCTTTCTAGAAAATAACCACACTGCTATTTGTCACTACACAATAAACTTTTAACCAGCCTCTGCTGTAGCAATGGGGATGGGAGTTTGGGGAGGATCTTGAGATTGTGTTCTTTGCTTCTGAGAAGAGAATCAAGTGATTGGCTAGGTTTTAGAAATGTCCAAATAAATTAGGAGTCAGAAGTCCAAAAAATTGGGCCGGGAAAGCTGACTTTGAGAGAGTTGAAGTAGCCATTTATTTAACATTAACTGTGTAGCAGGAAGTATGCTATTAGTAGGCAGAGTTGCCTCTGTAATATCCACAAAAACCCTAGAAGGTAAGTACTATTGTTATCTTCATTTCACAGATAACAAAACTGTCTTAGAAGACAAGTAGCTTATTCAAGGTCATACAGCTAGTAAATGGTGGAAAGAGAAATGTGGTGATATCCTAAACTAGTAGATCTTTTTTTTTTCAAGACTTTTGAAAGGAGGAACTGATATATACAACATGGATGATTCACAAATGTGTTATGCTAAGTTAAAGAAACCAGACTCACAAGTCTACATATTGCATGTGTCTATTTATAGTATATTCCAGAATAGGCAAAGCTATAGGAACCAAAACAGATCAAAGGTTGCCAAAAGCTGAAGTGGAGGGAAAGGATTGACAAGCACTACAAAGTGCAATAACTTTTTTTTTTGTAACAAAACTATTCTATATTGTGACTGCGGTAGTGATTATATGATTGCATGCTTTTGTCAAGCTCACTAAACTATACATTAAAAGGATGAATTTTTACAGAATTTAAAGTAGATTATTATTTTTAAATGGGAAATAAAGGAAGTAGACGATAATTTTCCTCCAATTGCCCTAAGCATTTCTCAACTGTAGGAAGCAAAAATCAAAGTTGCAAAGACTTGGTGAAGTAAAAGCACTCAGATGGGGCTCTGGATCAGATTTCCAGGACTGAGAAATGAATTCAACTAGAGGAAATGAGAACAGTGAGCTTAACTTTCAAAAAACCTGGAGGTGTAAGAAAGACAAAAGGTAGCCTTTCTGAGAAAAGAACATTGGAAATTGTTTTTTCACCCAGAAAAACACTTGAAATCTCTTTAGTTCAAGGGAGAAGCTCTTCATGAAAAACAAGACTAAAGATGAACCTTAGCCAGATATACCATCTCTGACACTCTTCATTCTTTCATGTAGATCCAAATTTCCATGTTTTCATTTCTCTCCAGCCTTTAATATTTCATATACTGCAGGTGTGATTTAATAAATTCACTCAGCTTTCATTTATCAAAAAAGTGTTTAATTTCACCCTCATATTGAAGAATATTTTGGGGGATACAGAATTCAAGGTTAATTCAAGTTTTTATTTCCTTTAGAACTTCAAAGGGGACATGTCATTGTCTTTAGTTTGCCTTGTTTTTGAAGCCAGAACTCACTCTTACCCCTGTTTTCCTGGTCTTAATGTGTCTCATTGCTTACTTTTAAGATATTTTTCTTTATCTATAGTCATCATCAAATGATTACAATGTGCCTAGGTGTAATTTTCTTTATTTTGATTCTGTTTGGAGCTTCTTGTAGGCTATTTTTAATCAAATTTGAGAAATTTTCTGGCATTATTTTTTTAATTTTTTAAAAATATTTTTAATATTTTTTAAATTTTTTAAATATTTTTTATATTTTTAAATATTTTTTAATATTTCATCCTCTCCTGGAACACCAGTGACCCCCTATGTTAAACTAGATTTTTGTGTTCCAAAAATCTACTGACACTCCAGTTCATTTTCTTTCCAAACTTTTTCTCTGTGGTTCTTTTTGAACTGATTCTATCACCCTATCTTTATAAATCTTTTCCTTTGTCATGCCTAAAATAGATACTATATTTTTCAGTTCTACAATTTCCATTGGATTTTTTTTTAATACTTTCCATTTTTCTGTGGAGAATCCCTATCTGTTCACTTATCAAGTCCATCTTTTCCTGTAAGTTCTTGAACACATGGAAATAGGTGTATTAAAGTTCACACGTGATAATCCCAACATAATCAGTAATCTCAAGAACATTTTGCACTAACTTTTTTTGTGTGTCAATAGATCATATTCTGCTCATGTTAGTAAATTTTTGTTGTATGATGGACATTGTAGATTTGATATTGTTACTATCTGGATTTGTAATCTTCCTTTGTTAGGGTAAGTCTAGATTATCTCTTACCCTAGGACTAAAGCAGTTTTATTCCTAAATTGTTGCATTTCTAGAATCTCCATTAAATACTCAGCATAGTCAGCAAGGTCTCTTTAATATAGATGGCTAGAAGTCTTATATCTCTAGCATTGTGTGGCCTCTACCATCTCGACTCAACTCAGCTCCCAGTAGGTACTCTCTCCTTTTTGAGGCATATCACTCTGCACATGTGTAGCTTAGCATCTGGTCAAAGATTTAAGGGAAAACGCCTATGCATATTTTTAAATTTCCTTCCCTGTGCAGCTCCTTCCTCTCTGGCATTCTTACAGTAAAGCCTATCTATCTAAGGAGGCTCAAATTACATCTCTACCTGTTTAGATCAGACAGATTGCCATTCTGCACCACAAACCAGAAAATGTCCAGCACAAAAATGGAGCTCATTTTGGCGTTTCCCTTCTTTCAGGGATCATAGTCCTTTGCCTTCTGTTTCCTACCATCTGAAAACTGGTGCTTCCTAATTTCTTGCCAGTTTTATAGTTACCTATGTTCAGAGGGCCAGCCCAGTACCATTTTCATCAAAGTGAGAAGCAGAAATTGAATGAGCATATGCAGATTTGGGGATTGTCTATAATAGGACTGCTCTATTCTCTTCTCTGCTTCACATTTCCTTCACAATAAAGCAAAGACTATTAAGACATTCATACCCCTTCATGATCTGCCTTACTAACTATCTTCATCACTGATCATCCCTTCCTTACAAACACACCTGCCTCCATATTTTACTTGTGATTTTCCATGTACTTCTAGCTTTTTCTTAAGCTCTGCTTTTGCATATACTGGTCTTTCTGCAAAAATACCCTCTGCCTAATCCCTAGTTGCCTTGCTAACTCTTACTTAATCTTCAGAATGTACCTCAACTGCCACCTCTTCCAGGAAGCCCTCACTGGTACATTCTGGGTTGTATTCCCTTATTTGTACTTTTATGTCACTCTGCTCTTACATTTTTCAAAACTGTATTATACCCATATTAATGTAATTGCCTGTTATGCCCTGTCTTTTATGCACTCCACCCAACTTTCTAGAGTGAATATCTCAAGAACAGGGGCCAAAGACTCTGATTCTTCTCTGAGTCTCCATGGTCTAGCCTCGGCTTTGGGAAACTTCTTCTACAAAGGGTATGATAGTAAAAGTTTAGAGTTTGCAAGCCAGTCTCTTGTAATTACTTGGCTCTTCCATTGTAGCACAAATGCAGCCATAAGTATTATGTAAAATGTAAAATGTTATTGGAACAAAAATATGTAGTGAGCTGTTACTTGCTGATCCCTGGCATGGCACACAGTATATGCCTAGTAAATGTTCATTTTATGAATTAATTAGCAGAATAAATTATTACTGTTAGAGGCCTTTTTTAAATGCAAAAGAATGTAATCAATTGTATTAAAGGGAAAGGATTTTCCCAGAATGGTAAAGTAACACTTCTCTTGAGAACTTAAGGAAGGAAAAGAAAAAGACTAGCTATGTGAAGAAGGCAGAAGGACAGAAAGTTGAGGGATTTCTGGCCTAATTGACAGATTTCCCCATGCAAGCTTTTTTCCAGGGGGCCATCCTGGGATAGGATCCTGAAAACCAGAACAGCTTGGTCAGAGTGAGTTCAGCCAAGAGCAGGAAGAGCCAGAGGGCGAGTACAAGCTGTGTCCTGGGCAGCACCCAGGGGTAAACCCAGAGGAGCCAAGCGTTGTGGCCAAATCCAAAGCATCAGAAGCCAGGCAGATTCTGGAACTGAGCCTGGGGTGAGAATACCAAGGGCAAAAGGAAGTGAGATCCAAGACAACTTTAATGAATGAGGCTGGCAGGTCCACCAAATTTTTCTGTTGGTCACTGGCCACATGATACTTGGGTACATCATCTGTGTATGGGTTGACCTTGGTCTTCTCAGAGGAATTAAGTGACAAATTTGTCTTTTAAGAGATAAAGAAGGAAAGTAGGCTAGGATTTAGAGACTGAAGGAACTCTGCAGTAGCTAGTATGCAGACTCCTTAAGGGCCCAACCAGGGCCCCAAACAAAGATTCACTGAGCTACTATGGGTGAGAAGGGGTTGAATAACAAGAGGTAGTAACAGTCAAGTCTACAAGGTTGTGGGATAGTCTCCAGTGAAGCACTATGAATGGATGTCAAGGAAATGAATGGGTGGCTTTCCACGGGATCGGGATAGCAGGGAATGCAAGCACTGCCAAGCAGGCCAGGAAGGCTGGGCCATCAGTGAACACCTGCCACATGCAGAACACCTCCAAGGATCCATCTACTGTGCGGCATGCCTTCTCCTACCCCAGAGGAAAGGCCAAACACAATTCTGCTTTGATCAGCCTTTTAGGCATCGTGGTGAACACTGCTAATTTAGCACCACTGATGACAACAGAAAAGGCTCAGGAATGAGGTTACTACATATATATTCAGACTTTCTCCCTGGAGTGGCTTTTCAGGCAAATGCACATGGTTGGCTATCAGTAGCTCAAATTCACGACCTAATCATTCTTCTTCCCAACTTCTCATCTGCCTCTGTCCCATTATGCCTCATCCATGCTGCTGGAAATAAACATCTAAAGTCAGAAATGTGTAGGCCCCTTGAGCCCTGAGACAGGTATTCTAAGCCAAAGAGCTGTGACTTTACCTGAGAACCTGTTTCTTATCCCCAAGACTGAATCCCCAGTTTTTCACCAAGAACCCCTCCCTGAATATTCCTTTAAGGAGGCCTCATCCCCTTTGCCCCAGGCCTGCTGATATCTGGGATTTCTTCCTCTTCTCCCTTGTTTCCTGGAGGATATTAGGGCTAAATTTCTGTGTTCCCGGTAATTGGAGTCTGCTTTGCTTCTTCATTCTGCATGTCCCAGACCACTAGTTAGGTGACTCCCTAAGGTTTCTCAGACTTAGTTCTCGCATCTTCATTCCTGTCATCTCTGCCCACCAGTTCTAAGTCAACTTGCCACCCTATCACCCAATCAGATTCTCTTTGATCTCATGACTTCCAGAAATTTATCTAGATTTGCCTTGTTGTGTTCAAATTAAGTTTGACTGGCTAATATTTTTAGCTCGTGTTGTATAGATCAGTCACTATCATTGCTTCATGAATTACAGATGAGGAAACTGAGCTTGACTTTGGTTAACTGACTTAATCTAGAAAGTTTCAGAACTGAGACTAGAACACATGTTAGTCTGATCCCCAAACCAGAGTTTTAACTACTTCCAACTGCCTCCCAAACATTGTCCAAGCTTCCCTTTTATTGGCTCACACTTCTGGTCTAGTGTCCTGTTTCCTCTCCACTGCCCTAATTCAAACCCTACACAACTCATGCAGGAAATGTTTGTGGGTCTCTTTGGGCCCCTCTCCCTGACTTTCTTGGGGTATGATGCCTTGTGCTGGGGAAGGGCTTGGCTCTGGTGCCAGACGGAGTCTTCGTTCATCTGCTTCTGCGATCTTAGTTTCACTCATTTACACTCTCTGAGAATGTTTCCTCATGTGAAAAGCAGAAATTATGATGGCATCTGTATCACAACTTTCCTTTTTTGAGTGTTTAATGTGGTAATGTAGGTCAAGGCCTTGGCACAGTGCCAAGCACACAGTAAAGCTCAATATATGTTAACTCTGGTCGTCATTCTTTGCAAAAGGAACCTTCCATGCTCCCCCCTTGAGGGCAGCACCCTGACTGCCCCAACCTGGCCCTCTTTCTTTTTCATCTTTTTTTCCCCCCAAAGATTTATTTATTTATTTATACAAGCACTGGGTACAGTCAGAAGTGAGGGAGGGTGAGAGAATTCACCAGAGCCAGAGAGGGGAGCAGAGCAGGCAGAAGGACCGAAGTACACTGCTGAGGGGAGCAGCGGGCGGCAGGAGAGGTCTGCGCGCCATGGGGGACCCTCCTCCGGTGGCCGGGGAGCAGCCGGGGATCGAACCAGCGCTGCAGAGGCTGCGGGCAGCTTCGCAACCCAGCGCTTAGCCGCTGCGCCACTGTCCTCTAACTCTCCAGTCAGCCAAATGGTCCCCTCCATTTTTGGACCTTTCATTGTGTTACAGGGGAAAGAGCATGTGCTCTGGGATCAAGTGAATCTGGGTTTGAACCCCAGCTTTGCCCCTCATTATTTATCTGTGTGTGTACATGCATTCACATCTCTGGAGCTCAATTTCATCATCTATAAAATGAGAGTGAGATTGTATTGTTGATGACACCTAGGAAGGAATTATACTGAAACCTTCTAGGTGTTTACCGACTTCTCCACTTTTAACAGAATCCCTGTTCTTACCACCCTTCCAGTCTTCCCATGGGAGCCTCCTTCCCATGGGATACTTTCCTTCCTCCTCCACCTGCTTTTAGACTCCTCTTGTGGCTCCCCATAGGGCTTTCTTTTGCTTTGTTTTCTATAGTTCTTTCTTTGCTTTGTTTTCTATAGTCCTTCTTCAACCGCTTTCATGCTTCTTTCCAAATCAACCCAATTAATTAGCACAACTCTAAGAGTTAGTACAGCCTAGTAATTATCATCTCTATTTTTCAAAACTGAGACCCTAAGAGATTGAATGACTGATTCGTGATCACAAATGAGGGCCAAGAGTACAAGTCTTATGGCTCTTGCTCCCCAGCGCCTCTGTCCCTATACCACCCTGTGCTCACCTGTCATTATCATCCTCTCTGATGTTACAAATTGTTTTTCCACAGATCCTGCCTTATGCCCATAGGGAGGACTTGTCTGGCCCCTCTCCAAGTCCACTACTTAAAAGATATCTCTTACGTGGTTGATGTCCTTCAAATGTGATGACTTTTGATGTCATTCGACATGTTGATGTGAATTAATGTGGATAAATTAACAACTGTGTTGTCTAGAAGGTTAAATTGGCCTTGATACCAGCACCCTGAGGTTTTTATTTGAGTAAGAAATCCAGATAGATTCTTCTTCTGTGACAACTGCTTCTCTGCACTCCTCCATTTTAGACTTTGGATTTGGGGAATTTGAAGTTATCTGCTTTATTCCCTCTGCTCAGTGTTCTTATTTCTATAATAACCCTGACTATACAGGATTGTAAGTAATCTGCTTATCCATCTGCTTCCTCACCCCCAGCCTGTGAGTCCCTCCAGGACAAGCACTGTATCCAATTCCTGTCAGTGTCCAGGGCCTGCCACTGGGTTTGGCATATAGTTAATGGACGTTGAATGAACAAACCAGCCATCTGGGTCCATCTTAATACCCCATCAATGTGCGTGTTCCTATTCTCTTACTTTACTTCATATAATACACATTTCTTATCTCTTATACTGAATTAAAGGCAGGTTTTATGTTTTACTCATTTATATAGGCTCCCTAACAACCAAGAGAGGAGGAAACTATAATTATTGAGAGTCTATTGTGTGTTGGTAGTGATTTCACATATATTATCTCACTTTTAAATTGAATTTAATTCTTGTAATAGGTTGATAAAGTAGGCATTATCATCCTTGAATTACAAAAGAGGGAGTTGAGACTCAGGGATATAAAGTAATTGGAATTTAACCAAGTTTACATAGCTGTTAAGTGGCAATGTTAGGATTTAAATCCCTGACTATTGACTCTCAGACCACTGTCTTTCTTTTTTGTTGTTGCTTGATGTTAATTTTTTAACAACGTGCAAGATGGCTGAGTGCATTAGCCCAGTAGGTGTCAGGGACACTGCTGAATTGAGACTTGGAGTCAATCACATTGAATTACATCTCTGCAAGCCCGATCCCCAATGCTTCCAGCCTATGTTCTGCTACTGTCCCATTTGATTGTTTGGATGAAATGTTTCAGAAAAAATGTAATAATCACTCACAACTCATCAGGCATTATGCTTAACACTGGGGAAACAGTGCAGAAGACAGATCTTCTCAAGGAGCGTACAGGCTAGTGAGAAAAGAGCCATGCAGGAGTGATCATAAATGTGATCTATGCCTTGAGGAGAGAGAGGGCTAGGGTTTAGGTCACTCTAGGGTAGTCCTGCGAGGCTTCTGAGTAAATCATAAAGGAGGAATGAGAGTTAGCCAAGCAAGCACAGAGGGGTCAGCATGCACTAAGCCACTCAGGTACAGAAATGCAGGTAGGTAGGATGGGTCTGGTGAAGCATCGTAGGGAGAGCAGAGATGCTGAAGCTGGTCTCCCTGTGTTCACATCATGAGCCAAAGGTCACAACTGACTCCTAGTTCTTATCCCTGCACAGAAGCAATTTCAGCTTACATGACAGCTAGAACATTCTCCCCACTCAGAAAAGGAGTTTCAGAATAGCTGGCAGCATCTCCATTGTCTTCTCTAGGGTCAAGTTGGATAAACACAGAGTTTGCATTTTCCTGATATATAGGAAATAAACAGTTGGGCAGCCCCACATGATGATGTCATTGGCCTGGGATGGGACACTACTGGCTTCAGCAGCCAGAGGGTTCTTTGTGTCCATGTTCTCCATGTACTTAGGAGAAGAGAGCCTGGGGGTAGCATGTGAGGGAATCATTTTCTTGAGTGGGGGGGTGGAGTGGAGTGTTCTGCCCACTCTCAATCAGAGGCTGGTAAAAGACAAATGTCCATTAGATCTGCCCAGTTCGAGTCTTCCTCGTCACTATGGCTGAAGTTGTTCTTTAATATGAGACTTTATAAAACCGATCAAAGAATGGCTGGGAACCGATTCAACCTTACAATGGATTATATGCAACTTAATAATAAATATATACACATGCGTCCATCAGGTGCAGAGACAAATCCAGTGTAGGCGGGTGTTGATCTCCATTCCTTTCCTTCTGCCCCCAGGACTTTGTAAACTCATCAGGTTATGTTCTGTCTTGGTCCTACCCAGATCTGATTCTGTTCTCACCTTGGCTCATCCATCAAGTCCCTCCTGCATCCCACTATAGTCACCTCCCCACATCTCCAAACTGCCTGTGCCTCCTTTAACCAGCTCAGCTGCCTGCTCCTTATCCTGGGCAGTACATAAAAGTTAGCTAAAGGCAACAATGCTTATGCCCAAGAACCGCCCAAGCCTCTTCCCCACTCTCCCCCTTTCCCTTGTGTTCCTTACTCACTTCCCTTGTGCTACACTCCAATTTTGCTCCCTCTAATGCATTCTTCACACTGCTGCCTGGGAGATTTATCTAAAATTTAAATGCCTTCATGTCATCCCCCTGTTCAGAACCCTTCAGTGGTTTCAGACCTTTTCAAATGACATCCAAACTCCTGAAGCATTTAGAACAAGGCCATCCGTGAGCAGCTCCTCCCCAGCTCCCTGGCATCAATTGCTACCTCTCCCCTTGACAGTTTGTGACACAGCAATGCTAAATTACTTATAACTCCCCAAACACATAGTGTTATTTAACATTTCTGAGCCTGCCAGAAATAGCCTTCTCTCTCTCATCTGCCTTACAAATCTGATCAGTCTTTAAAATTCTCTCAGCTGTCCCTTCTCTAAAACCCTTCTAGACAGAAGGCATTATTCTGGATTACCTCTGTGCCTTGTTCAGGCATCTACTGTTGCCCTGCCTGCAGGGCAGGGCATACTGGCTGAAAAGAAGTGTCTGACAGAATAAGGCATAGCACGGGACCTAGCACAGAGCAGCTGCTTAGCCAGTAATGGCTGAATCTTTGGGCAATTGTACCTCCAGGTCATCATTTAAGATTTTAGCCACAGCCACACTGATAACTGCATCCTGCTTGGTTTTCCTAGGTCGGGCCAATCACTGGTCTGCAATCATTGGTGGCTCCCACTCCAAGAATTACGTGCTGTGGGAGTATGGAGGATACGCAAGTGAAGGCGTCAAACAAGTTGCAGAGTTGGGCTCACCAGTGAAAATGGAGGAAGAAATTCGACAACAGGTAAGAAAAACAAGCAGAATGTGATCAAAATCCAGGAATGTCATCAAGCATCCCTTAGATTTCTTTCCCAGAAGCTTGAAATTTACAGTACAGTATACTGAGAAGTGAGCACACTATGAAGGGAAATCTGTTTGCTGAGTTTGGGGAGGACAAAGGCATAGATGTCTACCTTGTTGTCTCAGATTGTCCCTGACTGCTTTTATGTTTTCCTCAAACGATGTAGTGGATTTCACTCTTCTCACTACGATCCTTGAGAGGGTCTTGGAAATGGTATCCCAGTTGTCGAAACCAGAATCTCCATTTCCAAAAACAAATATCAATGTACTGACATATGCTCTTTGCTACTACATCTCAAGGTATCTGAAAAATTAGTCAGCTAATCATTGTACCACTGCAGACTGAAGCATCTTTTATTTCCACACCTCGTCGTGTGGCCCCAGGGGATGTGCCATTATCAAGGTCACGCATACTACTGAGAGACCACTGAGAAATACTTGCCACTCTTTCCAGCTTACTTGACAGGGCCATTGTCCTTCATCAAAGCGCTAGGCAGAGGCTGATGGGAGGTCTTGGAAGAAGAGCTGTGGGTTTTCAATGTCTGTTCACAGGCTGCTCTGTGGAGAGGTGACGGTCCCTCACCACCCAGAGAGCCCTTCAGGCCTGAGAGAACTCGATGGGCCCCCCATGTCTCACCCCACATGTGCTCAGGAACGGGTAGGGAAAGAGCACATGGGGCCTGGGACGTGGTCACGTCACAACACATGTTTCTATGAAGCTGCTGCCCTGCGCAACCTTGTCTCATGTCTCTTGAGACAACACAGGAAGCTCCAGAGTCCCCAGGCCAGGGGTCTCTCTTGACATGTATGCACCCAGTTCTAAGCAGCACTCTGTAACATCTGTCTCCAAGCTCCCATATACCCTGAACTGAATGCAACAAAGGTCACCCTGGCTCCTACTATAGCCTGGTCCAATCCTTTTGGTCCAGAGTGCAAAAATGCCCCCAAACTAGCTTATGCTTCTTATTAATTTGATTTAAAGTGCCATCTCCATTTGTGGGGGATGAAATGTTTAACCAGATGTTTTAAGATCACATGTTACTCATCACAAGTTTATCTGATTGACTTCTTAGTATTTCTCTGACTCGGGTCCCCATGTCGGGGAACTGGGAGCACTTATTTGGGCTACGGTGCAGCCCTGTCATCTGCAAAGTCATAGAGCCCCCTATTGTCCTACTCTGTCTGATTTATCCTGGGGCAAACCCTTGTTTGAGATCCTGAGGGTCTACGTTCCTGCTTCTCACACGTAGAATTATAATCCTCTGACTTGTTGAGTTCTGTTGTGAACTTTTGTGGTAAGACCATTTGTTACAAATGCTGGTTGAAAGACTGAGGTTTTCAAATGAATTTGATCAAGGTCAAGGGCATCTTCATAATAATACGGTTCTTCCTCAATGGCTTTCATGAGAGGTTTCTGCAGGGAAGGGAAGCATGTATGAATTGTAGATAATTGGGATCATGTTGTTCTAGCAAATATTATCTGTCATCTGCAAAATGCTTGAATATTGATGGATGGGACCCCCAGTTCTAGATTGTCTCCCTTGGGAGAACATCGTCTTCTTGGTGTATTATCCCAACCAGCACACCTGGCTTTAGCTTCTGCACCACACAACCCACCTATCCTAGCTGGTTGGTGTTCCTAACATTAAGACATAATAATAAGTTTAATTATAAGTACTGCACATGTGAGTTAAAAATCCCACTGAGCAGGTCTCAGAGTCTGTAACCACCTGTCAGGTGCCCTGGGTGTTGGACATCTTCTTTTATCTTGCACCTCTAAGCAGACAGTATTATTATCCCAGCTTTATAGATGAGGAAACTGAGGCACATCAATAGCTAAAGAATACCAGGACTTGACCCAATTTTGTCTGGCTCCAAAGCAGGTACATAGACCAGATAAATAATTTGCAAGTGAGACAGCCTAGGTAAAAGAAACTGTGAGCCAATAGGATGAGTGGCCCCTGTGCCGTATGAACAGGTGGACTAAATCACGGGCTGGGGAGTCCTGTGCAAACAATTCAGCTACTACCCTCACCAGGAGGGCCATGGTGGCTTAAAAAGTGTTAAATCCTAACTAATGATTATCTCACAATTTCCTGGAGAGAGAAAGCCTAGAGCCCACATGTGTAGCTGGAATATAACCCATCCGCGCATGCCTGGGCATAGTCCAACCCAGAACAAGCTGTGACACTGCTCTCCTGGACTGCTCTCCAGGTCTCATGGACCTACCCTTTAAATATCAAGTCCTAACTCCCTTTGGGGAGCCAGGTTATATTCTCCTTCCCCAACTGGCTCCTTCATGCATCTGTCTCTTTAATTTTTTTAAAGATTTATTTATTTATGCATACAAGAACTGAGGTACAGGCCAGAGGTGCAGGGTTGAGAGGATTCACCAGAGACAGAGTGGGGAGCAGAACGGGTGGATCTACTGGAATACTCTGCTGAGGGGGGCAGTGGGAAAGTCAGGAAAGGTCTGCTGCACCATGTGGATAGCTTCCTGGCCAGCTGGGTGTCGAACTCATGCTGCAGTGGCTGTGGATAGCTTCATAGTGCTGAGACTTAACCCCTGTGCCACCATGGAGGCCCCAGTCTCTCTAAATTTTAAAGCCCTGCCTGGTTCAACTACAACTAGCACTCTCTGGTGATTCATTCCCTAGAGGGCAAAGGACCCACTCTTTTGGGTGAGGGTCTGTAACACAAGGTCTATGCAAATGTGGAGTCTGTTGTTCAAAACTAGTTAAGAATTTCAAGACAATGATGCTATGAATTTTTCAGTAAATGGCCCTGAGAATCTATATAGGTTGCACACCAATGAGTTCAGCTCTGCCTAACTTCCCTGCCCCGCACAGCTGCCTCTCAGAGAAACTTCTTTCTCAGGACTGAAATAAGCCCTGTTTCCAGAGTTCCAGCAAGCTCCCCAGATTCTAGGAAAGCCAGTTGAAAAAAGTAACTTCAGAGTCCCTTTTAAGCAATTCGTATTTCTAAATATTGGTCCCAGCAAGCACACAATTTTTTATATTTTTCTGTAAGTCAGGTAAGAAACAACATGAAAAAGAGCACGAATATGAATCTTCCTACAAGGATTCATATCTAAAAGTGCCCTCTGAGTAACCGGGGAACTTGTTTGAACCCATCTACAAACTACACAGTGTTCTCAGCCTTTCATACCTCACATCCTACCAATCGCTCTATCAAAGAACCCGAGTCCAACCATGATGAAAATAAAAAGCCCTCTTTTTCCCAAGAGAGACATTTATATGCTTACCAGCATTCTCTTATTATAACTTATCGCTCACTGCAAGTTTCAAGGGCATTAAAAATCACAATAGATATTGTTGGAGGTAAATCTTATGCTAATGGCTTTCAAATACAAATGAACAAAAATAATAATCCCATTAGTAGTGGGAAATTATAATAATAATATTGAGCATAAATTTTAATGTTACCATAACTGCAAAACACAAAGAAAATTAATGAAAAATTACAGCAGCGTTCTTGGCTGTAATGACACTGGTGGACAGAGGGAGTGGGGGAGGGCACACGCACGCAGCTTAGCAAGGGGACAGAGACAAAGGTGTCCTAGAGGCTAGTCGGACTGTGAACTAGAAATACTGCACTAAGGCAAACCTGGAAGGTCACAAATGGGTAATGCAAGGCAGGTAGAGGTAGTTGAAATGGTGGGTCACACCTATAGGCAGTCTTGGGATCCAAGAGCTGATGCTGTGGAGACATCACATTCCACTAAGACCGTTTTTACTTCATCAAGTACACATTTATGTCATGTGTGCTAGGTGTCTGGTTCTCTACCAGATGCCCAAAGATGGTGCCCCATTCACCAGGTTATTCATGCTAGAAACCTAGGGATCATCTAGATTGTATACCCTGCCCCAACTTTTGCCTTCTCTCTTAAATTCACTCATCCATCACCACCATGCTGTATAAGCCACACTCATCTCTTCTAAACTGTTACACTAGCCTCCTGATCTCCCTGCCCCCAGTCCTCATTCTATTATCCATGGTACCCCAGGGCCAGTTTGTAAAGTACAAATTGGATCATGCCAATTAGGTTCTTTAATGACTCTTAATTGGCCCTAGGATAAAATCCAAATTCCTTATTAGGCTTGAAAAACTCTCCCTGATCCAACTTTGTTTTGCCTCTCCTATCCAACTTTGTTTTGCTGCAGAGCTAAGCTTTGCCCATGCATACTCTCTCGGCCTCCCCAAGGAGCTATACCCTGGCATCTGGACCCTCTCTCAGTTTGGAACATCTTCTAGCTCCCCTTGAACTGGGAACTCCTATTTATCCTTCAGGACTGAGCTTAAACATCACTTCTCCCTGGAAGCCTCCCCTAATTCTGTACTAACTGGTCCCCTTGCCAGGCATGCCACAGCACTCTATACCTCCCCTGCCATTACCATCACCTCATTTATAGCGAGTTTCTTGTATATGTCTTTCCCTGACTAAACCGCAAAATTCAAATCTGTGCTTTCCATCACTGTGTCCTCTGAGCTGGAGATAGTGTTAAGTTGCTTTAAAAATATTTCTTGAATGTACTGATTTATTCATTCAATAACTTTACTGAGCACTTCCTAAATGCCAGGCATTAGAGACACAGCAGTGACCAGATCATTCCCTGCCTTTGTGGAGTTTACATTATAATGGGGAGTCAAGGAAAAAGTTAGTTAAATAATTATCAGTATGGTAAGTGGAAAGAAACAAGGAATGTCACAGAAAGCAGTGGAAGGGAGGGACCTTTTCAGATAAGGTGGGCAGTGAGGGGGTGTTTCTGAGGAGCAGCCATTAAGCTGAGGCAATAAGGAGAAGATCATTCTGGAAAAATCAAGCGGTATCCAGGGACCCCAAATTCCAAGGGTTGAGGCCCACCTATGCACATAACCAAAAAATAATCAAATCCAAAGAATTTTAATTGGTGAGAAGTTCAAAGGGAATAGGTAGATGGAGAAGAGGCGTTGGGGAGAGGATTTCCCACTCAAATTCCAAAATCAATCATCCCCTTGTGGGCAAATGTTCAGTCAAACAGGCAGGCCCTAAAGTAGAGTGGCCAAGGCACAAGAGCAGAGCCTTCGAGAGAACTAATCCAAGGCAACCTCCCAGCAGGAAACACAAGAAAGAGGTTGTGCAGGCCCCAAAGGCCTGGGAGAGGAGGAGAGGACCAGAGTTCAAAATGTACTGTTCAAGCTGCCATGAGGTCCAGATGGCAGCCGCCATAGTCTCTCAAGGGAGTAGAATCAAGCTGCCTGTGAAAATCCTGAGCTGGAAAAAGGAGTCACAGGTGGGAGTCAACTGAAGTGGCTGAAGCTGGACCTGAGCAGAAGCAAGAGCTCCCCCAACCCCTAGAAGGGCAACTGAACTGAAGGGAGAACAGAAACATGAGGCCCCCACCTGAATGCCAGATGGCTCTGGACTCTCCCCTGGGGTTCTGCTCTGCCTCTCAGTTCCAGCTGTCAGGGGGTGGAGTGGTGAGTCTCTCGGGCTCCTACAGTCCCCCAGCTGTCTTCATTTATGAGTGAAATCACAGGAGCAAAGGGGTGAGTCTCTGCTTTCTTATGGTTCGAGATGGTAATAACAGCATGTGCAAAGACCCTGGGGTAGAAAAGAGTTTATTGTGCTTGAAAAACTAAGAGAAGACTGTTGTGGTGTGGTGACTGGAAAGTGAGGGTGGATCATGGCTGTGGCATAATGTGGAACCACAGAGTTGGAGAGCTGAATGAACGGCCACGTTATCCCTATCTACAGATTGTGTGGGAGAGACAGATGCTTAAATATTTGTTTCCATATGACAGTCTATGTGCTTTCAGAGGATCTCCGCATCAACTGGGGGAAGAGGCACGTTACCTTTGATGTCACTGCATCTGGGGAGGCCTGGTCTGGTGCCCCTTCTCTGGGCTCCTAGACTGAATTGTCCCTACTTGTTTCCTTCTGTCTCCCAATGCCAGTGTCCCTTGAAGGCAGGCCCTTTTGGCCTTCCTGACGGTTCGAGTCTCCTTTTCAAACCCCCCTCTGCTTCTCTTCACACTGATTCTAATGCTTCATTACTGTTGCTTTGATCTCTTCCATTTTGAACATGCCTAATTGTCTCTCACATTTTCTTTTCCTCTCACGGTTTTAGGAACTAATTTTCTTTTGAGTTAAACTTCTTCTCTCTCCCCATCACTAGTTTCCTAGTTGGGTTTAGGTTGTTCATTTCTGTGGCTATTTTTTTTTTCCAGCAGGGATCCTTTATGCTCAAGGTGGGGTGTCTCTTCAGGGTGACATTGTATTTCTGTCTTGTCCACCAGAGCCCTTATGTCATTCCTTAGCTTGGAGATCCCCAGGCACAATTAGTATAAAATATGGACTCTGTACTTGCACAGGGAGAAGCCCAGGGATTCTATTTCTTGAAAGTGGATTTTCACTCAGGCCTGGGTAGAGGGAAAACTTTGCCACCTTCCTGAGGTGGTTGAGGAAGGGTTTTCTTTTCCTTTGTCCATAAACAGGGCAGCCCTTCAAAATATAAAGCTTGATGCAGGGCTGTCTTCTCACATTAAACCTCAAGCTAGCTCAAAAGCTCTCCTCTCCCTACAAAGCTTTGAAACCTCCACCTCTAGCTCCAGGGCCTGTGTCCTGGCCCACACCCTGACCAGTCACCATGCGCCAGCCCACAGTTCTAAGTTAAACCTTCCTCCCCTTTTCTGGCAATGGAAATCCTAAACTCAATATGCCTTTCAAAAGATAATGTCTTCTTATAATTTGTGTGGCATTTCTATGTCTGCAACAGGAGGGAGAAACTTCTGTATCAGCTCAGTCTTCCATGTTTCCAGACATCTACCTAATACCTCCACCACACAATACAGTACTCACCTAGTAGCTGCTCAACAAATGTCTAAATTGATTAATTGACAAGGAGCTGTGAGTGTCTCATAAAACCATGAAAAATACACTAGACAAAAGCCCTCCAGTGTTTATATTTCTCTGAAGTCAAGGCTTCACTGACTGTAAGAGATCAGATAATGGTGGACCCTGATGGAGTCATTGATCGTTTCGTCTTCAGGAGGCCTTGTTTGGCGGATGACTTAAGCCACCCAGCAGGATTATCGTACCACATGTGGTGCAAGAATCAATAAACAAGGCGTGTTAGTTTTCTTTAGAAGTTGAAATAGTTTATAAGTCTCTGAGAACTGGCAGAAAGTGTTTGAGAATTTACTTAAATCATTGGAGATAACAATGTATGTCTACTAAACTTTTTTCATGATTTTTTTATTCTCTAAACTTTTTTTTAAAGATTTATTTATTTATTTATACATGCACTGGGTACAGTCAGAAGCACGGGAGGGTGAGAGAATTCACCAGAGCCAGAGAGGGGAGCAGAGCAGGCAGAAGGACCAAAGTACACTGCTGAGGGGAGCAGCGGGCGGCAGGAGAGGTCTGCGCGCCAAGTGGGACCCTCCTCTGGTGGCCGGGGAGCAGCCGGGGATCGAACTGGCGCTGCAGAGGCTGCGGGCAGCTCAACCCAGCGCTCAACCACTGCGCCACTAGGGAGGCCCTATTCTCTAAACTTTTAATCACTTTTCTCTTTCTCTAATTTAAACCACTGTCTTATCTGAAGTCCATGGATCATGACATAATTCTTCATCTCTCTCTCTCTCCCTTTTTCTCTCTCTCTGTGTCTCCCCTCCCTTTCCTCTTCTCTCCCTCCCTCTTGCACACATACACATATACCAGCAGACTTTTACTTATAATAATAATAAAGCTCTAATAATCATCATGGTTTGTGAGAAGTAGTACTACATAATAGCTGAAAGCATCAAATCCTGGCTCCATGACTGATTTACTGTGTGTCTTTGGGCAAGTTAATTAACCCCTCTGTGCCTTGGTTTCCTCTTTTATGAAATGAGGATGCAATAGTACCATCTTCTGGGAGTTGCTGTGAGAACTAAGTAAGCTGATATACATAAAGTGCCTGAGCAGAGCCTGCCTGGTACAAAGTGTTCACTAAGTACTACTTATCATTAATTACTTTTGCATTCTTGAGTCTCAGTTCTTCATCAGTAAAATAAGGAGTTTGTCTGAAGACGTAAAAGCCCCTGCAAAATCTAGAAAAGTTCATGATTCCAGTTGTTTATGTTCAACGTATCATCCTCAGACTGACAATGCCCATTAACTCCTTTGCCATCTCCCAGGCTCTGCCTCTCCCTGCCCCTCCTCCACTGCTCAAGGACCTCATCCCCCAATATGCCCCAACTCTCTGTTCCAGAGTTGACTATAAGTCAACACAATAATTATGCCTTTAAATTTTAAAAAAGTAGCCAGATAAAACCTCAGGCCCATTCCAATTGTATTCCTGTGCTTGAGTTCTTCTTCCTTGGAACAACCTCATCTAGATGCTCACAGGAGCTAGCTCAATGCCACCTCCAGAACATGACCTAGAGATAACCGAGCACAGAAGAGTCTCCCACAGAGTGTCTATACAGCATTCTCCCTTGGCCACCTGTGTGGTTTTGGTGACTGTTGCTTAGAATGTTGGGGAAACAGATTGACCAGTGGACAGTCTATGCACTGGAGTTCCTTGCATCATAAACTTACCAGAATCCAATCAGTGGCTTTCCTGCTACCATTACTCTATACAGAGGCTATGGGTAGGGCACCATATACTAAAAAGGAAATTGAAGGTAGAAGGTAAACTGACACTTCAAGACAGCAGTGGATAAGCAAGAATTAGCTTGAGACACAGAAAACCAGCCAAAAGGCCAAAATTCAGGGCAGGATCTCAGACCGGCAGGAGGCAGGGGTATCAAAGAAAACAGAAGCTGAGCACAAAGGAGAGAGAGGTCAGCAGAAACACAGGACCTGGAGCTCAGCCAACTGGACAAGAAATGCTGACTCTCTATATTGGTCCAACCATTGGAAGGGGCCAGGTAACTTCACTACATGAAAACTAGGAAAGGCAAGATTAGAAAAAGGATATGAAGACCAAGAGCACGGTCAATGTCATTCATTGCCCTTGTCACCTGCTGCTAGCATTGTTATTTAAAAAAACAGTGATTTAAGAAAACCATGAAGTAAGTATATAGAATATATACAACAGTAAGTATATAGAATAGCTTTAATGAGGCTTCCCAAGTCTTTTACCTTAAGTAGGTCACCTGACCTCATTGAGCCTTACATTCTTCATTTGCAAAACAATGGTAATGAGAATGTGAACTGCCTTTGTTTGTTATGCAATAATACACATGTAGTGTCTGGCTTGAACTGTGAGCCCATCGTTACTCTTATACTGGGGAAAAAAAATGAATAAATTTGAAGGATTTATAATTCCCCTTTCTTCCTGCCTTCTAGGAAGATGCTTAGGTTTTATTGAGTGGGAGTATAATTGAAAGAAGCGGTAAACTGTGCTACATAAAAGACTCTGCAAAAGGAGACATAAAGAAGTAAGGGCAGGAAACTGGGAAAGAATTAGGACTTTAAGGAGTGAGAAGAAACATATCTGAATAGCTGCCATTTGGAGTGAGAGTCAGGGAGAGAAGGAAAGGTCCAAAGAAGGCTTTGGTTAAGTTTGATTTTTTTTTTTTTTTTTTTTTTGGGACCCTCGCTGGCACCCGGGGAACAAACCAGCGCTGCAGAGGCCGCGGGCAGCCTCGCAGCCCAGCGCTCAACCGCTGCGCCACCAGGGGAGGACCTAAGTTTGATTTTTAAAAGAGACGTCAAAAGAGAATTTTTAGCCATGCATGTTTCAGAACATTATGTGCTGCACTTACTCTTTGTTGCTTTCTTAACAAACATTCAGGAAAGACCTGCACTACTTCCAAGGCTTCTTGTTGTTTTATTGGCTTTATTTTATTTAGGTTGTCACCCTGCTGCTTACCGTCCCAAGCGGTGCCCAGTTTTATGTGGTTACATTATTATTATCCACACATTCTTTGTCCTTCCACTTCATTCAAGTCTTACCTCCATGAAATGTTACTAAATTGGATGCTTGTGGTTGATAGATATTAAGTGATACTAGGGGTGGGGTGGAAGGAGAATTAAATAAAGATCCTCCAACATAGAAACTAGAACATTGTTTGAAAGGTTTGATTTGAGTCCTGTGAAACCTGTTTGCTTTCAGTTGAGTCTTCAAACAAGTCCAGATCACAGTAGGAGAAGCAGCCAAAGTGATGCAGTGATGCCTGTTCTTTAACAACCTGGTGCAGGCTGCCTTCTCAGGAGGGGGGCAGAGCTTGCCTCTTAATAGCAATTCTCAAGCTCTGCAGTTTTATACCAGAGCAACACTGAATTTTTCTGAAAATCTATAGGAGAAATATGGAACAGTCTTATTCAAAACTTACAGATTATTCAACTCACTAAAAATCTATATTTACAGCAACTGGGCCAAAATATTGGGTAATAATAAATTTCAAGATTTAGAGGGCAATTTGGCAGTATCTATCAAAGTGGTATGCTTCTTTATTGTGACAAAAACACCTATTTGCCATCTCATCATTTTTAAGTGTGTGCAGGTCAGTAGTGTTAAGTATATTCATATAGTTGTGTGTGCATTTTCTTTATACCTTTCTATAGCACTTCTATATCTAGGAAATTGCCTTTAAGCAATATTCTCACACTAAGGTATCTAAGGAAGGAGAGGCATTATAACTATTTATAAAGATAGGAAGATTTTTTTTTTATCAATAGGAGACACATTAAAAATTCTAACTGCTTTTATATAGTTAAATGCCAAGCAGCTATTAAAAGGAATAAGGCAGATATGAATGTAGTGATAGAGAATGTTCCTCGGTACATGTTGTTCATGGAGAAAAGAGAACAGTGACTCTAACTTGCTGTCATGGGGCAACGTGGGGCAGGCAATTGGGTCAAAGCCAAATGAGTCTATGCACTTACAGCATTTATAATGTATAGAACATTTCTGTGAACACCACCAGAAATTCGTTGTCTCTGAGCTAACTGGGAGAATCACATCAAAACTAGGAGTGTTTACATCTCCTTTTGTAGCGCTTGTACATATATGCATGTTGCCTTTTTAAGAAAATCTTATTTAACGGAAGAAAACTTTGATCAGAAACAGAATACCTCAAAAAGTCCAATGCTCCAAACTTATTTGCAAACTAAATGTGCTCCCCTTTGTAATTTAAATTATACAGGCTGATTCTATGGAAATGGAAAAGTGAACAATCAAGAATAGCCAAAAAAATGTCTGAAAGAGAATAATCATTAAATTAAATAGAAGTGTGTGGAACTAGAGCAAAAATAGACAGATCGATAGATTTTAATAGAAAGTCCAGTAATGGATACTAATTCATTTGAAATTAAGTGTATGGAAAAAGTATAACTTCATATCAGTTTGGGAACGATGGATTATTTAATAATGGTAATAGCACCAATGGAAGCCATGGAAAATACACCATTTGCTCTACTCCTCAATAAACCTTAAATAGATCAAGGATTTAAATATTTAAAGGGAAGACATAAAAGCATTAGAAGAATACATGAGAGAGTCATTTTTATAATCTAGAGCAAAGTCCCTTCCAAACTTGTCACAAAACCAGAAGTTATGAAAGATTGATATCCAAAAAATATTTATTGTGGGAAATGTTACTTAAAGAATTTAAAGATAATCCAGAGTGAGGGGAAATATTTGCACTACATCCAATAAATGTTAGGCTAATTCATTTAATATATGAAGAGAGCTTAGGGGTCAATTTTTTTACCAATTAATTTTTTATTAATTAATTTTTTATTTTCTTACATTATTGTCCATCTTTGCCCAATGTTTGATTACTCCCCTCATGTGTAGTCCCTGTAATTCTCCCACCACCAAGGGGGGAGGGTCAGTTTTTAAAAAGACAAACCAATAGAAAAAAAGATGAAAATTTCCCTAAACAAGGTCAATAGAAAATATGATCAAAATTTCCCAAAACAAGGTCAGGTCTCAGAAAGGAAATTAGATGGCTTGCAGATATTTGAAAAAGTATTCAACTTCATTTATAGTTATGGGAATGCAAATTTTATTCTACAATGTTACTTTATTTCATCTGTTGGATTCTTGATGCCTATATGTCAAAAGAGATTAAAAACAAACACTTTCATACTCCACTTGTGGCAGTGCCCATCGGTACACATTTGTGCACAACTTTGTGGAAGACACAGTTCTGACTGAGTGGTTCCTAACCAGGAATAATATATGCAGATATATTCAAACACAGGCACATGCTATTTACTGAACACTGTAACACAAAGAGTGGGAAGATTTAAATACCCCCTAATAGAGGACAAGTTAAATAAAAATGAAATTTTGAGATTAAACATTGCCAAAACAAATCATTTAGCTAAGAAAGAAAGTGCAGCAGAGTATATACAGCATGTCGAATTTCTGTCATCTTTTACATGTCTTGAAGGGTATGTCAGAATATAAACAGGGGCTGCCTGGGGTGGGGGGTGGAGTCAGAGGGGCAGTGTGTGGAAAGAACTGAGAGACTGTAGGATGGGAACTGGAGAGGGACCTTTCATTACATTCCCTTGGGTGCTTTCTGAATGTTGTGCCATGTTTTCATGTTAGCTAGTCAAAAAAGCAATTATTTTATCACTGAATTAGAAAGAAATAATCCAAGCTGAGGAATCTTTATTATTTTCCTTCATTTTATTTTTCATGTGTTTTTAAATTAATGGAGTATCATTGTTTTACACCTTTGTTAATATTTTGACAATGTAGAATTTGTCCCCTCGAGTGTAGTCATAGTTCTCCCACCCCCAAAGCCCCCATGGTCCTCTGCCACAGCGTCCCCATGGTCCCCTGTGCTCTCCCCCATCCCTTCTCGTTCCCTCCCCTCCCCTCCTGGATGCCTCAGATCTGTGGTCAGTTTTCAAGGACTGGTTTTATAATTTGTCTTTCTTTGACCCTTTGTTTGGTTTCTCTGTGTTCCATATACGAGTGACACCATCTGGTATTTATCTGTCTCCTCTGACTTATTTCACTTAACATAACGCTGGGGAATTTTTTAAAACACCCTATAAGAAAGCACACTGTGCCATCGTGGTGGCTGGATCTCATGCTGCTGACCAGCAGAGCTTGCCTAGCCTCTGCTCCTGGAGTCAAGCCAACGTGGTGCCAGGGTGCCCTAAATCCCCACTGGGGGCAGGGCCCAAGGACCAGGTGGTCAGAGGAAGAGATTGATAACCCTGGTGCCTAGAGTAGTTTACTCAGAGAAAGAATGTGAACCTAGCCAAGGAGGAAGGAAAGGGTCAAAGCAGGTACCCTTTGATTCATCAGTAAAATGAGGCATTTGTCTCATTATTTCTTCCCCTCTCATCCTAAAGGCAAGCCTGGCACTTCCCATGCAAACAAGTTCTTCCAGCCAACAGAAGATGCTTTCCATTGGGCCAGGAGCCAACTACCCAGTCACTCACTTGCCTGGAAAGAGAGATGCATGGCACAAAGTGGAAGGGGACTGTCCTACACAGGGAGATTAGGGTCACCTCATAAAAGAACTTGAAGAAGCAGGCTGCAGAGATTACACATAGACCCACAGGGCAGCCACTGAGGGTTTCTGAGCAGGGACATGACCAGGGACAAGGCCATTGGTTCCTTCAGCAAATGACTATTGACATCTACTGTGTGCAAAGTATTAAGCAAGACCCCATGAAAGACCCCGTGCAAGGCCTACAAAGCAGAGCTGAATAAAACCCGGTGTGGAAGACATGTGCTATGCTCCCCCTGGGCTGCAGTGCCCTGCTCCTTATGCAGCAACTTAAAATCCTTGTCTTGGAGAAGAAAAGAAATTAAATTATCCCTGAAACTTCATAGCATATGAAATTATAAAGCTCTAAGTCACACTTCCAGTTGTTCTGTAATTATGTAAGTATAGCAATTTTTCCTTAGGTTGGAAATATAGAAACAAACAAAAGATGAAACAGGAGTCCCATCTCCTGGGGAGCTGCCGCCTCAGATACTGCCCCCACATTATAGCGTGTGCCGTGGACACCACGTAGCCAATAAGGCTTCTAAAACCTGGTTTAGAGGACGGAGGTGGCAGAGGGAAATGCAAGAGATTTCAGGTTGATGAGGTACACCCTGTGGAGTGTTGCACTAGGTTACCCGGGAGGACTAAGGAGAAGGTATCAGTTCTGTCCAATTCTGTCTTGAATGAAGGGCTTCCTGAAAATCATAAGCTGAGTTTTGGAGGATGAAGAGAGTTTGCCAGATAGACAAAAGGAAGGGCACACTAGACCTCGTGGAGGTATAAGCTCGCCAACACCTTCTTGAAACTGCCAGTGGTTCTCTGGGACAGAGGGAGCGTGCTGGGAGGTAGAGCAGGGTGAGACATGATTCACTTATTTTTCCACCAGAGTTTCCTACTAAGCCCAAGATACAGAACACAGAGATCTTACCTTAAAAGAGCACAACCACTCAGCATTTAGATAGGCAGAAAGTCCCAAGAAGGGCCTCCCTGGTGGCACAAGGGGTTAAGCACAGCACTGTGAAGCTGTCCGCAGCCACTCTAGCAGGAGTTGGTTCCCGAGCAGGCCAGGGAGCTACCCACACGGCGCAGCAGACCCCTCCTATCTTGCCCACTGCTCCCCTCAGCAGTGTATTTCAGTCAGTCTGCCTGTTCTGTTCCCCACTCTGTCTCTGGTGAATCCTCTCACCCCTCCACACCTCTGACCTGTACCCCAGTTCTTGTATGCATAAATAAATAAATCTTATAAAAAAAAGTCCAAAGGAGCAGTGAACTGCCTCTGCTTCAGAAAAGCAAGGAAAAGGGAAGGAAGGCAAATGATTCTTTCAAAACCTTGCTATTGTTTTTTCAATAACTTGTGGTTTATTGCTTCCATTTATTGTCTACGCTGTGCCAGACACTGATTCCCTCAGACCTGTCTATTTCAATGACTCTCCATTTATCACTAATTTCCCCTTCTGAGTGAGATAACCAAAGTCCAGAAAAGTTAAGTAACTAGCCCAAGGTCACACAGCTAATCATCAGGAGCACAGTAATCTGAGTTCTTTCCTTTTCACTGATTGATTTATCCTCTCTAGTCCAGGGGAAATCTTCCATGCCCCACCTGAATCTACCACAGCTTCCCCTACCCCACCCTGTCGTGATGCCTTTCCTGGTCTTTCCCAATGCATGTGTGATTTCTGTCTCCTTGGATCTTCCAGGGCCTTGTCTCCCCATTTCCTGCCTTGTATTATGGGTGTCTGTGGCCTCTGCAGAAAGAACACATCAGCACAGGTTCGAGCTGGGCTGTGCCCTAGAATCACCCCTTCCTCTCCTAAGTGGGGCTTTGCACTGATAAGCATTTGTTAAATTAAGTCTAATGCAAAGTCAGCCACTCTAAGTCCTTTGTGTCCGAACTACAACCAGTTCTGTAAACTATAACGCATTTCCCAGTAGGCTCTAGTTACAGTACTTCTTAATTTACCTTCCCATTAAAAAGCAAAATTACTGCTTCATTAATTTATGGGTAAAGAAAATCAAAAGTCTATTAGCTGGCAAGCCAATGCTGTTCCAATGGGCATTGATCCCTACATTGAAGGCTGCCTGCTCATTGGTTTCTCCTGAGAGCAGTTCTCTGCGGCAGTGTTGGGGAACAGAAATCTTTTTTGAAATAGCACTTAAATGTATAGAAAAGCATCCTAATTTTATTGGGATTTTTTTGTGGTAGAAAATAGGGAAAAGGAGACTTATTTATCAATATTGGGATGTAGAGACTAAATATTTCATGGGATTTCATAGATACATATATTTAACCAAGAAGCACTGACACATATGTATGTTTGCTGGAGCAAAATTAATTTATTCTCAGAATATAATGAACTCCCTGCAGAATGTATTCAAGAATCAATGCACATGTAAGGGGAAGTGCTCATCTGTCTGATGATCCGGGGTTACTGGTCGGTCTTTCAAGGTGAGGTTTTCATCTGCCCCAATGTCCAAAGGGTTTTCCCTCTCAAGTAAATTTGCTGATAATTTAAAACTCCCCCCTTGGGATTATCCAAATGCAGATGAGTCACACAAAGCTTAATAGTTACATATATGTAAGTACCTATAATATGCAAACCAAACCACAAAGAAGTGGGTCTGAGGTTAACTCAAAGCCCTCTAAGATAGGGTCCTCAGAGAGCAGCAGTGTTTGCTATAGAGGAGAGGTCTGGCCTAGTTTAGAGCTTTATTTATTATTCCAACCTCCATCAGCTTATAGTTTCACATTCTTCTACTATATATATATATATATATATATATATATATATATATATATAGTAGAACATGCATCCTACAACATGCATTCTACAACATGCATCCTTGACTAATATATTAACATCTAATATATACTCTTAGCACTTCTGGGGCAATGCAAGAACCTTAAAATACTTGAATGACCCTCACGCTACTGCCTCCTTAAGCACTATTGCTGAAAAATAATATTTGCGTAAGATTATCAATACAGAGCATATTTAGTGTTTTTTCAGTCAGTCTTCAATTAGCATTAACCACATAATTTCCCCTTTCTATTGCTCTTCCTTCTGCTTTGCATTTTCTGTTTTCCTTCAGTTCCTTCTACTTAAAGAATTTCTTTAGTATTGTTTTTAGTGAGAATTTGCAAGCAAAAATTCTCTCAGTTTTTGTCTGAAAATGTCTTTGTGTTTGTTTTGAAGGATTTTTAAAAATAAATTGATTATTTTCTTTCAATATTTTCTTTGTTTTGTTTGGATATGCAACTTTTTCATTTTTACTATAAGACTTCATTTATTTGTTTATTTTTATTTTAGGGCTCCATTTTTACTTCTCTATATGTGCACATGTTCCACTCCCCCTCACCCAAACCACCAATGCCAACACCCCATCTGCCTCCCTCCTCCACCTCTTTCTCCCTCTCCCATTTTTCCTGTAGTAACCATTAAATTCTTTCACTAAGTCCAAGATTTGTTCCTACTGTATTTTGCCAGTGTATTTATTTTTTGGTTATGTTTATTCCACAGATGAGTGAAACCATTCAATAGCTTTCTTACACTTTCTCACTTATTTTACTTAACATAGCCACCTTGAGTTCCATCCATTTTGTCCCAAAAGATACTATTTTATCTTTTTAATCACTGTGTAGTATTTAACTACCCCACAATCTATACCCCACAATTCCAATCTTGTAAAAGGCTCTGGATGATACTACCTTCCCTCCCAGAAGTTTTGCTTCTACTTCCAGCGGGAAGTTGGGGTAGGGGCGATTACTTTAGTCAAATCTTGTGTTGAAATGTTTTGAAACTGAGTTTCCATTTTGTGAGAACTGTTTCATTTACGGTTCACCCTTGTTTCTCCAAGGGTGTAGCTCTCCAGGGTTCCTAACTGACAGCCAAGGGTGCTTACCAGTGTCTCATTATGTCTTCTGACTCGCAAATTTCATCTTCCCAAAATACAGGATGACTGAAAGGTCTGCTCAACCTCTTAGTTACTAATTTCTACTCAGATTTGCAAACTTTCTGTCCTGTGAGTCCTACAAACTGCCTCAGAAGGAAAAGCCACGCCAAATGTTGGGCTCATTTCTCTGTCTTTCCTTTCTTTTCAGGATCTTGGCACTAGTCATTTTCACCCCATCCTGCGAGACCGCCAGAAGCTATGCTGGGCTTCTCAGACTCTTAGCCTTGTATGGCCGATGAAAAAGTCAGTGTCCAGAGAGGGAAAGCAGCTTGGAATAGCTGAGTCACTTTCACGCATTCTCTTTTGCTCCAGGACTTTGGTCTTTAAGTCTTGGCTGTACTAAGAGCTCGCCAATGCTTTAAAGCAAGTTGTTCTGCTTTGTTTTATCCATCTTTTTCAGCTGTTTTTGGCAGGTCTGAGAGAAACTAGTTCATCATGATTGGAGGTGAAACTAAAAATCTCTTCTTTAAGCATTTAAGTTCTGTTTCTCCCATGTACAGCTATGTCTCTGATCTCTTCCTGATCCTTTGTCTTCAACCCAGTCCTACTTCCTGGCATCAGTATTCATATGACAGATGTGGAGATCTCTATGTCTTTTCATCTGCATTTGTTCAAAACTCCATCCTCAGTTATATTTGCTTTGTTTTCATTCCTAATTTACATTAGAAAATACAGTATCATACTAGCTATGATTTCCTTCAATGTCAGTGCCTTGGTAAAATTCTGCAGTGGAGACTTTGATTGAAGACTTTTCCCTGTTTAAATTGTTGGGGGGGGGGTTTCCTCTACTGCTTATCAAAGCATTCTTTTTTTTGTATACAGTTTCTCACTCACAGAGCCCCCCACATACAGTCCCTAAGTTTCAACTCAACCATAACTGTCTTGGAGATTTTCTTTCTGATTTATTGATGCCAATCCCATGTGAGTTACAGATTTGTTAAGTATGGGATGATAAGTACCAAGAAAATTGGGCTTTGATTTTCCAAATATTCATTCAAAAGACCTCTATGGATTTTTTAAAGCTCTAAGGGTTTGAAGTAAAAAATATTTTATAGTATTCAAGTGGTAGGACTTTGATTCTTACCTCTAAAATGTTGTGAAATTGATACTCCTTTTTTTCACTGTTTGAGACATCAAATGTGATCAGGCATTATGAGAGATTATCTCCATGCCTTTGAAAAGGAATTCTATTAAAATAATGAAGATTTTTTTCTGAAAATTTAAAATGAACCGTGTTGACTTCATATTGAACACCAATTAGTGAATGCATAGGACTGTGAAGTTTGTTAGATGCCCTCCAATCCAACTCAATTGGAACAGTAATTGATTACTGTAAACTGAAAAAGGAATGTTAAAGCAGAGAATTATAAAAATTACATGCAAATATGTCAAATGTTTTAACTTATATAAGTATGCTTTAAGTCACAAATGTATCACTCCAAAAATTCATCATCCATGATTTCTAGTTTAGGCTTCTTGAAAGTACTTAAAGAGCTAATACTTACAGATACTTGCAGAACCATCTGAGTGCAGAACCTCCAATTTTTACTACTTTTCCCAATCTTTGACAGGTATCTTGCTCTCACCTAATTATATGGTATTTTTAGCAATGTGCCTCAATTGAGTCCTTTCAAAGTAGTTGTAAAGTAACACCTTCCTTTTTTCACTCATATCTCATTACTTTCAAAAAATGAACTAAATTATATAAATACAATATAAAATACAGGCATAAGAGAATTTGGGGGCATACACAACTTATTTTAAGGAAACACATAGCTCTACTGAGGGAGTAGGGTGTGCTGCTGTCACAAAGAATGGCATAGTGGAAGCATTTAGCAAGCCATGGGTTCTTCCAGTGTGTCCTTAGAGGGAATGGCAAGCATTGGTTAGTTCTGCAAGGAAGTTAAGTGGTACATAGTCAAGGAAACTTCTGAATAAAGTTCATTTTGCTCAGACGTCAGTTGACACCATGTCTGTTTGAAGTCACCTTGCTTGCCACCCCACTCCTCTTAGCCTCACATTTGTTGGCTTGATTTTAGAAAGTTTGAAAATAGTTCCTCCACCAATCTGTAATATTGCCTAAATTTAATAATAATAACAGTGAATTTTTTGTGTGTTACCAAGTGCCAGACTGTTAAACACTTTGCATGAATCATTTCATTGAATCTTACAACCCCCTTAAGTATTACTCTTATTATCCTCATTTTACACTTGAGGAAATTGAGACTCAGGAGTGAAATGACTTACCCAATGACTTACAAATAGTAGTGGTAGGTGCAGAATTCAATTCAGGTCATTAGAATCCAAAACACATTTCCCCCACATTCTGCATGCATCCATTGTTATGGGACTTGGAAGTTGGTGGGGAATCCTTTCAATTGTAGCCCACAGCCAGCTTCTCACACCAGGGCTGGTTCCCTAAGCTGCCATTTTCCTTTTCCTCCCTCCAAATATCATCTATAAACTTATCCACTTTCCTTTCCTTCAGGGGCTGATGACTCCTCTCTCTAGAAATTCTCCCTCCACCTAAAACTAGGCAAACCATCATCTTCAGCTCTCTCTTTCTTCATTGATGCTGAATACATCTTTGTGAGCTCTTTGTGATTTAAGGATTTTGCTGGTCACTATTGGAGGCCAGGTAAAAGAAAAACACATGCATAAAAGCAGCAGAGGTTCCAGGAACTTACAAATTTTTAAATTCTGATTCCTGTGCTGCCATTCTCCATGTCCTTGCTGTGATGGGAACCAAATGCTCCCATGGACTCATGTCCTCCATAATTAGTCCTGAGGAAGGGGCTTCCAGTCCTTCCTCCCCCTTTAGCAACAGCCATGGTTACCCCCACATTCATAAAGGCTCCTTTTCCAAGCAGATGCTTCCTTGTTTACCAGGAGGTATAGACTTTAAGTCCAGGGAGACACCTATTGCCCAGGAACTCTCTGCACCCCCTATACACATACACACACACACACACACACACACACACACACACACATAGTAGTTATGACCCCACTGGCATCACCCAGTAGTCATTGTTTAGAGCTAAGCATTATGACTTCTGGAAAAACTCAGTGAAAGTTCATTATTTTACCTAGCATATCTGGAATTGAGTGGACAGGGCAGGGGGCAGGAGAACCTCTGTTCACTACTAACTCTGGGCACAGATTTGTTCATCTGAATAAATGCCACTAGAAGGGACTTAGTGCATGTACTGAAGTTGCAGAAACTCAGAGAAAGCCCATGGATAAGTCTTAGTTGTCATTATCAAGTAGCCTAACCCAAACCCTAATGTTTATTCCTATCACCTTCTTGCATCAGAACACCAATTGTAAACTGGACACAGGGTGATCCAGAATGCAGACTATATTTCCCAGCTTCCCTTGGGTTAGCTTTGCCCATGAGACTAAGTTCTGAGTAATGAGACATAAGAAATATATTTAAAAGAATGGAGCATAAGCCCTTTTATTGGACTTGAATATTGGACTCTCCACATATAAAGTTTTCTACATTAAAGGAAAATTTTATTCTTACTTTAAACTAGGATATTTCATTCTAAGTTATAGGCAGTCAAGTCTATTTCTAACTGATGTAAGAATTCGGAAAGTATTTCAGACATTGAGATAGTTGTCTTTCAAGGTAATTGTCATGTGAAGTATTTCTATGTAGTGTTCTTTTTTTCCCTTGCTACGCTGTATTTAAATACACGAACATACTTTGTTGTCAAGTCATTGGGGAAGACTCATCTGTTCTCATCGGGTACCACATTCTACACAAAATTCTCCAATTAAGTGAAGGTTTAGAAGTCAGAACCAACACAGAGTTCTACACCAGCTAGACCTCATCATCAACCAATTCCTTCCCCACAGCATGAGTGGGAAAACCAACAGCATCAACCCACTTTCTTTTATTCCTTGGATTAACTATTGTGATTTCCTTGCCCTACAAGGAAATGAGATTAGATATTTCCAAGAGTAACCCATCATACCTACACAAGAGGTAGGTGATAAATATAAAAAATGCCTAAATAAATCATGGCCAGAGTTTACCATGTCACTTTTACCAACAGATGGTTCCCATAAAACAGTTCTGAAGTGTCAATCTACATGAAGCCCCCCAGCCCCATTTCAAATTATCTGTTAATTACATGTCCCTCATTTATCCCATGCTTCTGCTATAGTGGCAAGTATTTGATTCATATTATCCCACCGCTCAATAGATTTTAATTGCAGCTGCTGCAGTAGACATCTTGAGATGCATTTCCTATAGAGACCATGGCAGCCTACTAGACTGGCCCAACAATGATTAATTTCAATGCCTTGAATCACTGAAGGAGGAAGCCTCTTCCATTACATCTCTAAGAACCCAGCACTTTACTCCAGTCCATTGTCCTGAAACAAAAGACCTCCTGAAAGGAAAATGAAATCCAGGGTGTAGTGGTCTCTATTTGCACAGTTCTCCTTTATTTGATTCACTGCACCACAACTCAGTCTGCTCCCAGTTGGGAAATATTGGCTAACTATTGGGATTTGCAAGCAGAGTGGAAGCCATGAAGGATGCATCATTCAGTTTAATTTTGTTTATTTTACTTGGGCAGTAAAAATGCATTGAGCAGGTCAAGATGTCTGATAGTATCTTGCCATCATTGCAGATGTTCTACATAAAAGGGTCAAAAATAATTAACTCTGACATTTGCATGTATTTATTTGTTTTTTCATGGAGACAGTGTCAAAGACACTTTTGGGGGTTTTCTAGAACATTCTATACTCATTCATGCTCTTGGATGCTGGCACAGACTTTTTTTTAATTTGGATAAATAATGTCTCCCAGCAAAGTCCACTCTATGACACTTCCTCTGCCATGCTTTGCTGTGGGATTGGTGTGGGGATTGAGAGAATGGAAGCTCTTAGGGGAGACATATCTAACTGGGAATGTGTGACCTTGGGCAAGTTTCTTAGGCTCTCTGAGCTCCAGTTTCCTTATCTACACACTGGAAGAGAATTAGCATTCACCTAGGTCATAATTGCTATGCAAATTAAATGAGATGATTTATTTAAAGTACTCAGGATAATGCTTGATCATAGAAGGAACATCACAAATATAACTTATTTTCCCTCTGGATATTCTGTGACATTTTTTAAAATCTCCTTTATGGTGCTAATTAATAAAAAAGTCAGAAAACAGGGCATCCCCTGGTGGTGCAGGCGGTTGATTGCCATGCTGGGAAGCTGTCTGCAGCCTCTGCAGTGCCAGTTCAATCCTGGCCTGTCAGCGAGGGTCCCACATGGCACAGCAGACCTCTCCTGTCACGCCCGCTGCTCCCATCAGCAGTGTATTTCGTCAGTCTGCCTGTGCTGCTCCCTGCTCTGTCTCTGGTGAATCCTCTTACCCTCCCGCGCATCTGGCCTGTGCCCAGTTCTTGTAAAAAAACATAAATAAATCTTAAAAAAAAAAAGTCAGAAAACGGGGATTCCCATTGGTCATCCTAAGTGAAATAGTCACTCCTCCCCCTGCTCAAGTGAAATGGTCATGAAATTTGCTTGTCTCTATCTCCTATTTCAAATCCATGCCCTTATCCTGGTCCTCACTACTAATTACTTTGATGCACACATGCTTTCTTCATCTCTCACCTGAATTAATGCAATGATCTCTTTACAGATCTTCATGTCTCCCATTCTGTTCCCTCCATGGCATCTTCATGAGGCATCCAAACTGACCTTTTCTGTGCTTCCCCTTATAGGGTGACCAACCATTTCAGTTTCCAGGACTGAAGGGCTTCCCAAGAATGTGGGACTTTGAATCTTAAAACCAAGACATTCCCTGGCAAATGAGGATGAGCTGGTTACCCTACATCCTTTACTGAAAATCTCTCAGTGGCTCAATAAAAGGTCTAAGATGCACTGAACTTACAGTGTGTAATATACAAAACCCTTTGTACTGTGGTGCTGCCTTCCCGTCAACTTTCATCTTCACCTTACCTCCCGTATTTGCTTCACAAACACACACATGCTTTGCTTTAGCAATTTGGGACTCATAGGATTTTGTCCGTATATATGTTTCATGTTCTTTCTCAGTCCCTTTTTCTTCTTCACCCTCTGAGTTCCTTCCCCTGGCAGTACCCACTCCCCTGCTTATTTCACCTGGCTACCTCCTTCAGGTGCTAATCCATCACTGCCACTGAGAAGTTTTTCCCCTACCATTTCTGCCTAATATGGAAGTGCCTCCACTGTGCACCCAAAGCCCTGTGCAAATTAAATGAGATGCTTTATATAAAGTACTCAGGATAATGCCTGGTCATAGAAGGAGCATCTGACCTAACAACTATTACACATCACTGTGACTGTGGTCTATCTGCCCTGATAGACTGAGATGACCCTAAGAGTAGGGATTATGTCTTCTTTATTTTTGTCACTCCCTGTTGAATGAATGAGCAATGAGCTGTGTATTTTCACCTGCCTCTTCCCACCTAACTCCACTGCTGTGTGAACTCCCCAGAGTCAGAATGGACATGGGACTTGGTTTTCTTTTATTTCCTACAGCCCTTGGTACAGCAGTAGGGCTCAATTAATATTTTGAGTCAGTGAATAAGTGAATGAATGAAGGAATGCACCTCTCTTTAGATAGGAGCCAGGCAATGGGCTGTCATGGTGAAATAAACTTTCCTTCAGTTCATCCCCTCCCCTAACTCTGTGCCCTGGACAAGGCACCGGTTGTCAGAACTCAACATGGCCCCTTTCTGTCCCCCAGGTAGCTATCGGCTGGAAATCACTGGGGTCATGACCTCTCCTATAGACATAAACTCGAGAAGAAAAAAGGTTTCTGTCCAAAGGCTGATTTCAGATCTAAAAAAATCTCAACAAGATTGCCTACACAATTGAGTATAAAGGCCACTAGCACATGGGAAAGAAAGCTACACCAGATGGCTTTTCCATTACAAAGAGATGAAATATGTGTCATTTCCACTTCTATAGTGGTTTAGTCTTTTTGGAGCTCAGCCTTAAACAGCTGGGAGCCCTTTTTGACAATGCAGATTCCACTGCCTGATGGCAGGAAGTCAGCGGCAGGCAGGGTCCATCTATTTCCTCCAACCACCTTTCCAGCCAGTAAGCTATAACTTTCTCTGCTATAAAAGTTTTATGGCAAGTTGAGTAGAAAGCCTAGCAGGGAATAAGACCTCAAGGGGGTGGCAGGATGGAGAAAATGAAAGCAGATTGAAACATGAATGATTGTTTCTGGAAATAAATGCAGTGAAAAAGGTCCAAGGAACTTGGGTTCACACAACCCTGAGATCAAAGCCCTGCTTGCCATGAACAAGTTGCAGGGCCTGTCCTCTGGGCCTCAGTCTTCCAGTCTCTACAATGAGAAGAACAGCAATCCCTACGTGGCACCGGGTTGGTTCAGTTCATGTTAGTTTTCTTGACTCCAATTGCATTTGCTAAAATGACTCTTCTGATCTAACAAAGGATTTTCCCCCTCATTTGTAGATTTCATTAAGATTATAAAAATTAAATTAAAATTATAAAATATTGTGTTAAGTGAAATTAAATTTAGATTTATGCATTTTTGTAATTATTTCCTTTTAAAAGGCAGGACAATGGTGTGTTAAACAGGGTAAAGTTAGAACTGCCAAAAGGTATCAGGAAATATGGTGGTTCTATCCATGAGCCCACTGTGAAAGCTGGAAAATGGTGGTTTATAAGTTGCTGGTGAGTCTCTGGAAATGTCTAGAAACACTTATATTTTGATGCTAATATTTGCATCCCTAACTCTCCCAAGTGACGAGGGAGCTCTCATGCACCCCTTGACTCCATCCATTAGACTTCTTATTTCCACATGCCGTTGTTTCTGATCATTATTCATTGGCCTTCCAAGTTCACTAATCTTTTAAAATCATATTTGAATAGGCAGGTGTAAGGGAAGCTTATACACTTTCAATTACAAATCTCCCCATAGGGAGCTAGAGAAGACAGCCCAGCAAGAATAAATGAGAAAGGGTTTTAGAATAAGACCCAAAGTCTAATCCTGGTCACTTCATCTTTGTACTAGATCAATATTTATGTCTAACAGTCATAAAATAAAATCCCAGAATACCTGTCACTCATTCCAAGTTCTCAACCAGTGATAGAAATCCTTTCCCTACATTCCTGGTGGACAGTCACCCTGCCTCCAGGGACAAGGACCTCCTTTTTCTGAACTACCATCCATGGTGGTGAGTTTGGGTACTGCACAAAGCTACCCAGCTGGGGCCAGAGTGGAAGCTGATATCCAGGCTCCTTTTTGCTTGTCAAGCTGGGTACTCCCAAAGGGACACTGTTTTCTAATTTAACCTTTCAAGTAAGGCTCCTTTTTCCAATTCTCGCAAAGGCCACATAGACACTAGCAGTAACCATGTCAGATCAGTAGGCTCCTTGCTCTTAGGAAGGGTACTGCTCCCCAAAAAGTGGAAGGGACTTCAGTCCTCCTCATCAGGATGGTGTCATTGCAGATGCCAGTGGGCAACAAAACTATCCATTGGCTCTTCTTTGCATTGGCCAAAGGGGTCCAGATGTGGATGGAGCAACAATTAGTCAACTTGCAAGCTAACCTTTCCGCAAGGGTAAAATACAGCAAAACAAACAAGGACCTATGGCAGCAGACTGTGCTTGATCATTTATCAAATTGCAAAATCTTATCCATGACTGTGAAATGGCTTTATGGTTAGGAAAATGTACTAATAATTTTATTAGGCAGCAATTAAACTTAAATTCCTTTTAACTGTATTTGATGTCATCCTTTTTCTGGGCCCATTAGAGTAACATTAAGGTGTTTGTGCAGATAGCTCAGTCATTTCAAATTACTTTCCTGTCTAATGTGGGAGCCTTTAATAGCATACTCTTAGGTTGAATTCAATTTTGGAGACAGGCATGCTAATTAGATCGCCTCAGTGTTCCTTGCAAAAGAAGCTGAAGAAGAGCTATTTTTTCCCCTTCTTCTGCTTAGCAATGTTCTTGGAACACAACTTTCTGTGCAATTAGAAGCATAGACCTTTTACTGCACAAAATCTCACTTGAACCGTTAAGTATTGCTAGCAGACACAACGTCTGGTTAATATGACACCATTGTTGAAATTTTTTAAGATCTAATTAGAGCCAGTAAGTTTGCTCTCCTATTATTCTGAGTATCATAGTTAGTGTTTGTTCTGCCTCAACCCTCCAACATTAAGGTCAGAAGAATGGTAGGGAGAAGGAAGGAACATTTATTAGGCACCATCTGCTAAGTTCTGGGTAAAATGTTTGACAACCCTGTAAGCTGTGGCTTATTATCTCCACTTACAGAGGGGGAAACATTGACTCCAAGAGGGTACATAATGCGCCCAAGGTCACACAGCTGCCAAGTTATAGAGTTGGGATTTAAATGTTTAGCCTCTCTTTACCATTTACTGGTTCTGGGAACTTAAAAAGTTCAGTTTAACACTCTGATCATCAGGGTCCTGGATACTATAAAGGGGGATGATAATAAAACTCACCTTCTGACAGTTCATTGCATAGCTCAAGTACAGTAATAAATGTAAATGACCCTTCCGGAAGATAAAGTGCTATACAGATGTGATGATTATGTCCTCTGATGTTGCCACAAGAAGTCTTGGTGGGATCCGTCTTCTATGGGATTGAAACCACGTATCCAGTACCACAAGAAAGTTGGAGAAAGCGCCAGTGAAATCTTATACTTTGGACTCTAGCTAATTGAAACCAGTAAAAGAACAGAAGACGGCACCATGAGGAGTTGGTCACAGTTCCAAAGGCGATATAATAAATTTGCAGTTCTTGAGGTGCCTCTGTTTCCCCATTTGTAAACAGGGGTCTGCAGGCTGATCCCTGGATTAGAGGAGATGGTGGTATGGAAAGCATATTGCCCAGCACTGAAACGCTCAGCAAAATAACATTTCCATTTCACAGTCATTTCAACCAATCTTAGTCCCTGGCAGTCTTCCAGTGTAATCCCGGCTCACATACAGTTTGGCTCTTCCAAGTCTTTTTCCTCATTGGCCTGTTAACATAAATTCTTTCTCCAAATAGTCCTTGTGCGTGGCATCCATTTACTAACCTCCAGCTATTATAATGATGATTGCAATTACCGTTTGTCCAGGCTCCTTGCAATGCTGTCATTGTTCCCTCTCGGTTACCATGATAAATGTTACTAATAACGTCTGCCTCAGATCCTTTGTGGAATGAGGCAAGATACTAATCTATTAATTGATAGATTAATGACTCATAACTGTTACGATCATCATTAATTGCTTTTATCTTTGAAGCATCCGATGGGTGAGGGGATTGAGAGCTAGGCTAAAAGACTGTTTCATCCTCTCACGGAAAAGATTGGCACTCTCGCAGACAGGTGGAAAAAGTGAACATCACTGTGAGGACAGGTGTGTTGAGACTGTCATGGCACAGAGACAGCTGCATTGACCCATCCCTTTATGTGCCCTGGCTCGACCTGGTTTCCCTGTGACTACTGTGTTCTATCAGTATTACACACCAGCCCTGCGCTGCTCCTGGCACTTCCCTCCCGCCAAGACCATTCTCTGCCCAGGAATTCCTGAAACCCAGCCAGGCAAGAGAAGAAAAACATTGGGACAATTTGTCCTGCCAGCTCTGAGGAACCTGCAAGCTCTCATCAGAGCAGCATGTCACTACATTCTTGTCACCCCCTCTTTGAGAGGGTACTCATTCTCCAGCACGAGAAGTCCGTGCAAGACAAAAGCACCAGCTGCTCAAGTCAGCAGAAAGGTCCATTAGAGAGTGGGTACCAAGGGGGCTGCAGGGAGAGCCCAGCCCTCCATCAGTCCACTCCGCGCCACCACCATGGACTCCCAGCTCTCCATCCTTAGCTGCCACACAAATCTCTCTTGCAATTCCCTCAGCCCTGGGGCATTTCTGCTCAGACACAGGAGGAATGCCAAGGCAAAGCACACACTGTTGTAGAATTATTCGCAGCAAGCAAGTATAGTATCACACATTCTCCTTGTCACAGGACCTCGCTGAAACTCTCCCATTGTTAGCAAAGCCAATCACTTCTCCTAAATTTTCATTGCTCCTGGCACAGTTTCGTTGGCAACTTTGTCCATGGCGTAGATCCCATCCTTGACCATACAACAGCTCTATGACTTGTTTCCGCTTGCTTTATTGGAGTGCCCTGACTGGTGTGCAAGTTCTGTGCCCCCTTCTCCATTTCCCTTTTCCTTAAGAGTCTTTCTTGGGCCTCCCTGGTGGCGCAGCAGGTTAAGCACCACACTATGAAGCTGTTCGCAGCCTCTACAGTGTGGGTTCTATCCCGGCCAGCCAGGGAGATACCCACATGGCGCAGCAGACCTCTCCTGTCTTGCCCACTGCTCCCCTCAGCTGTGTTCTCGGTCTGTCTTCCTGTTCTGCTCCCCACTCCGTCTCTGGTGAATTCTTGCACCCTCCCGCACTTCTGACTGTACCCCAGTTCTTGTATAAATAAATAAATCTTTAAAAAAAAATCTTTCTCAACCAGAGTTAGCTGACCTCATAACTCATCATTAGAATCTTGTAACCATTTTCCCAGAAGAATATGGAAACAACTAAGAGCCTGGTTCTGAATTTACTGCTTTTAATTGAACTTTACAAAGTTTATAGGGCTTTGGTTTTCATGAATTCAATTCATTCTTCATTGGATGGTGTTGCATTGGCAAGTGTTTCATGGAAGTCAAGTTGGTGGCGCTGCTTTCCAAAAACAATATCTGCTGAAATTTGTGTGTTTCAGGGTGTGCCCTACAAGCAGGACCACAAAGTAGTCTATAAGGAGATGATTTTTATAACCAGCCCATCATAGACATCAAGATGTTGACCAATCAGTGAGAGGCTGACATTCCTTTTCAACCCCTGGAGAACCTAAACCCACGTGGCATAATGAATTACATACAGTTTACCGAAGATTAAAATGTAGAAACAACCCACCACAAATAGCATCAAACATCACTGCAGAGTGAAGCTGGAGTTAAATATCAGTCCCTTCAAAACAGGTCCCTGGGCAAACCCTTGGCCTCAGTCTAGAGATAGATCTGAGCTATATCTCCCCAATTGACCCCTATCTTTATGGCATTTCCATGGATCCTGCTGAGCTACATCTACCCCCAGGCTGAATTACACCCTTTCCCTTGTATTGGCCACTTCTTCAGATCAGAGCTATGTTGACATTGCAAAAGTTATTTTTTATATCAGCGCAACTGATCTGTAGTGACAGGAAGGAAGAATGAGGGCAAGAGACTTACAGTGTCAGATTTTGCCTTAGATCTTACAGTCAATAAACATGATTGGGCCGGAGAGGAAAGCCTAATGATAAAATAATATGCATTTCTCCATGTTGTACAAGAGCCAAATGAAATAATGCATGCAAAATCAGTTTGAAAAACATGTAGCCCTGGTTGTTATCTCTTTCTGAAAGTTTTCCCTTAGTAGTGATTTCTGGCTTGTCCTTTGAACTCCCCTTCAGAAAGGCAAGTCAGACACATGTGACAAGTTAAACAGGCATAGAAGATATTTTTATCTGTTTAAGCCAACAACAGTAAAGGCATCACAAGACAGTATGTGATTAATTGCCAGTGAATTGTGAAAAGAATAATTGCCAGAAGAATATGAACAAGGGAGAACTCAGCTCTGGCTGCTGGGGGAGGTATAGAATGAGGCTCCAGAAAGGCTGTATAGATAATAGAGATTTGTTCTGGGCCTTGTAGAACAGACGGGATTTGGGTTGGTGGGAGGGGAAGGCATTCCAGGGGAAATAAGCAACATAAACATGGGTGCACAGATAAGCAATGGACTTAGAAGGAGGTAGGAGATGGGGGACAGAGGACAAAATAGAACATAAGTGTAGCAGGAATCGTGAAAGATGTTAGCTCTGACTCTATGCCTTTAAACAAGCCTGATGTGTCTATGCTGTTACCTGCTGAAAAACAAGGTCCCGCACTCTCTACTTTGTCCATGTTTTCTGCCCAGCAGTTCTTCCTTCTTGCTCCCTACCCACTTTTGCCACCCCGGTTCAGCTAGACTTCTCCCCTTGCCTGGATTGCATTATAACCCTGGACAGGCCTGAGAACTTGATTCTAACATTGACTTCTGGGGTTTACTTCTCAGTTCCCACTCAACTTTAGAATTAAAACCAACACTTAGCTAGGCCTTTATATGCAAAACACTTGAAATATCCTGTCTCCTTTATTCTCAGTATAACCCTGTGACCTGGCACTGCACTCACTCTCCCATTTTGCAGATGAGGAAACAGATGCTGAAAATGTTCAAGTCCAAGGTCACATCACCAATAAATAGTAGAGTCAGGATTTGAACCCCACGCTGCCTGACACCAATTGCAAGATTCCCAAGCACTATGCAGGTGATAGTGTCTTATTGTCTAACCGACCACATTGGTCCTCTCTTTGGTTGACCTTGAACAGAATCTTACTCTCTCATCCCTTGGAAAGCTAGACCCTGTCTTATACGCCATCTTGCTGCAAACCCTTAGATTCCCAGGATGGGACACAGAGACGAATTCTCAGTGGAATGCTTTAGTGTCCTAGAAAACTTTCAATACTAAATTTATATTTGATCCTATTGACAAGTGGAGCCAATGAAGGTTTTAAGATGTTCATAATCATAATTATAATATGGTAAAACCCCATGTTTCAGAAGATGAAGCCTTGCAGCCAACTCAGGACTGTGAATAAGATGCAAGGAGAGGGGAAATTTTTCAGTCTCTTCTGTGGTTCAAAGCAAAGTTATTTGTATATGAATTAAGGTATTGGTGGTGAAATTAACAGAATATGATAAAAAAAGGATCAACTCACTTCACTGTGAAATAAAGTGGATTCCTTCTGAAATAAACGTTCTCACCAGCAGTGTCTTCATAGCTCTTTGGGACTTGGGGTGCACCTCAGTGTTTCATTGTCCCTTGCATAGTGTTGAAACTGCTGGAGGCAGCGTGGTTTGGGAGGAAACTTCAGGCACTGCCTGGAAGTCAAACAGACCACCAGTTAAGTAGTGGCTCCTCACTTAACTAACAGGTGACCTTGGGAAAGAACGTCATTACTCTGAGCCTGTCTCCTCCTCTGTCAAATGGAGAAAATAATGCCTGCCTTACAGGGTTGTTGTGAGGATTAAATAAGACAGTTGGTAAAAAGGCTATGATTAGCACAGAATAAATGTCAGTTTTGTACTATCATTTCTTAGCCAAACATCTCATTAAAAGCCCTGCATAATCACCCATAAAATCTTGTTTGAAATAAAAGTGATTGGGTTCAACCAACCCTTTGGAAAGCAATTTGGCTTTCCAAATGCTTTCCACTGTATATTAAGACACATAAAAATGTTCATATCCTTTGACCCAGTTGTTTCACTTCTTGGAATCTATTCTTAGGAAATCGTTCTCCAAGCAGGAAAGCATAATGCCCAAAGAGGTTCACCACATCGATGGACGCAATACCAACAAATTAGAAGCAACCTGAACATCCAAGAACGGATGATTGCAGCCTGCTGATGTCTAAAACATTTTATATCAGTACAAAATACAGAGCTCAGAGCAATGTTTTAAAATGGGTCAAGTCAATCTAGAATCAAACAGATTCTTCAGTTCATTAACCAGCCCCTCGCCTCTTGTGACTTTCTACATGGGTCCACAGACCAACAGTTCTGTCTTCTTTTTCCCAGAGTTCTGTCATCCCAGCACTGCCCGCAGGGGCTTTATGCCAGGGCCTGCCCCACAGCTTTAGGCTTCTCACCCTGCTGCCTCAGCCCTTCAGGGGCAAACCTCAGCTCTTGTGCCTACAGACACAGGTTCTCTCCACACCATGTCCTTTGACTTCTCTCTTCTTGTCTTCAAGGCGGCCTTGCAAACGCACCTTCCTCACTGTGCCCCCACCTCACCTCCCTGCTGTTCTGACTTCCGATTTCTTTTATTTGCCTTTTCTTTTCTTTTCTTTCTTTTTTTTTTTTTTGTCTTCCAATTTCTTTTCAGTAATTTCCAGCACAGTTTGTTGTGTCTTTCTAAGTTAGAGAAAGTATTTTCTGAAATGTCCAAGATTTATTCATTCAAACAAACTTAATGAAAAGGGGCAGAAAGATTGACTTAGATGTTAAAGGTAATTTAGAAGCCTGTTTACACAGAGACTTGGAACTTAGAATGCCTCAAGAGAGGCCTAAAATTTTATTAAACCACATTATTTCAAAGCCAGCATCCATGAAGTTAGAAACACGGGCATTTAGCTGGTTAAAAGAAAAAATGTCCGCTAAATTCCCTTGGTCTCCCTTTATCTTGTAAGCTGGAACTTCTTGTGATAATGCCTACAAGGAAGAACATTTGGCTTCTCTCGAGTTTGTATAATTATGTGCATTTTGCAATTTCTTAGCTTTGGCAGGCACTGGGTAGCATTTGGCTTCAGCTCTTTCAATGCTGAGGACAATTTCACAACTGGGCTTTTCCTGTCAGCTCCAACATCTGGACCCAGAGTGGCCTGGGTCCACCATGTGGTGAAATCCTCTGTCACTCTCCTCAGCAGAGCACAGAACAAGCTGTACAGCGGGCCCAGGAACCACGGGTGTCAGCCTTGCCATCACTGCACTTATTAAAAAAAAAATCAACTTTTTTTTTTAAGTAAATACTGTGATAATCTTTTAAGATACTCTTTTCTGTTTGAACAATAATCATTGTCAACCAATCAGTATTTCAAGCATTAGGGATGCCAAGTGGCCAGCACCTTATCTTCCTTCCTTCCCCCTCTCTCTCCCTCACTCCCTTTTTAATTCTCTTAGTTATTGTTTAGATGGTGCTGAAAAACAAAAAAGAAAAAATACCACTTTGTAAATAACAAAAAGATGAACATCTCTCCTTTCCCATCCCCCCTTCTCAACCCCAGAAAGGTGATGATTCTCAGCAGATTGGCTTATGTCTTCCCCAACTTTTCCATAAATGTATATCATTTCCATATCTGCCTATTTACTCAGACATGTCTTAGAGAAATAGAATGATGCTCTAGCCATTAGTACCCACCTCTCTCTTATCTTGCTCAATATGTTATGGACTGTACACACCATTGTTTTTAATGACTGATTATTATTTTATTGAATGGAAGATTCAGAATTTCATTCAAACAATAGAGGTCCATCTACTGGTGGACATTTAAGTTGTTTTCAATTTTGTGCTTTTGTTGTTATAAACAATTGGATAGTTAAATTCACAAATATATGAATATATATACTTATATTTTTGTATTGTTATTTATTTATAATAGATGCCCGGAAATGTATTAGTGAGTCAAAGAGTATCTTTTCCAACTATAATAAATATGACCAAATTGCTTCCCAAGTAGCTTCAAAGCATTTACACCCCAACCAGCCGTGTTTATAACAGCAAAAGCACAAAATTAAAAACAACTTAAATGCCCACCAGTAGATGGACCTCTATTTTATGAATCAATTCTGAAACTTCAATTCAATAAAATAATAATCAGTCTTTAAAAATAATGAGGTATAGTGATCAGCCCATTTTCCCTCCCTCTCACCAGCACTAAAGATTCCCCTCTTTCTTATTTTTGCTTATCTTAAAGACAAAGCTAATATCATTATACCTCACATTCCCTTTTGTATCAAAAAGTTGGATAGCTCACAGCTCTTTATGTTTATTGGTCACTTGCACATATTTTTTAACCATGTCTTTGTGGGCTTTATTATTATTGGCACTGTTAACTCTGATTTACAGAATGCCAGTTAGGCAGCCAAGGCCTCACTAGACATTTAACATGCATCATTGTGTTTAATCTTACATCTCTACGATGATCTAGATGTTATTATCATCTCTATTTGACAGATGGGAAATACTTGAGGCTTAGAGCAATAAGTCACATATCTAGCATCAGAGTCCAAGAAGCATAGCTGGAATTTGAACACAGGCCCACTGGCTGCAAAGCCTGTGTTCATGCCACTATTCCAGGCCACCTCCCACAAACCTGACCTCCTACATGCTCTCCCAGGGCTTCTGATCTAAATCATCAACAGAGATTTTGTTCATTCTCCCTCCCAGAGCCCCCTGCTGCTTCAGATAGCCCACAGTACATTGGGCTGGGAACCCAACTTCTGCACCAACTGGTCCCTAAGACCAGAACATGAATGAAAAAAAAAAAACAATCTCTACTTAGAATAGCTCATAGATCAAATTTACAGACAGTGCATTGACAATTTAGATTTCCCCCTTAATTTATAACCTAGTACCTGAGCTTTCTGCCTCTCCCACAGACCTTCCAACTCCCACCTCCCCTAAAGTAGAATCCTTAATGTAGAGTGATTTCTTCCCTCCTGATACACTTTAAGCAGTTGGGCACGTTTTGTTCTTCATGAACTTTCAGGAGTGGGCACCCGTTGTGAAATAGTAAGTAGAAGGGAAGAAACAGCAAGGGCTGCATGACTTTCTGGCTCCAGAAATTGTCTTCCAGAGTCAGTTAGCATCCGATTCACTCTTGCAAACAGACCTGAGCCAAAAGATTCCAAATCAAAGCAAAAATCTATCAAGAGAATTCTGATTTAAAACTTAAGAAAACAGTCTGGATATATTTTTAGAACAACCCAGAAAAGAGTACATCTGTGACTTGACACAGCTGGAAATTACTTTTTGCCAAAATTATGTTGATTATGAAAGCTGTGATGGTCAGACCAGAGAGGCATTCGAGATCCAAGCATTCCTGTATATTTTGAATATTCCACTTTCAAATAACCTTCGCTTTCATTCATTAACACTGACCCCTCTAAGCTGCCTTTTGAACAACAAATGCCAGCCAGCCCCACGGTTTGTACAGCAGTGTTTGTATGATTGCTTGTGGATTTTACTGTATACCACCCTTACTGGTTTAGTAAAAAGAGTGGTAAGCCAAAAGAACAAAAGTCTTAGGAAGCATAGGTCTTACAAATTCATAATATACTTGAGAAAATAAAAGAAATTATGAGGCATGCTGAAAACAGAACAACATGAGCCTCAGAGACTGACTAGACTCAAACCAGACCACCAGGTGTTCCTTTCTGAAGGAAAACACCAAAATAAAAGACCATGTGTTGAAAATATGGGTAGTAAATTGTAGGTAAAAGACAAGGTGTCATAAGGAATTACACTTATCTTTTAGTTTATCAAATAGATAAGCTACTCTGAACCCTGCAACATAGCAGTATGGGTCAAAAGTTGTTAGCAAATTGAGAGTCAAGGACAAGGTGTCATTAGGGAATTGGATTTTTTTTTTTTAAGTGAATATGGAACTTCTCTTATGGGAGGCCTGGTTAGAGCATGATTAGTCTTATCACAATTTTGTTCTTGCACATCATATAGCTGGTTTGTAAGTATTTATTGAATAAGTGAATAACGTAAATCAGTTTTAAGTCCACCCCATGTTAAGGATCCCAGAGTGCACAAAAACAGTGGTTTTATTTTCCTGTCCCTCAATTTAGACAGGGACGCAGAGAAGAAAGAATTCCTGAGGCTGCTCTGCTTAGTATGGACCAATGCCTGCCAGGGACACAGGTGGATGAAGCAGAAAGAGTGTCACTGAAGACCTTTGTCAGACTGTTGTCCAAATACTCTCTTGCACTGCACTTTCTCCTTTAAGCAACACACCTCATCTAAGGCAAGCAAAACACAGACCTGGCCAGGCCATGCGTTCCAAGGAGGACAAAGACCGGGCATGGGAGTGAGGGGGTCTCTCCTCAGAGGAGGCAGTGTTGGGAGAACAGATGGAACTGGAAGTGGTGCTCAGACAGAGAGCCAAGATGAAGATGAAGGCTAGTAATCCCAGCCAAGGCAATTCAGAGTTGAGGTACGGAATCACACCAGGGAGGCTAGTGAGAGAAGAGTGTCCAAATGGATGTGTCTAGAGGAATTCTTAAAGCAAAGTAAAGGCATCAGCTTGGTGTTTCCTACCAACTCATGGCATGCATTTGAAGGAAACGGAAGAGAATGGATGTAGCTACTATGGGACCAAAGATGAATAAATGACAAGATAAAAAGGAAAGTCTAAACCTGTGCCCCAGTAGGGCAAGTCTGTGGAGTGTTAGCACCAAAAAATAATGAAGCCAAGGTCTGGGCACAGCTGAGGCCGCACACTGGAGGAGTGTGTCTCTGATGGCCGTAGCACAGCATGGAGGGAAAGCAGCATCGGCATCAGGTGAGGTGGAGAACAAGGTAAGAGCAGAAGGAACATGAGATTCCAAGATCAGAGCCAAGCAGCTTTGATAGAAAGGCCTGGGAGATAATCAGGATGGCTCTGGAAGGATATAGGGCTTCCTCGGCAGACCTGACCTCATACCCCTTGCCATGCCTCTCCAATCTTCTTAGACATCATACTCTGAACGTCATCAGTGATAGTTTTGAATATGCACAAGACCCAGAAGACATTGAGATAAAAATACCTCCAAACATTCATGCCTTCATTCATACCATCCTACTTCAGAGTTTCTATCCAACAATAATGAAGGCAGTAATTTGCTGAAGTTGAAATAAACTTGAAGTTTGCTTTAGGTGAACTTGTATTCATTATATCTTGCCTTCAAAAAGCTGCTATGTGATATGAAAAACTTGAGTAGGAAGGCCTTCTTCATTGCTTGGTCTGCTACAGCTCTGCCTCCCACCTCCCTCATCTCTTTCAGACTAGCAGAGCCAGGACCCAGTCTGCAAAATGCAGCTACTGCCTGGACACCGCAAGGGAGTTCTTGCAGGGGTTCAGATCAGCTAACACCACTGCTCTGCTCTCAGAACACAGACTTTTCTTAAGAATAAGCCAAGTGGTGACTACATCTAAGAGAAGAAATCAAATGTTTTTAAAAATGAACAACAATGTAAGAAAATTAAAAAGTGTTCTCTCGAACCCTAGGAAAGGAAAGTAGTAAAGAGGCAGAGAATTGGCCAGTGTCTATATAAAAAGGAAGTAGTTAGGAGGGAACTCATGTCCTGAATCCCACTGATTCTCAGGCAATGCCCACAAAGGGGACCCTACCAGCTGAGTTAGTAGTCAAGGTTTTTGTTCTGCGCTTGGGCTTCACCTGAGTTTCTGATCACTCTCATGTCCTAAGTGAAAATAAAATAACTATCCTCTTTTCCTGGTGAAGAGATACTAAAATATCTACTCTCCCCTCTGATATCCAGGGAGACCTATAGCAGGTGGCCCAGACAGTGGGACTCTGCTCATCACAGGCTCCCTGCAGAGGCTCCCACAGTCTTTGACAGCAGTGGGCATTCAGGGTTCCCAGCTGGCCGGCATAGCTCTCTGAGGGCCGCTGGATTTTAAGCAAGCTTCTAAAAGGCAGCCACTTACAAACAGACCCCCGTTGAGCCTCCAGTGAAAGCTGAATCCTGCACAGCTTGCCCAAACAACACTGTTCTTTAGAAACATCTTCAGGCCCAGTGGGTCTGCCTTTGGAAAACGAGCTTGCACTTGTAGCTACCCCTGAGGCCTCCTGTAGGTGCCCAGCACAGGTCAATGGTTCCAACCCTTCTGGCTAAAGGTGAACTTCACCTCCCTGAAGTTTTTGTCTTCCCACCTACCCCTCACTAATGAGGCGGAATATGTCTATTAATTAAACCTTCCCATTGGTGTCTGAGATTTAATCTCTGGAGTATTTGGCAAAATCTCTAGATCCTTTTTCATATGGGTCCTAATGAAGCCATGCCTGTGGGCTTGACACTGAGTAATCTGACAGTCTTAAGTATCTTTCACAACTCCTTAGGCAATAAATGCAAATTAAAACTCATTGCGGACTAACCTGAACAGCAAATGTAAGGCACTGGGTCAGCTTCAGGTTTAAAGGTAGATTCTGATGGAGAAAGCCCCACAGCAAACCCTCACTGTGAGAATGGTAAAAAGCAATGGGAAAGAATTGAAGACAATCCAGGCCTGTTTTGCAAAAAACAGGGCCTGCCTTAGCTGGTACAATAAATGTGTGTGTTTACTCACTCATCCAGTTCATTACAAAGGATCAATCACAAAGATATTTATTTTGTCTTCTTTCCTGCTCTGGTAAGCTAATTACAAAGTAATTAAATTAGCCACAGAATAAATTAGTTGTTATCAAACTGAGAGTAAAGGAATTCTTCTAGAAATTATTTAGGGTAAAAAACACTGACTGAAATGGTAATTCCAAATCGAGAAATATCTTTGTTTATTTTAGGAATTAATGTATGTATTATTTTAGGGGAAATCATAAATTTAAAAGTACACTTTAAATAAATATTCTACCTTTACTGGTAGGAAAGAAAAGAAAGCATGTTTGAATACTTGAAACATTAGAAGGGACATGTATGCAAGATGTCGATGTGATGGTGCTGGTCAGCCAGGGTCATTGAGATATTGGTTATCGAAGGCAAGCAAGAGGGGGGGAAGTTCCTGGTGCTTGCTGTGCACATTATCATTTGTTTCCCCTGCTTCACTGCCTGCTACCACGTAAGAGCTAGAAATAATGCCCTTTTCAAAAGGGAGCACTCTACCTTCTTTAAAATTGCAAAAGTATAGAAACTTATTTTCAACTGCTGAGTTTTACTTGTCTCAGATGACATCAAATGTTCAAAAAATGGCCATCTGTGATCAGTCGGGTTTGCAGAGCCCTTAATGAAGTCATTTCTATTTGATCACATATAGGTCCGAAGATACCTTGTGATGAAAGTGTCAAGCTTTCAGCTCTCTGACAAGATGAAAGTTATTATAAGTGGAAAGAGTCGGGGGTATAAATTTTGAAGACAAAAATGAGTGGAAAAAGCCTGGAGTCAGAGAACAAAATCTGGAATCATTAAAGATAATACAGCAAAATTCCACAATCAAAAATACAGTGATAGCACGTATTTCTTCAGAGTGCAATTCAAATCAAGTCTCGTGAGCATAAAGCTTGATGGTAGAAGGGAAAATATCAGGCCCCACATTTGAACCCAAAATCAATAGCACAATTCCAAGAGCAGAGAGCAGTATTGGACAGAAATATGACTTGCAGGTTTTCGAGGCTGAAGTCAGTCAGAAGAAATGATGCACAGAGGCTGCAGAAAGTCTTTTGTGAGTGTGGACAAGTTAGAATGTGTTATTTAGAATGAGTTTTTTATTATTAATTTATTTTTTAATTTTTTACATCATTCATTTTTGTACAATATTTGATTTCTCCCTTCAGGTGTAGTCCCCATATAGAATAAGAGTTTCCGACTGGGGGTTAGTGTGTGGAACTAAGAGGTCACATCCTCCATTGTCAGATACTTATTTCAGTTTCAAAAGTAGTACCGGCAGGCTGACTATCATCCTTGTCCATATATCTCTGTAACCAGCCCTGATGGATGTCTCAGTCCTAGAAAATGGAAGTTCCAGGCACAAGGGTGCATACAGGTTTGGGGCTTTGAAATCATGTTATCCAATGGACCTCTGGGATGTGTGCACAATCTGTGTTTTTTAAGTGCACTGGAATGTTCCCGCTTCCCACCTGGTCATCTTTTGCCTGGTGTTTTTCTCTAGGACCAAAGTTTAAAGTGGAGAGGATCCTGAATTCCATCACTTTCATTTTTAGGTTAAAAAAAAATTGAAGCCCCGGCAGGGATAGAGAATGTGTTCTCCAAGTGAATGGCCGAGACTTTCGTGGGCACAGCGGGGAGAGGGGTCTACAACCCCACATTCCTAGCTTTATGTCCGACACATTACAGGCACTCAGACATGCCCACGAGAGACAAATCTACAGAAATAGAAAGTAGACCAGTGGGTGTTTAGGTGTTTAGGGCTGGGGAGGGGACAGGAGATGAAGGGGCACTGCTAATGGGAATGGGGATTTGAGGAGGGGAATGAAAATGCTCTAAATTGATGTGGTGGTAGTTGAACAACACTGTGGATATACTAAAAATCATTGAATTATGGACTTTAAATAGATATAGTGTATAAAATATAGCTCAATAAAGCTACTGTTAAAAAAAACAAAGAGGGCCTCCCCTGGTGGTGCAGTGGTTGAGCGCTGGGCTGCGAAGCTGCCCGCAGCCTCTGCAGCGCCAGTTCAATCCCTGGCCACAGGGCGAGGGTCCCACATGGTGCGCAGACCTCTCCTGCCGCCCGCTGCTCCCCTCAGCAGTGTACCTTGTCTATCTGCCTGCTCTGCTCCCCACTCTGGCTCTGGTGAATTCTCTCACCCTCCAGCGCTTCTGACTGTACCCAGTGCATGTATAAATAAATAAATAAATCTTTTAAAAAAACAAACAAACAAAGAATAGAGACTTGGTAAACATGTATGGGAGGAAGAAAGAGGGAAGAAAAGAGATCAAACTTAACTGTTTCTGGATTTCCAACGCATAGTCTGCATTTTCTCCATGTTTTTGGAAGTAAAGCTTGTCTATAATTGACCCCATCACCCTGTTGACATTCCTCCATCAGGTTTTCAATACACACTGACCTGCCTCTTCTCAGAATGTCAGAGTAAAAAATTTTAAATGAATCTGATCTTCATCCTCGTATCCCTGTGAATCTAGCTCGGGGCTGGTCACAAAGTAGGAACTTGATTAATGTCTGTTTACTGAATTACTGGTGAACTGTAAGTAAATTAAATATTAACTAATAAGGCAGTGACATAGTATTATTTCCTAACACTGATGCCTAATTTTCTGCAGCTGTAGGCCCAGGCTCTATAAATGAGGCTGGTAGTTACAGAGTGTGGTTTTTCAGTCATTCTGATTTCTTTCCTGATATTTCACTGCACAGAGTGAATTGTCACCCATCCCATTTTGCCCAGGCACCTGAAAGCACAGGACTAAATTTAGGATGCAGGAGTAGTGACCGCTGCATGCAGGGGCAAATCCAGAATCTGTGGGGCTTAAAGTTTATTCAGTTTGGGAGGGGGTCCTTTTTAAGAAAAAGCACACAAAATTATGAATGCAAATTAAGTACAGGACCTTGGAAGCCTGTGCAAGGAAAGCCTTGAAGTGAAGCTTCCCTAGCCTCCTGCTGAGTCAGCCTCTAGCCCTATTCATTTCTCTGCGCCTTTAATTGCATTTTATTTTGTTTTTATGTTTAAATGTCCATTGTTAGCAGCAGTTTCGCATTATAGCCTCCCTGATTTCTAATTCTTCTTAAAAATAGAGTTTAAGGAATCGTTTCCATAACTCTTTGTGCCACCATGTTGATAACAAGGATGAGGACCAGCGTCCCATCCTTGGTGAAGGTTGGTCTCTAAAATCACTGCATGATGTGAAAAGCACACATAGTCATAATTGTCCTTATAGTCCCTGAAATTGCCTGTTAAAACTGCAGAAAATGTGGTTTTATGTGTGTGACCTTGAGTTCTTATGCACACTCAAGCTTGAAACCCACTAAGCCAGATGGAAGGGAAAAAAGTGCAAAAGCAGATTTCAAGACTTAAAAAGCCTCTTTGCCTTAAGGACAGCTCTCAAATCTCTGGCTTGAAAGGAAGGTGGGTCCTCCTGTCAGGTATTTACCCCATCATATTTTAATACTGGGTCTTTACAAGCTTAACAAATGGTAACAGATTTGTTTCTTGTTTTGGAATTTTTAAAGGTGGAGCATATGAAAGTAAATAGACCAGGACCTAGTATAATAGATGCCCCATACACATCTGTTGGGTTTAAACTCTAAGTCTCATTTGATCAGGTGGCCATACACAGGGCTGTGTGTAAAGATGGGGTCTTCTAAGCTGGCGTTTCTGACTGTGACCCAGTACACACCATCGCCATCACTGGGGCCAGTGGACACTTGGCTGGGCATCCCAGGGTGGGTGTCCAGCAGGTAAAGGAGCAATTTCTTGTAGGCTCAACTGTTCTCAGGTCTCATGGAGGAACATTTCATTACAGCACCTAATGTAATGTATAAACAAAAGCTGTTTTGAAATGAAATTATTTATTTAGTGACTTGTTTGCTACATTTGCTCTCTTCTTTTTAAAACTGCAACATGGAGGAGAAAAGATGCTTCTGTTTTGTTTGTATTTTTAAAACTAACTCAAATGAGACATAAAGAGATTTTCAACAGGCAACTGGCAAACGAGCTGCCTTCATACTTAATCAAATATCTCATTGGTGTCAGTAATAACTTTTCCAGTGTAAAATTTCATGGCACCATTTACTACATTGAGGGTGGAATAAAAAGAGAGTGTCTTTGGCACGGATTTACTGAGACTCAGCTCTGTGGGATGCAGAAAAAAATAAATACTGCACAGCTTTGACCTGAAGGTTATAATTGTCTAAAATATTTGGTCCATTAGATCCTTTAAGGAGATACACAGGTGCTAGTTTCTGTATGCCTCTCAGGGAAATGGAATAAGCCATCCTTCCAATGGCTTAATAGTTATTCTGCTCTATACAAAAAAAAATTTCTATAGAATAGCACCACCTCCACCCTCCATGCAGACACCAAGTGATCACCCCAGACCACTCCTTTCCTTCACCCCTTATCAGTCAACCACCCAATGATGGTAGCTCTAAACCCTAAAATACTTCTTGAGTCCATCTCTTCCTCTCCCTCTTTCCTGGGCCAGGCCTCATCATGCTTTGCCTTGACTATTACAGTAACTTCTTCTCTTTTCCCTGTGCCCCATCTCCATTCCTGTCCCTTCTCAGTCTCCCCTTGCCTCCCCCAAACATGTTCCACACCCTTGCTGGAATGGGCTTCTAAACATAAATCACTCTCCTGCCTGAATCTCCCACTGTTCCCCATTAGTCCCAGCAGTGCCACTGTATCTGTTCCTCCTGCTTAAGTGCTTGCTCACATGCTTGCCAGTTTTGAGGTTCATTCACTCAGCTAGATTATGCATGATTCCCAGTCAGTCAGCTATCAGCTCCCCATTCTACTCAGCCAACCTCATCACTCTAGACTGTGCAAGTGGGGAACCCCTGGCTTAGAACATAAACCCCAAGCTCCTTGGTCTTTCCTACAAGGCTCTCCTTGGTCTGGCCGATCCACTTTTCCAGCCTCAATCGCTCCCACCATCCACATGTGTCACCTGGGTCAACTTCACCATACTGCTTACACCCCCTACCCCATCTCAAGAAACCACTCCCTGTGCCTTTGCACAAGCTGCTCTCTTTTCTTGAATGCTCTCCCCCACAGCTCTTCCACTCAGATAGCAACTACTAATCCTTCCAACTCAAAAACCACCAACTCCAGGAAGCTTTCCATCCTGCATCTACACCCATAGTCTCATATATGTTCCTCCCCTAGGTATATTTATGCCTTCATACTTGTATTTTATTAACACTCTCGTGTTTATAGTTTGTGGTGTGCGCCAGAGTATGAGTTCCTTGAGACCAGGAACCTCAAATTATTAATTTTTAAGACCTCAATGTCATGCATGGCACTTTGCATCCTAGGAACATGGTAATATTTGGGGAAGAATGGAAAGAAGAAAAAAAGGTGGAAAATTAGAGCTAGGAGCATATCCTTCCCATCAAAATCATAGAAAAGAAGATAATATTTTAGCAGCTACTTAACTACTATAAAGTTGTATTGTTGACTTGGTGCGTCTTAAGGGTCGTGTTGTAAAAGATCTTTTGGCTGATTTTCTTTATTCTTACTTTTGGTGATTTGTTTTAAAATTATATAAAGTGTCCCAAGATTCCAAAAGAGGATCCTTTACAGGATGTTGGCTGAGAACTTGGACTCCGAAATGAAGCAGACTTATGTTTGAATCCTCTTTGACTACTTTCTAGCTGTGTGGCTTTGGCTAGTTACTTACCCTTTCTGGGTCTCAGTTTCCTTGTCTGTGAAAAGAAGATAATAAAACTACCAACTCCATAACATTAGTTTGAACTTTAAATGTAAAAATACATAAAAGTGAGTAAATACACATGTGTTCAATAACAATTATTATTATAAAGACAAACATCTAATCTATCCAATCTAAACTTATGACTTCATTAGCAGGTGACTATAATGTAATGAATTCTAATAGAAGAGAAACAAAAAATTCACTGAGAAATTAGAAAGATAATAAGATGATGGAGAAACCATCTTTTTCTAATATGCTTAGCTCATTTTCTTATAATTAAGCTACAAAATTGTTCCTTCACCTACCAAATGGATAAATTCTTCATTGTATTGACTTGTTTCAAAAGATATCCTAGTTTAAATGGAGTGAATTTCCCTTTAATCTGATTTCCTAGCAAGATTAGATTTTACTATGATTAATATCCTAATTGAGAACTCAAATTGAACGCTGCAGAACCCAAGCTTAAGTCAGAGCCATCGTCCCTTTATGGATGTCACTTGCTAAGGAGACATCCATCCATGTGCCCACGGGATCTCATAATGTCAACAGCAGGAATAATCGTCACTGACACTGACTGAACACTTGCTGTGTGTCAAACAGCCAGAGCCGGTCACCCCGCCTCAGTGAAGTCTCACCCTGCACCAGACACTGACTTTCCATTCACGAGGGCGCCTCCCTTGTGCACCCTGAAGCACAGTTTTCTAGCAGCTACTCTCCTAGGCATGAATCTTAGCAAAGGGGAGGAGGGGATGCTCTCCCAGGCTCCATCATCAGGTCAGGGTGAGACTAGGAAAGCTGTTCACCATCCATCCCTCCTGCAGAAAGCCCTTCTCTTCCTTCCTCCAGCCAGTCTTTAATATTTTCTTCATAGCGCTCATCGCTTTCTGAATCTTGTACGTTTGCATACTTTTTGGTGTCACGCAACTTCCACAAGGACCTTTCTGGCTTGTTCGTTGTGCGCGCACAGCCCATGCCAGGACAGTGTGTGGTCCAAAGCAGCGCTCAATGAATATGTGGTGAATGAAAATCGGGAAGGAAGTGGCAGGGGGATGGCATCCTCTAATGCTAGGTAAGAGGGGTGCTCTTACCTACCCCTCTTCCCCCACAGCAGCCTGTGCTTGCTTGCTCAGACAAGATCCTGCTCCACCAAAGCCTGTCTCCAGGGCTCCTGTTTTCCAAGTTCATTCCGTTCCCCACAACACATCTCCCCTCAGATAACCTATTCCTTCCTTTTGAGCCAACTTCACTGATTAGCCTTCAGTTTCTTTCACTTTCAATCACACCAGATCCAGTCTTTGTGCTTAACCCTTAGGGAAATGTCCCGTCTTTTACTATGATTTCTCCAGGTAGCTAATAGCATCGATTATTTGACTCATTCAACTCCCAGAGCATAATCTTTTCTCTAATATAAGTTTCAAGGCCATTCACCGTGGGGTCCTATATATCACTGATTACATCGGGCAGAGTCAAGCGGAGGTGTTGGCACTGCTTTTTACAGATTCATCTGGAGGCTGTGGTGCTGTTAATCTCTTCTGTGTTCTTACTAATAGTGTCTGTCTCCAATCAACCTCGATCTACCCTTCACCATGCCAAAAAAGACAAATGCCATACTCCAGGAAACAAGCTAAAGACAGCCCTCCGGGCTCAGAAAATCTCCTTATCCACCCTGCCAGGGCCCAAGAACTCCTGATTTAGGAGGTTGAGTTCTCCTCTAATTCCTCCTTAGAATGTATTCCAAATCAAAAGCCAATAGTTACATTTCTCTGCAAAGGAGCAGACAAAAATGTTTTGTTTGACACAGCAGCAATAGAAACAAGACCATGTTTCTCTTTTATGAAACCCCTGAGAGTAATTCATTGCCGTCCTGACATTTAATATCACCTAATCACCTCTCTAGCAAGATACTTTCTTTGGCTGGATCTGCTCTACGCACAGACATAGCCGCTGGCACTTACTGGGCCTTCTTGTTAGGTGGGCTGCTCTAATACCCAAGGCAGGATTTGGTAAGAAGGAGCAGCACCTGCTTTATTTAAAGACATCTTCATATTTTATCCTCTGAAAAAGAAATGTGCATGTAAATGTCCTTAAGAAATGATTATAGTACATCAAGATATACATTCCAAAGAACAGTGGATCAGACACCCAATCGCACACCGTCCCCCAGAACAGAAGTGGCAGATGGGGAGTTTGGCTTTGAGAGAAAAGTTTGTAAACTCCTAAGTGTCTGCCCGCTCCTGACCAGGTGATTTAAGAAGTGCCCGCTGGCTCCACACATGTCACAGAAGGTCTGGGAAGGTGACAGGCAGGTCCTACACTGTCCCGAGTCTGAATCAATACACACGAATATACCACCACAGCCAGAGATTTTTACACCCTGAGTGAGCAATGTCAATTGACACATTAGTGTTGGTTCCTTGGCATCAGGGAGATATTAACATAGACGATTTTCCTCTCCACTTTTCAAAAATTGGAACAATCAGTCCAGCACTGGGAGCAGGAAAGTCCAAAATCATAATGGCTAGCAGCTCAGATACGAAGAAAAGAAATCAGAGATCCAGGATGTTTTGCTACTACTACCAGGGGTTTCTCTTCAGTATAATAGTCATCTTTCAAATTTCACCTAACTTGACCTCTACCAACCTGATTGGGTCTTTTTCTATCTGAAATCCTTGTGTGGCTCTGATTGCCAACTGCTGTGGCTTCTAAATTGTTCCATGGCCCCTCAGATTAAGGTTTTCACAGGTCTGGAGGGAGTTAGGGGATAGCTCTGGGTCCTAATCCCCTGTGCCACTCAGAGGTGTTCTCATCTGTTATACAAGCTGGGCTTCCAAGTAGGATTTCCAAAAGAGAGTTTTGCGATTTAGAAACATCAGCAAAGAGCTGGCCTACAGAATGAATCTAGACAGACCCTCGTGGTCTTTATCACACCTGCCTCTCAGACAGCCCCTGGCACACCCTGTGGTCCAGATACACCTACCAACAAAGTCCCCCTCCCCTTTGATCCCACTATTGGAGTGTTCTCCTGCCCTCTTCTCTGCCAGGTAGACCTGTTCTCCTGTTCTAAAATTCAGTTCCAATTTTGCCTTTTGAGTGCTGCTCTTCAGTGCTTGCTGCAATTAGCCAGCTTTCCCTCAGCATTGATGCAAGTGTTTATGCACACAGAATGATTGTGTGTGTCTGAGGCTTGGACCAGTCTGCAAATTCATAGAAGAAAGAGTCCACATCTTATTTCCTCCCTCCTCCGTCTTCCTTCAGGGCCTGGCAGGCAGTGGGCGCTCAATAAATATTTGATGGATGGATGCAGAGCTATTTAATTCACCACTAGATAGCAACTTGGCATTTCCCCAAACAGCTTTATTCAGACGGAATTCAAAGACACAGAGCCACAATCTCATCACCAACTCAGGCTTCAAGCCGCTCTCTCTTAACAAAGAACACAAGTTCTTTTAACAACTTCTGTTTGGATCTGAGTTTTATTTTTGTTTTAATAGCAATTACAGCAACGTTAAAGGAAACATTGTATGACGTTCATATACGGAAAGGAAATTAATAGTCTCTAAAATTGGCGTGATTTGGCCCTGCTGATCTGATTGTCATTTCTCCACTTAACATCCTCTTGCCCATAGAGCTGGGGGGTTTCTAAGGCACCCCAAAGATAAGGTCTTTATGGAGTGCTGACTGGGAAGGATGTGGCCCCACACCCTGTGCTCTTGTCAAAGAAGTCCCACAAACCCTAAGTGTTTAGGGTTTTGTGTTTTTCTTTTCTTATTTGAATGCCTTTGACTGAACCTGACTCCTCACTTCACCATGGTTCCCACCCCTTGCTAACTTTTCCTACTACCCAAGCTCATCTGCCTGGTTCCTAATATCGCTTGAGTTCGCAACTCAAAACTGACCCTTGGGGCCTCCCTACTAGCATAGGGGTTAGGTCTCAGCATTATCACCCCTATGGCCTGAGTTCAATCCCAGCCAGGGAGCTAACCCTCATATGGCACAGCAGATCTCTCCTGTCACGCCCGCTGCTCCCCTAAGCAGTGTATTTCAGTAAATCCACCTGTTCTGCTCCCCACTCTGTCTCTGGTGAGTCCGCTCATCCCTCTCACCTCTGGCCTACACCCCAATTCTTCTACACCAAAAAACCCACAAAACTGACCACTAACAGCAGTTTGCATTTTTATGAATCTCTTTCCATGTCCAGAGCACATGCACGCTTGTTGTTACCTGGCTATCTTCACATCCCACTGTATAAAACTGTTTTCTTCACTTAACACCATATTGTGAATGTTTTTTCCATTATGTAAGTCACACTTTTATGGTTACCTTTTTAAAGGATGACTTTTGAAGTTGGTTGTCTCTAATTTATTCCAGTTATCCAGTATTATTAAATCAACTTTTTATTTTATGCTCTTAGAAATAATGACTTTTTTCTAGACATAGATATGCTCTTATTGATTTTAACAAGTTCCTTGTCTTATCGATTGTACTATTTTGATACAAATCCTTTCTCAGTATGTTCTTTTTCCCTTTGTTTCTTATATCTTATATTTTATCTTTTGATCTCTTCATTTGTTATTCCTTCTATTCAAGACTGAAAGTTCTTCATAGTTCTTTATTCTTAGTTTCCAAGATCTAATGCAACCTTTGTTCTTTTTTATTTTGGTTGTTCTATGAATTTAAAAATGTATGTCTAACTCTTTCATTCATTTGAGCATATTTGTTACGTACTTAGAAATAAATGATATTGAAGTTGATAGCATCACCATTTATTATTATTCATTGCTTTTTTCCATTGTTTATCATCTTTAATTTATCAAATTATCATATATAAATAAGTTTATTTCAGTGTTTCTTACTCTCTTCTACTGTATATGTGTCCAATTTGGCACCCAAATTATTTGTAATACTTACTTTGCACATGCTTAGAATTTATAGTGCTCATCTTCCCCAATTAAAGGTCTATTCTTCAAAAATATACTTTCATGTTCTTGCCTAATAAATGTTTGCATAATTTTTGCTGAATTGTTTGTTAAAAAGTATTGACTTTTATTTTAAATGCATCAAGTCTTTACACTTGACTTTTTTAATCATTGTGTGCATTCTAAGCATCTTAAATACATATATTAATGCACACATAGATGATTTCTAGCTGTTTTGCTTGTGTGCACTAATGCTACTAATTTTATATTTGAATACCAAATTTGCCTTCTTTCTAAAGTTGTTAATTCAGTGTACAACAAAGTCTTTGTAAATATTTTTTCTTTTCTTTTCCAGCAGTTGCTGTTTTTTTTTATTTCTTGTTCCATTTACCTAAGGCATTATTAAATTATACTGACAGTGGCACTGTTCTTTAGGACTTTTTTTGAGCAACTTTGTTAGTGTTAGCCCATTATTGGTTCATGATTGGTTCATGAATTAAAATTGGTATGTTAATTAAGTTAAGGTAGTAATTATTTTACTTGAAACAAATAAAAGGTTTTATCAATTCTTCTTTTGATACTTACTGAAATGTGTTGAATCATCTAATGTTAATAGATTTTCTTTTACTGATTTTTTTCGGCATTGCTGCAGTAATTTTTATTAAGATCAATATTGTCAGAAAGAATAAATTAGATGGAATCCAATCTTGCCTGGTTTTTTGATATAATTAGCAAAGCTTGGAAATGATCTATTCCTCTGAAATTTCAAGGAATTCACTAGATCTTGGGTGCCCTTGTTTTTCAAAAAAAAATTTTAAGAATTTTTCTGTTACTGGCTTAATAGTACCCCACTTCACTGCTTTCTTTGGAGTATTTTATAGTTTTATGTAAGATGTCATCCATTTATTAAGACTTCTAGTCAATTAGCATATAATTAGGTATAGTATTCCTATATAAGTAATTTAATCCCTTTTTATGTTTCATATTTGGAATCAGACCTGAATACTCATCAACTTCCCCCCACTAATTTGGCTGTAAGATTCTGACTAAGTGATGCATTTTGGACATCATTTTTCCTGTAAATAGGGATCATGTTACTTACATTTCAGAGTTGCTGTGAGGGTTGCAGATAATACTGGTGAAGTTCTTAGCACAGTGCCTATCCTCAATAAAAAGAAGATTTTATAGTGTTCTTTTTTATAATGCTATTTGTCTCCTTTTTCTCACTCTTGATTATACTTGTATGAGCTATCTATTTTTCATAGTTTTTCCTGTAATTTCAGAAGCAACAAATAATCAATGGGGAGCCACTGACAGTTTTTGAAGAAAGAACACCAGTAGCTGGGGGTCTGAGCTGGGTTTGTGGACAGGTCAACAAAAGATGGGCCTATGCTGACGAGGGAGCAGCTAGGCCCTTCTTGCCAAGGGCCTTAGAGGTATAGGCTCTACATTCATAGTCAGTGATCGCAGGCCCCAGAACTTGGGGGAGCCCCTTTCAAGGGCTCCTGGGAGTGGGAAATTGACCAACTGGCCCCCAGTTGTCCTGCTCCAGCATCCAACCCTTCAGGGCCTGGAAACAGACGCTGACAAACACCATGACCCAGACTAAACTCAGCCTTTGAATGGGACAACAGAATAGGCTTTGTTCATCCTTTTGAAATGGGGCCCAATTATGTTTGATTAATAAATGAAACTGTGTCCAAGTAGGAGAGACACTGTAGGGAAATGATCAGAAAGCACTTTGTGTAGGAAAAGGCTGATGAAGTTTTCAGAGGGAGTTCATCCGCCTGGAGCTGGTCTAAGACACAGAAATTTTTAGCCTCTGAATTCTTCTCTTGTTTCCCTACCCCCTTTTCATTCTTAAATGTGTTTAGTTTAGCTCTTCTGCTTAAGATTTATTTTGGCTTCTTGGTATTGGATTTCTGTGTTTATGCTATCATTTAGGGGGAAATGCACTATTAAAAACATCCCCTAATCTGTTTACAGATGTTGATAGAAAAATAAAACAAAAGGCTGACAATAATAATTAATCAAAAGATATTTATTGAGCACTTTCTATGTACAAAACACTGTGGTATGTACTAATAGGAAGAACATGAAGTAGTCTCTACCCTCAAAAGTCCTTCGATCTGATTAAAGAAATGACAAAAAAAATTGGCTAGCTGTCATACAAGGAAAATTAAAATAAATGTTATAATCAGGTCATAAGCCACACCTGCTAGGAGCTCAGGTCCATTGAGTAGCTCTGCAAGGATTTGGTGAGCCAGTTGCACTGAGTGTATGTTGGAACATGAAAAGACTTTCTATGAGCGTGTGTCCCTTCCTATCCTTTGAAGTGAACCAGCCAACACACCCATGCACCATGCCCCAGATGTCAGCAAACACAATCAGCTGTCCCAGCCTCTCCACCAGCCCCAGGTGCAGACAGGAGCCTATGGACACAATGCAATTCCTCTCCTCCCCCTCCCTGCCTTGGCCCAGCCCCGAAGACCCGCTCCCAGACATCCTCCTCAGTTTGATCACCTCCAAAGTTCGGCTTCTTCTAGCTAGTCTTTTCTGCCTGGTTTTTGGCTCATTTCCCTTCCTGAGTTTAAACCTTTCTTCGATGCTATCTCAGGGGAGACATTCTCAGCTGTAGAGACAATTATCCCCCAAATCTTGCATTGAGGAAACTGCTGAAAAATTCCCTTCGTCACCCCTCCAGGAGTCACAAGCATGATCCAGGTTTCCCTCTACCTGGTGGTCCAAGGTAGGCTGATGCCAATGAATAAGAACATGGCCTTGCTTGGAGAGGTAGTTCCTTTCACTTCAGCTCAGACCAGAATGGAAAGCTGCGCTTCTGGCATGGGGCTCAGAGGCTTCTGTGTGTGCTAATTATTCTGAAGAAAAAAATAGAAGGAGAAAAAAGAACCAAGTGAATTTCTGGGGTGTCCGCTGCAACTGATATTTCTGGCCAGCCTAAGTAACATGATAGCTTGTCTCCCCCACAAACCAGGAGGTGAAAGGAGGCCAGGGAGATGGTGTGCCATGGAATCCTATCATCTCTGTCAACCACCTGGCTGGATTCCCTGGGGGCTGGTGTCAGATTCCAGGAGCATGCAGAAGGTCGCTGCAGGATAAATCAGTCATGGTGATTGAAGGCTTGTCCCACTCCCAACTGGCAAATTTACTAAAGATGTCAGACTGTGATTTCAAATCCTCTTGCCCTTGTAACAAATTTCTCCTGCGAGGAAGGATGTGGGGGAACATGTTTGTTAGAATGGCTTCCGCAGCAGAAAACTTAACCAAGAGTGGCTTAAACAATAGGGACTTTTAATCTCTCACTGAAAGAGAATTTCGGAGATAGGTGGTTCCAGAGTGAGGACAGTGGCCAGCAAGGACTCAGACATCTCCATCTTTCTACTCTGCCATTTCTAACTTGCCATCAGGACTCCCTTCACCACCACAAGGTCAGCACAGAGGTTCCACGTACTGGCATTCATGTGGTCATCTGGCTGATTTCTTCTCATAGTGTTGTGGGCCAGGTACTGGTGGGAGTCCTCTGACATGTGGTCTAAAGTTTCTGAGGTGGTGTCATTCCTATGTCTGGACCCCTAAGGCGTGGTGTCCTAACACTGGCCCTGGTAGCTGCCATGCCCACGCATGGCCTCTCCAGCATGGCAGTCTCAGGGAACATCTCTCACATGCTGGAAGCCTGAGGGCTTCCCCAGAGAAGGCTACAGAAGACAAAGTGGAAGCTGCCAGTTTCTTTAGGCCTGAGTCCACAAATTGGCCAGAGCAGTCACAAAGCTTCCTACCTTGAAGGGAGGGGACATGGAACCCCCCTCTAAATGGGAGGAGTGTCAGAATTGATGCACATTTTTGAGCCACACATAGATTATGAATGAAGCCACTGTAATAAAGAGACCCAAAAGTGGTGATTTCGATCAGAAGTGTATTTCCCTCACACCGTGGTCTGGTTCTGCTAGGCTCAGCACATGGCGCCCATATCCAGGTTCAGGGTGGATGCTCTGGTTGCTCCTCCTTCCCAAGGATGGGAAGGGGGATTAAAATGGAAGGCAAACTGTGTCCTTCAAAAGGTGCTCCAAAGCTACACACGTCCCTTCAGTTTGTATCACGTTGGCTAAGAATTAGTCTCATGGTCACACCTGACTGCAGGTTATTGCCAGATAGAAAAGGGGAGAATGGGTATCAGGAGACAACCCCCTCTTGGTCTTTCTGGGCAACCCAAATGGGAAAGATAGTGGTGGGTGAGTAACAGAGTTGATAGCTGCGGGGCTCATGAATGAACCTTGTCAGTACAGAGGGCCTCCCTTCTGGGCTGGCTGGTGGATTACAGGGTGTTTGAACCTATCAGTGCTGGACCTTTAATCCAAACAGTAAGTAATATGCAGAGACCCCCTTTTGTGGAGAGCTTGCTCACTTGACTGTCTCATTGAACAGTTACAGCAATTATCATTTGGTTTCACTTGGCAGGATCCTTCTTAGAAATACCTCATGCAGTAGCAGTAGCTTACTCTGAACTTCACAAAGACCTCAAACAAATGAGTGGCTAAGGAGAAATCTCACTAGTTCATGAAATGGTTTATCACCTGTCAAAGTGAAGCAGATCTGTCAATAGCTAGTGGTAAAGCCGTAACATGAGGTAGGCCTGACAGCAGCCTCTGTGTGATCTAACCAGCCCACCTTCTCTCTCCACGGGATGCTGGTGAAGTCCTTTCCAGAAGGCAGCTGAGGCCTGGGAGTTCGCTGGGACTTCTGCCTCCTTCCTCTTTTTGAAACACTCACTGATCCCCCTCAGCCGCCCACTCCAGAGCAGGGTGCATGTTCTCTTGCTTGTGTCTAAGCATTCTTGCTCTCAGCTGCTCGCAGTTCAGTCTTTGCAGCCGGCATCCACATTTGTTTCGGATGTCTAAAGGCTGCTGTTCCTATCTGCCTTATATATTGGGGTTCTGATTATACTTTAACAAAATGTGTTCTTTTCCTTTTAAAAAAGGGTTGATAGTTACTGGCTTAGGTGATTCCATGGGTTCATTTTTCCTTGCGTATTTTCACTACTTTCAAGAAATAAATGGTCTTTCCACTGGCTCTGGAGAAATAATTTTAATCAAATATTTGGGGATGTGTTTGGAGTAAAATAAGAATGTTGTGACTCTAGACTTCACTAATTTGAGTTTCTTTAGCTTCTACATTAAAAAATAAAGAAGCAAAAATACTTCGTTACTGAAGAGGCAGAAGAGAATAACAGAAAAACGTGGATTTTCTACTCCAAAAAAACTGGGTTTAAATATCATCTTTGCCACTTACTAAGTCTATGACATATATGTAGATTTGGAGATCTCTGTGTCTCCATTTTCTCATGTATAAAATAAGGCTGATAATAAGAAATCCTGAAGTAGAGTGAGACCATGAAGGTTATGTTAGCCTGTCTCTGTAAGGTATGAAATCCTGTGGCTAATGCTATTAACAACTATCATTTGTTGAATACTTTCTATGTGACAGGTACTGTTTAGGTCAATGGTGATCCCTTGGGAACTTGTTAGACTTGTTAGAAGTGCAAATTCTCCCCAGGTTCCCCCCCAGATCCACTGAATCAGAAACTCTGGTGTGTGGGTCCAATAATCTGTTATCAGAAAGACCCCCTGGTGAGCCTGCGCATCCCCCCAACATCCCCTCCCCTCAACCCCGTCCCACCATGATCCCGATCTACTTTGCAAACCAGGAGCCTAAGTATTCAAGAAGTGGGAAATTTGATGTTCACATCCATCTTAACGTTATGGCTAATAATGCGTGTTGTCACAAACACAGATGTACCCTCTTTGGTCCTGTTTGATGATAGTGCCAGTCTTACTTAGTCATATCTGCCACATCTGTGGCCTTCACACCCATTCTTCACAAGGAAAGGGAAGTAGGTGATGTGGAAAGACAAATGTCTTCCTCCCTTTCCGTCCTAGGTCATCTCTTCCTCCCCCAGGGGATCTGCATCCTGTCTGTGTCAAGGAGTTTGTGAAATACCTGGTGAGAACCCAGCCTCTCCAGAGAGAATAAATAGCTCCTCCTAAGTGCAGCCCCAACACCAGGGCCAATATCACCCAAAGTCATTATTGTTCCTGTCTGTCCCCCACATAAAATATGAGCCCCTTGAGGGCAGGAGCCATGTCTTAATCATCTCTGTATTCCCAGCACCTGGTACATATATAAGACACCTAATAAATGGGTGGTGAATGAACGAACTGTCGGCCCCAAATCAGTGGGGCATTTGTTCCTGGAGCACTGGGATGGTAGGTGTGCCCTCACAGTCAATATATTTCTGGCCCTGGTGACAAGTAGGTAACAGGATTGCTTAGAGACCTGTGAAATGTTACCTCAGCCAAGCTCCTCCATCCATCGGCTCGGTTCAGTGCCACAAGGAAGGCTGTGTGACAGGCTCACGGCAGGTTGGAACCACATTAGGAGCCGCCTAGAAAAGCAAACTGCAAATATCCATTTCTTTCTTTTGTCATAATTTGTTTTCCCAGTTGCAGGCGAGGTTGAAATGAGCTCTGTCTGTTGACAATTTGGATAGAATAACTTTTCTGTTTCATGAATTCTGAACAGTGGAGACTGAGATCTGCTCTGGGCTGTGAGAAATGAACAAGGCACTTGGTGGGGCAGGTGGGAATGGAGCACCACGTTAGCTGAGGAAGAGTTTGGTCCTGCTCTGGGGCCATTCCTGAATTTGTTCCCACCTTCCAGGTCTTTTTATGCTGGTCGGGTGCAGAAAGAATCTCCCTCCAACCTGCCCCCTGCCCCCAACCCACTGCCACCTATCCTGGAAATCATTCATCTAGCTCACTTAGAAGGACCAGAATAAATAGATCTTCTTCCACATATTAATTTATGAAACCTTCCTATTTCTTCTCATTGCACCTGCTGTGTCACATTTAACTTTATTGCAAAGCAGCAGGGGACTCATCCTTTTGCTAGAAAACTTTGACCATTAAATTCAGATATGAGAGAAAAGTTATCCAAGTTCCAGTCTTTCTCTTTCTTGCTATGAGAAGGAGATCCATAACAAGGAGAGGAGGCACCCTTTAAGAGTTGAAGGAGGAAGAATCAGTGCAGAAGGTATGGGTTTAACCAGCTGCAGTCGTCTCCCTAGCCAGCACTGACATTGTTTCAGCTGTCTAAAAGCAGTCCTATTCCTGTCTCTATGTGTATTGAGGTTCTGCTGATACATGAGACCTGATTGATAAGTAGTGGTATTCAGATTCCATCCATCACAACTAGGATGTGTCCTCTAAAGTTGAATGTCTAAAAAGAAAACTACCACCTACTTGTATTGTATTGGAGCCTGGCTAATGGAAAAACATGTAGTTAGGAGGAAGTGGGCTGTGTGACCTGTAGAAATAAGGCGGAAATGAAGACCTTCATCAAGGTCTTCTCTGCAATCCAAAAAAGAACATATAAAGACCAGCTGACATGATGTTTTGATTCACAAAGCAGGTCTATCTCCATGATGAAGGTAAATGCATTTGATACGATAGTTCCAGTGCCCATTAAAACCTTGTAGCTACACCTCTTTGCTTCAACGCTGTATCTCCCAGGTAATGCTCTGTTAAGATGATGGCTTCTCAAAAAGACTATTCTACACATGGAGGCCATGTTGCCCAATACTCATGAGTTCACCTAAAGCCCACTTGATTTTCCTGTTTCTCACTATTGGGCATTTCTCTACATCTTGAGAGTTTCAGTAGCAGGGCAAGTTCCTCTGGTTGATTCCTTGTGCACCTACCACCAAAGTGAAGATCCCGGACCGAGACCTACACTCTGGACATGGTCCAGCCAACATCCCACTGACAAATTCTTGAAATCAGCCATGGGTAGCTGATTGATTTTTCTTCCTCATCTCTGTTTCAGAGGACTAGTGTTAATGTTACGTAATGAATTTTTTTTTTTTTTTTACTAAGGTGACATTGTTAGGTTGTTGTAAGCATTCCTTTGAAGTGATTCAGCTCCCAAATTTTCTAATTTTTACTCATTGTATATTATAAAAAGACTTCAAATTGCCTGGTGATAGAATATGAAAATGTGACAAGCTATACTCTCTGACCTTAAAAATGTCTATAATGTAGCATCATAAAATATAATTAGAAATCCATTTCAACATCACATTACAGATCTATAACTTAAAGGTAATTTCTGTCATTTGAGTATGGTGGTGAGCTGATGTTTGAATTAGATTCTTAAGATAAAAACAATTCATCCTGCATTAGGAGTTATTACTTTAATTGAATAATATCTGGATCATACCAGTGGAGGTAATGTTAGTGTTATTACCCATTATCTTGGTGATGTTCACCCCACTGTTTCCAGAGAAAATATGGCCCGTTAAATGGATGGAGGGATTAAAATAGAAAAAAAGCTGCAAGCTTTTCATGGCTCATTATGCCAAGGTCAGGACAAAGGAATGGCCCTGACCTTGAAATATGATAAAGGACCTGGCACAGGCTAAAAGCTTAAAAGAATTTAAAGGAACGTCCTTTCAGCCATGGCAGAGTGTCTTATCTTCATGAAAATTTGCATCAGTTCATTTTTTCATTTTCTTGCTTACCTATTTATTCCTTCGACCAACTAATTCATTCAAACAACGTATTTTGTGCACATTCATGAAACCATGGAGAGTGAAGATGATTTAATCAAGCGAGGAGGGTCAAGGTTTATTGAGAATCTACTAGGTCTTAGAAAACCTAGTAGGGGAACCCAGACTGGGAACTTTCAGACAATATCTGCTTTACTCTTCACTACAACACATACGGTAGACAGTGTTGCTATACCCATTTTATACATGAAGAAACTGAGGGTCAGACAGGTGAAATGAATTGACCCAGGTTTCACAGCTAGAGGAAAAGTCAGAATTCAAACCTAAGTCTGTTTCATTTCAAAGTTTAGTCTCTTGCTGCTATTCCTGGAATTTGGATGTAGGATATAAGCATGTGTCGTAAAAATTATAATGCTGTGTGCTAACAATGCAGCTGACATGAAGTAATATGGAACAGGACAGCCCCAATAGGGAAAGACAGACTCCCAAACCTGATGGACTTCCTCATATTTCAGGGCAGTGGGGAGATAAATAGGTGCTCCTAATATATCCAGAGATGCTTTATCATGTTCTACTTATGAGACTCATTTCCGTTTTGCCTCACCTGGACATTCTGATTCAGGAGCTCTGAGGTAGAACCTGAACATAAGTAGACTTCAAAAGTTTTCAACTGATTCTGAAGTATTACCAATTTGGGGAGCATTGAAATATGGCCCCACCCGTGAATCTGAGTGCTCCCTACATCTTGACACCAAGTGAGTGTCATGAGCCCTCCCCCATGTTCAAGGTCACTAGCTCAGAAAAACACCATCAACCTCCAGCTTCAGATTGGCCTCTCCTCTCCCACTGCAATAATGTAATAGAAAGGGGAGTTTCTGGGTTCCCCTCCCACCCCAAGGAAGGTGGAACTGAGCAGCAAGAAGCTAAAAAAGACTGGGGAAAGGCTGGAAGAAGGAAGAAGCAGAGAGGGGTGAATGAGACTTAGAGGAGGCACATGGAGCAGAGATACATGTGAAGAAGCTGCACTTGCTTCTCAGGCTTGGCTGATACCGGGGACCTGGGGGATCTGGAAGGAGACACTTAAAAGACATGGGTGAGAAGCCCCTGGGGAGGCTGACAATGGCAGCCTTTATCTTGACTTGGATTTTTATTTTGTTCTTTTCATACCAGATTTGCCTTCTGCCCCTTTCCTATGGTTCCCCACCAGAAGGTGCCTTAGACTTGTGGCAGGCTTTTGGGCCTCAGTGGCGCTGCTTTGGGCCAACCCTGTTTTCCTGGGCACTTACCCATGAGGGGATGGACAATTTTGGGTGTTTCATGGGGAAACTATTTTAACTATTTTTTTTCTCTGCTCTTTCCATTGCACACTAATTGTATTAATTCCTTTCTGTTGATGGTATTACATATGTTTTGTCTTTATGCGGCAGATGACAAACTATTTAGAGCATGCAAGGTTTGGGGGTCCTGTTGTTACAGGGCAACCCCAATGTGAAAAAGGATGACCTGACTGTGGACCCTCACTTGCATGCTTAAAAGGACTTATAATGAGACTCAACTGCAGGCACACACAAAAAGGTTAATAAAGGGTTTATTAACAAAAAGGAGAAAATGAAGAAAGGCATGACTCAGGGAGAAAGAGAGAGATAAACTGGTAAAGGCAGTTGACCAGTTCCACTGAGCTGGGACCCCAATAGCATGCTGAAAGCCAGCGGAAAACCAAGCACCCTCAAGGCCCACATGTCTGGTTACCTACCGAGCCTGGATGCTTAACTCCACCCTTATTTCCCAGCAATCCTCCCTTTGGTGATGATGACATTATGGGATTTGTAGTCTTTGGTGTCTCCATAAAACCTGTGTTTGTGGAATTCATTCAGGACATCCTTTCCCCCCAGTACTGCCCAGTACTGCCCCTCAGTCTGCCCTGTAGCACCACCACCCGTGATGAGCTAGTAAATGTTTAACAGTCCACTTTCAGGAAAAAGAGAAAGTCCTGGTATGTAGTGTTCGAAATTTCCATGGTGTAAATGCCATGACCAATTTCAAATACTTCCCAAGGAGCAGTCTCCCTCAGACCCCACAACACAGCCAGAGACTCTCCGAAGTCAAGCTGGCTCCTGGAATATCAAAAGGAGGGGAGGGGAGGTGTGTAGGCAGAAATGCTATGACAAGATTAACAAAATTAGAGAAATGCTCTAACACAAAAATACAATGCAATAAAATTGTGCTAATCCCAAGATAATTTACACAATTTTTTTTTTAAGATTTATTTATTTATTATTTATTTATACAAGCACTGGGTACAGTCAGAAGCAAGGGAGGGTGAGAGAATCCACCAGAGCCAGAGCGGGGAGCAGAGCAGGCAGAAGGACCGAAGTACACTGCTGAGGGGAGCAGCGGGCGGCAGGAGAGGTCTGCGCGCCATGTGGGACTCTCCTCCGGTGGCCGGGGAGCAGCTGGGAATCGAACTGGCGCTGCAGAGGCTGCGGGCAGCTTCGCAACCCAGCGCTCAACCGTTTCGCCACCGGGGAGGCCCCAAATTTTAAAAATATTTATACACCAACATAGTTGAGGTCAATCAGTAGCAGAACATGTTAAAGGTTATAATATAAGCTTCTTGATTCAATTTTTATGTGAATCTCTGTGACTCTGGAGTCCATGCCAGACTCTAATCCAAGGCTTTCGTGGGCATGAAAATTGGGCAAATGCCTCCCCAGTCTTGTCTCTGCCCTTCCATCTCCCACTCTCACCCCTACACCCTCTCCTCCTGCCCCCTGCCAATTCCTGTAAAGGTTGAACATAGTTTTCTCTCTTCTGCCTCAGTTCTTTGTTTCCTGAGAATTTTCAAAGCCAGGTGCCTTGTACAGAAGAAGAAAAATAATTTACCTTGTATACCGTTCTGGGTTCTTGACTGAGACACCACCTCATAATAAAAGACAGGTAAATGGGGGGAGGGAATTTTGCTTGCATATAGATGGTTATGTATCCATATGGGGGCCCCACAAAGACAGGAGATTCAAAGGGCAGCCAACGAGTCAAGGCTAATCCAGTTAGTCTCCTGAGCTGAGACAGAGGGGGGGGGACAGGGGCTCCCATATATCTGGGCAGGAGAAAGGGGAATGCAAGGTGAACAAAGTCCCCTCTGCCAGGCAGCAGTGAAGTCTCCCAGAGGACAGAGCGATCTCTAGTAATCGCTCTCTCCCTGGCGCTGGCTCCCTTTCTAATGTAAATTCCCAGACCAAAGGTAACTTGTACTCATATGCAGAGCTTCTCCTGTGTCTGTAGTTTCTCAAAATAATCAGCTCAAAAGCATCCTTAGGCCAAAGAGGCATTGTTTGGGGTGGGATATTCACCCTTCACCTGCCACCACCTTACCTGGATGGCAAAACAGCCAAGTGAATTAAACATTAAAAAAAAAAAAAAAAAAATCAGGCAGTCCAGCTCCCGCTGTAGCAGAGAGGATCAGAGGTTAGTTGTAAATGATGGGCTCTTTCATCTGGCTCCAGTCTGGCAAGGGATCTGGCAGAGAGGAATCCTTTCTGGATTTCATTTTCCTTATTTCTCTGAGCTGCTTTGGCAGGATTATAAGCAAATCAAGTTTTGATCAATTGAAGCCTTTCCAAGGTTCATTCATTTATTAAACAAACATTTATCATATCCCTCGTGCTGGCCAGTGGGGAAGAGGGACACAGAGATGAAGATGACACACTGGCCTCCTTGAGGTGCTCCTAGTTGGGGGAAGAAGGGTGAGTGGTCAGAGGGTAACTGCAGTTCAGGACTGAGCTCCAGATACGTGCTCTTGGAAGAGGGCTGGCTGCACCCTCTAAGCTGAGACTTGAGCTGCAACCTAAAGACGATGTAGGTGGAAAGGCCAGATGCCCTGGGAGAGGGACCGTAGGGATGTTCCCAGGCAAGGTGAGGGGCACCCGGGATCCCCAAAGCTGCCTGCTCTAAATAGTTCTGCCATTGAGCATATCAAGACAAAACATACCCTAGTGAGTAAGACCTTCAGTGGAAAAGAACTTTAATACATTTAGTGTGCAGTGGGGAGAAAAGAAAGAATGTAGTTTAAAATAATTTCCAATTAAATACCCAAAGTTACCCAACCCCTCATGGGTAAGTGCTCAGGCAACCAGGGTTGGCCCAAAGCAGGGCCACTGAGGCCCGAAAGCCAACACCTTCTGGTGGGGACCCGTAGGAAAGGGGCAGAAAGGGCCAGGCAAATTTGGAGGAAAAGAGCAAAATCGGGGCCTCCTTGGTGGTGCAGGGGTTAAAGTCACAGCTATGAAGCTATCGCCAGCCACTGTGGCATGAGTTCCATCCCTGGCCAGGGAGCTGATGCACATGGTGCAGCAGACCTCTCCTGTCTCGCCCGCTGCTCCCCTCAGCAGTGTATTTCAGTAGATCTGCCTGTTTTGCTCCCCACTCTGTCTTTGGTGAATCCTCTCATCCCCCTGTATCTCTGGCCTACACCCCAGTTCTTATATGCATAAATAAAGTAAAAATCTTTTTTTTTAAAAGAGCAAAATCAAAATCAAGATAAAGGCTACCATTGTCAGCCTCCTCACTCTCTCTCACCCATGTCTCTGTCTCTTTCAAGTATCACCTTCCCTGTCCCCCAAGTCCATGGTACAAATCCAAGGCCTAAAATCAAGCTCCTTCTTCACACGTCTCTCTGTTCCCTGTGCCCCCTACAGTCTTCTTTTCTCTTCCTCTAAGTCTTGTTAACTTCTTCTCCATGCTCAACTTCACCCTTCCCTAGGTGGGGCAGGGAATGGGGAACCCTTTTAATATAGCAGTTACAAAGGAAAAGCACAGTGAGAGTGAACGCAGCACCTATAAGCAGTCTCCGTGATTTCTGACTCAGGCGTCTACTCGCTCCCAACTGGCCACTATGTGGAGGAATGGAGAGTCTGCGTGTATTGGTGATTCCTTCTGTGTCACACTTGGGCCCACCAAAATATCTTTTTTCTCCTATTTAAAATATAAAAAGTAACAGTGGTTATCTATGGGTGATAGCATTGTAGGTTGTCTTTATCTTATCCTTTCTGCCTATCTCTTTTCTCTAAATGTTCTGCAGTAGACACATTTTTGTAGTAAGGAAAAATCCATTATTAAAAAGTTTTTTTAGGGGCCTCCCCGGTGGCGCAGCGGTTGAGCGCTGGGTTGCGAAGCTGCCCGCGGCCTCTGCGGCGCCGGTTTGATCCCCGGCTGCTCCCCGGCCACCAGAGGAGGGTCCCACATGGCGCGCAGACCTCTCCTGCGCCCGCTGCTCCCTCAGCAGTGTCCTTCGGTCCTTCTGCCTGGTCTGCTCCCCTCTGGCTCTGGTGAATTCTCTCACCCTCCCGCGCTTCTGACTGTACCCAGTGCATGTATAAACAAAACAAACAAACAAACCAGCAAACAAATAAATAAAGCATGCCTCTATTAAAAAAAAAAAAAAAAAAAAAAGTTTTTTTAAGCCAAAACTACATGTAGTTTCAATCAAAACAGCAATTCTTCCTTTTACTACCTGAGTAAGGAAATGCAAGATTGAATTAGAAATGGGAGAAAAAATGTTGATAGGATTCAGTTTCAAACTTGTAAGTTATTTATTTTTCTTCTTTTTGCTTTGGGAGATTGTGCTATGCCAATGAGAATAGACCAGAGATGTGTGGACACGCTTGAATTTGAAAAAGAAGAGTCATTTTTATTGTGATCGCCTCGAGCTTGTATTATTTCCATGATTTATATTTTAGGACACTTGGAGAAAATTGTCCAGTAGTTAGGGATGATTGGATTATCGATACTCTCTTTTTAAAGAAAATAAAACATCTCATCAGAGAGAGGCTCAAGTCACAATGATGTCTCCACACTCAGCCTAGACTGTAAGACTTGGGGCTGGCAGTGGGCCCTGGGCTAAGTTTAGTGATGCCCAGTGGGAATTCAGACAGGACTCTAAGAACTGGGATTTTTCAGCACCATCCTCCAACATGTTGGATTGCCATGTCTAAGTCAAACAAGGGTGGGGTCTCTTAGATCCCTATTTTATGCTTCATGACGCCAGCGTCCCAAGAAGTGCCATCTTCCCTGCAATCTTCAGTTTGAATTCTTAAAAAGCAATAATAATCTCCACAACAGTTCACACAGTTGTATGGCTCATAAATTGTCCTGACATTTTATTCTCACAACAACCCAATATGAGTTACCCGTCATCCCAGTTTAGGGAAGAAAGAGAAGCTCCAAAAAGCTAACTGACTGACCTGAGTCCCCACAGCAGGAAAGTGGATGGACAGAGTTCAGGTCACCCCTAACAACTGATCTTTGTTGTTTCATTTTCCACTAGTTTCTCTGATTGAAAGGACAAGCCGCGCTCATTGGACTTTTAATAGTTCCCATTGTGTTATAACAAATCGCCACACAGCCAGTGGCTTTCCAGATATGGAGTTCAGAAGCCCAAAGTGAGTCTCACAGGGCAAAATGAAGGTGGTGGGGCTGCTTCATTTAGGGGGCTCCAGGCACTTTTTGTGTCTTCCAGTTTCTGGCCAGTGGCTGTTAGACTTTCTTGGCTTATGACTACACCTCTCCGATTTCTGCTTCGGTCCTCACACTGCCTTCTCATCATCTCTAGTTAAATCCCCCTGTGCTTTCCTTTTAAAAGAACAGACACATATATGGGGCCTACCTGGATAATGCAGAATAATTTCCTCATCTCAACATCCTTAGCTTAATCTCATCGACAAAGTCCTTTTAGTCATATAATGTAACATTCATAGGTTCCAGGGATTAAAACATGGATATCTTTGCGAGGCATTCTTCAGCCTACCACGAGAATATTTATATCATTTATTGAGTGGTCCTTCAATGTAAAATTTTCTCTGAATTCATACTTAGGTCAGAGGTTTTCTTGGTTTCCTGTTTTCAATCTTTCACTTGTAATGGCTTTGGGACTTCAGTATGCATTTGCTTATCATCTTTGAGCAAATTTAACTCTGACTCCCTGTTGGAAGTACTTGCCTAAAATCTGATTCACCTGCTGTCTTTCATGGTCAGAAGCCAGCCACCATTTTGTTCAGGACAGGTCTGGAAAGGGCTGCAGATAGCTGCACTCTTAGCTGGTAGGCCTTCCTGGTCTGCTGCTTTTGTTGAGAGCTTGTCACATGCACAGGACTGTACAAGCACTCTGCATGCATTTATAGCTCCTTTATAGCTTGTAACAAGCCTGCTAGGTAAATATCATTAACTCCATTTCACAAGTGAGCAAATCAAGTCTCAAACAGTTAAGTAACATGTCCAGGATTACACAGTTAAACCAGAGAGCCTTCTATACCCAACTCTTAATACCTTGCTGTTGCAAAATTGGATCATTCCCAATCCTGAGTAATATGTGGTCCTTTTTCAAAGACTATATCCAAGTTCATAAACCCTCAGGGTTCATTGATAATCATTTTCTTCATCATATTACTTAAATGTGTACAAAGATAGCTAGATATTTATTCCTTATGCTTATAGCTCTCATGTGACTATAAAAGCAAAATAATAATAGCACAAACAGAACTACAAAGCTTTTAAGATGCTAATTAGGAGCATTCTTTTAATGTGGTGGGTGAAGCTGTTTTGCTTCAATTAAATGACTGTTCACAATCTAGATCTAGTGCTGACTGCCCTGCCATGGGTCCTTGAGTGTCTGGTGAGCCTGGACACCAGCACCCTTTGGCGTAACTCGCTCCTCCCACTGCTCTCACAATCTTGACATCACACTTATCATTTGGACTCTACCTAGTGAGAATGTCATTAATTTATTAACTCTTCCTCTGTTTTCCCACAAACTAGGCAGCTGGGTTCTCTGGGAAGTAGACCAAGTCACGATGAGTGTACAAGAAGTTACCAGGGAATACTCTTGGGAGCCACACGTGTGGAGAGGGGCGTAGAGGTGCAGGAATGCTCACCAGGTGAAGCTGAGCTGGGTAGCAGTCCAACAAAGGTCTCTGCCAGCTCCCTGGACTAGGGCCAACTCTTCAAGAATTGTCCTGACTTGGGGGAAAGGGGCCAGACCTTTATTCATACACCATTTCTCTGTTCATACAACACAGCTCATACACCATTTCTCTGTTCATACAACAAAGAGTACATGGCTCTTTAATACAAACCATACAGCATACAACATCCTGTTCCAGGATGCCTCGGTAATAACTGGATAATAATTGTTTCATAACCTTGAAACTTCTGTTACCATGCAAAGCCTGGAAGAGGCCAGCCTGTGTGCTTCATCTTAAATTCCTAGTAGGGAAGCTTAGTGTTAGCGAGCAACACACAATTTCTCCTATCATCTCCTATCATCTTCCATTCTGTTCCCAAACCTGGGAGTTTTTAGGAATGAGAAGGGTTAAGCTTTTACAGTTTATGGAGCTATTCCTTTGCATTTAAATAGCACCATTGAAGAAAGCAACATTGAAGAAAGCAACATTTCTGGAAACTTATTTGATGCTAACCTTAAGATGCTTTTACTTTTCCCCTGTCCAGGTCATTTGGACCTTCATTACTTAATAGTTTGAAAGCTTTTTATGGAAATCAGTGGATAGAGGTAGATGGTAAAGAAAAACGTTATATTTAAGGACCTAGCAAAACAGACTGACAGCAGGCTGGGTCAGAAGCTTCTTCTGGGGAAGGGAGGAAGACCTTGGCATGTAGATGAATTCTCATTTCTTTCTGAAACTGCTTTTATTTTAAGATAACAAAGCCCCAAGAAGGCTAATAGGCTTTAAAATTGTCAAGCAAATAACCCATCAGATATTCCTGTCTTGCACTGGCTCTTCTGAGTCTTGTCTTCATTCTCTGCCCTGGCTGCCATCCAGATGTCTGTTCCCCTCCATACACTCTGCAGGCCCCATGCAGATCCTGCCAAAGCCTTCTCTCCTCCAGGTGAGAAGACCACAGGAAACAACCTGGACGTAGCCACTTCCTCCCATCCTTTGAATAGCAATATTTTTTATAGCTCTAAATCCAAAAGGCTATGCAGCAAAATGTCTCATTGTTTTCTTTGCTCCCTGGCTACCCAGTTCCCCTCTCTAAAGCACCCCATTTTAGTCAAGTTTTTATGTATCCTTCCAGAGAAACTTTCTGCATAAAGAAACACACACATGCACACAAATATTTTATCCCTAACATTTCTTTGCACAGCAGGAAATAGGTTGTTATAAAACTACAAGATTTACTATATTTTGGATTTTTTTTTTGTACATGGCTATCTACTGCCTTTTTGGGTTCATGGTTAAAGGAGCAATATCACAAATCAGATTCTAAAATATATTCAATTAGAAGGCAAGGTACAAAGTAGCAGTTACCATTGTGCAAGGGAATATAGGAATAAGGAAAACGTCAGGTGTGTGCGTGCAAGTTGTTATATACAGGTGAATATAGACATTGGTCATATTGCAGAGTAAAAATGTCAAATTTATGGGTGTTTTTTCCCTTTGTTTCCCTCTCTTTCTAACTTCCTGTAACATGGTTTTTAGTTGTTTTGTTTTGTTTTGTTTTACTTTAAGGTCCTTGTTTTTAGTACGTAAGGTATAATTTTCCCTCGGTAGAGTGCTTTCCTGGCCCTTTTCACAAGCAGTAGCACCTATGTCCTACAGTGCTTAAGTCTATCAGTGAAGCCTTCCTCCTTCACAGCTCTACTTAAAATCCCAGCAGCTCCCACTGTGCCTCCCTGGCCTCCCTCACCCCTCTCTGCTTTATTTTCCCCAGAGGTCCAGTAAACCTGGCACTAGACTAACAGCTCTCCGGTTTGGCTCCCTTCTTTGGGACAAGAGCAGAGACTGCTCACTCTCATTTTCCAGGCTCTGTCTCTAGCACCCAGAGTCCAGCCTGGACCGTGCAGTGTCTGCTGGGTGAATGGGTTCTGCCACCTGCCCTAATGAGCAGCATTGGCAGCCCCCATACTGTGCCCTCCAGTAGGCCACCCCTCGTCTTGCCCACTCCAGTCTGGCTCTCGCCTCTTGTCTTTTCAATGACCCCGCTCCCCACAAGTGTGTGCTCTCTCCTGCAGCACCCTTCACAGCTGACTCCTTGAAAAGAGCTTGCTGGGGCCTCCCCTGGTGGCGCAGCGGTTGAGCGCTGGGCTGCAAGGCTGCCGCAGCCTCTGCAGCACCAGTTCGATCCCTGGCCGCTGGCGAGGGTCCCACAAAAAAAAAAAAAAAAAAGCAGCTTGCTGGTGGACCTTCCCACACATGCTCCAACTGCACTCTCAGCAGTGACCTGCAGGGGGCGCCGCGGTGGCAGCAGTGCGCAAGGAGAACAGGCAGCAAGGACTATGGGGGCAGGAGGGGAACACTCAAGAACAGTGGAGGCAGTAGAGGGAGTGCAGGGGCAGCATAAGGGCTCTGAAAAGGCCCTGGGGCAGGTCCCAACCTTTCCAGCTATTTCTTCTTAGGCACTTGGCCTCCCTCACCCACTTCTGCGTCTCCACTCACTCTCCGGGCACTCCGGCCCATGACTTTTCCTGCCACCCATATCCTGTGACTTCCAAATTTATATCTCCAGCTTGGACTTCTCCCTTGAACTCCAGCCTCATATATCCAGCTGCCTACATGACACCTCCCCATGGACTCATCCTTGACCCCTTTTTGTTTTACACCCATGGGCAATCCATCAGCAGATCCTGTGGCTTCTATTATGTCTGAGTCCAGCATCTTCTCATCCCCTTTTGCTCTCTCCTGGTGCAGGCCCCCGGCCTGGGTCTCTGCTGCTCCCCTGCCCTGTCGGGGCTTATTCTCTTCAGCAGTCAGCAGAGTCTTGTAGACACCTAACTCAGACCACATAGTAGCGCTCCTGCTCACAAACCCTCCAGGAGCTTCCCAGCCCCATAGAAGAATCCCCCTAAGGCCCCCTGGGAGTGCAGCAAAGGCCAGAGGCTTCCTCTAGCTTGTCATTAATTAATTGTTTAATTAATTAATCCATTATTCATCCCTTAGTCATTCCCTGCATTCCTCACCCAGTCAGGCCAGTGCTGGGGACACAGAGAGGACACAGCCCAGTCCCTGCTCTACCACCGGGCTGTCCTAGAGGAAGGTGGGGAGGGGGAGACAGGGAAGTGGGGTGAAGGGTGCCCAGGTGAGCCTTTGAGTCCACCTGAAATGCTCCCACAGGGCAGGGGTGGGTGTTGTTGACCTTGCAAGTTGCCTTGCAGGGACAGTCAGCCACACGTGGGCTGGTGCATCCTCCCCAGGCTGCCGCTGGCCTGACCCACAGCACCTGCTTGAAAGCAGACCGAACCTGCCTAGCATGCTCTTTCTGGTGAGGGGTCAGATGCTCACCTGGCTTGGCCCCTTTTTCTTCTCTGCTCTGGTACTGGGGTTTGTCTCGTTGCTGGAGCTGGGTATGAAGATGGGGAGGAGTACCTAGGCAGGTCGGAAGGTGGGAGGGGGAGCCACACATGCCCATGGGCCTCTTCCGCTCAGACTTTCGGTGGCATTACAAAGGACAGGAAGTCCAAAAATGAGGTTAACCTAGGACTGGCACTTCAGTCACTAAAGGACAAGCTAAACCCATGTCTATGGCTGATGCCGGTGCATGGAAAGAGAGACACTGGCATCTCCGGGACATCAGGGTGATGCCATCCTCACAGCGCTCCTCCTCCAACTGACAAGGTGGAGGCGCCCTGGGCAGGCACTGGGCAGCTCTGATGGGTCCTTCCTTTCCCGTGTCAGAAATGCCAAGATACTTTCACAAAACCATCTCATGGGAAAACTGTTATCTACAGGCATTATGTAATTTTCCCATCGGAATTACAGGCTGTGTTTGAAAAGAAATAAAAAGAAATTGAATTTGAGATGCTTCTGTGCAACCACATCATCTTCTGGCGGGCCTGTTAATGGGCTCCAGATACCTTCTCTGGCTTTGAAACGGCTGTTTAGATGGCAGTTCGTGATGGCAGCTGCTTGCTACGCCACGAGCACTGACAAATGACCCGCCCAGGTCACTGAGGCCCAGTGGAGCTCTGACTCGGGCTCCTAAAGTTCCTGCAACCTGTCCCTTCCCCTCTGTCTCGCGGGCACCTGCTCTCTTGTGCCCACCAGCTCAGAGCACCGGTCTGTCACTGTCACTTGGCACAGTTCATCCCAGGCTGGTGGAGTGCTGGTGGATGGGGGCTCAGATAAGGCCCCTTTCTCATGGCAGCCTCTTACTCATTCATTCAACAACGCTGAGTGTGTTCCAAGCACAATCCTGAATACACTCAGTACAGCAGCCAGCAAAACAGGTCCTGGCCCACGTGGAGCCCTTTGTCAAGTGGCCACTGACCACTGGGGGCAGCGTGGTCATGGGTGACCTTGACTGGCACAGTTTCTGGAGAAAGGTGGGACTCCATTACTTCCTCTGGGATGTGGAGACCCTGGCTTGGAGCCTCAGGGGGCTACTGTGCAGACCTCCTGGGCAAACTGTACAGTTCCAACAAATACTAGTTGTCTGTTTTTGTTTATGATCCAACAAACCCAGAGCCTTTGGAAGTGATGGGCAGCAACCGTTGGACACAATTGATTTTAAAGATGCTTATTGCTCCATTATCACCTCATAAAATGGCTCATTTCTTGCTGCTCATCACCAGGACACTCACCTAGGGGTGAACAGATTCTCCTCAAAGGTGGGGACCATCAGGATTGGAAGCGGGAAGTCTGAGAAAGGGTAAAAGCAAAACTCAGGGCAAACTGCTCACTTGTCTACACAAGATGGTGGGGAGGGCACCAGCGAACCAGCCTGTGCCCAGCCCCCAGGCCCCCAGGCTCCCATCCTCACTCTTTGCTCTGCTCAGATGTGGCATTTCCTAATATTGACGTGATATTGACCCTGCACTTCAACACAAGAGCTCCTTGGAGAAAACTGTCAGGCAGCGGCAGCCAGGCTTTTGCTGGGGAAAAAAAAAAAAAAAAGCCAAATGAGAGAGGATGAGCAGAGGATGGGGAAGAAGAGAAAGGGGAAGTGGAAAGAGCTTGAGTTTTGGAGTCAGACACATCTGACCTGGAGTCACGGCTCCTGGGTAGTCTTCAGCGAGTCACTTGCCTTCTCTGAACCTCAGTTTTCTCATCCACAGAATGGGATGATAGGTATTCCCAAAGGTTTTTGTAAGAAGCAAGTCGCCGAATGGGGGAACACACAAGGGGGCAGGGTCTCTGTGTGCAATCCCTCCCCTTGCATTTCGTATCATTGGCTTCCCCCCTCTCTAGTGGTAGACAGTTTCTCTCCAACTCAAGACCCCCCTTTTTAATGAAAACCAATTGTCAGAACAGAATTAAAAGTATTATAAACACTGGAAGTCCTCTGAGTGTGGAGGGTGGAGAGTGTCCAGTCTTCCTGCAGCACTACTCGCCCTAAATAGTCTCCTCCTCCCTTATATCGTCTCTGCTCAAGGGCAACTAGTGGGGTCTTCAGAGTCAGACTGAAGTTTAAATGCTCACTCTGTCGTTGACCAACTGTGCAACTAATTAGGCCAAATAAATGCAATTCTGAGGATTAAAACGAATGTACCTGCCTTGTGTATATGCTGTAAAGATCATATAAGTCTTATATATAAGGTAATTAGCAAGGTACCTAGCACATAGGTCACTACTGTTAATGCTATTATCCTCCCTACAGTTCCTTCCCTCTCTGTCTATGAATCACACCCCATTTTCTTCTTGGGGGTGGGGGGAGGTATGTTGTTCAGACTGCCTTTAAGACTGCAGGGGTAGGGCAGGTCATGGCGTGGTCAGGGAGCTGAGCCGCAGTGTCTCTGGGAGCACAGGGCCTCCTCATGGAGAAGCAGGTTGTAGTTCAGAACTGGGAGATGCAGGCAAATGGGCAGTTGCTGGGAAGATGCAGGAACAGAGAAGGCGGTGAGGAGCAAGGCAGGGAGCAGACGACAGCCCCAGTCTTTTCCTGTGGACCTGGCTGCGGTGCTGGAGCGCTCCCTCCTTGCATGGCAACTCTGGAGTGCATGGCGTAAGGTTGGTTTAGACACCAGGCCGGGCCTGAACCCCAGACTCACTATCTTACTCTTTCTCAGCTTAGTCGTGGCATCTTCTGATATGAAGTGATTTCTGCCTCTGGCCTGTCCCAGGGCTGTGTTCCCTCTGCATGAACCCTCCTTCCTCTGGATCTGATCTCAGACCCTGGCCAGGCTGGGTCTGTGCTATTTCCATTTGGTACCAGGAGCTATGAAATTTGAATAGAGTTGTAACATCTTCACAATAGGTTTACCACAAGCAAAATTAATGAACGTGTCCTCGTGAAGGTGGGTGTGGTGTTGCGTAGTTTCTTTGGGTTTTTTTAAGTTTTATTTGCCATATATCTGGGAAAGTGCTGACTTCATCCATACCAGGCAGAAATGGTGTGTGCCCTGAAATACTTTCTTTGGAAAGAGTTCTCTGGGGATGTAGAAAGGCTAAGGATTCTTGAGAGAGCCTCTCTGTGCCTCAGAGACTTTTTAAAACTGCTTTTTATTTAAATCTGAAGTTAGATTGTCCACTGTGAATTTAAATACTTCATTCTTCAGAATGTAAAGGGGTCATCACCCCAGCGTCTCCATCCAAGGCTTACCTGGCTACATAAACTTCCGAGTACTCAGAGCTCGGCTTAAATTAGGGAAAGTTCTCCTGAGGCTTGCGGGTTTGTCGATACACTCCACTCTCTGTATAAAGCAGCACAAATTGATTCTAATTCCATCTTGGCCTGACTGTAAATAAGAATAAGAAGAGGAGCTAATATTTATGCTAATATGGGCTCTGTTACCTGATACATTATGTACATGACACATAATATAAGCAGGTTACATGAATTATGTCATTTAGCCCCCAACCCCATGCAGTTGACACTCTTTTTTTAACCCCATTTCACAGATGAGAATACTTAGATGTCAAGACACTTGCTGAAGACACAGACTCATAATGATACCATCAGGATTTGGATGCAGGATGACTCCAGAGTATGAGCTCAATCATACTATCCCCTCCCTGCTAGATTTGTAAATATTAAATACTCAAAAAGATTGGCAGTACCCAGCGTGCAAAGTCCACAGTCCATGAAGACACAGGCATATCACATTCTTGCTGGGGTATAAATTGTACAGACATTTGGAGGACATTTTGGCAGGCCTACCAAAATCTGAATTTGTTTCATCTTTTGATCATTCCTAGAAATCGATGATACAGCCATGTAAACAAAGAAACACATACACAAGTGGTCATCAGATCATCACACATGGGAACAACTCAGTATACACCAATAACACTGTTCAAGTGAATCAGAGAACATGCATGTTATAGAATGCTACACATACATAAAAACGAATGGGGTAATAGGTAGGTAGGTGGATAAAATAAGAATGGGGTGGCCTAGCTTTTTCAACAATTTCTGTAGACTGTCCATAGTGCTTGGGCCTGGCCAGGAACAGGTCAGTCACTCACTGATTCTGCAGAACTTTGCTTCTCCTAGGGAATCTTGATGGTTCAATGAAAATGTTTAGTTTTTGAAATAAACTTTCCAGAATGCCCCTGTTTTATTGCATCAGATAACACTATGATGACAAACAAAAGACAAGAAACTGTTGATCACACACATAGCACATCAGCACCAGATGAAACAATTTACAGCAAGAAGCTGTTCTAATGCACGCACACGAGGACTCGCCATCCTGGAAGCCTCCTCGGCTCTAAAACATAGCAATAGCAACAGAATTTCATCATCATAAATAAACATTAATAGAGGGCACAAACAATTCTTGTTATATACAGCAAAAGCAAAATCAATATGCCATTAGTTGGAACTTGAAAACCAAGATCTAATTACAATGCCCAGTGAATTGCAGGCAGACTAACTTGATGGCTACCTTAGCTCCACCCACATTGATTTTATTTTTTGTAAAGTATTTCTTCAAGGGCAAAAGGATTGTCATCGACAGTATCTTGTTACTTGGATCTCCTTTCTTGGATTTCTTCTTTATAAAAATTGACATGATTTGCCATAATGCGAAAAACTCCAACAATTTAAAAATCAACAAAGGGAGAGCTATGATGCTGCATCTATTGATATGGAAATTTTTCTGTAACATGATGTTAAGGAAAAATTTCAAATCATAGTGCGGAATAAGATACTCAGTGTAATGCAGTTTGGGTGGGAAAAGCTATATCTAACATGCACACACAGGTAGTTGCTTCTGCATAGAAAAAGGTCTGTAATGATGCACACAAAACTGTAACATCCCAGAGAAGGGGGGTGGGGGTGAAGCGGAAGGTAGGGAAGATGCCCAAGTGCAACGTGCTCCACATTTACTTTGTGCATGATGCTAATATTTTTTTCAATGATCATGGATTATTCTGGAGTTAAAAATCAAAGGAAAAAGGTGTATCAGAGCTAGATGATGAGGGCCATGTAGGCAAAATTCAGGAATGAAGAAACTGTCACAGAAGTTGCAGGGAGCCCCTGAAGCGTTCAGACAGGGAATGGTGTGGTTGGATTCGCCTTAATATAGAGGGTGGTTTACAGAATGATATTGACGTGTGAGGCTAAGAAATGGCAGAATGTTAACATGTGAATGCAGCAGATCTTGGGGCTGGAGAAGGAAGAAACTGGCGATGGTCCAGGTCAGGTTCAGGCAAATGGGGCCCGACAGGGGGAGGGGGGAATTTGCTTCTGGGGGGGTCACAGGAAGAGCTCAATGTGGAACACGGGACAGATGAGGTGACTTCAGGAAAGCCAGGTTCTGGGAGACACTGCCTGGCATCAGGGAGCTAGATCACACGATCTTCCTGCTGTCTGCTCCTCCCAGTCATTCAAAAGGTATTTATTAGGAGTGATGAGGACACTTTCTCAACAAATAAACAAATCTCCTATGAGAAATGTAAACCATTCAGTTGTGATTTGGAAATGCTTTAGCTGAAGATATCTGAATGTGGGGGGGTGTCAGCATGCAAGGATTCTTTCCTCTGATCAAAAGAGGGGACAGTCAGGAAGCCTGACCTCAGCAAGGGACTTCCAGGTGCCCTGGGGGGAAGGGGATTGCTTCTGTCTGCCTGTGGCTTGTCAGTGAGGCCTCACTTCTGCCCTTCACCCCATCCAGGACTATCTGTAGGTGCCCATCCTGAGCTTCCTCCTCTCTAAGGCCCACACCCCAACAATCCATTCCCTGGGGTTGAATGAGTGCTCTGGCCTGGGCCTAGAGACAAGGCCGAGCTGTCTTCCTTCCTCAGGTCTGTAGGATTTTCTAAGCAAGGCACCCAGAACTAAGGAGAAGTTCAGTTCATCCCAAATATATTCTAGGCCCCTACTGCCAGGCATGGAGCTCAGGACTGGTGCAGAGCTGTGAGCCAGCCAAGCAAGTCTCTGCCCTTCTGCTATTCAGGGACCTGTTCAGTTGGCAACAAAGCCTCTCTTTCCCCAGCTGGTGATGTTCTAGACTTTTCTATGCATGATGGCCTGCGGGCACTATGAGCACTACAGAGCCTGGTCAGGGGATGAGGAGGTCCAGCATCTGCTGAATCCACTGTGGGGAAAGCCTTGGCCAGCACTGAATTTGGACCTGTGGAAACAATAAACCTTGAAAAGATCAGGGTGCCCCATTCCCCCCAAAGTGTAACTGAAATGAAACATCCAAAGAAACTACCAAGTAAAGTTAATCAAGATCAACAAAGATCTGATCTTTGCCCTACTGCTTTCCTTCAAAATGTGAATTATCAAATTCTTCTTCCAAAATGCCTTTGAGTTCTCTTGCTTTAAGGGCACCCTACACACTGTCCAGGGTGACACAGAGCAGGACATTGTGAGTGGCAAAGAAGTGTGGCCTGAGCTTTATTGTGAGCTTCTTGTCCAAAAGAGTCTGACCTGGGGTGGGGGAGGTGGGGGGGGGTGCAATCCCCCAGGTCAGGTAATAACAGCTGAACACAGCACATGCCCTGCCCTCTGGCTGGACACACAGGCCAGTCTGGCATGAGGTAGAGTCCAGGTCTGTGCTTGGCTCCAGTGGGGCAGGCATGGGCTGAGCTGGAAACCCATGTTGTGGCTCAGTGGACCCTTAGGAGTCAGGACCCATCAGGCACAGGGGACACCCATCCTCCCTCCCCCCCAGACTGTTGAGACTCTAAGACCCCCACACCCTAGGGCAGGGCTGGATGGCTCCTTACCTGTGCAGGTAGAGCCTCAACAGCAGGTAAGGGAGTGGGGATGGACCCTGTCGCCCTGTCAAAGCCTCTTGTTCCCGTGACCCCGACTCTCCTCACTAAATATCTGTGGTCTTTTTTTTTTTCTTTTGCAGAGTGACGAGGTCCTTACTGTCATCAAAGCCAAAGCTCAGTGGCCAGCCTGGCAGCCTCTCAATGTGTAAGTAGCAAACAGACCTTGGCCCTTCCCTGCCCGCGGCCTCGCCTTGTGCTCAATGCGCCACCTACTGGCCACTGCGCGCCACAACAGCCCTCGGGGTCAAAGCGGCGAGGTGCGCGCCAGTGTGGGGAGCATCGCCTGGGCCCGCCTTCTCGGGCGGCAGGCGTGGTCTCTGTGCGCCCCGGTCGTTCCCACTCAACTCAGACATAGCTGCTGACCACAGAGGTCGCTCAGGCGCTCAGGCTCAGGGGCTGCACGTGCACTCAGAGGAGCCGTCTGCGGGCCTGGGCTCCAGGGCAGGTACCATTTGGAGTCATCTGGGCCACAGGGCTTGTGGATGCCAACTTTTATCCCACTAAGGGCCCCCTTCTACATTTTTTCCCTTAGGGAGTGTAGGGTAAGGTAAAAATTATCAGGCTTTTCTGCCCTCCCACCATCAGGATAGATGATGGAACCCTGTGGTCCTGAATGCATGCCTGATGGCGGGCACCTGGAGTAGGGTGTGGGCATAGGTAGATGGGATTCACCTGGACTGAGACTGGGCTTTTAAGGGCAGCGTCACGGGGACGCCAGCAGAAGCAGAGAGGCAGAACTGAGAGAGAGAAGCAGCAGAGAGAACACGAGAGAAGGCCGGAGAGCCTAGATAGAGTGAAGACTTGTTGGGGGCTAGGAGGCCTGCCACCCTCCAGGCCTCCCGACACCCCTGCTTGCCATGTGCCTGGTAAATCCCAATAAAAGCCTGCAAAGCCACTGAAGGCTTCAGGGTTCCTCCTTTACCCGGTCTGCTGGATCAGAAAACCTGCTCAGTGGCCTGTCCTGCCCTTACAGGGAGCCTGAATTGAGAAAGGGTAAACTACAAAGCAAGTTGTTTTTAGAAAGGAAAGAGGAGAGGAAGGGCAGAGGAAACAAAGAAACAGAAAAATCCTTTTACCTTGAGCACCTACTATGAGCCAGTAGCCCTGCTAGGGACGTAGGTTCCATGTCCATTTAATCCTCATTCCAACCCCACAATGTAGGGATTGGGAGACTTGGGGTTGCAGGGCAGATCCCACCTGGCATCCTGCTCCACCTGTGGAAGAACTCCAACGGCAGCCATATTCAGCTGACTCCACGGCCGTTACTGTCATCAGGTGCCTCCAATTAAGCAACAGGTCTCTCATTTTCCATTTTTTTAATCAATCAAGATGGATATCTCAACCAATTTGACTTCTGATCAGCATGAAGTTAGTGGTGTGACCACATCAAATTGTCTGACGCCTGCCCCAAAACAAACTAAAAAAAAGCTTGACTTTCACGCACCCTGTGTCCTTCCATCAAGGCTGACCGGAACATTTCATTGCCTCACAAATGCTTATTGAGGGTGTCCAAGGGGCAGTGCTGTGGAAGCTGCTACGGGATATAGCGGGGAGCAGAACAGTTTCTCCTGGAACTTATGCTAAGGCGGGGAAGACATTAACCAAACAATGATAATTGTGCTGTTTATAAAGTGAAGACATGAGGTGCCAGAAGAGTGTGTGGTGAGAGGTCGATCCAGCCTGGAGGTCAGAGAGCATTTCCTTGAGGAAATGGCAACTGAGCTAAGACCTCAGGAATCTGTAGGAGTTAACTAGATAAAGAAGTAAAACAGAAGAGAATATTCTAGAATGTCCAGAACATCGAATGCAAAGGCCCTGAGCGGAGAGCAGAGAACATTGAAGATCCTAAGAGGCTGTGGTGTAACTAGGTCCAGAAATGAAATGTGAGCTTTGCCAGGGATTTTGATATTTACATTAAGTGTAATAGGAAGTCATTGAAGGGTTTGAAGAGGCATGACAATATGATCTGACTTACATTAAAAAGAAATAACACTACTCTGATATGAAAAAGGTGAGAGTAGGTGAGGGCAGACCAAGGAGACAGCGACTGCAGAGGTCTGAGAGTGAACTCATTGTGAGTTGGAGCAGTTGGAGCATTGTGAGTGGCGTTGGTTGGAGAGAGGGGAGAAGAAGTGGTAGCATGTAGGAATAAACCCAACACCTGTGCTGGCGGGCCACGGAGGAGAGGGAGGCAGAGGCGCGGGGTGATTCATGAGACTGGGAACTGTAGTGGAAGTTCAGTGAGATAGAGCATATGTCCAGTTAGAGATGTGTTGACAAGGCATACGATATCCAATTGGGGTTAACACTAAGCTCTGAAACTCGGGGGGAGAATGGTGTATGGAGATAGGAAATGGGGAGTCATCAAGGAATAGAAGGCAATGCATGGATAAGAGAGAGCCCGAGAATAAGAGTCAGGTTTAGGGCCTCCCTGGTGGCCCAGCGGGTTGAGCGCAGCGCTGGGAAGCTGTCTGCAGCCTCTTGCAGCGCGGGTTCAATTCCCGGCCAGCAAGGGAGATACCCACACGCGGCAGGCCTCTCCTGACTTGCCCACTGCTCCCCTCACAGTGTATTTCAGTAGATCTGCCTGTTCTGCCCTCGCCCTGCTCTATCTCTGGTGAATTCTCTCACCCTCCCGTGCCTCTGGCCTGTATCCCAGCTCTTGCATAAATAAATGAAAAATCTTTAAAAAAAAAAAAAGAGTCAGGCTTAGTAGTTGTAGGCTAAGGAAAAATGTCAGGCTTTTCTGCCCTCCTGCCACCAGGATAGATGACGGATCCCTGCGGTCCTGAATGCATGCCTGATGGCGGGCACCTGGAGTAGGGTGTGGGCCTAGGTAGATGGGATTCACCTGGGCTAAGACTGTGCTTTTAAGGGCGGCGTCACGGGGACGCCAGTAGAAGCCGAAAGAGAAGCCGAGAGAAGGCCGGAGAGCCCAGAGTGAAGACCTGCTGGGGGCTGGGAGGCCTGCCAGCCTACCGGCCCCCCAGCACCCTTGCCTGCTGTGTACCGGGTAAACCCCAATACAAACCTGCAAAAAGCCACTGAGGGCTCTAGGACTCTGACTCCTCCTTTACCCGGTCTGCTGGATCCTAGAAAACCTGCCCTGTGTCCATTCCTGCCCTTACAGTAGTGAATGCTGAAGAGCGCCAGCGTTTACTATTGAGGACCCCTGCCAGCAAAGGAACAGAAAAGGAACAGCAGAGATGCCAGGGAAGGGAGCTGGTATCAGGGAAGCCAATAGTAGCATCCAAGGGCAGCGTGGCCAATGCAGATCCAGGAAGGTGACGGCTGCAGATCTGCAAGGGATTTTCCAACATGCAGATCATTGGTGATCTTCTGACGAATCCTCTTGGCTGAGTAAGGGAGAAGAGCGCAGCCCTGTGAAATGTCAACCGAAAGTGAGGTTATGCAGTCAGCAAGGTTTGCAGTGAAGAAGAAAGACTGGGCAGCAACTCCAGTCAATGAAGTTTTTTTTTTCTTTTTTTAAGATGGGAGACTGTTAAGAAAATTGAAAATATATATTTTCAGATACCGTACCACTTTTCACCCACTTCCTCAGAATCCTTAAGCCCCCAGTGGAACAGAATTAATTGATGGCAAACACTCAGACCTCCCAAACACCCAAACTACCCAAACACCCAAACCCTCTCCGCTCAGTGCTACCAGCTTGTTAAGGGAAAAGAATTTTCCTTTGATTTTCCCATACCCTAGTCTCCCCTTTCCTCTTCCAAATCTCATTAGGAAGTCAAATTAGGAAGCCTACATGCAGCCAAGTTTTGTTTTGCAGAAACAGTCCTGCCCCTCTTCACTGGGCCTGCTCGATTGAGGTTAATGGGATTCCAGGCTCCCTCGGGCCAGTGGAAAGCCAGGGTGACCTACTTTGCAAGGTCCTGCCCTTGGAAACTGACTTGTTTTTCAATGATCTTCATCTTTATCCCCAGGACCACTTCTCAAAGGACAGCCATGAATGAACAAATTAGCTGCTGACTTGTTTAGCTCAATAAATCAAGCTGTGGCTCTGAGAGCCCAGAGAGCAGGTAGAGACAGGAAAGACAGATTCGGAACAAAAACCCACGTCTTTCCCTGCTTCCTCTGGCGCCACCGTAGAAAAATACCCAGGTTTCCTGCAAATCAATTCTGAATTTCCACTACCCACTTCCTTCAGTTTCATCTGAATGCTAGAGATTACCAGAAAAATTTTAAATAAGTTTTATTCCTTTTCATATGAATCCTGTAAAGCACTGAAATTATTTCCTGAATTATTTCCAGCCACTGTTTAATTAACATTCGATTTGACAATGTTCCATGTTTTGAGACCTAAGAGAGGTGGGCAGACTGGAGACACAGTCTCTCTTTCCAGAAATCCTGCCTCTGGGGGGTCTGTGCCCCCATAATTACCCCAAGTCATAATTTCCCTGGAGGCCAGAAACATCTTTTTCTCTCTAATCAAGACTGGAAGTTTCAGGGCCCTCCCTGCCTCCTGCCAGCCTGCACTGCTAGGCCAGATCCAACAGTAGGCTCAGGATCCTACAGGAAGACTGGTGTTGGACTAGAGGAGCAAGAGGTAGATACAACTGGTCAGATGGTCCTGGGCCCTAGATGCCTCCAGGTTATTTAAACAGTTTTCCAGACTGGAAACCTCTCCAAACCTTCCTCCAGCCACACAGGATCTAGTGAAAGGCTTGAGTGTCCCCTAGTGGTTGAATTGAGTTTCTACAGCTTCAATTTAACGGGAGACAAATTAATGATGAGGGACAGAACCCAGCGTATAAGAGACCTAAGCCACCAGTGAGTGACCAGAGTCTCACTACTGTGAATCTGTCATTTATGAGGGGATAATAAGCCTACATAAGAGACCATAAAAATCCTTTCCTGACTCTTTTGTGGTTTTTGGAAGTTTTGTTGAGAAAAGTTGAATAGAAAAGCTAAATATTTACCAAGTCCTGTTACCTCGGCAGTGTCTTCATGAAAAGCCCTGGTATGGTGGTGTTCCCAATTTGCAGATATAGTAACTGCAAAAGAGGTGGCGTAAAAATCCCTGTCACATAGCTGATAAGTGGCTGAGCCAAGATATAAAAAAAGCAGCTTACCCCTTGTTCTACAGACCACTTAGTCTTTGTAAATGTTAAAAAGTGAAACATTTGTTCACATATTCGTTTGATTTTCATTTTTCCGGCACTAATTGTTCATAACTTGCCTTTACCTATTAGGATTATGGTATTTTTCTTACAGCTTTGTGTTAGCTCTGTAGATATTATAGATATTAACATTTGTCACTCAGACCTCATAGAGAAGTTTTTGCCAATATGTCATTTTTATTTTGTCTTTAATTCTATAGCATTGCTTCCTTAGACAGATGTTTCAGATCTCTTTTTTTATTGCTTTCATTGTCTCAAAACTGAAAAAATTAACTTTTCTCTAGCAGACTAGAACACTAGATCTTTTCCCCCAATAATCTGGTTGTTCTCTGTTTAACTCTGCATTGTGTGTGTGTGTTTGATATTAATATGAATCCCATTTTTTGGTACAACTGGGTTAGCATAACCCCACTTATTGCACAATCTTTCCTTTCCCCTCAATTTGAGATATCTGTTTTGTATCAGTCCGGATTTAAAGTTTCTGGGCTCCAGCATCTCACTGATTCATATTTCTTTCTTATCCTAAATATAGGCAGTTTAATAAGCATGTTTTCTTATATATTCTGTTTTTCTGTTATATGTTATGTCTCCATCAACTTTCTTTAATAGAAAATTCATATAAATGTAAATCCCAGCTAGAAAAAATGAAACGAAATTAGCAAAGTATCACATACGGAAAACCATGCCATATAAGAAAACATGAATAAGGATTTTTGTCATAATTTGGACACATTAAAGGATTCCAGTCACATCTAGCATTTACACAAGAAAAGTCACATATATTCGGATCCATTTTATTATTTGAAATAATATTTTTATTGTAGAAGTAATAAATACTTGAGTTGTTTTTTTTTAATTAAATGTGAAGGTCAAAGGAAGTATAAGAACTCCATGTTCATTTCCTAGATTAATTCATTTATTTCAACAAATATTTGAAGAGAACCCTTTGCATGACAAGGTCTAAGCCAGACACTGGGACATAGCTGTAAGCAAGACAAAAATGGCCCCCACTCTACTGGAACCTAGTGGGGAAGACAGAAATGAAACCAGAAACTCCAAGGAGAAAGTAAGGTCTGTGTGCACTGAAAAGATATACTGGGGTCCTCAGCACCTTGAGGGGAGATCAGGGGTCACTTCCTCCAGGTCATACTGTGTAAGCTTTCTAGTCAATGGTAAGAGAAATGAGCAGGGTATGAAGATGCTAGAAAATCACTCCCAGGCCTTTACAGATGCAAGTTGACCATATTACCCAAACTAAGGGTAGGGTTTTGTGTAGGGATTGGTTGCCCCATATTTCCTACCCCTGAAAGACCAACATCTGGGGAATACCTTGCTCAGATTACAGATTTGGGCAAACTGCATTTGCAAAGAACAATTTGTCTAAGACCTTATGAAAACACAAGCAGTTCTTAAATGCTTACATCCATCAATTGGGCAGAGTATCAAGAAGGTGTGTTGAGTGGGATTGGTTTGGTTTCTCTGGTTCTGGATTCCTGGGTAGAGCTGGTTTAGTCCCTTAGGTTGTCATGGTGAATAATGTCACCATGGGGTCCAGGTTATAAATGACTAACCTGACACAAAGCCACAAGCTCAGGGATAGGGGAAGGTAATCATCATCCTGGCTGACCTCCATGTGGGAGAGGAACCTGACTCCAAGGCCCTGCTGGATCCCCCAGGGGCTAAGAGCAAAGGAAGGGTGGGGTGCAGAGACTCCCCAGCACTCTGCCAGGCCCTAACCAGAGGGAGGCCCAGACTGTGTCCTATTAGCCCCTGGGTGAACAATGCCGTGCCTCCCTAGTCACAATTCTTTAGAAGCTCCTAAACCACTAGCCTACACGCCAGAATGGGCACATGTAGGCAAGGAATTGAAGTCCCAAATTTACGCCTCACTGAACAGCCAATGATGCTGTGTGAGTGGCATGGATGTCTTCCTAAGCCGGCATCTCCTTCCAGCTCCACAGCACCCCCGAGGCAAGCAATGCCAGATGACAAAGTTGGGACTGAAAGAGGGGCTGGTTGGGTCACTCATCCGAGGCTTCCCGCTCTCAAGAAGCTCCCAGAACAGCAGGGGAGACTGAGCAGTGAGAAAGCCATTGCAATCCCAGAGTGTACCCCCACAGATTTGCACAGCATGTGGACATACCCTGGGCTCTGGCCTCAGTCTTGGGCGTTCAAAGGCTCCCAGAAGAGGTGAGCAAGCCCAGAAGAGTGAAATGTGAGCAGACGGTGATTCCCCAACTTGAGGCGTGTGAGGATCACTGGGAGGGATGTTTGTGCAGAGCGTTGGGTCCTAACCCAGAGACTCTGATTAAATGAATCTGGAGTGGGGCCCGATAATTTGCATTTCTAATGCATTCCCACCAGCACTGATGCCGCCTGTCTGAGGACCGCACTTTGCAAACCACTCATGAAAGACTTTCCTAGCAGATGCACATGCATGTGAGCCCTGCACGGCTGACCAGGTGCGGGGAGCCTCTATGCAGAGGGTGGGATGGTAGGGGAGAGCGTGGAGGAGAGGAGGTAATGCCCAGCCTGGCCGACCTGGCTGCCCCAGCAAAGGCTGGGGCAGAGCGCCCCCTCCAGTCATGAGCCAGAACCAAGGCTGGCACCCGGCTGGACCGCACAGCCTGCACAGCCCGCTCAGGAGGCCTCCTTCCCTCTCTTTCTTGGGCTTTTATGACCCTATAGTGCTCTTCTTCAAAACAGCATCAGCAATAGCAGCTCAGGTGCCAGGCCCTGGGCAAGTTCTCTCATTAAACACTCACATGCCCTTTGGAGCGGACATACAAGGACCCTCCTTTTCCTAGATTTGGACACAGAAGATTTGGCAGCTCGGCTGAGGGTATGCGGTGCAGCAGGCACACCAAGGCTCCCCTCCTGCTCTAGTCACTGTCTGACCCCACCTGGCTGCCAAGTCCAAGGGCTCGGTTTCCACAGGTCCCGACCAGATCTGGAGTCGTCGCTTTCTGGGGACAGGTGAGGGCAGCCAGAAGCAGCTGGGTCACAGGGTCACAAGGAGTAGCAAACAGCTGAGGTAGACCAGCTGCCAGCTGGACTAGACAGATAGGTTGGTCCCCAGCCAGGGACTCCCTGCGACTAAAAAGCTTGGGGTGTACATCAGGCAGAGCTGCCTTGGAACCTCAGTCCCCACCAGCTGTGTCTGAAGTTCAAGGGCCTCTAGACGCTTTTCTTTCTCCTCTACAAAATGGGGTGATAATGCTAATCCCACAGGATTTTCTGCGGCAGGGGGCGAGGGGAGATAAAATAATGCAGGTCTGCCAAATGTGGGATGAGTGGATTCGGTCTTCTCCCCGCCCTGCACCCGGGTCCTTTGTTAGAACACCGGTGCTGATCTCAGGCAACCCGGGCCACTCCTTAAATTTCTTCTTAGCAACATGAGATTGAGAAATTGAAGATCTGCCTCTCAGAGCTCAGGGTCTGTCAGTCTCTGATGCCACAGCAAACAGACTGCAGGAAATGGCCAAGGAACCAGCTGTGAGGCCTTGGCTGAGCTCCAGTGCCAGGGCAGGGCCTCGCTAGAAGCAACCTCTTAAGGGCAACAGAGGCAGCAGGCAGAGGCAGTGTGAGGAAGGGGTTTCCCTTCAGTACAGTGAAAAGGAGGCAGGGAGGAGGATTTAGAATTTGATGATGAAAAGGACACTAGCCTTGAACTGACAACGACTTGGGTTGGTGTCTGCTCTGCCACCAACAAGTCAAGTAACTATAAACAAGTCAAGTAACTCTTGAGCACCTCCCTTTCTTCGTGTGTAGATTGGAGTCAATAATCCTTATCCTAGAGAGTCAGACTAAGGATTAAATGAGAGCGTATAAGAAACGCTCGGGCCCTTGTTAAGCGGTTTTGTTTTTGTTTTTGTTTTTGTTTTTTCATAAAGTTCATTCACTTCTTCAGGGGCATTTGCTGAGCGTCTGCTCTGTGGCAGGCACTGCTGTAGACACTAGGAGGAAAGCCATAAGGCAGACAAAAATACTGCTTCCTTGGCGCTTACACTCCAGGGAGAGATGACAATCAATAAACTGCTGAGTAAAGAAAGAAATACAGGGGGCCTCCTTGGTGGCGCGAGGGGTTAAGACGCAATCTCTGAAGCTATCCACAGCCACTGCAGCACAAGTTTGATCCCTGCCAGGGAGCAACCCACACGGCGCAGCAGACCTCTCCTGACTCGCCCGCTGCTCCCCTCAGCAGTGTATTCAAGTCAGTCTGCCTGTTCCGTTCCCCTCTGTCTCCGGTGAATTCTCTCACCCCCCACACCCCTGGCCTGTACTCCAGTTCTTGTATGCATAAATAAATAAATCTTTAAAAAAAAAAAAAAAAGGAAAGAAATGCAAAAGAATTGCACATTAAAACTGGGGAGGGTGGGAGCATTTGGTTCTCCCCATGTGTGGCCAAAGGATGCTCTGGCCCAAGAGAGAGAAGTCTATAAACCAGCAGGGCCCAAAGCAGAGTTTGGGAGGAGACTGAGAATCCTCCTGCTTCCTGTCCTCTCCTCCTATACAGAGCCATGGTCTGACCGGAAGTCCCTCAGAGCATGTATCCCCGAAGCCCCTAACGTGCTGGTCTCTGTGTTTTGGTTTCCAGGAGAGCAGCACCCTCGGCTGAATTTTCAGTGGACAGGACACGCCATTTAATGTCCTTCCTGACCATGATGGGACCCAGCCCCGACTGGAATGTGGGCCTGTCTGCAGAGGATCTGTGCACCAAGGAATGCGGCTGGGTCCAGAAGGTAGTGCAAGACCTGATTCCCTGGGACGCTGGCACCGACAGTGGGGTGACCTATGAGGTAAGTGTCTGCCTGGAGTGGTGAGTGGCAAACATTCCCCAGTGCCTCCTTCTTGCCCACCCCTGTTCAGGGTGTCCTGGATGGAGGTGAATCTGGCCCCGGCTGTGTCCTGGGCGAACCCACCATCTGGCAGGGAAGCCATGAAGGTCTCATCATCACATACAGTAGCCCTCAGGCTCTCAGAGTCCATTCAGCTGCCCAGGAGAATGTGGAGAGGGAACCCGAAAAAGAGCAGTCCACAGTGAAGAGCGAGGGAGCAGCAGGCACCCGGCTTGTGGAAGGAGGAAGAGGAGCAAGCGCAGGAGGAAAGGCAGGGAACAGCAGGAAGTAGGTTGCTGACATGAGACTGAGCTAGATACCCAAGGCTTCCTGACATCCAGGCTAAGGAATTTGGAGCCCTTCTGGATGTTAATATTTTTCATATATGATCAGCACACCATCTCCATCAAAATCTGGAGTCTTCAGAAAACAAGTGGTCAAACAGTCTAGATCAGACAATAGTAAACTGGCTTGTGGGCCAAGCTGGGTGCACCACCTGATTCATAAATAAAGTTTTCAAACTCAGCTTCACTCATTTGCTACATGTCTGGATGGACTGCTTTCCCACTGCAACAGCTGAGTTGAATAGTTCTGACAGACAGTATTTAGGTCTGCAAAGCTGAAAATAGTTCGCATCTGACCCTTCACAGACAAAAATTTGCTGCCGCCACCTGGTCTAACAGGAAGAACCCTGGATGCAGGCCAACCTGGCCAAGCCATTTTCTAGCTGGGATGACCTTTCAGAAACTTGACTTCTGCATCTGGGCAACCACGTACATGGGAGAATCTGAAAATGCAGATTCTACAAATTTCCAAGCAAGCAAAACATGGGTCATGAGTAGAATTCCATAAATATAAGCAATAGTTATACTTCTTAGGTTCTAATCAAAGTTTTTACTCTGATCATATATCAATCAAATTGCTTTTATGGTTTTAACCAATCTTATCTCCCAATATCTGTGTTTTTCCCCACTGCAGTCACCCAACAAGCCCACAATTCCCCAGGAGAAAATCCGGCCCCTGACCAGTCTGGACCATCCTCAGAGTCCTTTTTATGACCCAGAGGGTGGGTCTATCACTCAAGTAGCCAGAGTTGTCATCGAGAGAATTGCCCGGAAGGTACGGGGTTCACACTAACCTTGACACCAACCCTTCCACCAGGAGTGACAAGAAGACTATACTCTGTGTTCTAGATTCATGGGGCCTCTGGTGTATTCCTTGATATGGAATCCCTGGACCTCCCAGGTTCCTAGCATGTAAATTCCTTCATAAGACATAAATGAGCAAAATGAGCAGTTAGGGTTTAATGGTTAACTGAGTAATATGGCCCAGGCTAAGAGTTTTCATCATGAGATTCATACTTTATTACTAATATCTGCCATGGGTCAGGAATTGGGAGGCAGTGGTACGCGAACCATATATTTTGCATGTGGCATATATTGCTTGCTTGGTTTGTCTCTCTTGCTTTCTTGCCATTTCTTTTTCAATCACATAGTAAATGCTGGCCCAGGGCTCTTCCCTGGCCTAGGATGTGTTTACAGGGTGGGTATCAGATTTTATATCCTCCCCATCTTTCTTCCTCATATTCTTTTTTTTTTTTTAAGATTTATTTATTTATTTATACAAGCACTGGGTACAGTCAGAAGCGCGGGAGGGTGAGAGAATTCACTAGAGTCAGAGTGGGGAGCAGAGCAGGCAGACTGATGAAGTACACTGCTGAGGGGAGCAGCGGGCAGCAGGAGAGGTCTGTGCACCATGTGGGACCCTCGCCCGGCGGCCGGGGATTGAACCGGCTCTGCAGAGACACCGGAGAGACCCCACACATTTTATCTTTAATGTGAGCCCTTTCAGAAAAATTCTTTTGCAGGGGGAACAATGCAATATTGTACCCGACAATGTGGACGATATTGTAGCAGACCTGGCTCCAGAAGAGAAAGATGAAGGTACATTGTTTTCCTTCATTACAGGTGGGCCACATAAATTAGCATGAACTTTTGGAAAAAACATTTGCTAACATGTTTTGTTATAGTCTTTGACTTGGGATAATCCCATCATTCAGGATTATGGCTTGGGAGATAATCTAAAACAAGACCATAGTAGGCACAAGGCATAGTAGGCATAAGGAAATTGGTGATGGTATATCATGGGAATATATTTTCAACTCTGCTGGACTTTAAAATGATAGTGTAAATGACATTTGTGTAGGCTTCTAGCAGTCAGAGCTCTCTGCTCTGATTCTGACACCACACGTGAGGCAGGAAAGGGGATACCCACCCTCCCCAGGAGAAAAGCAACACTCAAATCCTCATTGGGATCTTCAGCCAACTTTTCTCGTGGGATCTGCAGCCAGACAGCCTGGCCTCTCTTCTGTGATTTTGGACAAGAAACTCCCCTCTCTGCCATGGGTTCCTCACCTGTGAAGTGGGGATCATAACAGAACTTCCTCATAGAGTGTTGTCACAATAAACACATGGGATAAAACATGTAAGATTCTTGCAATGATGTTGGTGCATCAGTGCTTAGCTTTGGCTGCTTATTCTTGTCACGACACCTGTGTGTGGGGTTGTTAGAAAGAAGAATCAGCAACACAAATTACCTATGATGTGTATGCACCTGTGTAGAAATACTATCTGCCAAGGTGAGGGCTGGAAATGAAAAGACGTGCATGTGTTGAGTGGAAGGACTAATTAGATGATCTTTCCTTGTTATTTAACTGTTTAGTAGCAAAATGCTAGAACACAACTTTCAAGGGAAGTGAATGAAGCTTGCATGCTCCTTCCCACCATCCCCCAGGCTTACCCAGGCAGGAGGCAGGGAATTTCTTGTCCCCAGTTGGGTTTGTCTGGAGAGTCACTCATAACTCCCACTGACTCCCCGAGAAAACATCTCACGTACTCTTTCCAGATGACACCCCTGAAACCTGCATCTACTCCAACTGGTCCCCGTGGTCCGCCTGCAGCTCCTCCACCTGTGACAAAGGCAAGAGAATGAGGCAGCGCATGCTGAAGGCACAGCTGGACCTCAGCGTCCCCTGCCCTGACACCCAGGACTTCCAGCCCTGCATGGGCCCAGGCTGCAGTGATGAAGGTGAGGGGACAGCTTCAGCCAATGGGTTGTGGGCAGAGGCTCAGGCAAGGAGGGTTCTGCCTCCTTATTCTGACCCTTCAGGCCCACTAAGGCCGCATCTCGGGAGAGAGCACCAGCACCCTGACTGCGGTGTCCATGGGGTACATCCAGGGGAGACCCCCATTTCCAACAGTGCCTTGGGCTCTAACACATTACATGTCTTATGACATGACATGAAATCCAGTTTGTCTTGTTATTTTCTTTTGTTGTCTGTATCTTTGGTATCATGTCTGAGAAACCATTGCCAAATCCATGTTGTGAAGCTTTTACTTTATTTTCTTCCAACAGTTTTACAGTTTTTGCTCTCTGCGTTAAGTCTTTGATCCATTTGGGATTAATTTTTGTATGTGGTTTTTAGATAAGGGTCCAAACTCGTGCTTTCATCTCTGGACATCCAAATTTTCTAGCAACATTTGTGGAAAAGACTGCCCTTTCTCTACTCAATAGTTATGGCATTATTGTCAAATACCATTTGACCATATATGGAAGAGTTTACTTCTAGACTCTCCTTTCTATAACATTGATCTGTACGTCTGTCTTTATGTGATCAAGTCTGATCAAGGCACTCCTCAGCAGTCAATCCAGTATCATAACTGTTTTGACGCTTTGTACTAAGTCTAAAAAGTAGAACATGTGAATCTTCTAGCTTTGTTCTTCCTTTTCAAGATTGTTTTGGTTATTCAGGGGACCCCGAGATTCCATGTGAATTTTTAGGATAGATTTCTCTATTTCTGCAAATGTACCTGTTTGTTTGTTTTTTTTTTTTTTTTTTTTTGAGTAAACATTGGTTTATAACACTGTATGTGATAGAGAGGAATAGGATCACACCCTGCAGCTGTGTGTTACCAGACCACACCCACCATAAAAGCACCCTCAGTCCTTCACCAGAGTCCACTGTGTGCCTGCCCCCCCCTTTTTAAAGATTTATTTATTTATACATACAAGAATGGGGTACAGGCGAGAGGTGTGGGGGGTGAGAGGATTCACCAGAGACAGAGTGGGGAGCAGAACAGGCAGATTGACTGAAATACACTGCTGAGGGGAGCAGGGGGCGAGTCAGGAGAGGTCTGCTGTGCCTTATGTGAGTAGCTCCCTGGCCGGGGATCACAGTGGCTGCGGCTAGCTTCAAAGGTTGCATCTTAACCCTTTGCACCACCAGGGAGGCCCACCCTCCTCCTTTTTCTTCCCACCCTCCCCCTTCCACTCTGGTAGTTTAATTCTACAGTCAGACTTCTAGGGTTTGTTACTGGTTTGGGTTTGTCTGATTCTTTCTTTGTTTCTCCATATTCCACATATAAATAAAATCATCCAGTATTTATCGTTTTCTTTCTGACTTATTTCATTTAGCATTGTCCCTTCCATTCTACCCATGTTATTGCAAATAGCAAGAGTTCATCTTTTTTTCATTTTCCAGCTGAGTGGTATTCTATTGTGTATATACACCACATCTTCCTAATCCAACCCTCTGTCCTTGGGCACTTAGGTGGTTGCCATAACTCACCTGCTTTTTCTGCCAGGGTGCCATGCTCCCCAAAGCTACCTCCCAAAACCAGATACAGTTCTCCTGTGTCCACATCAGGTTTCCCTTCTGTACTTCATTATTTAGGGGGTGGTTAGCATAGTAAGGAAGCAGAGATGCTTTGGACATTTAGAATATAACAATATGAATGTGCATTTGTTGTGGCAACCACATCTTATTACAAGTTCCTTCCTAATTATCTGGGCCAGTTTGTTAGTCCAGTCATGTCATCTCTCCCCATTTCAGTCCACTTTCTCAGAGAGAACCTTTTGCAAACAGCAGATCAAGTCACTCCCTGCTATAGCTCTCTATTGCCTAGATGCAAACTCCTCAGCTGGATTTACTAGCAAAATAGTCCTAGATATACCAAGGTTGGGGCCTGGTGAGAACGAGGGCTCTGATGCTCACCCAGAACGATTACCATCACACTGCAATACTAACAGGCACCTGACGGCATCCCTTTTGAGGACACTTAAGTGGAGCCTCTTGAATCCAGCCTCTTCCTTTCAGAGGACACTCAAGTTGGTGGTGCACGTGCTCTGCCTGTCTGGGCTAAGGTCTTGCCTGTTACAGGAGGCCTAAATTGAGGCTCGTCAAACTTGATACCCCCAACCGTACCACAGTGGAACACAGTTACTTTATTTGGTTGTGCCTTGTTCCTGGGTCTAGCAGGTGGGTCTCAGCTGTGATGTCTTACTGCACCACAGGTTAAATTGCCACAAGTGGACATCACACATGTGCACACGGCAGCTGTGGTCATGTGCAGGCTGGCCTCACTCTCTGATTCCAATCCTTCCTTCTAGCCTCATCTCCAAATACCATATATATACTCTGTACAGGGGCTGTTGCATGAGCTGTTCCCTTCACCTTAAATACTATCCTTTGCGCAACAAAAGTCCACTCAGATGCGCCCTCTTGTGTGAAATCTTCCCCAGAATTCCAAAAAGGAGTTTTATCTCTCCTTTTTGCTCTCCAATTCCCTGGGGTTTCCTCTATTATTAAATTTTTAATACCTGGATTTTTTTTTCCAGTTTATGTGCCCAACCTCTCTGTAGAGTAGAACAAGATCTATGTCTTACACAGCTTTTTAACCTCAAAGCATACCACTAAGCACTCAGTAAATCTTTATTGACAAGAATAAATGGATGGGTGTGTAGACAAGTGGATGACTTCATTCTCCTTTTTTTTTTAGAACTAAATAGGCAAACAATCAGGCACACCTGTTTTCACCAGGCGCCACAACCTACCCACCACTTTGGAAGCAGGACCACCATGCCATGCTGAAAAGTTCCATTATCTTTTCCACCAACCTTCTAACTTCTACAAGACTTTGGCCTTTGCCAGCACCCACTGGTGGCAGCAAAGCCACCTATAGCCCAAGTTGTCAACACAGAGACTGTGATAGCATATCTTTCTACCTCTTATGTGCCCTCTCCAGGCACACACACTACCTCCCCACTTCCCACCCCATTAACTCCCTGCTTGCACCCCTTAGCAGTGAGAGTATTGTTTTCTTTGTTTCAACCTCACGGGTGGCACTGAGATGCCTGCAACTACTTAGGAGCATCTGTTCTTTAGTGCAGATCAGTCCTGTGCCTCAGGTCACTGTGTCCCAAGGTCAATCATACTCTACCTTTAGGAACAAAGTTCTCTCATCTGTTTTTCTAGATTGGGGAAGTGGTGACTATTGACAATAATCAAAATCACAAGTTTCTCTGAGCAAATGAGCTTAGACTGTATCATATAGATAGATGATAGATAGTTTCCTTCCAGTATTGTCCAATACAACTTTCTGCAACGATGAAAGTGTTCTGTATTTGCACTGTCCAATAAGGTAGCTACTAGCCATACATGGCTATTAGGGACTTAAAATGTGATTAGTGGACCTCCCTGGTAGCACAAAGGAAAGACGTAGCACTATAAAGCTATCTGCAGCCACTATAGCACAAGTTTGATCCCTGGCTGGCCAGGGAGCGAACCCACATGGCGCAGCAGACCTCTCCTGTCTCAACTGCTGCTCCCTTCAGCACTGTATTTCAGTCAACCCTGTTCTGTTCACCACTCTGTCTGTGGTGAATCTTCTCACCCCCTACACCTCTGGCCTACACCCCAGCTCTTATATGCATAAATAAATAAATATTTTTTAAATAAAAAATAAAATGTGATTAGTAACTGAGAAAGTAAATTTTAAATTTTATTGATTGGTCTTAGATGTATGATACATCCTAGACCATGCAGATGTATTATGATGTATCTTCAATTATAGATAATGAAATTATATCCTATACCACATAGACCATAGATATAACACACCTATTCAACCACGCATCTTTCAAATGTATTGAAATCCGGATGAGGAGTAATCCTAAGTGAGTGCCCCTTGCACCTGGAACAATTCTTGATTAAAGATGTAGGTATACCTTTTATGTTGGCTTCCTTGAAAGCCAGCGGGTTCCTTCTCGCTTCCTGCCTTTGGGGTTTTCAGTCCCAGGGCCCCCCCCCGCGCGCGCCCCCTGGCGGGCAGAGCCCTGACTGCAGCGTGCGCTCTGCTCGGCTCCGTGTGTTGCAGACGGCTCCACCTGCACCATGTCGGAGTGGATCACCTGGTCGCCCTGCAGCATCTCCTGCGGCATGGGCATGCGATCCCGGGAGAGGTACGTGAAGCAGTTCCCGGAGGACGGCTCCGTGTGCACGCTGCCCACCGAGGAGACTGAGAAGTGCACGGTCAACGAGGACTGCTGTGAGTGGGGGCGCCGGCGGCTGGGGCGGCTGGGGTGGGCGCGGGGGTCTCCAGGAGCCCAATGCGATCCCAACCACCCGGGACTCCCCAGCTCCTAGCAGCTGCCTGGTGACCGAGTGGGGCGAGTGGGACGAATGCAGCGCCACCTGCGGGATGGGCATGAAGAAGAGGCATCGCATGGTCAAGATGAGCCCAGCCGACGGCTCCATGTGCAAGGCCGAGACGTCCCAGGCAGAGAAGTGCATGATGCCCGAGTGCCGTGAGTGGGCGGGGGGGGGGGGGGGGGGGGGGGAGGCAACCGGGACAGAAGCAAGGATCTCAGCACCCCCTATCCCTACCACCGTGGAGCATCGAGGTCAGAGGTTGGGCAGGTGCAGAGGGAAATGCAGCCCCCATCCCTGCAGGGCACTGCTAGGAGCAAGATGAAGACCACTGGTGTGTGGGCATCAGCCAGACCCAAAGAAAGTGGCTTCAATCGAAGAGCTAGGGTAGCAAACTGGTGGCCTCTGAATAGATTCACTAACAGTTGTGTTTTATAAAGCCAAGAGAATACTGGGTTGGTGGGTGGAGGGAGTAGTGCATTTAGGCAGGATGTACATTCCCCAGCTTGTAGGTGCCTCACTAGTGTCTACCTGAACTTGCCTGGCACCATAAAGCATTAGGACACCTGCTCTCTGCACAAATGCTCAGTCTGCCCACCAGTGCACACATGTGCACAGCTACACGTGCTTTCTAGAGACTTCAGCAACAAAGTATCCCGAACTGCAATATTGAGCACCAGGTTCCTAGGTATTGGAGTGTTTCTGTCACTAGTAAGACCTGCTCAAATCCTCAGTGGCCCCCTTAAGTGGAGACTGTGTATTCTGATTATTGAGCCATAGCTGATGTCATGTCATGACCACCAGCTAGAGCCAGAGGAGATGCAAAATAAGAGTAGTTTGCAGAGCCACTTCTTGCTCCCTGGCCTTCACTCTTATCTGAACCCACCGATTAAATTCACTTTTCTCCAGGGGCCAGAACAGGGGAAGGTGAGGATAGGGGGCAGGAGGGATCAAAGAAAGCCAGAGGACCCTATTCTTAGTGGCCCATCTGGCTCTTGGCCTAGACACCATCCCATGCCTGCTGTCCCCATGGTCCGAGTGGAGTGACTGCAGCGTGACCTGTGGGAAGGGCATGCGGACCCGCCAGCGGATGCTCAAGTCTCTCGCCGAACTCGGGGACTGCAACGAGGAGCTGGAGCAGGTGGAGAAGTGCATGCTGCCCGAGTGCCGTAAGTCCTGGAGCTCCGGAAGCCCGCCTGGTCTCTCCTGTTCAGCCCAGTGTGGCGAGCACACTGCTGGGCCACAGGGCACAAGTGTCTGCTAGGCGGAGAGCACAGGGTTTGGACCTCTGTTACCAGTTAGTAAAACTCCCACTCAATCTCGTTATTAAGTGGGGATCTCACTACCATGTGCAGAACACCCAAACGGCCAGTTGCTATGAAATCTAAACAGGAGACTTAGATGGACACTTAGCACGGGCTCAGTTAACTCTTCTGGTTTTTAGTTCTTTCCTTCCCCCACTGCCCCTGCCCCAGTGACGGATTCACAGTCAAAGCTTTTTCATTCTTACTGTGACTATTTTTATTTATCTGAGACAGAAAGCTGGACACCAAATCAAGTCACTCCTGCATAATACCTTTTGACCAGTCAGCAAGCCAACAAGCTGTCAAAAGCTTATTGTCCCCCTCATCTCCAAGTCTCTGGGATCAGCTGTATTTAATTCATGGGGACTCTGCTCCAAGCAGAGCTTGTTTTTCTGACTAACCTAATAGCTTCTCAGCTTATGACACTCGCTACAGTCTGTTGTGGTTTCCTCTGAAATGCACTTGTAGTCTTCCACGCTTCCTCTCCCGTGTTGCTCAGGCTGCCTGGTTCAGATCCCGGGTCAGATTACCGTGGTCAGCTCACTCAGCATCCCTGTTCCTCAAAGAATAAAACTGCGGGAAACACTTCCTAGGTCACTCTGAAGGTTAAACCAGGTTAGCACAAGGTGGCAAGCACTGGACATGTACATGTATGTTAGACTCAGTCATGTGTGGAGGTGACCCAGACATCAAACTAAAGCTGGGGCTTTGTCAACCAGCTACCAGAGTTGGGGCTCCAAAACTTTCTACCTGAGACACCATTACCAACTTGAAAACAACTCTTTATATCCACAGTGCCTACTGCATAAAGGGAGGGGGTAAAGAGAACATTTATGGAACACTTACTGTGGGCTTGGGGCATTATCTCATTTAATCCTCACACATGAGAAAAATACCATTTCTCCTGTTTTGTAGAGAAGTCAAAACTATTGAACAAAATGAGCACTTCCTAGATCCAAGCTGGCCTGACTTTGCAAAGCAGTGGAGAGTTTGGAATCATGTGCCTCCCTAGGGCAGACACATGCTGGTTTACTTCCCTTCCAAATTTGTGAGATGCAACTTAGCAAGAAGAATGTGCTGGTTCTCACTGTGTAATAAACCACAATACACTACTTGCTCCCATCCCTTCTCTTTACGGAATGTGCCATTTCTGGTTCCTGTATCTCATGGCGAAAGCCACATGACTTTGGTATTGGTCCACATGGGTCAGTTCTGAGAAGTGGCACCAGGGAGTTTCCAGCCTGGGAAGATTTCCCTGAATAAATTTGCGGAGGCTTGTCTGTGCCACCTGAGGCTGACTGGGCTCACAGAGCAAGAAAGAGGCTCTGAACAACATCTTCAAAGTCTTTTGAGTCACAGAATAGGGAAAATGGGTTCTGGCCCAGGCACCAATCCTGCCTCCATTTCTACCAGCTGTTGGGCTGGGTGCATTAGACAGCCTGTTGGAGCCTTGGTTTCCCCTTCTGTATAATGGGTAGCAGCAGTGCTTGGTACTTCTCACAGGCTCTGTTGAGATGTTCCAAGGACAGCCCCAGACATGAGATAGTCATGCTCATCTGTGTTTTGCCAGCCATCGACTGTGAGCTCACCGAGTGGTCCCAGTGGTCGGAATGTAACAAGTCATGCGGGAAAGGTCACATGATTCGAACCCGGATGATAGAAATGGAGCCTCAGTTTGGAGGTGCACCCTGCCCAGAGACCGTGCAGCGAAAAAAGTGCCGTGTCCGGAAATGCCTCCGAAATCAGTCCATCCAGAAGCTGCGCTGGAGGGAGGCCCGAGAGAGCCGGAGGAGTGAGCAGCTTCGGGAGGAGTCCGACGGCGAGCAGTTCCCAGGTATTGCTCCCAAGCGTGAGGCCCCAGTGCAGAGATGTCAAAGCAGGGGCGTTGGTGGGACTTGAAGAACTTATAGGAGTTTGCTTAAAGGGCATCCTGGGCAGCAGGAAGTCATTGCAAAGGCACTGAACTATTTACTCAAGCAACAAATGGGATGCAGATGGAGCAGAATATGAGGGGAAAATCAGGAAACCAGGCTGGAGAGGTAGGGACCAGGTCTTAAAAAATTACTGGCCTGCTGAGGATTTGAGACTTGGTTCTGTAGTTGAAAAATTTAAGCAAGAATTTTAACAAACCCGTTTGTTAAGTAGTCTGGAAGTGGCAAAAACAGAAGCACAGAAAACAGTTATTAAGTTTTGTTTGTAGTCCACGAGAAAGATTATGTGTCCCCTTCCTTCCTGTATTTTGAGGGAGTTCCAGGAGTTAAAAAAAAAAAGTCTCACCTGGGGTTTCACTGCTGAATAAACTGGCCCAAGCCACGTGTGCAGTAACATCAGAAACTGATGAAACACGTAGGGGTGGCCATGGCTTAGTCTTGGGTATTGGTAGATTAGATCACCTGGGGTGACTGAGGATGGTTCCATGCAAAAGTGATGGTGAATGTATACTCTGAGTTTCTGTTTTTAAAGGTACAGCTCATTTCCCCTTCTTTTCACTTTTTTAAGATATTCATCTCCACCCCCCAGAATGAGAAGAGCCCCCAACAGTTACTATCTGTCCATATCAAAATAGTGTCTGTAGTTCCTAGCAGTCAGGTAGCCAGTCGACAAACACGCATCAAGCCCACCTATGTGCCAGGCAGGCACTATGCCATGGTCTTCTCTTCCATGAGACTTAGTATAGTATTAACTGGAAAATCATGAATTTATTTGGCTATACAAAGGAGTAATGTATCTAGCACTACAGAGCATTCTTTTGAAAGATTTAACCTAACCTCTGAGCATCAGGGAAGTTATCTTTGAGAAAAGTACATTTATCTGCATTTAAAAAATAATAAGCACTTGAGTTTACATAATATTTGAGAGGCCATGTACTGAGGGAACAAAGCCTAAGAGAATGAAATGGCTACTTGAACCTTGAGTGATGGCCCCATTGACAAGCCTCCTACACAATCACTTGACATGATTCTGTGAGCAAGTGGTTTGGGCTTGCTCAGCTGGATGATTCTTCTGAGGTCTCATTCCTGTGGCAATCAGCTGGTGGTCCAATGGGGGCAAGAAGGTCTAAGATGGGCCTCACAAGTATTCCTAGGGCTCAGATGGGCTGGCAGAGACCTCTCCCCCACATGGTTTCTCTAGCAATCTAGCCAGGCTGCTTACATGGTGCTGACAGGGGCCCAGCAGCTTTTTCTCAAGTCATCTTTGCTCATGTCCCAATGGCCAAAGCAAATCAATATAACAAAGCCCAGATGCTAGCAATGGAGAAACAGACTCTGCTTCCTAATGGGAAGGGATGCAAAGTATTTATGGTCATTTTATTGCACTCTATCACATCCCTAATAAGAACTCTAACCATGATTTATCTCAAAACTTTATATACAAGAGAAAAGCAGACTGCTGAAACTGACAGTTGTTTACTGGAGTTCAGCATTCCCTGTTCTGTCCCCAATTTCTGCTGGCTTAACAAGGCCCTGTCATGCTTTTAGGCTGCAGGATGCGCCCCTGGACGGCCTGGTCGGAATGCACCAAACTGTGCGGAGGTGGGATTCAGGAACGCTACATGACTGTGAAGAAGAGGTTCAAAAGCTCTCAGTTTACCAGCTGCAAAGACAAGAAGGAGATCAGAGCGTGCAACGTTCACCCTTGTTAGCAAGGGTGCAAGTTTCCCAGGGCTGCACTCTCGATTCCAGAGTCACCAATGGCTGGATTGTTTGCTTGTTTGTTTATAGCAATTTAAATCGTGTACACTAGATTTCATTTCTGCAGTGTGGTTTGCCCAGTAGTCTCGTGGATGCCAGGGAAACCCTTTCTGTATACTTATTGGTTGGCACGGGCTCAGTGGGCTCCCTCATCCTTGGCTGGCCCCCCTCCAGCACTGACCATCAGCCAGCCCATACGAGGCGGAAACGTGTCCCTCTGGAGCATCCACCTGGGCCGCAGGACCGACCCTGGCTGCCTCAAATGGAGAGGTGATTGTGTCTAGAAATGACACTATGCCTCGGTCCCAGGGTGCAGCAAGGGGGGGAACATTCCCAGCCAGCCAAACAAAGGAGATGCCCCCCGCGCTTGTCTTTGGCCTGTTCATTCTGGCCAGAAACTATTGTTTGCCCATCCTTTTCATTTAGTGGAACTTTAGGTCCCTTGCTGAGTGTCTCCAGTCATCAGTAGTTCTTGGGGAAAACAGAACCAGTAGACGTGAGAAGACACATGGATGTTGGGCGGCTTTCCTTCTTTCACTGAGGAATTCTGAACATACTGCTCTCACACCTCAGTATCGGTTCCTAATACCCCAAAAGAAATGATGGCTGCCTTCTTGGATTATAATGTTGGTTCTTACACTTGAGGCAAAGGGTAACTAAGTCTAGAAAGCATTGTCTCACTTTTGTTTGAACTTTCTGATACTAGATCCTTACCAAGGCCAACGCAGCCAACTGGCCTCCCCAAAGGCCCCAAACCTGAGTTTTAAACACCTATGGACACACATTATTTTGACTTTAAGGTTTTCAAGCTGGTATCTACCAAGGAAACATTATTTTAGTTATATAAACGTACATAAACATCTGCCCATAACCCACCAACCCAGTCCTCTAATACAAATTATTCTTTGTACTTAAAAATTTGGGTTTTTTTTTCCCCCAAGTCACAGAATTTTATTTCAGAGACCAAGAAAGAAGTCTAGGAAGAAAGAAATGTTACAGAATCAAGCTGGGCAAGAAAATCAAAACTATTCCTTTCCCCACCCAGAGGCTCTGGTCCCCGACACACCCATAAAAGGCCAGGGTTGTCCTCTCCCTAGGAGCACTCACAGGCACACAGAATTCCAGGAGACCGACTACCACCGAGTACTCGTAAAAGGCTGTTACTGAGTTGAGTCTATCAGCAGATCTCACTCATTCATTTATTATTAAATTTTTTAAGTAGGTTTCCTTTACTATGCCTAATCCAAATATGTATTATGGATGAGATACATGCACAGTGCTTTGATTACTATTTTAAGAATCTGCATTAAACACAGCAGGGTATTTCCAAACACCATATATATAAATATATATAGCTATATACGCTATAGCCCTGAATCTGTATTATTTTCTGTAACACAAGAGAGTGTTCAATAAAAAACTCACTGGGTCTGTTTTTCTGTTTTTAAACTACGTTGTTGAGAAGGTCGGGCATTTTACAATCGTTATCCACTCAACCATACTCAGCCAAAGGTATGGCTTTTCCCCCCCTTGTTCTGGAGGGGCCGTTGTTAGCACATCCCTGAGCTTCCTCAAGCTTTGAGTCGTTTCCAACACTATTTTTTAAATCCTTACATGAACTGCTTTTTCCTCTCACAAAGGAACATAATAAAAAGAAATAAAAGGTTTAACTTTCTTCTTGGACAAAAAAAGTCTTGATACAGAATCTGCCCAATTTTGCATCAGTCCTATTAGTAAGTGTTTACTCTCAAGCCATGAAAATCAAAGTTCCTTAAGATGATTATTCCTCAGTAACTCTAAGATCAAGTCACCCCAATGTCTTGTGTTCCTGTTGGATCTCTATTAAGTATATTTTAAATCCTAATTTTGGAGATTTAAAACCAGGTAACTGGTTAAAGGCTGAGAATAAGTAACATGATTCTTGTTACATGTGTTATTTTTTTGATTGTTTGTTTGCAAAGGGGAGTTTATGAGACGTATCAAATCTTTTTCTTACCAAAGTCTTGTGTTAGGTGGTTTATAGTTTTTCTGGTTAACCAATCCTTTTGGAAATAAAGACTTTTTACTACAAAAATTAAATTTGTTTGGACTTCCACTTGAGATGGTAGTAAATAGACCATAAGATATCCAATAAAAATTGCCATATAAATTACAAAGCATTTATAATTGTTGTCTATTTTTATCAATGCCAAATCAGTTGCAATCCACTTTATGTCCACATGTTAAGATGACAAGAAGGAGTTCAGAGCTATATTTCCCCACCACGAGACATCGGGTCACTCATCAATCACCCTGCCAAAGCATTTTTAAAGGAAATATGTTGTAGCAAATGAAAATAAAGCCTTGGCTTCTTTAGACCCAGAATTGAAAAAATTAAAAAAGATATGGTGCTGCTTTTAATTTAAACTTTGAGTATTAAATACATTTTAGCCATATTTAGTGTCTGCTCACTTTTTCCAGAAAGGGTACACCATACATTCTCACATAACTGTAACTCTTTAGAAACTTAGTACAGGTCAAATCCATGGCTAAAATGTTAATACAAAAAAATTCTCCAGGTCAAATTATTTCTGTCACCTAAGAAATAGCCCAGATATTTCAAGCAATAGCGTAAAGGAGTTACACATTAAAGTGTACCAAAACAATCAGTACCCTTTCCCTGCAGAGTTAAATACTTATATCCTAAAGATATGGACACTGTTGTCCAAACAAAACTAAACAAATGTTTGATGCCTAATCCCCACACAGAATGACGGAAGACATAGACATTCTCTGATTATTAAGTGCTATTAAATTTAGTAAGAGTTCATTTTATTTTTCATACTGCCCAAAATAGGGAGAATGAAAGAAAATAAATTCGTCCCCTTTGAAAATGAGATACAGGGCCTCCCTGGTGGCACAAGGGGTTAAATGTCAGCAATAGGAAGCTGTCCATAGCCTCTGCAACAAGAGTTTGATCCCCAGCCCAGGAGCTAACCCACATGGCACAGCAGACCTCTCCTGTCTGGCCCGCTGCTCCCTCAGCAGTGTATTTCAGTCAATCTGCCTCTGTCTTTGGGGAATCCTCTCACCTCCACCACCCTCCTCCTCCACCTCTGGCCTGCACCGCAGCTCTTGTATGCATAAATAAATATTTCAAAAAAAAAAAGAAAATGAGATGCTACAACAAACTATAAATAGCAGCTGAATCTTAATGAGCATGAATATAATTCTTTAAAGCCTTTGAGATCTCTGAGCAAAAGATCTGTACTGAAATGTCAAATTTAAATAATGGCTTCTCTGCTTTAGAAACACTATTGGTTCAGAAGGTTTTGTACACTCTGTAGGCAGAGAGGAAGAAGCTGTCTGATGGTTAGGCACAAAGAATCTGGGTTCAAGCCCCTCTATACCCTTGAGTAGCTCTGGGGCTAGTTAGTTTACCTTTTCTTGGCCCTAAGCGTTGACACAAGCTTTCTTACACTTAAGGATTTCTCTCTCTACCCCACCACTCAATTTAGCCAGTTCTCATATTAAGAGCAGTCCTGATGGTACCCTAACATAAGAGTCACTGAAAGCCAGTTTACCTACCCCTCAGTCTCTCACTTCTCCATAAACCAGTAAATGCTCACTTTGTGTTAAAGCTGGCTTCAGTTGCATTTCTGTCACTTATAAATGAAAATGTCCTGACAAATATAAAATATGCATGCAGTACTTCTATCCAGCTATAATCAGAGCAAACTGTAATTTCAGACTTTTCATTTAACATTCATAATGTCACAGCATTCATTAACATTTTCTCATATTGCTCTAAATTCTTCCGAAGACTCAGAATATGTTCTTAACTACTTCCTGGCTTTAGAATTGATTGGTAATAGTTCTATTTTAAGATTCTGTGTTTAGGGTCTCCCTGGTGGCACAAGGGTTAAGACGCAACTTATGAAGCTTTCCGCAGCCACTGCAGCACGAGTTCGAACCCCAGCCAGGGACCTACCCACATGGCACGGCAGACCTCTCCTGATGCCCACCACTCCCCTCAGCAGTGTATTTCAGTTGATCTGCCTGTCCTGTTCCCCACTCTGGTGAATCCTCTCATCGCCCCCATCCCCTCACACCTCTGGCCTGTATCCCCGTTCTTGTATACATAAATAAATAAACCTTAAAAAAAAAAAAAAAGAATATCTTAAAAGATTCTGTGTTTGAACGGTTTTCTTTACTCAAGTTAGTATTAGCAAAAGGCAAACATCTTAACAGACTCCTTTACAACACTCGAGAGTTTGTAATAGTAAAGATTCTTTTTTCCCCAAATGTTGGCATGCAACTCCCTCTGGGTAATATTAACCTGGAATTTACCAGTCTACCTGGGAAATCAGAAGGGCCCTTGTAAAAATACCCAAATCTCTCTCCTGCTCCTGTATCCACTACATTCCTGCTACTCAAAGCAAGATCTGCAGCCCAAGATCATTAACAAAAAGTTCATACCATCCTACAATGAGACAAATACGGAAGGCAAATTTAACACTGCCACAATATTTAAGAGTATGATTACTTTTCTAGCAATTCCCTTTTTTTTTTAAATTACATTTAGCAAATGGGACCAGTCCATAACAATGGAGATTAACTGACCCTTCACCACAGACATTCTGAAGCACTGCATTATGTCATTCTCCCTCACTGGTCAAAAAGAGAGGCATGCCTGCAAATCTTAGACTGAATTTCTCAGATGCTTCATACCTACACAGTATGCTCCTTCCAGACTTGTATACCTATAGATCTACGCTTAAGCTCCCCATACTGGCGCTTTGTCTCATTCCTCTAACATTTTACCTATCAAGCAAGATACATGCCCCATCACCCTCTGGTTTTGCCACAGAATTTCCCAGATTAGCAGCCTACTTCCATTTCCTTGCCTTCCAATCACACCCAACTCACTATAATCGAGTTCCATAAGCAGATGATTAAAATAAACCCTTCTAAACCATCAAGAACCTCTAAACAATCACCACTATCTCTACTGCACCCATGCACGGCACCCAAATCTTTGTACCATCTCCTTGGCTTCTGGGCTCCCCCGGCTCTCTCCAGTTTCCGAGTGCTTCTCTCAGTTTTTGCAGCCTCTTGATCTTCTACAAATGAAAATGCTCATTTTCCCCGAAATTTTACCTAACTTGGGCCTTTTCTCAATCACACTTGTTACTTCAATCCACTCCCATCTCTTCGATCATTAGCTCAAAATAAACTCCCAAGCTACACTTTCAGTCCTGGCCTCTGCTTTTGAGTTCCAGCCCCCACTCCCCAAATGCCTACTGGACTAACCCTGTATATAAGTGCCACGATTGCCATATATTTCTATCACTAGAATGTTGCCTGTGCTCCTTAGTCATTCACCAAATTACTTTTCTCATATGCCAGGCACTCTGGGTAAAGCAACAGACACAACTGACATGGTTATTCCTCCCAGCACTTACAATACGGAAGAGCAGGCAGGTCAGATGAGATATAACAATCACAGATGGTAAGTAGATAGAGGACAGTGTGATCAAAGAGGGCTCTCTAAGAAGGGGGCATCTAAGCCAGGAGCAAAAAGTACAAGAGGGCCAGCACACAGTGAGGAGTGTAGATACTGGTTCAAGTGCATTGAGATGATGACATATTTTAAGAAACAGCATTAACATTTATTTCATAGTCTGAAAAATATCCCTTTGGTCGCATTGAAATAATAGCATTGTGGGGGCAAAATGGAAATAAAAGACTACTTCAGAAGTTGTGCAGTAACCCGAGTGTGAGGCCAGAGAAACTTAGATAAAAGTGCAGAACAAACAGAGACAGAACTCACGGTCCTGAAAGTTTTTTACCTGGCCACACTTGTCATGTGGACTACCACTAGATTGGATCCAAACATCCCCGGTTCAGAGCTCTTGGTGGTTTTCTGTTACTTACAGAAGGAATATCCTATTTAAAGCCTGTCACAAGGGGAGCCAAGTCTACTTTACCGCTCCGTTTTCCCACTGCACTTGACAATCTTTTCAGACTAAGGTTCACATTCCAGAACACAGCCTACACTCTGCCAACTCTGCCTTTGCCCAGGCTTTTCCCCAGTCTCTCTACCACCTTCTTTTCCTCTTCTCCCCATCTCAAATCCTACTAATCCCACCAATCCAACAAGCTCCAGCTAAGTACCACTACTAACAGGTAAGAGTTTGAAAGTGATCACTTTATCATTAGTGCCTCCTACTAATTTGCCAGTTACCCATTCAAAGGGACCATGATGTACAGGAATGGGAGAATAAGACAAGTGCTGATGAAAAGATAGAAAAGGAATCAGCTAGATCTTATGTACGACCTAGTTGATAAAATTTTAAAGGCCAAAGAATAAAAGGACCAATTTCTATTATAAAACTCTAAAGTCCCAAATTTAGAGAAACATTAATGTAACATGTAAGTCAATAGGCCATAATGTCCACCCCTGGAATACTGTATATCCGGAAACAAACAACACAGGGAGCAAATTCAGAGGGCAGAAATTCACGACTATTTAGAAAACTCTGCTTGAAAGATTTTCCACATATTTAAAGAGACATAAGAGATTCTAAAGGGATGTAATTCTAAAGGGATGTAATTTCAAATGCTAACTGGGCTATTTCAGAGCAGGATTGGGGAACCATGGACCGAAGACCAAAACAGTCCACCATCTGTTTTTATACAGAATGGTTTTTACAATTTTAAATAATTGGAAAAAATTTAAAAATAAGATTAATATTCCATAACACATGAAAATGATATGAAATACAAATTTCAGTCTCCACAAAATAAGTTTATTGGAACACAACCATGCTCAGTCACTTATACATTGCTATGGCTGCTTTAGTGCTACAACGGCAGAGTTGAATAGCTGGGACAGAGACTATATGGCCCACAAAGAGAACATAACATTTCCTATCTGGCCTTTTACAGAAAAAAACTGCCAATGTCTCAGATAGAAAAAAAAAATGACCACATGGGTGAGAACTATCACGCCATGAAACTTGCCATTTTTATGAGAAAAGATGTCAAGCCAGAAGGCCTCCCCAGTGGCGCAGCAGTTGAGCGCTGGGCTGCGGGACTGCCCACAGCCTCTGCAACACCGATTTGATCCCAGGCCACCTCAAGGGTCACACATGGTGCGACAGACCTCTCCTGCCGCACCTGCTGCTCCCCTCAGCAGTGTATTTCGTCAGTCTGCCTGTTCTGCTCCCCACTGTGGCTCTGGTGAATTCTCTCACCCTCCCGCGCTTCTGACTGTACCCAGTGCTTGTATAAATAAATAAATCTTAAAAAAAAAAAAAAAAGATGTCAAGCCAGAGATTAAGAAAGACAAGGCTATACCTGTGATTATTTGATGTAAATCAAATGAGAGATTTTGGCTTCCAATCCTGCTGGAGTATGGGATTTATCATTCTACCTCAGACAATTAGAACGCTGGACTAAATATGTGAAACAACTGTTTTCAGACACAGGATACCTAGCAGCACAGGACTGCAATCCCTGATGAAGAGAAACAAGTAAGGGAAATCAGTAGATAGCCCTGGCCTTCTCCCTGGAGGCACATCCAGACTGCAGAGGAGATAGGGGATTCCAAGCAGCAAAAAAGACAGACACTGGAGATTGGGGAACTTGAAGCAGCTGAAAACTGCAGAACAAAGTTCTGGAGGGGTGAGGGCTTCGCAGAGAAAAAAGCTCCAAAAACATGCACAGGGCCAATGGGTCTTTGCAGAAGGAGCTGTGAATACAATGGTTTCCCCAGAGCTCACAGGAAGCTGGGAATCCTCAAGTTCCCACTAGCCAAATTAAGCAGTCCTTACTGATTACTCAGGACATTTGGTACAGACCCAAAAAGGCAAAATTATCCCAAGAAAACTACAACTTGAAATGAATGAAGCCTAAAAACATGTCTTGAAAGGATCAAACTCAACTGCAAGTAAATTAACTGCTTACCAGAAAATAGCCCAATAATCTCCAGATGAAGAGCAAAAAATCTAGGCACCCAACAGCATAAATATGCAATGTCCAGTATTCAATCAAAGCTTAACAGATCTGCAAAAAAAGCAGAAAAATGTAACCCATAACTAGAGAAAAACCAGTCAATACAAAACAGATCAAAAAAATATAGAGATGATGGGATCAGGAGACAGGATATTAAAGTAGCTATTAAAGGTATATTCAAATATTCGTAGAAGCGCTCCTCAACCAAAGCTCTCCCCAAGAGAATAAGCCCTACACAAGTTTATCTCTTATCTCTCAAGGATGGTGCACAGCTAGTACTATTCTAGATGCATACAAAAGAAGTGGATTCATTATGCACAACAGATAATGCATTTGACTCAATTCTCTAGAACCAGTTGAGAGGGGCAATAGAAGAGAAATACAAAATACAAAAACATACTGAGAGATATAGAAGACATAAAAAAGAACCAAGTAAAACAAAGAATAAACATACACACACCCCTGAAAAGTAAATATTCAGCAGATGGAATTACTATCAGATGAAATAATTGCAGAAAAGGTACCCAGAACTAGAAGACACAGAAATAAAAATTACCCAATAGTGAAGCACAGAGAGGGGGGAAAAAAAAAAAAGTAAATTGAGATAACATGATTTAACTTTTAGGCTGCACCGCTTTCAATCAGTACTAACAAGGATATGTGACAGTGCCATAGTATCGAAAGCCACAGGATAGGGGGCTCCCTGGTGGCGCAAGGGGTTGAACACAGCACTGTGAAGCTATCCGCAGCCTCTGCAGCATGAGTTCGATCCCCAGTCGGCCAGGGAGCTACCCCATGGTGCAGCAGACCTCTCCTGTCTCGCCCACTGCTCCCCTCAGCAGTGTATTTCAGTTAGTCTGCCTGTCCTGTTCCCCACTCTGTCTCTGGTGAATCCTCTCAAGCCCCACTCCTCTGGCCTATACCCCAGTTCTTCATTGCATAAACAAAATAAATAAATCTTTAAAAAAAAAAAAAGCCACAGGATAAATATTTTAGCTTCCTGAGCTAATGTTAATTAGGATTCAAAGACATTGGTGTGCTTTGCCTCGGCTGTTTCAGGGCTTGATCCTCTAAGGGATTTATGTTTAAATATTCCCCTCCTCTCTCCTCTACAGTTGGGATTCTGCACGTTTGGCCAGGAGCACTTCACAGAAAAAGTTTAAATAACACTGCTTAATATTGAAGAAATCACTAAGAACATCAAGCCATTTCATTTCTAGTTCACCTGTGGAATGACCAATATTGATTTTTAGATGCAAAACCTAAAGTTTTGTTGGAAAAAGGCACAGAGTTGCTACAATACATTCCCTCCAACACTCCTGCAAGAAACCACCAAAATGACAAGTCATCAAGCATTATCTTGTGATAGCAGATCAATTTTAATTCTAGCACCTGAAGCTATACAAGGGCACGCTTTACAAAACCTCATGGACCTGTTGTACACATTCAGTAAAGTGACAACTGTGCAATACCACTTAGCATCTCAACATCAAGAACATACTTTTGAATTGTTTAAACACAATCCACGGAATTAAAAACAAAATCAGAAGCCACCCACAGTTTTACTAATCCTTAATGAAAAATTTGACACTTACTACTTGATAGAACAGTCAATATCTAGTAGGGGATACTGAAAGTGATTTCAGATTCACATCCTGTTGTACTCTATTGGGAAGGTTTCTTGAGAAAATGTGACTGGCCGAAGGTGGGCACAAATGGACCAGAACAGTAAGTAAAGTTCTACCACAGTTTCTGCAGTTTTGCTCTTTTTTCTGTCAGTTAAAAGTGAACAGTGAGAATTAAATACTTATCTTTACATATACACAAGGTATGCTGTGAAAGCATATTTGCTTACAAACATATAAAAATACTTGTTAACTAGTTTGATAAGAAAATAATGTATAAAAGTATATAGCAAAAAGATTAATCATCTCTGACCCTGGAAAGATCAATTCCATATTTTATATTACAAACAAAAACAGTTTTAGTTGTTTGAATCCCTTATCCAGAAATACTTGAAAAGGAAGACAGAAATTATTTACTTTTCCTCTCAATATGGCTGTGAAGATACTTCAATTGAAAAACCAAGACCATCGAAACGCCTAAGTCCAGAATGAGTTCAAATATTTGGCCACATAGAATATCATCATCTTAAAAGGAGGAATAATGATAAAGACTTTATAAGCAGGTTTTAATCTATAAATACAATAGGCATTTTGGTATTTTTGGCTACTGGAAAACAAAGACTATAGCATCAGTAAAGGTCTGAGATGTCTCATGTTTATGGATTTAATTCAGTGTATTTCAGGTTAACTAAAATTGACATCAAAATTTTTAGATAGGCAAAAATTCACATTTTAAAAAAACTCCCTATGCTTCTATGTAGAGAACAGTAGGCAATAGGACTCCAGAAGTTAAAAATTATTTCACAACCTGTGACTTAGGCTTGTCAAACAGCTGCATTCCAAAACTGATTTTTCTCTATTAAAATGTAAGCCCTTAAATAAGAATGTCTGTGTATATACATATTTTAAAAGAATCAAATAATCTTTGAAGCAGCCTTAGTGTTACCTTTAAATCTGTCTTGAAATGACCATAGGAGTAGCTCACAGAAAGGATTAGCCAGCTTCTGGTCTAAGGCTACCATGGTGATGTATGTCTAAGGCTAGAAAGGTACCAACAAGATGTAAACCATAAGGAGAGAGGGGGAAGATGAGGGCTTTTCCTGGCAGTTGGAAGCTAAAACTCAAGGGATTCTTAGAAAATGACACAATGGCAGCCTTTATTGTCTTTTTCTTTCCGTGTTGGTTCTGGTGAAGGAGGACATTCCTGCTCTTGAAATTTCCTGTAAGACAGAAAACTCTACATGTAATTGCCTTCTTGGAAATGAATTATTACAAATGCAGGTTATTTCTGGACAAGTCTAGTTCATAGGCTTATGTTTTTCAGGGTTCAATTTCAAGTAATCAATCAAAGCAAATCTTTGGGGCGGGGGAGGTACAAATCCTTCAACATCAGCATAAACCCAACAGTGCGACTTTCATTAATGTTGAGTCCTGAATCAGGGAAGATGCTGAACTCAGCAACTTGTAAGTTCTCGTTCCAATCTGAGATTCTGTTAACTCTAAGGTGTACTTAAGGATACATATCCATGACTGGAACATGGTAAAAATTAACCTGGTAAAGTATACAGTCCCTATCCTTGTCCTGAAAATTTACTAGCTACCAGTCTTGGTTTTTTTGAAGGGAATAAAAAAAAAAATCTTTTTTATAGTTGCCCTGTGAATAAAGTAAGATCTTTTTATGTTTCAATGCGTAACGGTACATGGCATTTAAAAAGCCTCCAGTAAGTTATCTCTATAACTCACTAGGCAGCACATCAGTCTCTCAATCTGAAAAAAGTCTCCACTACTCCTTCCTCACTCTTGACTAACAGATATGGATAGATTCTGAGGATCAAAATCAAGGACAAATTTTTAAAAGGCACTAAGAAGTACTTTAAGGCACTAGTTCATCAGTGTGTGAACATGTCTATGTACACATTAAAATATATGTAACATGAAATTTACCATCTCAACCATTTTGAGGAGTACAGTTCAGTGGCATTAAATACATTCACCACATGATGCAGCCAGCACTACCATCTAGCTCCAGAAATCTTTTCATCTTGTAAAAGTCAAACTGTATTCATTAGATATAGCAGAACTCAGATTTTTAACAAATTATTAAAAACCAAAAAATAATCCTCACCCCCCCCCCTCCCAAAGAGAGCAAATACCTTGCCAAGGGGCTATAAAAAAATATAATAAGCCCATAGCTCAAATGTCAATTATATACACAATTAACACAAGCCCACCCTATATGCCTGTGAAACCATCTAACTAGCAGAGAAACCAGTAGATCTTGAACGTGGAGGGTGAGGTAGGGGCCAAGATGTGAATCAATCAAATGAACCCCACCCACTAAAGCAAGTCACTCTTCCTCACATACCACACACACAGGAGCTCCAGCCAACCTCACCCATCGCTTCAAACTTCCTGGAACCCATTAACACTTTCTGAACCACAGGGGCCTCTGAGGCCAGCTAAGAGAAAAACCTGTAATCTGGGAAACTACGCTTCATGTCCAGGGAAGTGTGAAAACTCCACTGCAGTCTACTCATGACCTGGGAAGAACTGGGCAAGAAGCAAGGCTCTGGAATTAGGTACTGATTCAAGTCCCGGCTCTGCCATTTAATACATCTGAACTTTACACAAGTTATTTAACTTCTCTGTGCCTCATTTCTCTTACCTGCAAATGAGGATAAAAAGAAAGTACCTAGCTTCTAGGGTTGTGTTGAGGATTAAATGGGATGTAAGTAAAGCTCACCAGGGTATCTAGCTGGTGTCATCACCTCTTTATATCACCATCTTTGGAAGCTACATATATTCTTTTCAACCCTATGTATATCCTCTACCTCAGTATAATTCAATTAGGTTTTATATAAGGAAGTAGCTGGAATACAGTATGTATGTAGTTAAAAATTTTAATATGCCACATGCATTAGCCTCTAAAACATAACCCCTCCTACTCTCTCTTACTGAAAACAGTTAATGGCATTTTTTTTCTCACTTAATAGTTTTTAAAAGTACAGTGTGATTACCCATCAAATTCAAGAAGTTAAAACAAAGATCCAGAATGTGTTTGCTTACCTTATAACCCGGACAAGTTCGTGGAAAGCTTGATCTACATTCATTCTAATCTTTGCTGACGCCTCCATGTATGTTACCTTAAGTTGTCGTGCTAATTGCTGTCCTTCTTCCTGTGTTATCTGAAATTCCAAGAATTCTGTGTGAGATCTAGTATTAACATGAAGAACTGCTCCATCTAATCCCCAGCCACAGACGACACTGTTAATCCAGTCCAACCCAGACTATTTTATCACAAGATGAAAAGAGACTTGTGCTCAACATGAAATGATGGCCACCTCCACAGAACTCAGAACAAACTTAGGACACAAATCGGAAAGAAAAGTACAAAGTGCTATCAGTCTACAGATCAGGTAGTCGGGGAACGCTTCCCTGGGGAAGTGATATTCAAACTAGAGTTAAATAAAGATTATGGAGTTAGTCAGGGTAGGGTAAGGAAGCATTCCCAACCAAGGAAATGGCAGGTGTGAAAGCCATGAAAGTGGATGGACTTTCCAAGCTCCAGAACCTGAAAAAGCCTACCAGGGCTGGCATAGAGCATGCCAAGGGAGAAAAAGGCGAGAGGTGTGGCTGAAGAGGAGGGCAGGTCTTAAGAGCCCAGTCGATCATCTTCATCTCTCTATTCCACAGTAATGGGTACACAGGAGACATTCAGTATGTGGTGAAAAATGAATAATGAATAGGATCACAAGCCCTGACAGCACCTTCCTTACATTAGGAGGTGAAGGGTGATAGAGCTGATTGACAAATCAAATGGTAGGCTAGAACAGGAAAATACTAATGGAGTAAGTAAATGCATATATTTCAAATGTAAAAGGTGTGAATGGTGCTACTGACCTAAAATTATTAAACTAATTTATATTCACATTCATACAATGAGGCTAAAAATTGTATTTCTAAAAAAAAGACTTTCATTACAGTCATTACCAAAGGTAAACACTTGCAGAAAAGTCAAAAAGACAGTACTTACTTAGGAACCTATAGAGGCACATTCTTCTGGTCTTTCCAGTGATGTACATTTCTCTCTACAGAAATAGGGTAACTTTTGTATATTTCTCTTAATTTCTGGAAATAGGATAAACTCCCTTATATCTAGACATTCTTTTATAAAAGTGATGGGGTTTTCTATATAAACAATCATGTAATTTGCTAATAAAGATAGTTTCATTGCTTCCTTTCTGGCATGGCTGACTTATTTCTTTTTCTAGCCTTATCTCACTGCCTAGAACCATCAGTACAATGACAGCAGTGGAGAGAGGGGTAGGTACTTTTGAGTTGTTTTTAATCTTGAGGCAAAGCACTGTCTTTCCCCATTAAGTATGCAGTCAGTTGTTGGGTTTTATCGTAGAGGCCCCTTTTATCAGATTAATAAAGTTCTGCTTAAAAAAAGCTTTTATCAGGAATGGATATTGGATTTTATTAAATGTACTTTTCTGTTTCTAGAGATCATATGATTCTTCATTCTTAGTCTATTAATATGGTGGACTACATTGATCCATTTGGTATGCCAGACCAACACTGTATTCCCAGAATAAACTTTACTTGGGTGATGATACATTGTCCTTTTAATATGTTATTGAATTCTATTTATTAAAATTTTATTAAGGACTTTTAAATCTATGCTCATGTGAGGTAATGGACTATTGTTTTCTTTTCTTACTTTTTTTTCTGGCTTCATATAATGCACTGGAAAGAATTCTTTCCTCTTCAACTTTCTGGAACAGTTTCAGCAAAATCAGTTGGGTAAAATTCACCAATGAATCCATCTGAACTTGGAGTTTTCTATTCTTTTTTGTTTGTCTTACATGAGCTTTGGTATTTTCTATCCTATAGCTTGTTGTCTTTATTGGTATGAAGTTGTTCATAGAATTTCTATGTAATTATTTAAGTATCTGAAAGTCTGCAGGTATCTCTTCCATTACTGATATTGGTAAAATGTGTCTTCTTTACCTGATCATCCTGGCTAAATTGATTACTGTGATCTTCTAAAAACCACTTTTTGGTATTTATCTTTCCCATGGTTTTTCCACTTTCAAACTCATTGATTTCCAACCTTATCTTTATTATTTCCCTTGTTCTGATTACTATTGTTCAGTTTGCTTTTTAAATTTTTCTTCTAGTCTAAAACAGATGCTAAAGTCATTGAATTGAGACTCTTTTCTAACATAAGCATTAAGTGCTATAAATTTCCTTATATATGCTTCTTTAGGAGCACCCTAAAAATTCTGGTAAGTTATCTTTTCATTGTCAATCAATTCATAATATTTTGTAATTTCTTTTTTTTTTTTTTGTATCAAGGGTTATTTAGAAATATGCTATATTTGGAGATTTCCTAGATATGTTTTGTTATTTCTATTATTGATTTCTGTATTTTCTGGTACTGATTTCCAATTCAATTCCCCTGTGGACAAAGAACATGTTTTCTGACTAGAATCCCTTCAAATTTATGGAGATTTGTTCTATGATTCAATCTCATTTTAAAAAAAATAAATATGTTCTGTTGTTGTTGGGTCAAGTATTCACTAAATGTCACTTAGGATAAATTATTCAATAGTGTTGTTCAAGCCATCTATATATTTACTAAATTGTACTTACTAGGTCAATTCTCTTTGCAGTTTTTTTCCAGTTTTGCTTCAAGAATGTGAAATTGTTACTAGCTCCCATGAATGTTTGGGACAGTTCTGTCCCTTTGATGAAGTAATCCACTTATTACAAAACATCTTTATTTTTATTAATATTCTTCAGTCTGAGATCTACTTTGATATTTATATATCCATTTCAACATTCTTTTCATTAGTGTTAGCATGGCATATTTTACCTTATCCTTTTCTTTTCTTTTTTTTTTTTTTTTAATAGAGGCATGTTTTATTTATTTATTTTGTTTGTTTGTTTGTTTTGTTTATACATGCACTGGGTACAGTCAGAAGCGCGGGAGGGTGACAGAATTCACCAGAGCCAGAGCGGGGAGCAGAGCAGGCAGAAGGACCGAAGTACACTGCTGAGGGGAGCAGCGGGCGGCAGGAGAGGTCTGCGCGCCATGTGGGATCCTACGCCGGTGGCCGGGGAGCAGCCGGGGATCGAACCGGTGCCGCAGAGGCCGCGGGCAGCTTCGCAACCCAGCGCTCAACCGCTGCGCCACCGGGGAGGCCCCCTTATCCTTTTCTTAACCCATTTGTATCTTTAAAATTTAGAGTAGATTCTAGGGTCTTGCTTTCTATTCTCTTCATCCAACCTGACATCTACCTTTTAATTCAAGTGTTTACACTATTTACCATCAATGTGATTGATATAGCAGATTCATCTTGAAATTTGTTTTCTGTCCATCCATGATTTGTTCTATATATCCTTTTTCTACCTTCTTTTGGGTTAATTATAATGTTTTTATGATTCCTTTTATGTCCTTTGCTAGCTAAAGAACGATACATAGCTAGTATGTTATTTTAATGACTACATTAGTTTATAATACACATTTTTTACTCATCACAGTCTAATTCAAATATTATACTAATTTATATAAAATAGTATGTTTCTCCCTCATTCTTTTTTTACTGTTACCACCTTTTATTTAATCGCCTATGTTTTAAAGAGATCTAAGTAATAAAAGTATTTATATTTACCCACATAACTGCCATTCCTGGTACTAGTACTTTCTTTCTTTGTATAGACCAAGATTTTCATTTATTATCATTTTTCTTCAGGCTGAGGACTTCATTTCACATTTCTTGTCATGTAGGTCTGCTGGTAATAAATTATTTCACCTTTTGTGTACCTGAGAAAAGTTTTTATTTCACCTTCATTTTGAAATAAAGTTTAGTGGGTATTGAACACCAGGTGAAAGTTTTTTCTTTCAATACTTAAAAGATTGTTGCTCCACTTCTTCTGGCTTGATTCACTTTCTCTGAGAAACAATGATGGCTGATGTCATCCTTGTCTTTATTCCTATGTTTGCAAAATATTCTTTTTTCTCTGGTTATTTTCAAATTTTCTCTTGATTACTAGCTTTGAGTAATTTCATGTGATTAATGTGATACAAGACAAAATGCTGTAATTTGCATTATATTTCATGTGCTCAGGGTTTGATGAACTTCTTAGATATGTGCATTTGTAGTTTTCATTAAATTTTGAAATTTTTTATCACAACTTCTGTTAATCCCCCTTCAGTGTATTTTTCATCTCCAAACACTGTAGTTTTAAAGTTCTGGAAGTTTGATTTTGATCTTTTACATCTCAACTTAACCTTCAGTTTTTTCTCTAGCTTCTTGGACATATGGAAGATGATAATAATAATACTTGTTTTGATGTTTCTATTTACTCATCTGGGTCATTTCTGGGTCCATTTTCATTTGTTGTTTTTTTCTTCTTATTATGGGTCCTTTCTCCTGCTTATATTTAGATGCTTGCTAATTTTTGAGGGATGTCTGGGTACTAGATTATTATCTGTTGGGGACTAGATAATTTGTATTCCTGTATCCTTAAATTTTCTTCTGGAATGCAGTTATTTGGACAACCTAATACAACAAGAATTACAAGGTAATTCTGATCAGAAAAATTATTTCTGGTCCCATCTAAGTTTAAGGTAGTGTTCCCTCTAATTTTTTCAGGCAATTTGCTCTCCAATTTCAGATTTCATTCCTAAAATTCAGCAACTTCAATGTGATAGCATTAAGTTATTACATAAATATATATACATCTACGAGTTACTTTATAATAGTTTATCCTGTTGTGTTACAAAGGGTAGCAGATAGATTTTACAAAGCTCTGGTATATGCAAGTTTATGTAATTTTTAAATTTACCCCACCTCTCTTCAAAACAACAAATATACTATCAGGATTATGGTTTTGAAATATCAATCCAATCAAGCAAGCAATTTACAATAATGTAAACATGTAAGGAAAGAACGCTTCACAGAACCATCCATTTAGAAAGAAAAATTCCTATTTTAGGAAAATTTGACACAGGAAATTTCTTCCTACAAAAATATCTCCAAGTTGTCACAAATTCTGTTCCTTTATCCTGGAATGTCAATCTTTTTTCTCCCAAAGCTATCTCTGCTCAATTTGTTTCTCACTAATAGCTCAAGATGCAAGCAGTTGAAACATCCCCAAAGTGTTAATGCTGTTTTAGAACAGCATCCCAGAGCACCCAAAACACCCTCTGACACACCAGTGACTAAAGTCTTAACAAACCACACACCATTTTGCTGTCTCATTCTCCCACCATAAGGACCTTTGTAGCAAGGGAGTAAGGCAGATTTGTCTATATACACCCAGAGCCTAAGAAAAGCTGTAGTAGTTAACTAAACAAGTATCTGAGCAAATAGAGACCAATCAAATAAATGTCTTCAAGTAACAGAAAAGATGTTAAGAAAAATTAAAATATCTGAAATCAATCTCTATAACTTACTTACTTTATTGACATAAATTTGATATGGAGAGGGAAATAAAAAGGCCCTTAAGAATTTTGCTATTTGTCTTTATGCTCTATCACTCTTCAAAAGGGCATCTTACCCTACCCTTCCTCCAAAATGTAATTCTGCTAGAGAGGAACAGCAAATGACCTATTTTTATACCTAGTGGGAAAAATTAATGAACAGTCTGGATGATAAAACAATCCCACTGTGAAGGCTGTTTACATGCTTCATTTATTTATTTTTAAAGGATAGTTTCACATCACTGTCTTCCAGGAACTGAGGTCAGCAAAGTTTATAAACACATTTCTGCTCAAGAACTCTCTAAATATAAAGCTGCTTTGGAAATCACTGGTGTAGTATAATTTTTAATAATGAAATAAAAAAGTATCATTACCATCAAAGCAAATAAAAATGAACAAAAAGGATACTATATGGAACAAAGCCAAAGCAAGTACACACACGAGGATTTCCTAGAGGTTCCCTGAATTAGAGAATTTTATAAAGATACCAAATACTGACAACACCTTATCTCCTGGATATTCTGATTTGGTAGATCTAAGCGCTACACAAAAATGTTTTGCTTAAAACAACCAAGCCAAATCTGATACAACAAATTCACAGATCTATATATGGGAACCTCTAGTGAGACTCAGTGAACATTAGTAGAAATTCACAAGAATATGGACATATGCATATACTGATATAGCTATTCTATAAGTACATATCTAGATGGATGGATGGATGGATGGATGGATGGATAGATAATCTCCAAATACAGAAGAGCAAAATGGGAACAGGAAAGCAATTTTGTCTGAACAAACTGGGCTTAATAGGATAGACCACAATGTTGCAATACTTACTTAGGAATATAATGAGTTAATTAATAACCTGAGTTTACAGAAGCAAAATGTGTTTTGTTTTTAAAAAATATCTATTATGTAGAATCATCATATTGATGTCTTGTTCACTGATGACCTGATTCATTCAGCAAATATTTAATATTTAATGAAGCTTTTATTTGTTGTGCTACTAGGGTCAGAGCATGAACAAACTATTAAGTCCTTATGGCACATACATTCAATGCTATGAGCCTTTTAGATACAGACAAGGCACAAGCAGGTAAAGCTGGAAGACTGTTACTCTATTACTTAAGAAGGAGGGATCCTTTTCTCTAGGAAGGTGCAGGGGCACACTGAGGGTCAAAGAAATAACAGGAATGGGAGTTAGCAAGCCTAGGTATCTATTATTAGTAGTACTGTATAATGGGTTCTTTTCTTGAATTAGCAGTGGCCACTAATAATTAAGCACCAATAATTACTGGGAAGCTAAAATAAGCCATGAAGGAAAGAGGGGGATAAAAACAGAAAGCAAAAACAATTCCTGTCAATTCTAGACAGGGCTGAGTCAAGCACAGGGAACTTGAAATCAGATAGATCATGAAGTCCACAATCCAAGCTCATACTGTATTAAATTTCAGAATTAATGTGCTGTCATACTTAGCTTTATATTTTTGCAAGGACAAGCAAATCATTTACCTACATTTTCTTACTGCACCTCTGATACGATAAACAAAATGATTAGTGTTTCTCTAAGGAGCCAGATATGTGGCAACACAAAATAGTCATTCTAATTCTACATATCTCTTTTCATTTAATGTAAACTTCAATGACTACTTTTTCTACTACTCTGTCATCAATTCCTAGGAAAAAGGGCTGAATAAATACTGGATGGATGGGCGGATGGATGAATGGGGAAAAGAAGCTAATCCAGAGATACAGAAGTCGAAAGGAAACATGCAGCGTCACTTCTAACAATCTCCTTACCTTGACAAGTTGAGGATCTTTGGAGCCAGTGGTAGGAATGTCCAGAGCTGACCCCCAAATTCAAAGAACATAAGAAACAGGCATTTGCTATCTAACAGAAAATAGGCTAGAAACTAGAGGAAAGCCCAATAGACCATGTCCAAGCCAAAGGCAGAAAAGAACAAACTGGGTTAACAACTAATGCAAGCCAGACTGATTACTAAGAACTTAAAGAAAAAGCCAAAAAGTAAAAATTACTGAACAGGGGAAAATAAGTATTTATGGGATCCCTACAGTCTACCCAGGGTCAGCTGTAGACAAGTAAGGGTGCCAAGACATCACAGAACAACAGCCTAACTGTGAAGAGAGACCAAAGATAAAGTATGCTTGTCTGTGAATATCTGAGCCCAGAGTAGCTGAACCCTAAAATACCTGAGATAGATAAGGACATGAGGAGCCAACAGAGGGCACTGGGAAGGAGGGAGGAGGCGTAGGGAACTGTGCCACAAAGCAAAGTAAACAAGTGCTTCAAAAAGAAGTGTGTGAGTAATTGTGTCAAATGTTACCAACATCTACGCAAGTGGTGACTTTGATGGGGCACTGAGTGCCTGGGGTCAGAGCAAGCAGGAATGGCAGGAAAGTAAGTACAGCCAATGTAGATAATACTTTTAGAGAGCTTTGTTATTAAGGAGGAACAACAAAAAGAAATGTGAAATTAAGAAAAAGATGTTGCTGCAGTTAATTTTTGTTTTAAAGACAACAGACACCGCAGCTTGTTATATGCTGGTCGGAATGATCATGTACTAGATGGAACAATCACTGGGGTGATGTCCCTGAGCTGGTGAAAGGAACAGGATCCAGTACCTACTGGAGAGGTGGTCACAGCAGGGTGAGCAGTTTATCCACGTAAGTGGGGCACATATTCACTTAGGTTAGTATGTAAGGAGGTTGGGACAGGAAGAAATTTCCCAGTGAAACAGGCCACCATTCATCATCAGCTGAGGAAAGGGTAAAAAGTGTGTAAGTTTAAGAATGAGACTAAGTAATAATCATCCAAACAAGTGAGAAATGAGTGAACTAGGAAAAAGTGCAGGGACGTGGAGTCACCACCATATGGATTTAATGGGCACGACTGTGAGGAGTCACTATGCCCAAGTGTAGGCGATAAGGGAACTAAGAAAGAGGAGACAAGGCATAAAGAGGCACATAAGTGTTCTTTGTGCCTATCCTTTAGATAGTAGAATCCACAGGAATGAACAAACCAAGCTGTCAGATGTCATAGCCACTCGCTTTTCTCCTTGGTTTACACATCTAAATCATTCAGCATATATATATATATATATATATGTAAAATTTATGATTATGTATATGGTTTAGGCAGAGAAAAAAATACAGATGAACTGACTCTAGAAAACTACACATCTTTCAGACGGTAGAAATATGAAACTTAATCATCCCCCATATTGTTTCTCTTACCACGCTGCTCTTTATTTTACTCTAAGAGCCTATAGTTCTCACAAAAATAAAAAACATACATGAACTTTTGTGATCCTATGACATAAAACAAAGTCAAAGTGGCACAATATATTGAATATCTGCAGACATTACACGTACTAATTCATATATGAAAGAGACCGAGTAGTAAAACTTATTCTACTTTTCTTGTAGGTCACCGGTATTAGAACTAGGCAACGTGACAACAGAAAATTCACTTATTAGTGGGACTTCAGAAAAATCCACACACTGCCAATTAAATCAAAGCCATTCTTTAAATGAAGTAATTGAGCATTAATATTGAATCAATTAGGGCCTCCCTGGTGGCGCAAGGGTTAAAGACACAACCTATGAAGCTATCTGCAGCCACTGCAGCACAAGTTGGATCCCTGGCCAGGGAGCTACCCATATGGCACAGCAGACCTCTCCTGTCTCGCCCACTGCTCCCTTCAGCAGTGTATTTCAGTTGATCTTCCTGTTCTGTTCCCCACTCTGTCTCTGGTGAATCTTCTCACCACCCCCACCACCCCCACACACATACACACCTCTGGCCTGTATTCCAATTCTTGCATGCATAAATAAATAAATCTTTAAAAAAAATATTGAGTCAATTAGGTTTTCAGGGTTAACTTTAAGATTATCTCACTGCACTAGAGTTTTGGGTGTTACCCAGGAAAATGTAACCTGTGAAGAGAGCTAGGACAAATACTTGCGGCAAAGTCCACTGGAGTTCTATGTAGAATAACATGAAAACTAAATTCCTCAGATCTACTTCCTTTGTATTTCTTCCCTATTGCAAACAGGAAATTTACTTCTTTTTCTCTGAAAATATTTACTTGTAGTTTACTTCTCTAAAATCCAGTGTGCCACAATTAGAGCCTTTTTTTGATCCTGGGAATTTTTTATTTTTTCATTAAATATATCTTCATTTTACATGGTTACAATTGGTTTCCAAGCAGCAAATTCCTTCTCACCTGCCTTTGATGATCCAGATCTGCTTTATTACCAATTAAAATCATTGGGAACTCATCACGATCCTTTACTCTGAGAATCTGTCTTTGAAATTTATAAATTTCTTCAAAACTAAAAATACAAAAAGAAATTGATCAATTTGGTCAGGTATCAGAATTCAGCAAGTTTCATGCCCACTTAGTATTTTATTACTTTTCTTTTTTTCTATCAAAACAAGAAAATCAAATTCAATGAAATCGTCATCTAGGTATGAAAAGTGGGTCTACATTTCATATTGGTACAAACCTGCCTCTATCTGTGACTGAGAAGACCAACAGGAAACCCTCTCCAGTTCTCATATACTGTTCTCTCATAGCTCCAAACTCTTCTTGTCCTGCTGTATCCAGAACTAAAGGAGAAACAACAAACAACTGTGTTCATATTTTCATTTTATATGAATGGATTCTCCACAAGGACAGTCCCAGTCAGTGTATATCCTTTAGAGTACACCATTCTTGGTACATAAAGAAATGCACTCGCCTCTTAGCACTTTATTCTCAGTACTGAAGACAAATATATTCTAATGGTAGACAGTTTCAGAGTTATCTTCATCAGTACAGACTGATTTTGCAGTTAAGAATATGTTAGCATACCAATTACAAGGTTAAAAATATCAAATACATCTATGGAGATAGAGTCAAATAACCTCTGCTGTCATATGGATGCTTCGGCTCCTCTGTGGAAAGAACTGAAAAGGTAACTGTAAATTCAAGAAAGAAAATGTGGACTATTCCCCAATTATCACACTTTCAAGATGGCAGAGGCTAGTGTATTTCTCGATCTCTGTGGGTAAAAGAACATGACTTTCTTTAGTGGACAGGTGAGAAGTTTTAGCCATGCACAATACACAATTTGTTCAAAGGTTCTGGTGCTATAAAGTCTAAGCAAGTTAAATACTGAAGCTTTTTCTATATTCACTTCACCCATTTTAACCTTTGCCAAAATGCAGGCAGAGTTGAGGCCTGATCTGGTTTTTTCCAAATGTCCCAATAAACACAACTTCAACAGATTACAATGGCAGGACTAGTTTTACAAAACAAGAACAATCCAATTATCATTTTGCATTACATTTACTAAGGAATAGTTTAATTGCCTTGACTGATGTATGCAGCTTCATCAGTCAAAACTAGTGAAAGAGATGGGTTTATATTCAAGATTTTCTTATTAGATGTTTCAATCTGATGTTAAGCATTACAGTATTTCAATTGTACCACATAACCTAGCAGAAAACAGAATTCACCTTTTGAAAAATGGTATGTGAACTACCAAATAAAGAAAGCTTACTTACTATCTAGTCGGGCTGCTCTGTCATCTATCACGCACTGCTTTGTATAGGAATCCTCGATGGTTGGATCATAATCCGTCACAAAATAGGACTATTAAGAAAAATAATCTTATTTTAAAATTTGTGGTTATTTGCCTACTTAAGTACCAGTGTAACTTTATCAAATCCCACTTATCCAGAACTGATCAATATCCATTATATTAAAGTTTATCCTATGTCAATTCCCCATTATATAAAGTCCATTCTGAATACCTTCCAAGTGGAGAAAGGTACTAAGTACCTCTGATGTTTCATACCGAAATACACAAGAGATTATATATACATCTACTGCAGGGGTTTTTTTTCCTAATTAATTTAACATACTTAAGAATCTAGATCTCCAGTTATATTAATAGAAAAGCACAGTAAGTTATAATTCAGACATATTTACAATCCAATGGTAAGCATTTGTCCTAAGAACGAAACAATGGAGAAGACAACACGAGGCCTGCAAGAGTCCACCTGCCACCTTCTTCGTCCCCTGCTGCACCTCCCCCTGCAGTGACCTTTAGGGTTAACCGTCCCTAGGTCCGGCAACCAGCGCGCAGGGGGAGAACAGCAAAACCCTACATACCTGCTGCACCTCCCCCCGCAGTGACCTTTAGGAATGGCTTTCGCCACGGTCCCTAGGTCCGGCTGGGCAACCAGCGCGCAGGGGGAGAACAGCATAACACCCTGAAGCAGAGGAAGTTCAGCAGAAGTTCCCTGAAAAGACAGAAGCTTATCAATAGATAACGACCACCAGGAACCACTACAAGACAAACTTTAATCCCTTATCTGTCTTTCTAAACTTCCTTTTTTCTTCTATAATGGTCATTGTTTGTTATGTAGATCACCTCCCTGATGGTGATAGACTGAGCCCAAGAGCAAGCTAATTTCTTTGATATTCATTCCTGTGCTTTTGGAAAACATATATATACTGGTCACAAACTTAAAGAAAATGACACTCAGATTTTCACTCTTGAAGTGTGTCTGTTTGTCATTTCTTTCACCGACGCCCTGACCACCCTGCACGCTTCTCTCAACCCTGAGGTGGCCTCATCGTCTACTGCTGTGCTGGTCCGCGGCAGTCCCCCTTCTTTTCTTACACCTTGTCTTGTTCCCCTTCCAGTTGCCTTGTTTATTATAAGGAAACTTGATTTTAGGATTCTTTTCATTTTTAGAAATCTCAACTTTAACCTTTTACTAATACTTTTGTTGTTTTTTTTAATCTAAAATTCTATTTCTCTCTTCTGTTATCAGAGCCCGGGATCTTCTGCAATCATTACCAGGGAAAGGGCAGTTAAGGTGTCAGAGTAAGTAGGGAAAACATCTCAAGAAAAAAAAATCCATGTATTTCATTTCACAAAATTTCAGAAACAGTTTCAGTCACAAAGGGCCAAGAGCTGGGGCACTGACATCATCCTTCTTTTGTTTGGGGCAACTCCTTTGCCATCCCCCTTCTTGACTGCATTCCTCAAAAGTCCGTTTCCCAACGGGCTCAATACAAAATCTAAAGGAATGATTTGAAGGAAGACAGTTTAACGCTAGGATCCAGTGCCGAAGGTGTTCAGCCATTCTTTAGGCAAAGGTTCCTGGCAACTGGACCTGCAGGCTCCAGATATCAGGCATTCTCAAGTGACCAGCACAAACACCAGAAAGCGACCCAAAGCAGGAATTCTGAACAGAGCAGTAATGAAACCTCTGGTTTGGGGAAGGCAGGGAGAGGAGACAATTCAGATCTGCCTGCCAATGTGACTTTACGTATTTATTTTATGTTTGAAGGACACTTTCCACATTTTAATTATATTTTAGGATTAACTTTAATCACAAAATTCAGTATCCATAATCTTATTTCCCTTTTGGTGGTTTCACTTAAACACATGATTGTTTAACAGTCTGTAAAGGAAACACTGACCAACAGGAGCAGCTTTTAGTGGAAAGCCACCTTTCATCACCACCCATGCCCACTTTGATAAAGATGAACATATCAAAAACAATTCTGAACTTCTTTTTGGCATCCACACCTCTTCAAAAGGTAAATACAACTGGCAATTGCATTCTTTGTACCCACTACTCTAAACAAGGTAAAACTGTAGTCTTTCACTAAACAAGTGGGATAAAGCAAGTTGTTTATATCATTTTAAGACTAGTTTCCTGCAACATGTTTTTCCGCCACAATCTGACACTGCCTACGTGCTTTCTTCTTGTATAACCTGAATTTCATTGACTCCTCTCAGTTTATGCCTAAGTTTGCTGCATGATCCCTCCCCATTGAGGCCCATTGAAATAAATTGATTTTTCTTTCAGTGGCAGTGGAAGTTTCATGTTTTCTTTGGATGTCTTAGCTCTTGAACCATCATCTTAATAAACATTTTGCCATTTTGCTAGCTAAAACTGGCTTGCATTTATTCCACTCATTAATTTTTAACACAAATTAATTGTTGGAATTTCTGGATGCTTAGGTCCACACTTCATCTTCATTGTGTCCTATTCTGATAATTTGTCCATAGAGGCCATCATCTTGCTACATATAGATTTGAGAATTATCCTCATTGAAAGCATCAAAAAGATGCTTTCCTCAAAAAGATCCACCCTAAGGAACATCACTTTGGGTCCTGATTGTCAGAGTCAATGACCTCTTCATCATAATTGTAATAAGAACAGGTCTGAATAAACCTAAAAAGAACATTCATCAAGTGCAGTAACAAAGCCACTTCCACCACAAAGACCTAACTTTGTTACTTAAACATGGGTATCAAATAGTTAAGGCACCAGATCACCGTTAAGAAAGCAGTCTCTAATGATGGACAGTAGTGGATTTAATTCTAACTTCCACTTTCTAGCTGTGGGACCTGAGGCAAATCAGATCTCTCTCCAACCTTCAGCATCTGTAATAGGATAGAAATAAAACCTTAAGGAGCAGATAAAAGGAAGTAATGCATGTGAAGTATCAAGACATGCCGATGACTAATAAATGTTAACCATAAAAATCACTCTATTATTTTTGTCATACAGTTAAAAGGTATGAATAAAGGCTTGCTAATCCAAGAACAGCTGTAATAAGTCCTAGTTACATCATGAGACTTGTTATCCAAAAATGTGTAAATCAAGATAAAAACTTCCCTTCTGGGGTTCTGGAGATATTTTCTGGATCTGAGCTATAATTAAACAGGTATATCCTTATATACGAATTCATCAAGCTGTATGTAAGATTTGCCTGCTTTTTTGTATACTTTTCTTATACACATTTTAAGACTTTTGCACATTTTTTAATACCTCCTTAAGACATACAAATTAAATGGCTCCCTGCCGCTTACAGGATTAAGGGCTTTCTTTTCACAGTATGCAAAGCCCTCTACTTTGATCTGTGCTGTTCACCATTCAAAGCCTTATTTCTTACTACCTGAAATCCTTTAACTAATCATTCCTGCTTTCTTGATTTCATTCTATTTGCTTGACGATTACTTAAGGAGCATTACAGGGCCAAAGTCTCCTACTTTCACAGAGTCCCTTGCTTTTGACACAACATTCAGTAATTCTGCTATGACTGGAGGCAAAGGGAATGGGAATGTGAAAATGCTATTGGCCAAAGAACAGAAAATGCATGAAAAGCCAATGACATGCTTGTTCAGAAGGCAACAACATCTAAGTGGTTAATACAGTGCAGTCATGCAGAGGAGCTATGTGTACATTCGCTTGTAACTGTAAACACAGAGCCCCAGCAAAATGCCGGAAAATATGTCTCTCCCAAGTCTGAAAAAAAAGTCAGCAGCCACAACCCAGAAAAGAATATTCTATAGCAGAAAGCAAGAAAAAAGGAAGCAGAGTATTGCACTGCATTAGACAGTAGAGGTTCAGGCAAGGGCAGGAAAGGAAGATGGACTGACAGAGATCAGAAGAAGGGGGAGATGAAAGAGAGAGGGGGTAGGGGGCTGCCTTGCTCTCAGGTGAAGGATTCTAGCCAGAAAGAGAGCCAGTTGCCCTCTGACTTGGCAGTAAGCAGAGCAAAGGGGCCCTAAGTCCCTCCACTGTTAGTAGTGGTAAAGAGGAGTTAGGACTAGGGGAGCTCTCCCATTCAGACAGGGAGATCTATTTCCTCTGGTAAAATCTGGTCTGGGTAAGGTTGTGGAAAGCCCTTAATAACTAAAAATAATGCTGTGTAGCTGGAATATTATTCCTGGTTATATGCCACTAGATTGCTCAACAGGTGCTCTGCTTGGCCTAACAGAACTGCCAGTTCACCATCTCCCCATTCAAAGAAGCTGCCTTAAGGAAGAAAGTTGGGGGGAGGGTGAGGGGGAGAGAATGAGCTGACACAACTTCTGCATTCAGTGGGCAGAAGTAAACATGGACTTTCTCCTGCCGCTAAGCTACTGGTGAAAGTGCAGTTCCCAAGCACTGCCACAGAGCGGGGTCTGGTCTACACACGGGGATGGCTGATTTACTAAAACTGGGAAACTCAGAAAAGCCCAGCACACTGTCTCAACTCAGTACTCCTGCATGTAACAGGACAAGAGGCTATACCTAGGGCACCACCGGGGAGTTGTAAACTCAGAGAATCTCAGGAGACCTTTAGGAACACAGGGTATGAGGAGGAAGAGATTTTGATAACTACTAACTCTGGGTAATGTATCTACTAGTATATGTCACACTATTACCTCTACTTTTGCACATATTTGACAATTTTCATCTAAAATAATTTTTGTAATCTGGTTTGGGAGCACAAAAGTTCCACACAAAGGGTCAAGTCAAAGACAGAAAGGGTCCTTTTTAATCCTGAGCTTGAAGCTCACTCTACATTAGGACCAACTCACCAACAAGCCTGAATTTTTTTTCTTGGTCAGACTATTTTCCAGTTTTCTTTATGTTTTGTTTTTGCTTTTACTATCCACCCCCCCCCCAACCACCAAACTAGTATGTAAATTGCACAAGGGCAGAGATTTTTGTCAGAGGTAATGACTTGCCTAGTCACTACTCATCATTGGGAGATCCAGCGGTAAAATCAAACGCTGCCTGCCTGGTCAATTCTCCTTCCTTTTATCTCTCTCTCTCTCTCTGGAGGTAAGGATGATGTTGATTATCATCATCCCTTCCTGCTTCTACTGCTCCAGAAATAAATAAAATATCCCTAATCTCACTAATGGCAGTCTTCATTTATGGAGCATTTACCATGTGTCAGGGAGTTTAGAATATTACTTTGTATTATGTGATACACATTTTGCCAACTCATTTTCACAATGATCTTCTAGACAAATATCCCCTCTTACAGATTTTTTTAAAGGAGACACAGAAAAAACATGCTACTTCTTCAAGGTCCCCAACTTATAAGCAGAACAATTTTAGCTCAAATCTGATATTAAGTTCATGTTCTAGAATTCTGGCTAGTTCATAAAATTTGCAAAATTTTCCAATTTTTTATTCCTTTATTTACCTGTAAAATATGAGTAAAAATAATAAGAAAAATAACAAGTAAAGCAAAGACAAATTCACATTCCCTACTTTCCTGCCTTGAGATCCTATTCACCTCATTTACTTCTTTCCCCCATACTACACAGAGAATCCAGGTCAGGAAACAGATAGAAAATTCTGTAGTTCTCTACTCTTCTCCACTTTGTATTTTCCAATTATAACCTTTATCCACAACACATGTATTTAAAATTATGAGAAACCAAAATGAGGTTTTATAAGGGTTTGTCTTCTGTTAATAGGAGAGTTTATAAATATAGCCCTTGCTGGAGGTGGTGTGAAGAAAAGAAAATGTATGGGTTTCTGGAGTATGAGACCTGAAATTCTAGTCCAGATGTCATGTTATTTCCCAGTCCTGGAGTAAACTGATGAACATCTCTACTGCCCCTTTTCTCAAAAGAATATGGTAAGGAGAGCTAATTTAAAAAGGGTATATTCCACTGCCCGCTTCAGATGTGGCACCAAATAAAGATAATAGAAAAGGAAAAATCTCCCCAAAGAACAGACACATGTTAACACCTGCACCCAAGGCAGAGTGGGGCAGGGGAGTGTGACTCACAAACCTGCCCTTGGAGTTTCAGAGCTGCTATGCCCCATATAATGCCCCACACGTGCTGCTTATGCTCCATTCTCGAGGCTAGGAGCCTTTGCCAAGTTATACCATCCCTGTTCTATCCTGGTGAGTGGCTGCCTAGAGGGTAGCTGGGAGCAGTAGAAAGAGTCTGAGATGTAATCAGACAGACCAAGATATAACTTTACCATTGTACTAGCTGGGACAAACTAGAGCAGTTCACTTAACCTGTCTAAAACTCACTTTGTCTAAAAGGTGAAAACAGAAACTTCGCAGGATTGTCGTTAAAAGTAAAAATACTGAATGTGGCATATAAAGCACAGCCTATGACACACAACAGGCCCTCAATAAATTATAGCTGGTGAAGCCTGATCCACGTCTTCTCACTCTCTTTGCAAGGCCTTCAACACTCCAACCAGATCACTCCAACCATGATCTCAATATGCTCTGAATTCCTCTTACTCATAAGATGACAAATAGTCTGGATTTCCCCAAGTTCAAATATTCTATCTTAAGAATTGTGATTTGGAAAATAAGTATCACCAAGTTTTATGTATACCACGTAATTGGTACTTACAACTTCCTTTTACAATTGCTTATCTTTTGATATATGTGATTGCCTAAGTGATACACTGAGCTAAACTCAACAGGGTATAAAAACTTTCTTTCAAAGCCCTTCTGTGACCAAATTTTTTCCTTGCTCCTAAATGAAATCTAAAGCAATTTTTTTCCAAATGTTCAACATCCCTTATAATCAGGGAAATGCAAATCAAAACCACATCGAGATACCATCTTACACCAGTAAGAATGGCACATATCAAAAAAACAAGCAACAACAAATGTTGGCAAGGATGTGGTGAAAAAGGAACTCTCCTACATTGCTGACGGGAGTGCAAACTGATTCAACCACTATGGAAAGCTGTCTGGAGGTTCCTCAGTCTACTAAAAATGGAGCTACCATATGACACTGGCAGTTCCACTTCTAGTGATCAACCCAAAGGACACAAAAACATTGATCCAAAAGAACACTTGTACCCCTATGTTTATTGCAGCACTATTTACAATAAGCAAAACCTGGAAACAACCCAAATGCCCAAAAATAGATGACTGGGTCAAGAGGATGTGGCATATATACACAATGCACTATTATTCAGCAATCAAAAAAGACAAACTCATGCCATTCACAGCAACGTGGATGGAGCTAGAAAGCTTTATGCTCAGTGAAGTAAGCCAGAAGGAAAAAGAAAAATATCGGATGGTTTCCCTTATAACAGGAATATAGGGGAACCCAATAAGAGATCAGTGTACAAAAACAGTAATAGTACAAAACACAACAAAGCAAAAACAGACAATTATAAATCAGAGACATACTACAGGGGAGGAGGAGGGAGAGGGATGGTGGGGGGAGCTCAGGGGACTGTGGTGATGGTGCACGGGTACATTGGTGAAGGAAACTCTAGGGGGACTACACTGAGGGTATGGGGGAAGCAAATATTGTTTAAAAATGAGCAATGATGTAAAAAATTTTAAAAATTAATTATAAAATAGATAAAATTACAAAAAAAGAATAGCTGATTAAAGATTTAGGATTTAAAAAAATAAAAGTAATTCACACATTTAAAAAAAAAAAGAAGGCATTTTTTTCCAATTATTCTTCAATTATAAATTGTTATTCAATCACTTTTGGCTCCAAGAACACTGTAATTTCATAATTATAAGTTCAGGACAGTATCTTAACAGCATTAGTCAATAGTCATCTAAATTAAAGCTTCTTTCTCCCTTTCCTAAAGAGAGCTGAGAAGTCTGCATTTAGGCTGGGGAGGATTGTGCCTCCTTTCTACTCCTGAAAGGGCTGTCTCTGACTCCTTCAGGGTTGAAGCTCAAGGGGTAAAGACAAGTCAAAAGGGCCACACCAATGAAATCAGATGTCCATGCTAACTTTCTTATGAGTGGTTTCCTGGGAGAGTCCCCAAGTTGGGGACCTCCAACTACAATCCCAGGAGTTGAATGAGACCTCCAACCCTCAATCCTTGGAGTTTCCATGGGTACTTCCTCCCGGTTAGTGTCATCTTCTAGGTGGCCCTGCAGTGTCCCTTTTTAAATGGCTTTAAATTGGCTCTCTAGCATAAGCTCAAGGAAACTACTGTCTTTTATTTATTTATTTGTTTGTTTGTTTATTTATACCAGAACCAAGGGTACAGGCCAGATGCACGGGAGGGTGAGAGGATTCACCAGAGACAGAGTGGGGAACAGAACAGGCAGACTGTCTGAAATACACCGCTGAGGGGAGCAGCGGGCGAGACAGGAGAAGTCTGCCTCGCCACGTGGGACGCTCGCCAGCCAGCCGGGATTGAACCAGCACTGCAGAGGCTGCGGACAGCTTCACAGCGCTGCGTTCAACCTCCTGCGCCACCAGGGGAGGCCCGAAACTACTGTCTTTTAAAGGGCAGACTGACTACAGCCCTCTTTCTCTCTTCTCTGTTCTGCTGCATGGAGGCTCTTGATCCAGACTCCCCTCCTAGCCCTTATGCTCCCCAACACCAGGGGATAACTGTTAAGTTCTCAGGATGATTCTATTAAAGCTTGCTTCCCCCCACCATGTGGCTTCAATGAAAGGAATGAGCATTCCCCTCCTCTCTTCTATGTGTGGAGAAGGGAAGAGACACAGAACAAACAACAAACAAAACAGTAACAGCTGTCTCCAAAAACATCTCTGTTGTAGAATCCTTAACTCACTATTTCTATTTCTTGCAGATTAGGTAAGGGCTAAAAGTGCAAAGTCAGATAAGACCACCCTCTCTGCAAGTCCTTGAAATATGGGAGTAAACTGACAACTATGACTTTATTCTCAGTCTTTAGGGCTTCAAGAAAACTAAAATGGATGTGTCAAGGCCCACCTGACACTTCTTAGGACAATGTACCTTGCGCATAATTAGAATCTCAAAATGTTGGTTGTTGGGAAACCTAGCAATTATATGAAAATCCTAATGGGGAGGTGGGATTTCCCAGAGTATAAGGACCTGGTTGGCTATCAGTAGCCTCTATTTGCTAGAACAAGAGTATTGCAAATTCAGCTAGTAACACTAGAGAAGACTGCAGTAACTTCAGGCAGCTGTGAACCAGAGCCAGGCTCTTTCTGGTATTACTTTTTAACAGCAGCTGTCAAGTCACAGAGAACCTTTGTTCCCCGCAACATACTCCCTTATTTTTATATCAAATGTTTCCAATATCCTTGATATTCCTTCATTCAAGCACATAATTTTTTCTGGCTGAAATTAGTATTTCATTTAATCTAACCTAGTAGCTACAGATATCTCCATAATTTACTTTCCAGAACTCTATGCAAAATAAGAAAAGCTACATTAAGTCCATAAAGTTTTTTTTCTTTTTTTTTTTTTTTACAAAGCATAGGCTTTCAATGTTGCTGATTTTATCAAACTTCTAAAGCCATTGTGTGCCTCTCATTTAATTTCTGTACAAATTCAGTGGTGATCTATATGTCTCTTATACAATATCTGATTGTGAATCAATGGGTTTGGTATATAACTAGAAAAAGTGTAATACAAAGTCCAATTACAAATGGGCTCTATTACAAAAGTTTGTTTCTAAGTCTGTTATATGGTATTCATTTCCCCAAGGAAAAACTGTAGTTAGGTCCTCAGGCCAGACCAGAAAAGTTACCACTGATATATGGTCCTGAGCCAATGTTAACCTGAGCCAGAGTCATCTGACGCAAGAAGAAATGGGAAGAGAATTTCTTTTCCTTTTCCACAGCACCGAGCCAACCCTAAAATAGACAATTAGGAGGAAAACTTGTGTTTGGGGTTCCTCCTATCCATCGCAGCCTCTTCATCCTTTCAACTCCTATTCTACTTCTCCCCAGTCTTGAACCTCCTAAAAACATTCCAGGCACAAAACCACTTAACTCACTGTTCCTACCATCATTTGTGTTACTTCCTTGAAGGAGCTTGAGCTTATTCTTTATCCTTCCAAACCCACAGATTTTAAAAGGGAAAAAGAGAATGGTTTCCCCTTTCTTCTTTGTCCTCCCTAACTAACATATTGGGTTGGACAAGATCCCACCAAAAAATTTTATTCATAAATACCAACGGAGGGAGCCTGAAGACTTTTGACAAAAGTAGCACTGCCATGCCTACCACCATTATTTATACATACAAACCATTTGCAAGTAAGGTGAGCTTAACTCAGGTACTGCCTACCTAAGCAGACAATCATCCATATTCACACATACAAACCATTTGTAGGCAAGGCAAGCTTCAGCACTGCCCAATAAAGATAACCCTCTACTATTTATACCTACAAATCATTTGTACATAACTCCACAGGACTACTTATTCGTCCTTTAGAACTGGCATATTTAAAACCATTAAGCAGTAATAAGCCCGAGGCCTATATTATGTACATGACAAAGTTTATTTCCCTTGCTTGATTAAATGTATTTATTTGATATTATTTATTTAATATATTTATTCTAAAGCCCCCATTCCTCCAATTACTGTATCTTGTTTCAATGAATAAAACTTCATTTAGGCTTTAGGTTAAGGATAAGAAGTAACAAAAAAACGTTAAACCAAAAGATGACTGGCACAGAGAGAAGGAACTGATAAACAGAAAGGACAGTGACGGCCTAACCATGCATTTGTGGACATTCATACATACCCCCAGACTGTCTCCAAAGGAGATTTGAGTAAATTCCAGGACTTCTCTTTTTCACACCAAGGCACATGTCTTTACGCCTTCCACTTGTTCTTCCCTTCACGGAACCTTGTAATTGTCAGGAACTGCCACAACCACCCTACCCCTTTCCATGCTGATTTGGTTAGCTTAGCCTTCCTTACCACCAACTCACCTGGACCTCAACAAAATGCTTTAGATGAACAAGACAGCCTCAATCCGCAAGGGACACAAGACAAGTGTCCGGGCTGAACCCGAGTCCTGCTTGTAGCCTCCTCTCTTTATCAGGGTACTCCGCACACTGGGGTCCCATAGGTTCTCTCTGCAGGTTCGGGGCCAGCAAGCATGGCGAGACCCCTATCAGACTGACCGCCACAAGACAACCATTGGTCTCCAAGCCCCAACATCCCCATTTCTCCCTCCTCTTCTGGACTTTCCGAGTCAATATGGGTTCTAACTATGATCATTGGGTTCCCTCTACTCTGAACCCTCATACTGATAATCTGCTCAGCAGGTAATCCAGACCATTCTTAGGACCAGAATCTCTTTTTAGTTTTAAGGATTATATTGAAAAAAAAAAAATTTTTAAAGAATTATATTGAAATATAGTTCATACACCATAAAATTCACCCATTTAAAGTATACTAGTCAATGATTCTTAAGCAATTCACAAGGTTGTGAAATCATTATCACTGTCTAATTAACACTTTCACCATCCTAATACCCACGAGCTGCCTTTTCCTTTTCCTTCCCATTCCCACCTGCCCTGTGGTGACTAAACCACATTTTTGTATAAATGGAATCATATAACAGTCTGCCTTTTGTGCCCGGCTTCTGCACTCAGCGTGTTTTCAAGGTTCATCTATGTTGTAGCAAGTATAAGCACTCCATTCCCATTTGTGGTATGCCAGTATATGGGCACAACACACTGTATTTACCCATTCATTCATCAGTTGATGGCCTGGTGGTGTTCCCACATTTTGGCTATTATGAACAATGTGCTGTGAACAATCTATGCAAATTTTTTTGAATGAAGGTTTTGGGGTTTTTTTTTGGGCTATATATCTAAGTAGTGGAATTACTAGATCAGATGATAGCTCTATGTTTAACTACTTGAGGAACTTTCATATTGTTTTCCAAAGTGGCTGTACCATTTTACATTCCCATCAGCATTGGAGGTCTGATTTCTCAATATCCTTCACCAACATTTGTTACTAAAAATCTGGCTTTTTGGTTCTAGTTATCCTTCTGGGTGTAAAATAGTGTCTCTTTGCAGTTTTGACTTGCATTTCCCAAATGTGATATTGAACATCTCTTTATAAGCTTCTTGGTCATTTGTGTATCATCTTAGGAAAAATTCAGTTATATACCTTTTTATTGTTGAGTATAGGTATTCCTTATATATTCTTGATACAACCCCCTCAGCATCAGACATATGATTTGCAAATGTTTTCTACCATAGTTTCATTATTTTAAAGCCTCCCAGTCACAAATAGGCACACAATTCCTAAATTTCAATCCTGGACCAAAAAGTTCTGTTACCCACCTACGATATGCCATAATTCCAACTTATATATACACCCAGATTTCTAGATACTATCTAGAATTAGGTGCTCCTGTGCGTCATTAACCAGCTGCACTGTCCTCCCAGCATGTGGTGGCTCTGTTGTACTGATTGCTTCCCTAAAACAGAAGTTGCCTGTTATACCCATCTCCCCACCTCCACCACTGAACTATCCCCATCACACTTAATTTTATCATGTCCTCACACAGCTCATCTGTCCCAGTTTGTGGAATAGCCCAACTTCATTGAATCTAAGATCCTATCAATTGTAAAACCATCCTTATTTCATATGCCAAGAAAGAAAAAAGTGTGACAACACAACTATGACATTTTTATAAAGAGGAGTGTCAATAACAGAGACATTAAAATGGATGGGGACATGCCTTAGGATGAATAAAATATTGTAATTCTAGACAACTCTATAAGGCTATGATCATTCCAATTTTACAGATGAGATCACTGAGGCTTAGGGGTTAGATGACTTCCAAAGGTCATAAAGTCATTATGCTGGAACTGGCAAATTTAGGTCTGACCACAAAATAATATTGCTTTTATCACACTTTCTTTAACCTGTCATACAGCATGTATGAATTTTTAAAATCGTGTTACACTTATATTATTTAAATTATAAACTACTATTGCCAGAAAGAAAAGACAATTAAAAGCAATTTCATTCAAAGTGAAAACACTATTTCTATGAAAAAAAATCTAACTTTCAAAAAAGACAAGATCACATACTCTAGAAATTTATACTGATACATGTGCACATTAAAGAAACATCATGTGCAGTCATTCATTCATTATTTTTAATGTAAAAGACTAGAAACTTAAAATAGCCTTTAGTGTTTCATATGATATTCAATATTACTTATTATATGAGAAATACAAATGAAAACCACACTGAAATACCACCTCACCCCTTTGAGAACGGCCCAATTAAAAAAGAACAGTATTAACAAATGTCAGTGAGGTTCCACTTAGAAAGAACTTTCACCCAACTTGTTGGAAAAACAAGCTGATACAGCACCGTGGAGAATGGCATGGCGATTTCTCACAAAAATAAAAAATGGAAATTCCATTGACCCAGCAATGTCGCTATTAGGTATTTATCGAAATAACATGAAAAATCCAGTATGAATAGACCTACCTATACCTATATACATAGCAGCACTGTTTACAACTGCCAAATCATAGAACCAACATAAGTGCCCTTCACAGATGAATGGATAAACTATGGAGCACAGGGCCTCCCCTGTGACACAGCGGTTGAGCGCTAGGCTGCGAAGCTGCCCGCAGCCTCTGCACAGCCAGTTCGATCCCCAGCTGCCAGCGAGGGTCCCACATGGCGCATAGACCTCTCCTGCCGCGCCCTCTGCTCCCCTCAACAGTGTATTTCGTCAGTCTGCCTGCTCTGCTCACAGCTCTGTCTCTGGTGAATTCTCTCACCCTCCCATGCTTCTGACTCTACCCAGTGCTTGTATAAATAAATAAACAAACAAATAAATAATTTTTTTTTAAAAAACTATGGAGCACATATTCGATGGAATATTAAACGGATATGAAGAAAGATGAAAAAGTGGCATTTGGGACAAATGGATGGATCTGGAGGTGATTATGTTGAGTGAAATTAGTCAAAAAGTGAAAGGCAGATTTTGGATGGTTTTGTTCATTTGCAGACTATAAATACCAAAAAGTAATTACACACAAACAATAGAAGTAAAATTTGAACTTGACAAAAAGAAGATAATGGTTACCAGAGGAAACAGGGAAGAGGGGAAAGAGAATGGGGGTGGAAAACAGATGGGTAGGTACACAGATGGTTTGGTGGAGGGAAAAAAAATTCTTAATTCATTTAATTTTATTTTACATTTAAAAATTGAGCAGGTGTATACCTTCGTTCACCTTTATTGTTTTGATAGGACCACATTTTACTTTATCTGCTAAAAACTTAGTATCTGAATCAAGATGAACTTGGTTCTGAAAAGTCATCAATAAATATTGTAAAATGTCCGTCAGTATTGCTTAAATTATGTAATATCCACTCAATATGAATGCAGACATTCAAAAATGACTATATGTGCTCATATGGAGTAATCTAGAAGATACGTTGTTAAATAGTTTATGTATTTGTTTTATGTGCATATCTCTGGAAAAATACACAAGAAACTGATTAACTTCCATGACCTATGCAAAGAACTGGTTGCTGGGAGACATGAGTGGGAGGGACATTTTTTACAGGTTTTGTAATCTGAAACCTGTGAATGAAAGAGGGAAGACAAGGGGAGAGACCTAGATGGATTAAATATAAACTCTTCAGTAATAAAAGCAGAACACTGGAGTATGAAGGACCCAGATTCTCTAACAAGGAAATGAGAGCTCCCAGAGGAGCCAGTCTCTTTCTAAAAGCTGTGGATGAGGAATTTGCACTTCATGACCTCTTAAAAGACTCTTCTTGATTCTCTAATTTTATTATGACATTTATCTTCCATAGTGTATCAACTGTAATTTGTAGATACCATCACCTGTGGTAGAATAAAAGGAATATCAGATTTTAAGTGAGGAAGGTTTCCTTAAAAGCCCTACCTCCTGGGCCTCCCCTGGTGACACAGGTGGTTGAACGCAGTGCTGTGAAGCTGTCCGTAGCCTCTGCAGCAAAGCGGCCTCTGCAGCGAGGGTTTGATCCCGGCCGGTCAGGGAGATACCCACATGGCGCTACCTCTCCTGTCTCACCCGCTGCTCCCCTCAGCAGTGTATTTCAACAGTCTGCCTATTCTGTTGCCCGCTCTGTGTCTGGTGAATCCTCTCACCCTCCTGCACATCTGGCCTGTACCCCAGTTCTTGGATGCATGAATAAATAAATCTTTAAAAAAAAAAAAGTCCCACCTCCTACTTTCTAGTGTAGGATTTGCAACAAATTACATCACTGACACCAAGTTCTATTATCTGTAAGGTTGCAGTGGTAGTTTTTTTTCATAACTTTGTTACAAAGAGTCAAGTAAGAGTTATGAAAAATTTCTGAAATTTTTACCATACTACGTGAAATAGAAACTATTATTATACATAGACTCCCCCCTTCAGGTGTTCTGAAGAAAGTGTATGAAAGAGCATGAATTTTGGAGTCAGCCAAACCTGGACATCCCATTTAATTGCAATGTGATCTTGGGAAGGTTATTTAATCACTTCAACTTCAACTTCCGGAAAATGGCCATACAGTGTAAAGTAACCACACTGCTTAGTTCAAAATCGGCATTTGAAGATTGGTTCTCTTCACACTTCTAGCTTGAACTTTTGCTCCCAGAGCCTAAGCAGCTACTTCCTTTTTCATCCCCCCAGTGCTCCCTGTAAATATCCTAAATCCCATTTCACTTCTCTCTTCTGAAGGAGAGAATGGCCTGTGGGATTAAAACTAGGAGTAAAGGAGGGAGGCATGTGGTAGTTTTCAGAGCTCAAATCCTACTAAACTTTCAAATATTCCACAGGAATACTCCTTGTGTTCAGTCACTAACCCACTTACCTACACATGCTCACTGGGCAGCAACACACGTCTGAACTGAGGCTGAAACCCCTGCTCTCAAAGGGCTGGCCACTTTTTGAAGGGATGACTCTCAAGTACATAAACATACTCTATCAGAGGTGATGTGAACACTGAAGAAAAATGAAAAGGTTGAGAGTGAGAGAGAGAAGGGAGAATGTGATGTTGCATAAGATGGTCAGAGAAGGCTTCACCAGAGTGAAGTGACATTTGAAGGGGAAATTCTAGATCAGGTGAGGGGTAAGCCATGCTGCTAAGGGAAGATCAACATGTAGAGAGAACACTGAAAGCAGCAGAGAGAGGGTGTGTGTAACAAGCTTGAGGAACAGCAGCAAGGAGGTCAGGGTAGCTACAACAGGATAAATAATAAAGAGTGGTAAATGAGTTCCTGCGTGGCAAGGTATTTGGATTTAATTCTTAAAGAAATGAAAACCACTGGAGAGCTCAATGTTCTAATCTTACATTATGCTATCCTTCTCAGTCTTGGTATGCAGTGGATAGGAGAGTTCTGATGCTTCCTTTCAAAGGGATTAGCCAACATCTCTGCCCCAGAGACAATCAAAGCAATGTGTACCATATATATACACACCACTTCCAATACTCTCAGATTTTGTAACTAAAGATCTCCACCGATTCCAGGAGGAGGGGAATAGAGCATTTTAAATGTATTTAGGAAAATGTAGGCCAACTACATTTGAAAATAATTTCAGTAAATATATTTTTTTTAATGTGTTTGTTTCATCGAATGTAGTCCTAAATGAAGGAAATTCACATTGTAAACTACCAAAGACAGATATAGACATATACACAAACAGGATGTTCAGGCAGTTTTGTTTGTTATTGTGAAAAACTATTAATAACCTAAATGTCCATAACAGGGGACAGCTAAATGAATTATATCCATTATAGAATAGTAAACAGCTGTTAAAGGGAATGAGGTAAGTCTATATGTATGAATTTCAAGAGTGTCCATGATGTAATAAATTCACCCACTCAGCAAATATTTGTTGCGTATTTACAACTTAGGACCTAGAATATAGTCCTGAACAAGAATAAAACTGATGTGGTTATTGCACTTGTAGTGCTTACATTTTAGTAGAGCAGATAATATATAAACAAACAGAATAAAAATGAAAAGTTTTTAGATAAGTACTATAAAAAAACAAAACAACTAATGTATATAGAGAATGGGGGTGGGGAAGATCTTGTTTTGAAAAATTACTTAGTCAAATATTACCGCTATGGACCCATACAGCACAATAAAATTTAAAAAACAGCTTTAGTAAACCTGTATCAATATTATTTTATCCTAATAATAGCAACTGAATTGCTCAATGCCTCATCGCAAAATGGGGAAAAAAGGAGAGAATGCTCTCATCAGAGGTTCTCTCCAAGCCACAAGCCCCGGAGGTTGGGCCAACACTTCTCAGAAAGTGGTTCTGTCTATTCACACCAAAGACCATACGTCTTCTGATTATTTAACCTCATTTATCCATCAAGCAATTCTCAGTAATTTCTATAAAATCCCTCCTTGTGGCACACAAATTTAAATCAGACTCGGTCACTGGATAAATTTAAACTCTTTTAAGTGGATAAACACTCATCTTACAAAATTACCCAAGAATGTAGGTTTAAAAAGTCAAGAGCTAAATGGCATATATTCATAGAATTTAAGACTTTGACCATTTAAGGTCACAAATTATAGCTTGTCTATATGTGTACAGCCTAATTTCACAGTAAAAGAATGCCACATCAATTGCAAGCCACATAAAAATAAATAAGCAACTAAATTCTGAATCACAATTAAGGCACAAGGTAGATTCTACAACTAGTAATTCACTTAATAAACATACTTTTACAGTGCTTATTAGCAAACTCAGGAAAGAGTTTATCAGCGTACGTGGTGGGTTGAAACTGTGGAATTGAAAAGATATGTCTAGTTCCTAGCCTCAAGTCTGTGAATGTGACCTTTTTTGATCTCCACACCAGATCATACTGGACTTAAATGTGATTGACTGTGATCTTTATAAGAGAAAGGGTGGAAGATTTGAGAATAGACAAACACAGCAAAGACCCACAGGAGAAGGCCTTGTGAAGGTGGAACAGACTGGAGGTATAATTCCACAAGCCAAGGACTCCTGAGGATCACCAGAAGTTGGGAAAGGCATGGAATTAATTCACCTTCAGAGTCTCCAAAGGGAACCAACCCTGTCAAGCAACTCAGTTTTCAGAGTTCTCCAGAACTGTGAGAAAATAAATTTCTTTTATATTAAGTTTGTGGCAATTTGTTATAGCTGACTGAAACTGAGAAAACATTTACACTCACCTATAAAAACTTACATCCTTATTTCTCCTAATTAGTCCCTCTATGTACTTTATAAATTCAAGAAGACTGGATGACAAAACAGAATTTGTTTTTTTAACATACAAGCTATTGAAACTGAAATACTGATCGATCTTCACAGTTTGGGCAACACAATTTATTGAAATGACACATACATAGATATATGAAATTAGTGTTTCCTTTCTCTAAACTAGAGACTGTTAGTCAATAAAAACACATAAAGAAAAAGGGGGTAAATGTAGTTCAATGGTTCTGAGGTTCTAGTAGTTTTGTGAGAGCAGTCCACATAATCAGATTTTTAAAAATATTAATTTGCAAGGCTTTAATAAGTTAAATTTTATTATTTTAATTCAGTTTTTATTCCAAAATAGCCTCACTGTAAAAAATTTAGAAAATCATAAGAGGTCCTCCCTGGTGGTGCAAGGGGTTAAGCACCGCACTATGAAGCAATCCACAGTCTCTGCAGCACCAGTTCGATCCCCGGCCAGCCAGGGAGCAACCCACATGGTGAAGCAGACCTCTCCTGTCTCACCCGCTGTGCCCCTCAGCAGTGTACTTCAGTCAATCTGCCTGTACTGTTCCCCTACTGTCTCTGGTAAATCCTCTCACCACCCACCCCACCCCGCATCTCTGGCCTATACCCCAGCTTTTGTGGACATAAATAAATAAATCTTTAAAAAAAAAATCCTAAGAAAAAAATTTTAAGATCGCCTTTACAACCGATGTCTGCAAAATTTCTCAATGAAGAATGTGAAACTAGACATGTATTTTTTTTACCCTGCAAACTGAATAATCCTTTCTTAAATTGTTCAAATAAGGCCCATCATTAAAGCCCTTTGTTTACAATCTAGTAGACATGGCAGCTACACAGCTATGAAATTGAGAGTCTACAGTGGAAATTCTGATCTAATTTTAACATAAGCCTTATAATTGAAACACAACTGGGAACTACAAGGAGAGGTTTACTGTCATGGGGGTTTTCCGACAAGGTGCTTTCCCTTGATCATTTTGGGTCCTGAGCTGTTCTGGTCTCTAATCATAATTTACATATCAACGAAGACCTCAATTTTAGAAACAATATTTTTTAATGAAAAAAAGCAATAGAAGAAGTTCAAAATATTAAAAGTTTATTCAAGACCTTGTGAGTAATGTTCTCCCACAATTCCCTTTCATTTATAATTTCTCAAAAATCAGGATCAAATAGCACAAAAACTAGATAAAAAGTAACACTAACAGTTGTCATTCAAGAGTCAATGCTGAAACACAAAATGAGGAAAAGCTTGAATATTTTCACCAAACCAAACCTTTGAAAGCTGGCACATTTCTTAATGCACATTTCTTAATGTTTATTTAAATAGTGGTATTCTTGTTAAAAACAAAAATTGCACTAACTCCAGGTACATTTTTAAACTGTACTGCCAGTTAAGTATGTTTATTCAAAATTACACAGCATTCTCACTCCTTAAGTGTGGATGGTACATAATAACTTCCTTCCAAAGAATACACTGGCTGGCAGGGTGGGGCTAACTTTACAGTGGAGAAATCAAACAAACACTACCTCAGTCAGATGATCAGGGTCAACACTAACAGTTATAAAATGTATTGATAACAGCCCTTGATGTGACTTGAGGATGATGGTCCTAGACCTCTGTAGTCTTCCTCCCAAAACCCATAACAATCCAGTCAAGAGAAGAACATCAGACAGATTTCAAAAGAAGCATTCTACAAAACATCTGACAGGTATGTCTCAAAATGGACAGGTCACCAAAAACAAGGAAAATAAGTCAAAGGGGGCCTAAGAAGACATGACTATAAATGGTGCTGTGGTATCCTGATGGGATCCTGGGATGAAAACAAAAACACATTAGGTGAAATCTATGGAAACGTGAATGAAGTATGGACTTTAGTTAATAATATCAATACTGGTTCATATTTGTAGGAAATATAACACAATATATGATACTTATAGTAGAGTAAATGGTAGATGCTTACATGGAAATTTCCTGTTTTATTTTCTCAATTTTTCTGTATATCAAAACTTCTTCTTTAAAAAATTAAGTCTATTAAAACCTTTACACAGCAGTCATTTCCAGAAACAGGTTTCCCCTGGTATCTGAAAGTAGAATGTTCCTATTTGATATGACTTGGTTAACTATTATTTGGGCCACCTGGGAATATTATTACCATTAATTTACGTGGGAAAATTTTTTGACTGTACCCAAACCCAAAAAATATCAAATCATTGTGCAAAAAATGAAAAATGATGTAAAAAATATAAAAAAATTTTAAAAAGTAAAAAAAAATATATATATATATCTCAAATCATACCAAGTAGTCTACTTTCCAGATAGCAGGGGAAACCTGAAAATACTAAATAAGGTTCTCTTTAACACTTTTCTAATCATCCACATGTAAAAATTTAACTGGAAGAAAGCAACTAGATCCACAAAATGGTAAAATCCCACAAACACAGAGTTATTTAAAAGTAAGATAATTTTAAGCTAATAATAAAAAATTTCAGAAGGATTCTTCTACAGCAAAGTGTTGAACAGTAAGTTGTGCCTTTCTTCCACCAGGATGCATCATGTCCTTAAACATTTCCTCATTCACATACTATAAAGTGACTGCGGTCCATGCAATATCCAAAGGATGCTCAAAAAATAATAATATATCATAACTGAAACTATAACACTCTTACTCTTTCACTTCACTGACATCTGCTAAAAGCAACTAATTTACATGAAGTGTATGCAACCCTTTGTCAGTGAGGTATGGAACAACACAAAGCAAAAGAATCAGGCAAAAAAAAAAAAAAAAGACAAGGGTTCTCAAGGAGGGGAAAGTGAAGTAGCACTAAACTACTTATCAGCATTTACCAGGCCCTCCTTTGTATGACTGTCCTTGTAATTATGTTCTGATGAAGCTCTTATTTCAACTAGCATTTATAGAAATTATGCTAAAAATTGCTGCACTGTAATTAATCAAAAGCAGTTTTAACTGCCAATCAAAGATTAGAGATAACAAAACAAATATCAAGGGGTTTCTGCTCTCAAAGAGTCTACTCCTTGTCAAGTAGAAGGCAAGAAGAAAAAACAAATACCACCATCTTTTGTTGACTCTAGGATGCCAATTAGAAGGCACATTCTAATTACAAGATACAAAAATAAGAAAATTTTAAATGTATGTCTTAAAATGAAAAAGGCACTATAGCTTTTGAATGACAAGTGCTACAGGAAGTTTAATATAAGGCACCACTATGGGAGCGCAGGTGCTCTATCTCCTCTTGACATTGCTATTTTCATAGGTGACTGGTGAGGACAAAGGCAGTGAGCAGTTACACGGATTCTTAATCCTCTATGTAGCTAGAAAAATAGAATTCAAAATTTATACACCTTGCCAGGAACACATTTATTTACAAATGTAGAGATTTTATAGATGCTGAAAATGTTTAAATTTTAAGCCAATGTAAATTCATTGACATTTCAAACAAAATACACAGGTTAATTTCTTTACTTCTAAAAATTTATAAAAATTTCCTTTTCTCAACAAGGGACAGAAGATGAGAAAACTGAAATTTTCCTTTTGACCTTCTTCTACAAGACAAATCATAGCAATCTTTAGAATGTACAAGGGAACTATCATATACTATATTTCTAAAGGATAACTGGGTCATTTTCAGAAACAGCAGAAAGAGCAAGAAAAATATTTCATTATATTTTTCCCTTCAGTTGGAACTAAAACTCTTCTTAGAGCAGGAAACCCCTGTCACTGCAAACTCCACAAGGTCATGCACATAAAACCTAGAGAAATATTTGCTGAATGAATGTATTACTATCCTAATAACTCCCAGTGAACATGTACACTGACTTTTTTTTTTTTTTAAGATTTATTTATTTATTTATACAAGCGCTGGGTACAATCAGAAGAGCGGGAGGGTGAGAGAATTCACCAGAGCCAGAGCGGAGAGCAGAGCAGGCAGAAGGACCAAAGTACACTGCTGAGGGGAGCAGCAGGCGGCAGGAGAGGTCTGCGCACGATGGGGATTGAACCGGCGCTGCAGAGGCTGCGGGCAGCTTCGCAGCCCAGCGCTCAACCTCTGCGCCACCAGGGGAGGCCCTCCCTACACTGACTTCTTTTAACATCAGAGTGTCCAAGAGATGAACTGTCACCGGTTTGGTAGGTGCCTCAACAGGCTCCCAGGACAAGGTTCCCTACCGTGCTCTCTCCAACCTGGAGCAGAGAAGCCAGAAGAAATGTTTCCTGAGAAAGCATACAGTAGGGACAACCCAAACACAGGCATTTTATCATTTCAGTTCCCATTTTTGGAGCTACACAAAAGTAATTATAAATCACACTTTTAGAAAAATTCAGTTTTACACTTCAAACTCCTCAATGGAAACAAATCTCTATATACCTTGAATCATATGTGCTGACACGGCACCACATCTACAGTTTACTATGTGCCAAGTGCTTTACATTTATTAACTGAGTATGTGCTGAGTGCTTTACATGTATTAACTGAAAACTCAAAGATAGATAGGTACGCTTAATGTATCCATTTTACAGGTAAATAAAGGGAGAAGTAAGAGATTAAGTCACACTGGAATGAAGATTTCTTCCAAGTAGACTGGCTTGATTCTGTGCCCAAACCACACTATTACAGAGAGCTACCTTCAGAAAACAAAATAAATGTAGTATTGCCTCCATTTCTCTATATTTGTACAGATCTTTTCATATCTTCTCCCCTCAATCAATCATGACACATGCTAATAATCTCAAACTGGCAGGCAGGCAAAAAAGTTTCTCCCAAGTATGTGAGCATAACCTGCATGACAATCAACAGATATAAACTACCCAGACTCCCTCTGCCTTCCAGAATACAAATAACTACAAGCTTGCCATAAAGGTCTCTCCTTCTTCCTCTTTAAAATATTGTCAAAACATCTCTTATCCAATACTCACGTGATAAAAGAGATGCTACTCAAAAAGAGGTATGGTAGAGAGATACAAATATCAGTCACATTTTTTCAAGTACAAAATAATTGTGTAATCAACACAACAGAATTTTGCAGTATAAACTAGCAAAACAGATATGAAAGAATCCAACATGGCAAGTTTATAAAGGAGGTTAGTTCCACTCAACTCACACTGTGAGCCCAGATCTCTCTTCAGACACTCACAATAAGTTAGCTGTCAGCCCAAATATAGAAAAAGAAAGCTTACTAGAGAAATGAAAATAAAATATGATTATAAGAAATACTTAACTCAATTGTAACTGTTACATATTTACAATGAACTAATCATCATAAAAATGTTTAGAGAATAAGGAATGATAGCCAAAAGAGAGTCAGTGTGAGAAGAAAATAGAGATGAGTTAAATAAAGTTATTTCTGCATAATTCAAAGTGTTTATTTAGTTGTAGCACTGCCCACCCACCCATCCCACCAAAAAAGCCACATTCAAGGTCATTTTTTACCTCTGCTATTTCCTTTGCAGTGAGTCTGCAAAGTTGAGAAGCACCGTGGTGATCCTATTCATTGAACAGAAGGCAATTCAGTGAAACATACAAGCAACCAAACCTCTGGCACCCTGTAAAACCACAAGAGAGCAAGATCTTTTTTCCCATGTTCTAACAGCTTTTTTTCAGTCATTTTCTTAAGTAGCAACATACCTAGAATGACTGCATGTTTGTCAAGAGTCACACAGTCTCGATATCAAAAGTCAGAAGTCGACTAACATACAGGCTGTAAAGAATGAAGTCAAAAGTTTCAAATGGATTTCTAAGCAACTCATTTACTAATTTGCTCATTTAGCTCATTGCAATCCACAAACAAAATAAAAACAGTAGGAATTTTCTCCTATAGAAATGTATTACCACTTAGCCTACAAAGCTAAATTTCAATTAGCCCACAGCTAAGTCATTTTTTTCTTGCTTTCAAGAAAAGTCATAGAAAAATATTAAGAATGGCTTAATAGAAAAGCACAGGGAAAGATCTTTCCTGAAAGGCACTAAATACACTGTTTGATTAAAATAGCATGGATTGGTAAAAATAATAATTTCAAAATTCACTTTTAAAGATCTTGACAATCAGTCATGATAAGACATATGCTATCAGATATGGGAAAGCTTTGAAAAGTTGAGTTGAACTTACATTTAGTATCTTAAGCAATTCAATGATAAAAGAAAAGTTGTAAAAAAGTAAATGTACATCAGTACTTTAAAAATTTTGGAAAATGTCAACACTGTTTTTCCTTCCACTAGTAGCATGACAAATTTTAGCAGCAATTTTAGATTTTCTTAATAAATTTCCCTTCATGGAAGGGTAGTGGAATTGGCCTGGGGACACTACACAGGTGGCAGTAAAGTCCCTCATTTTTTATACTTAAATGCTGAAGAATAATCAAAAACTATCAAAACAGAGCCTCCCTGGTGGCACAAGGGGTTAAGACGTAACCTATGAAGCTAACCACAGACTCTGCAGCACAAGTTCAATCCCCAGCCAGGGAGGTGACCCACATGGCGCAGCAGACCTCTCCTGACTCACCCGCTGCTCCCCTCAGCAGTGTATTTCAGTCAGTCTGCCTGTTCTGCGCCCCGCCCTGTCTCTGGTGAATCCTCTCACCCCCTGCACCTCTGGCCTGTACCTCAGTTCTTGTATGCATAAATCTTTAAAAAAAAAAAAAAAAAAGCTATCAAAATATCTTAAGTTGGGCCTCCCCGGTGGAGCAGCGCTTGAGCACTGGGTTGCAAAGCTGCCCACAGCCTCTACGGTGCCGGTTCAATTCCCAGCTGTTCCCCGGCCACTGGAGGAGGGTCCCACATAGCGCGCAGACCTCTCCTGACGCCCGCTGCTCCCCTCAGCAGTGTACTTCGGTCCTTCTGCCTGCTCTGCTCCCCGCTCTGGCTCTGGTGAATTCTCTCACCCTCCCGCGCTTCTGACTGTACCCAGTGCTTGTATAAATAAATAAATAAATAAATCTAAAAAAAAAATCTTAAGTCCCCGTACAGAGTGTGCACTGTGAGTAAACCTGCTGTTATTTCTGCTGTGTCTGGTATTTCCTTATTGCATATTTGTTTGCTCATTCAGGAGTGAGTGGGAGTAAGGAGAGCAAGGAGCTGTCTACCTCTTTATCCCACCTACGACCACTTCATCCTTGTTAGAGCATCCTTAATAAGTTAGGTTTAGGACCTCCCTGATGGCCCAAGGGGTTAAATTTCAGCACTATGAAGCTGTTCCAAGGCACTGCAGCACAAGTTCAATCCCCAGGCAGGAAGCTGACCCACATGGCACAGCTGACCTCTCTTGTCTCCCAGGCTGCTCCCCTCAGAAGTGTATTTCAGTCAATCCACCTATTCTGCTCCCCACTGCTTCTGGTGAATCCTCTCTCACACACACACCTGCACCTCTGGCCTACATATGCATAAATAAATAAATCTTAAAAAGAAAAAGGCATTAAATTTAGCTATTTTCCACACCGTCCCCTGGTTTGTTGCTGGCCTGAAGTTTAGTCTCTAATTGAAATTCTGACTTATTCATGAGGTTCTGCCTTTTCTGTGTTTTCCTATCAATGAGTGCTCCCTATTCTTGTTTGCACTCACCCTTTTTTGGGGATACAATAATTAGAAAGCCTGCAGTTTTTGGATCAGTAAGAGAGAGAAAGAGAATAAGAAACAAAAGAACTCTGCCACACATACACAAACAAGCAGGTCCAGAACTTGTAAAAGTCAATGCTACCACACTTCCAGTGATTGGGGCGTCCCTGATGGCACAAGGGGTTAAAACACAGTCTATGAAGCCATACATAACATCTGTAGCACAAGTTCGATCCCCAGCCAGGGAGATACCCACATGGCGCAGCAGACCTCTCCTGACTCGCCCGCTGCTCCCCTCAGCAGTGTATTTCAGTCAGTCTGCTTGTTCTGTTCCCCACTCTGTCTCTGGTGAATCCTCTCACCCACCATATCTCTGGCCTGTACCCCAGCAGTTACATGCATAAATAAATAAATCTTAAAAAAAAAAAAACCTACATAATCCTCAGCCACAAAAGAAAACAAAGAAAGAAAAATTGTCATTTCTGTATATAAATCATTAGAAAACTTAAGTCAAATAAAATATAACATTTGCAATACCAGTAACAAATGTACAACATAACTAGCCCTTTGCACTCCGAACCATTCTGGACACTGGCTACCAGGTACTCGACGCTACTTTGCGGCGGAAACGTGCATTTACAGACCCTCGCATTATTTAGTATAATTTTGGAACCAAGTAACGTATTATAATGATATTGGACTTATATGAATTGGGTGACATCGAGGAATGTATATTTGCAAAAAAAAACAGTATTTTATTGTTTATAATTTTGTACAGTATGATAAGTTTTGTAACACTCCCCAATATGCATTGCAGGCTGATTAGTGCATGTTTGACATGTCTGTATAGAGGTCTATCTGGAGCTCATCTTCACTACTACTTGTGTCATGAGACTCATTCGTGGTTGGACGCTTTGCCATTGTTCTAATAAAAAATATGAATAAATGCATGGGTTGAAAATTTCTAGTTGTTATTACTAACTGACAAGATGATATTTACCAAAATAGTTTTCACCAAACAATTTATTCACTAAGAAAAGAATCACTTTTCCGATTTTCTCCTCGTTAGATCTATGTGCACTGCTCGAAGCTTCAAACCAAAATGAGCTCAGCTTTGAAAATCTTTTCCTCCAGATGTAGACTTGTTTATTTGTAATTATATATCTCACTACACAGTGCGCGCTATGTTCAAAAACCGACCTTTCTTCTACAAACTCCCCTTATCACTCTTTTCAAGTGGCGTCGCGAAGTGCTCAGACTGTCGTGAGCACGCATCTCACGTTCTCGTCCGACACAAAACCCGCTGACATTTCTTGTATATATCTTAGTAATTTTACGATATTTTGATTTAATTTCTTGTGCCATTTCAAGATAAAACTTCAGGGAAACATGCATGTCTCAAAAAGTTGCGTTGAAATAACTCAATTCCCCGTAATCACTAAAAAATTGCAATGTCCCCTGAGAGGGGACAGCGGAGTGCAAAGGGCTAAAAGTCAATTTCCTAAAATATATTCTAGACCTTTATGGAAAGAAACTATACCATTAAAATAAAGCCCAAAAAAAAAAGGAGGGGGGATAATATGACTGGAGAAGCATTCTATGTTCATGAACAGAATTGCTAATGTTAATTTTCCTTTATCTGATACCATTTAAAATTAAAAAGCTATCAGGTTTTTCATAGAACTTGGCACGCTGTTCTAAAACTTATCAGCAAGAGGGCCTCCCCAGTGGCGCAGCAGTTCAGCGCTGGGTTGCGAAGCTGCCCACGGCCTCTGCAGCACCGGTTCGATCCCCGGCTGCTCCCCGGCCACTGGAGGAGGGTCCCACATGGCGCGCGGACCTCTCCTGCCACCCACTGCTCCCCTCAGCAGTGTATTCTTCATCAGTCTGCCTGCTCTGCTCCCCGCTCTGGCTCTGGTGAATTCTCTCACTCTCCCATGCTTCTGACTGTACCCAGTGCTTGTATGTATAAATAAATAAATAAATCTTTAAAAAATAAAAAATAAAAAATAAAACTTATCAGCAAGATAAATACCAAAACAAATCTTTACTAGAATAAACTCCATGAAATTTTTGTTTTGTTCAAAGTGCTATTTTCCTAGCACTTTCAAAGGACCTGGAACATAGACATTGTCCAATAACTATCTATTCAATGAATTTTTTTATTAAATGAACCCATGAGTGAAACTTCTCCATTTATATGAAATTAAGATAAAGTGAGTGGCCTCCCTGGTGGCACATGGGTTACAGTTCCAGAGGTACCAAGCTATGGCCAGCAATTGTGACATGAGCTAGATCCCCGGCCAGGGAGCTAACCCACATGGCGCAGCAGACCTCTCCTGTCTCACCCGCTGCTCCCCTCAGCAGTGTACTTCAGTCAGTCTGCCTGTTCTGCTCCCCACTCTGTCCCTGGTGAATCCTCTCACCCGTGCACCTCTGACCTATACCCTAGTTCTTGTATGCATAAATAAATCTTTTAAAAAATTAAGATAAAGTGAAATTAACACAGGAATAGGGGGACAAAAACTAATGGAACAAAATACAAGACATAAAAAAACAAATCCAGGGCCTCCCCTAGTGGCGCAGCAGTTGAGCGCTGGGCTGCGAAGCTGCCCGCAGCCTCTGCAGCACCAGTTCGATCCCAGGCCACCAGCGAGGGTCCCACATGGCGCGACAGACCTCTCCTGCCGCCCGCTGCTCCCCTCAGCAGTGTACTTCGTCAGTCTGCCTGTTCTGTTCCCTGCTCTGGCTCTGGTGAATTCTCTCACCCTCCCGTGCTTCTGACTGTACCCAGTGCTTGTAAATAAATAAATAAATCTTAAAAAAAAAAAACACACACACATATATGAATTTATATACAAAAGAAACAGAATAGCAGATCATAAAGGACAGACCCATCAATAAACATTTGCTGGGACCACTTCTTCTATGTGTAGAAAAGTTGAAATTGTGGGATTATAAAGGGTTCATACTTCTATATTTATCACATGTATTATCTCACACCTCCCTACAAAAGTTCACAAATTTTGATTTTCTAAAAATACGTAAATGCTGTTCTAAGAAAACAATACTTTGTCTGGACAAGTGAGGCTTCATAATGTAAATGCTTACTGAATATAAGCTATTATTACATCAAAGCCCTCAAACTCACCTTGTTATAAAGTCTTACTGCAGCCACTTCCTACCTTTTTCACCTTGGACAGGTTACTTGATTTCTCTGAGCTTTCTAACATATCTAAAAGTAAGCTTACACTAATATTTGACTCAAAAAAAATAACAAAAAAAAAATAACACTCCGGTGGAGGTTAACTAAATCATTTCATGTTTTTATTATAGAATGGAGTTAACTTTCTAGAAAAACTTTTCAAATTGATAGAGAACTTGAACCTTCACATCTAAGAATACTTTGTATTTTTCTATTGACTTAAGTCTTCTATGTAAACCTTGGCAACATTTTTAGGTTTCCTGAAACAGATATTACTTTTTTTTAATGTACAGAAGTCTTTTTGTGTGCTGTTATATGGGGGTCTCTTCTCCCAATAAAGCATCTATTTGGTTTGCAAAATGGTAATTTCTACATAAATACCGCTGTTAAATTATGGGATGGAGTGAGGTTGAGAAAAGAGAGCAACTGATCCCATTTTGAGGGAGGATGGAATTCAAAATCTCACTAGATTGCTCTCACTTGCCTCCTCAAATTTAAGACTTCTGTCTGGGAATATTACACAAATCATCCAGGGAAACATTATTGATATATATTAGTATCTTTTCAACAGAATCTAGTTTTCTTTCCTTGAATAGAACTAAAAATTATCTCATTATCCCACATTTTGCAAACTAAAAAATAGTAGCAAAGGCTTCAATAGACTATGAATATGTTACAAATATGAAAATCTCAAGGCATATGGCTTTTTTTTTTTTTCATAAAACCAAAAGTGACAGCTTAAAATTAAAAGTAGCTAGAATGTTATAGTTTCCAAAACCCAGCTATCATTTTTAGCATTTTGTATGTTGAATTTCTGTGCCAGGAAGTATGCAGTTGTTAACTGTTTTACATGATGCTTAAGTTTTATTTTTAAAAAAGTTACAACACATATCAAATTAAATTCAACTACACCATTTGTTGTGATAATGATACTTACAAACACTGTCCACTGCTTTTAAATAGTTTTGGAAAAGACTAAATATACAACAAAATTATCAAGCTTCACAAATGCTAACATTTGTTTAATAAGACCATGGAAAGCTAATAAATGGTAAAAACAATTTTAAGGGGTAAAATTTCTCCTCTATCTTTTATGCCAGCTGACATGACAAAATCTGGAATTTCAATTCAATTAAGGACACAGTTTCCAGTAAGAGTAAAATGTTTGTGAGTGTTCTATTGGGGTGTGACTGCATGAGGGCGGGGACACTAAGCAATGAAGCAATTGAAATTCACGTCTTATCTTAAATCATTTACATGTTAAAGAGAGAAAACAAGCATTGCAAATCTATTAAGAGTATGATTTTGCTATTTTAGTTTAGCTGTGGAAAGCCAGACATTCATTTTTAATAAAAAGAAACAATTCAGATGAAGCAGAAATCACAAACCAATTAAGTCAAAACACTGGTGTTTTAATACAAAATATGCATGCATGAGTTTTATGGAAGATATTATATAGTTAAAATACCACTGAGTGTACTACATGTAAAAATAAAAATAGCTCAAGAGAGTGGTCAAACCTCAAAACAAGTGCTATATAACCACCACCCAAAAATGCAAAATAAAGGAAGTTGTCTTTTTTAGTGTTAAGAGGAGAGAAAAAAAATCTCATTCTATCTACCAAATTTATTCAACTAGCAGAGGGGGTTTGGTGGGCATCAGTTTCACGGCCTTTCTGAATGCTTAAAGAATAAATACAATTTGCCATTATACCAAAAAACATAAGCAGTGTTATGATACCTTCAGAAGCAATTTTATCAGTACTCACATACCTGTCCTTTTTGGGGAGTAGGGGAAAATTACAGATATGAAAGTCCTTTATTCCCCACCACATTCCAGCTCTCCACTTTTTGTACCATCTCTTCCAAATCAGAAACAAGGCCCAGAAGTTGTTTCACAATTGAGAACAAATCCCCTTGAAAAACTATCTGTTAATTTGCACTAATAAACTAAGCTAAGTTTGTTTTGCTTGAGAGGACAGGCACATACACACACACACACACACACACACACACACTAAGCTAAGGTTGTTTTGCTTGAGAGAACAGGAACACACACACACACACACACACACACACACACACACACATATCCCAGAGGATGTGGGATTAAAATTTTAGTCCCAGCGAAGAACTGATTATCCTATTAATTCTCTCTTGATTTCATGCTAAACTCAAATAGTCACTAAAATTGCTACTACAACTATGACTATAAATTTGTGCAATATAACCCAAACAACATAGATTCTCCCCTACTTAATGAATCCCTAACTGCTTTAGGGGAAAAGATAACTGTGTGGTACATAATTTTGATGTTTTCTAACCAACTCTTCATAAATTCAATATATACTTCATAACCACAACCACAACTCGGGAAAAAAATTCATGGATGAAAACTTTTTATTTACTCTCCACCACATGGCAGGTAATGAAAACAGATGTTGAGTGATAAAAGTCACTGTAAGATAAAGGAATAAACATAGTTCAAAGAGAAATGTACAGGGGACCTCCTTGGTGGTGCAGGGGTTAAAGTCTGAACACTATCAAGCTACTGCCAGTCACAGCCAGGCATGAGTTCGATCCTGCCCAAGGAGCTAACCCACAGGGCACAGCAAACCTCTCCTGTCTCGCCCAATGCTCCCCTCAACAATGCATTTCAGTAGATCTGCTTGTTCTGCTCCCCACTCCGTCTCTAGTGAATCCTCTCACCCCTGCACCTCTGGTCCATACCCCACTTCTTGTATGCATAAATAGAAATAAATCTCAAGAAAAAAAAAAGTATAGAGAAAAAAATACACAGGCCAACTGAGACCAAAATAGTCATGATAATAGAAAAGAGGCTCAACAGGATTTCTTTTCAAATAAAATGTAACACCACAGTCCTCAAAAAACATAAGGCTAACAGCAATGAAAGGATGAGCAAAAAAAGGCATCAAATTTAGTCAACATAGGAAAGCAAGGATGAATAATACATCAATAGCAAATAAGACAAAATTCATTTGGCAAGAGTTATTTTGAGATTTGAAATGCCAAAACATAGTAATGGAAACAGCATTATTTAAGCAACAAAAAGCATGAATCAATGCAAAATCTATTATAAATACTAAAAGAAAAACATTATGCATAGTTAATGAAGATTCAATATACATGAACCAAATTTTACACTTTAAGGCACAGGCAGATTCACCACAAAAGGAAGACAGAACTTTGAGGCCCCTTAGTTTTACAGACACCTTCTTTCTCATTCTAAACAAATATTCGTCTGTGTAGATAATTCTGTATTCTTTCTTAAAGAGGAACCTCAAAACTACAAATGCTTTAGGCCGCTCAACACTTAGATGTGCACTAAAGAAATACACCTCCTTTAAATGTCTAAAACTAACAGGTCCCTCCCCATAAAGCCAGGATAACAAAAATCAATGAAGTGCACAATTCAATGTGAGGGAAAAATTAAGTTCAGAAAATTAAAACAAAAGATTTCAACTATCAAATGACTGATGCAGTATTTACAGGTAAAAATCATATTTTTGAATGTGCTCATTAAGAGAAAATATAGCAGTAAATCCTAAGATTTTTAGAAAGCTATTAAACCCAAAGGAAAACAGAACATAATGATTAAGGAGAACCACAAGTATCTGTTAGATGGTAGCACTGACAACTAAGAGGTGGGTCTAGGTAAGGGGTGAGGGGGACCACCCAAGAAAATCCAAATGGGTGTCAGTGGGCAGTGATGCCTTAATCATCTCACATTCCCTAAAAAAATTTAGAAGCAGAGTGATAGCATACAGTAACACTCAAAAAAAAAAGTTGAGAGGATGTATTTATTCAAAGAGGAAATGGTTCTAACAAAAATAAGACACTTTCATACACACCTGTATAATAAATTTGAGACACTAATATATTGTTTCTACAACAACTTTTTTTAAAAAATATATATACAACACACACAAAGCTGATCTCTCAGGAAATAGTAAACCTAAATCAGTATAAGATAAAATGCACAAAATTGTCTTTATTTATTTATTTATACAAGCACTGGGTATAGTCAGAAGCACGGGAGGGTGAGAGAATTCACCAGAGCCAGAGCAGGGAGCAGAACAGGCAGAAGGACCGAAGTACACTGCAGAGGGGAGCAGTGGGCGCGGCAGGAGAAGTCTGTCCTGCCATGTGGGATCCTCCCCGGCAGCCGGGGATCGAACCGGCACTGCAGAGGCTGCGGGCAGCTTCGCACCCCAGCGCTCAACCGCTGCGCCACCCGGGAGGCCCACAAAATTGTCTTAAGAACTATCAACAAAATGATATCTGGAATTAATGACAACAATGCTAAATTCAGATTTTAAGAATATAAAATTTAAAATTCACAGAATGTAAAGATGAACATGCTATACAATGCATCCTACAAGACAAATATGATCTTATTACAGGTTTTGTATATTAAAAAAATGGAAGGGCCTCCCCAGTGGCGCAGTGGTTGAGCGCTGGGTTGTGAAGCTGCCCGCGGCCTCTGCAGCGCCGGTTCGATCCCCGGCTGCTCCCCGGCCACCGGAGGAGGGTCCCACATGGCACGCAGACCTCTCCTGCCGCCCGCTGCTCCCCTCAGCAGTGTACTTCGGTCCTTCTGCCTGCTCTGCTCCCCGCTCTGGCTCTGGTGAATTCTCTCACCCTCCCGCGCTTCTGACTGTACCCAGTGCATGTATAAACCAAAACAAACAAACAAACAAACAAATAAATAAAACATGCCTCTATTTAAAAAAAAAAAATGGAAATAAACACAATTTTACAAACAAAAAGCTTATAAGGTGAAATTATTACATATAAAAATTCTTCAGTCTGCTACATATACTCCAATGAAGTGATGCCATGTCCTACGAACATAAGAACAATTCAACATTAAGAGATACCACAATAATGGGTTCATAAAAACAAATAGGCTCTTTTCTATAGCTGTCCAAAGAACATCAATAGTATCACCTTACTAGTAACAATATTAAAACACTACTAGAGAATGAAAAGTAAACAGGAATAGAATGAAGAGAAAGTAAAAAACTATTACTTTTTATTTTACATTTCTTTGTATTGCTTACATCTTCATATATAAGGTAAAATTTTCACATTTTTAATTAAATTTTCAAAGTATTCCACTCAGTTTTCAATCAATTCTAAAAAATCTCACTCTTGAGAAAAACAGAAAGCCAAAAATTAGATTCCTTACAAAAGAAGATATAATGGGCCTCCTCAGTGGCGCAGCGGTTGAGCGCTGGGTTGCGAAGCTGCCCGCAGCCTCTGCATTGCCGGTTCGATCCCCGGCTGCTCCCCGGCCACCAGAGGAGGGTCCCGCATGGCGCGCAGACCTCTCCTGCTGCCTGCTGCTCCCCTCAGCAGTGTACTTCGGTCCTTCTGCCTGTTCTGCTCCCCGCTCTGGCTCTGGTGAATTCTCTCACCCTCCCGCGCTTCTGACTATACCCAGTGCTTGTATGACTGACTGACTGAATGAATGAATGAATGAATGAATGAATAAATAAATAAATCTTTTAAAAAAAGAGAAGATATAAGAAAATCTGGTAAGGGGAGTGGAAGAGGGGGGAAGACATGCATATCAGATATTTAAGAGAAATTATCTTCTGCTGAGTTCTGACAGAAGAAATCTTGATTTGTAGTCTTAGGTGCTTTACCCTACAATAGAGAAACTTATTGGCATAAATACAAAAGGACATGTAAAGGCTTTTTTCAAGTAAGAGGCTAATAGATAAGTAGGCAAAAGAACCACAAATCATATCGGGAAAACAATCCAAAGATAAAGCTAAGAACTCAAACTTCCCTGGAACTCATAACAATGCAAACCAAACAATTTGATGTATTGTTTTGAACCAATTAGCAAATTTATAATTTTTTCCAATTATAAAATGAGCATGGTAGAAAGTTTATTAAAAGTATAAAGAAAAATAATACAATATTTGGTACTCTTTTTCCCATTGTTTTGTCTATTATTTGAAGGGTGAAAATGAGGACAAAATTTAATATATCATTTTATACTCTATGTAATTTATACTATAAGCAACTCCCTGCATCGTTACCATCATCTCTACATTTAGTATAGGCTGCATTGATCTGCACTGGACCCACCAGAGCCATGAACCATTGACCTACTTAGGACAGTTACAGCATGTCATTATTACAAATCATGATAAATATCTTTGTATAAAGATGTTTATGATTCCTACTCATTTCCTTAGTAAAAATCCCTGGAGGTGCACTTATCAAGTCAAAGGACAAGGCAAAGCTATTGATAAATAATATCCATTTATACTCTAAAAAGCTATACCAACTTTATTCCCTTAATACAGTTACAAGTTTTGAAAATTCTTTCTTGCTAGAATACATTATATGTTCAGTGAAGAAACACAAAGAGGGAAAAAAAAAAAAACAAAATGCAAAATCACTCCAGCAATTTGTAAAGGTTTACTCTCAGGGCAATTTGAATCATTTTTCCCTGTGCACATACAATGTATCAATAAGTATGTACTAGATTGTATATTTGGTTTTATAATCTGCTTTCCTCCCATTTAATGAGCTTTTCCTCCTTGTCAAGTTGTCTTTTTAAATTAATCTTAATTGCAGAGAAATTATTAACCTCTTTACTATTGATGACATAGGCTATTTCCAAATTTTTATAAGTAGCATCGTCACAATATTTTGTAAATAAATCTTCGCATAATTAGCAAATTAGGAGACTTTCTGAAAATTAGCTACAAAACCTATGAAATGAAGACTTAACTCAGCCGCTGATTTACAATTTTAATAGCAATCTGAGAGTACCTACATGGCCATAATTTTTCCTATAATAGGTTGGCTTTGTCAAATGATAATTTTAAATGGTTTATTTTTCTTCCAAGGGATAATAATTTCAAATGTTTATAGTATTTGTTTTTTGATTGTCTGCTCACCCTATTGCCAACTTTCTTTTAAGATATAAGAATTGTTTATATCTGGGCCTCCCCGGTGGCGCAAGCGGTTGAGCGCTGGTTTGCGAAGCTGCCCGCAGCCTCTGCAGCGCCGGTTCGATCCCCGGCTGCTCCCCGGCCACCAGAGGAGGGTCCCACATGGCGCGCAGACCTCTCCTGCCGCCTGCTGCTCCCCTCAGCAGTGTACTTCGGTCCTTCTGCCTGCTCTGCTCCCCGCTCTGGCTCTGGTGAATTCTCTCACCCTCCCGCGCTTCTGACAGTGCTTGTATGCATGTATGTATAAATCAATCAATCAATCAATCAATAAATCTTTAAAAAATATTAAAAAAAAAAAAGAAGAATTGTTTATATCATGGGCCCCCCAGGTGGCACAAAGGGTTAAGTCTCAGGACAGTGAAGCTATCCACAGACTCTGCAGCTTGAGTTCAATCCTACACCAGGGAGCTGACCCACATGCCTCAGCAGACCTCTCCTGTCTCACCCACTGCTCCCCTCAGCAGTGTATTTCAGTCCATCCACCTGTTCTGCTCCCCACTCTGTCTCTGGTGAATCCTCTCACCCTCTCTCTCTTTCTCTCACACACCCACACGCACGCGTGCACATGCACACCAATGGCCTACACCCCAGTTCTTGTACACAAAATAAATAAAATTTTTCTTTTAAAAAATTGTTTGTATCAGCAAATTACTTTAAATATATGCAATTGTGATATGCCTTAATGTAACTTATGAAGTCACTGATTTGGATAAACTGAAATCATCTATGTACAACTACATTATTTTGTCTCCTACATCTACCTGAGTCCCCCATTAACTTCTCCTTTGCTTCTCAAGTCTCCTGCACACATAATCACACCCTTCCAAATATCCTTTCCACCCTCTAGAAGGGAAAGAAATTTATTCCTGTCCAGTTTTTCACCCTTCAGTTTGAGTTTTAGATTCAATCTCTTCCTACCTTCTCAAAGGCCTTTGCTATCAATTACCCCTTCTCTAATATCTTCTCTATCATACAACTCTTTTTCCTCAACATATAAACAAGAAACTTTTTTTTTAATTTAGTCACATATTCATGAACCCCCAGTTTTTACCTTTCTTCTTTCTCTTCCATCAGTATTCTTCTGACCAATGTAGTCAGGCTTCTATTCCCACTACCTCACTTATACTGCCCTCTATAAACCATTCATTGCTAAATGCAATCTAACAATGTTCACCCTTAGACTAATTACCAATCTAAAACATAACTCTGCTAAAAAAACTCAGTCATTCTTGAAACTCTCTTCTCTTGGTTTCTGTAATACACAACATGATTTTTGTCTCTAGTTTGATCATCATCTTTGATTATCTTGTTCCTTTTCTTCGTCCTGCCTTCTTTTCAGTGGTAGCCTTCAAGACTTGATTTTGAAGCAGGTTGACCCTCCTGAACATGTTTAAAGTCTCATCTACACAAATTACCTTCAATCATGTAATCACTTTTGAGTCCCAAATCTGTCTCTACACCCAGACCTCCTCCCTGACTACTCTTCTGGTTTAAAGTAGGAATAATACCCAGGACTCCAAGATGGTGTCGGCTATACCACTGAAGGAGAGGAGACTCTTGGATGTCAAGCTAGGGGAGCTGCCAAGCTGTACATTGATGCGGAATTACATCCCGAAAGGCACTGCTGGAGCTGGAGCATTTCAAAGAGCTTACTACTGGTAGTACAACAAGTAAACAACATGAATAAAGGAAATGTGGTGGGAGTTTCTATGGTGCTGGCACCCTACAAGTTTTTTAACTACCACCACCACTCACACAAGGAACTCAAACAGCAGCCGCTCTCAAGTATCACTGAAAAGAGCTTCTGCATTCCTGACGATGACCTTTGCCTGGCATCCCAGTCGTTTCCTATCTTAATTGAGAAATAACTCAATAAAAAGATGACTGGTTTGAAAAAATAAATAAATAAAATAGGAATGATACATGCCTTCACATAGCTGCAGCAAAGGATCACAAACTCAGTAGGTACAGAACTGAAATCATTAAGTTGAATGACATAATGATTTGCAATGTGAATAAAGAAACATAAAAATACAAATTCAGGGCCTCCCTGGTGGCGCAAGGGGTTAAGACGCAGCCTTGAGCAACCCACATTGCGCAGCAGACCTTGCCTGACTCGCCCACTGCTCCCCTCGGCAGTGTACTTCGGTCGATCTGCCTATTCTGTGCCCTGCTCTGTCTCTGGTGAATCCTCTCCACCACCCCACCCCCAGGCACCTCTGGCCTGAACCCCATATGCATAAATAAATTAATCTTTAAAAAAAAATACAAATTCATTTTTCTGAGCTAATAAAATCAAGAGAAATAAAAGTAAATTAAAAACTTAGGTGGAAAACATTAACTACAACATTCCTTACCATAACAACAAAAACTCTGAAGGACTTTTCCTTCGGGGAGGATGGAAGTGAACATACTTCCCTACCACACAGAAATAAAATTACTTGACATTATATATAAGAATCTGAAAGTTCAGCAGAAGGCAAATGGGCTAATGCTTTGGAACCCAAGGAACAACACTGTGGTCAGTTGCTTGGGTTCTTTCTACCTCATCTATCCAAGAAGTAGAGCTGGAAAAGTTAGCAGCCAGGAAATGCCAACACACACACACATACAAACAATAACAAAAGTGTGTTCCTTCAGGCTAACAGACCAGGAAAAGAACAGTCCAGAAAGATGGAACGTTTAGACAATTGAGCAGCCAAGCACAGAAAAAACTGTGGCCCCACCCTCAGTCCCACCCGCAAAGGCCCAGTGGGGATCCCAGAATGCCACGACTCGCACGGCTGTGAAGAGATGCCCCAACACCCCAGTGGTATGGAGTCAGACAGCCAAGTAGGAAGACAGGAGGTTCATCTCCACTGGCCAGTATTGAACCTCTTTCCCAACAGCTTAACGGAGATCACGTGGGGGGCCTGGGCTTCTCCTTTGTCCCAGCAGTAATAAGGAGTGCAGCTCCCCTTAGGTTTCAAAGGAGGGTGAAGCAACAGCATCGGCACCTTCCCTTGTCCTGCCAGAGCAGTATCAGAATCAGCTAGAACAGATCATGTGAAATCCAGAGGCTCTGAACAAAATATGAAAATATGCAAATCTCAACAGAAAATTCAAGAACCAAGTAGATCTCAAGCTGAATTAAAAAAAAAAAAAGAAAAAACCTAAACACATCAACATGGAGATAACAGAGATATAAAAATTATCCCTCCCCCCATAAATCTATATGCCCTGAAATCATGTTTTCATTTATTTCTTTATGGAGGGAATTAGCAATATTTAAGTGTATGTGCTTTTGACATTCTTTCTAGAAGAACTTTTCTCTACACCATCCTATTCCTCCAAAAGCAGTAGCCAAATAAAAGCACAGCCTTTAGATGAACTACCACCATATCATCCTCACTTGGTAATAAGATCCCTCTCATTCACAAGAACACCAAAAAGGAAGCATATTTTTAAATAATCCTAATCCTACCCCCAAAAAAGGAAAAAAGAAATCCAACTCTTGATGAAAATTGTTGTCACTTGAAAAGTTATCTATTTTATAGCTGAGTAAATTTCATGAGCAAAAATATCAACAGTATAGCACAAAGCACAGGTCTACTATTTGACATTCTAGATTTCTTAAATCTTTATTCACACCCACCTAAAACCACAATAAGAAGTAAGACAATATTCATTTTCTACACCTACAAAAATGTTAATAATTTTGTGCTGGGAAAAGTTAAAGCATCATTTCTTCACACAGGAAATCTAAGGTAAAATTAATCACCAGTTCCTGTAACCACCAAGATGAAACCAGATACTGTGCTTTGGAGAAATCTTCAGAAATTGCATACAGTAATTTCAAAAGCAAATCACAGCACATGTTTATACACATATTCACACAAAACAATTTTACTCACAAACTCAAATATGAACTTTTTACTGTAATAAGAATTTTGCTCAAGTTTTATTTGTTGTTTGAACAGGAAAAAAAATAACTGCCCATCCTGAAGGGAAACCCCTTAAGAACACACTTGTCTTATCAACCAAGTCATAATACCGTAAACACCACATGAAAAGCTGCAAGTTTCCATTTGAATACATAATCAATTTAGAGTATTCTGTCCTTAATTAACTATAAACTATCTCAGAAAATTTTATGAATAAAAAATATTAAGAATATGTATACCCACCTCGCACCTTAGGAAATAGAATATTAACAATATGAAATTCCCTTCATGTGCCTTGAAAATCATTTTTCTATTCCTCCCCCTCGTCCCTTCTTCCCAAGAAGTAACCAAACCTAAATTTGGTGTCCGTCTCAGACATTTATTTAACAGTGGTATCTGTAGAATGTATACCTCAGATTTCTTAAGATACCTTTTAAAGAAAGGATGCCATCAGTCATCTTTGACCCCATGCTAGCTTTCATCAGTGCCATCATCAGCAGTTTTAGTAGATTACATGTCAAGCAGTCAAGTGTGCTTCTGAAGAAAACTCATTTCTCCCTCTTGTCTCCTCCCTATTCAGTGTTCCTCCCAGATTTATCACAGAATAGAATTTAATTCATTAAATGGCATTAAAAATCCATTAAGTATTGGCATTTTTGTTCCAATTTAACATTCACAGTCTGGGTAAGAACATCACTACAGGGCCTCCCCTGGTGGCCCAGCAGTTGAGCGCTGGGCTGCAAAGCTACCCGCAGCCTCTGCAGCGCCGGTTTGATCCCCAGCCACCGGCAAGGGTCCCACATGGGGCACAGACCTCTCCTACTGCGCCCACTGCTCCCCTCAGCAGTGCATTTCCTCAGTCTGCCTGTTCTGTTCCCTGCTCTGGCTCTGGTGAATTCTTCCATCCTCCAGCACTTCTGACTGTACCCAGTGCTTGTATAAATAAATAAATAAATAAATAAATCTTTAAAAAAAAAAAGAACATCACTATATTCAAGAATCAGGAAAACTTAAATATGAGTGTCATCAGTTACTTGCTATAGGAACTTGGGTAAACACTTCTTTCCAAGCCTCCATTTCCACCTATAGGATAAAAATAATAATAAACATGACATCAAGTTGCTTTATGCTCATAAAGATGTATTACCTGTATAAAATGAAACAATGCATACAAAAGGTTTCTGAGAACATCATAAAAAGCAAATGCCAATTTTTTAAATTCTTAAAAATTATTTTAAAAAGTTAAAATGTGCCAAATCAATTTTTTAAAATGAGTTAGATAACCTAATACTTTTATCACAGAACTTAAAAAGTAGTAAAATGTTGAAATTACACTGACTCTTTCAGCCTATTTATGATGAAATAACTTCTGCAAGTAAATAATTTGTTCCTAATTCCTGTGACTTAAGATCACTCACTTTTTAGAAATTAAGATATAATAATTGAACCATCTGAAAGAAATTATAGAGATGGCAGGTTTTTAAAGGTGATAAATACCACTGAAAAAAAAATTTTTTTCCCAATCCTTTCCTTTTTGCCATAAACAATTTAGAAAAACCCAAGAAATGACAGGATTTATTTATGGATATTCTGCTGTAGGAAAGAAACCCCCATCCTTTCCCTCTCCCTACCAAAAGAAAATACCTCTTTTTCTTTCAGCTTGGAAAATGGCATTACATAGGTGTGAGGAATATCATGGCACCAGTAAAAGTATGAAGAGTTCTATCACAAGCTAAACCAATGAGACACTTACATGTTAACATTTATAAGCCAATAACCAATAACATTTATAAGCCAATGAGCCATTTATATATTATACAAGAAAAAGTATAAAGACAACTCTCAAAAACCTTAGGAGAAAGGTCAAAGTAGATATAACAACCTAATATTTTTTAACTCGTGTCACAGGACATTAGAATCGATCAGAAAAGATCTTGGATTTAATCCCTTCATTTTATATATGAACAAACTAAAGCCCAGTTAAGCATAGATCCTTTTACTGAAAACAAATGTAGGAACTGGGGGCTTTTGACCCTAAATAACAGTATGTTGCAAGAGTTCTTTGAGCACATTAGAAAAAAAAATATCATGTCACAAAATGCAAACTTTAGAGAACAGTGTAATAAGAGAGACAAAAGTTAAAACAGAAGCATTGAGGAAAGAGACACAACAACCTCAAAAGTAACTACACCTTATAAACTTACTAACCTGGCCTTAGTAGCTCACAAGATATTTATTAATCACAAAGGAAACAGTGATAATTTTTCAGTGGTTAACCTAGTGATCAGATTTCACATCATCTGTAATGGGTAAATAAACATGTGCCTCCTTAATGTGATGTCCCAGAGAAAGACTTTTCTGATATTTTTGCCAATACTACATAATTTGATTCCAATAATAAGAAAACATCAGACAAGCCCAAATTGTGGGATATTTTACAAATAATTTTAAGAAAAATAAGTACAACATGCGCTCCTGGGGGGAAATAAACATTTTTTTTCTTTCATTACCAAAGACATTATTGAAACAACTGGTGAAATGTGATTAAGTTAGATGATAATTTCCTGATTTTGGTAACTATACTAAGGTTTTACAAAAGACTCCCGCTTTTGTGTTCTTTAGGAAACACTAAAAGGGCATTACTTTTACAACATATTCTCAAAGTGTTCAGAAAAATAATGCGCAGGATATGTGGGAAGTACGCGAGTGAAGCAGCTCGTCCACACTGGACAGTCCCTCAGAAAAAGCTTTGCCGAGACAAAGACTGAGTCACATCTAGAAAGATGACTAAGAGCAAATGACATACATGGGGAAAGATACAGCTTCAGGGTCACAAGTGTACATTTTATACAGTGACTAAATGTGATCAAGCTGTGTCTGAGTATGGGAATTTCTAACAGGTATAGGGCACATGTCTTTGGGATTGCCTGGTGGGGGAAAAGCAGTCTCCAATGCAGCATATATATGATGGGAAGGAGACGGACAAGGAGGCAGAAGAGGATTTCTTCACTCCTTATTCAAGCCCAGCTCTTCTGATTTCAACTCAGGGAAAAATGCTTCAATAACTTCAATAACATGATGATTTAAAAAAAAAAGAAAGAAAGAAAGAAACCCTCAGAAAAGTTCATTAAGGTAAGTCTTCAAATGTAAAGTGATTTATTTGGAGAAGGCAAGAGTCCTTTTGGACTTAGTAATCAGAAAATATGGATTTAAGTCCCATCTCAGCCATTATTGTAGGATTTTGAGCAACTTACTTACCCTCTGGGCCTGTTTCCATATCTGTAAATAAGAAATAATAAACAATAAAGAGTAAATACAGCAATGCTTCTAAAACTTTTAGTATGGCGCCTAACAAAAAAGGCTCATTAGCTTATGCTCTATCTATATATGTATTTACACATGTATGTGTACATACTAATTCCAAGTACTCCTCATAAGTCCCTGTTCCTTATTAAAAAACAAAACTTGAAACCCATTATATTCCAATTCAGTTACTGTATAAGCTAGGAAAATGAACTGAAGTCCAACCACCTTATCAAAAACATAAACTAAAATTACCTATGTAAGTTCTTTTCATTTTACAGCCATGGTAACTTATTAACAAAAACTCAAAGTTAAAATAAGAAATTACAAGATGTAATTATTCAGATGCCAACTACTTATTTGTGTAGATTATTTAAATAATTTTAGTGTCTTTTTCAATGTTAACTACTCCCTTGTATAGTTCACAATCGCATCTTTAACTCAACAAAAAATTAGAAAACAAGGTTTAGTTACCATTAATAATCCATTTAGGCAGTATTCTATATAAATAGCTATTCATATGTATTAAAGTGAAGAGAAACCATTGAAGTAACTACTAGGATTCACTTTAAGTAATAAAGTATAGACTATTACAAGGGGTTCCATTTATTTTAAAAAAAAAAAAAGGAATGTGGGGTATTTTGTGACAGGCCAGTAAGACAGCTGGAACAAAGCTGTTGGAGCAACAGCTGTGTACTATGTACTGTTCATCTAAAACCACAAACTAAAGTAACCCATGTCAGACAACTTCATTTGACTAATCAGCTCAGCCAATGAATGCTTCCTCCCTGAAACTGTATGCTATACAGAAATCTAGCATAATTCGCAATGATTTGAGGAAGAAGAAAAATTAAAACATCAGACTATGTCTATAAATGCAAAATTAAAATCTGAAAATCACTATCTAATATTATAACAGAAGACAAAGTTTCTATACTATTTTAATACCTGCTAAAAAGAACCTCTCAATCTTCACTGTGATAAAGAGGAAATCCAAGATCAACATCTTATGAAGTCTGAATTATTAATACACAACCTTAAAAAAATCCTTCCCCATCCTTAACTTTGAACTAAGAAAAATGTTCTACCATAAAGCATTGCAGCGGTTATATGAAATTTTAAAAAGAATTCCTATTAAGTACTTTGATGATTAAAAAGTAGCTAATTAAAACCAAGTTGGTGGCATGCAAATTCTACATCAGTATCTAAAAATAATAAAATCATATAATGTTAAGGCATTCTGTTATAACCATTCATTTAAGTCTGACAATAAATTAACCTTTGTTTTATATTTTATCTCCATTTTTTTGACTCCCAAAACACACAAATCCTCTAGTATTAATTCCACTCCTTCCTCAATTTAAAAGACATGCCTGTGTGTGCTTGCACACATGCACATACACATATATGTAAGGTACATTCCCCTACTTTACTTAGCTGACATATAATTTTGGAGACAAAAGAAACAAAACTACAAATTTAACAGTCACACATCCTTTCCAAAAGATTTCTGAAACATTAATGGCATATCTATCTCAAATCTTTCTTTGCAGTTCAACTCGTCCACTTCTCACTATTTTCTTCCTTTCAGCTAACAAACTGCTGACTGTTGTAATCTCAACCACATGTCATCATTTAACCAAACACAAGGTTTTAAGAGAAAACCCACCAGGAAATAAGACAAAAGCAATAAATCTTTAAGACCTTACTCTTAGCCTATTTGACATTTCCTGAATCAGAATTTCCAAAGAGAAATTAAAATAGGTCTATCTTCTCCAAAAATTATTGAACATAATATTGAATGTCATGCATCAACTGCTAAAACTCAAATTCAAATCTGTATATGTCATATATAATCTTTCAATTACAAAGAAACTCTGAAATCCAAAATGAAAGCCAATTCAGATCTCTGTCCTCTTGAGAAACTAGCTGCTATGGAACCATAATGGATACAACTCATCTTAAAACTTTTTTCTTCAACTATTTACAATATCCTGTTCAAGATGTAATATTAGCTATTAATAAATATTAACAGATATTTTGCTATGAGCTTACTTCTATGTAACAAAGATATTCCTAGTCTATGGCTCTCAAGATCTAAATATGAAGAGGAAAATGTACAAATACAACTACAGGGCAGACATTCAGCCAAAATATTCCAATTCTAAAATTCTCCACTGACATACTTGTTTTACTTGTGAGCAATCTAGAGCTTACAGGCTTTAAAATAATAATGCCAAAGAGAACCAGACACAGAATGGCTGTCTTGTTCAAAGACACAGTCATAGAGTGGCTGAGCCAAGACCTACATTGTCTTGGCTCACAAGGATTCTTTACACTACTTCATGCTGCCTTTTCTCAGACAAGTAGTGTGAATTTCTCCAGGTCTAGAGCATCTTTTTAAAAACCAAAAACAGGGCCTCCCCGGTGGCGCAGCGGTTGAGCGCTGGGTTGCGAAGCTGCCCGCGGCCTCTGCGGCGCCGGTTCGATCCCCGGCTGCTCCCTGGCCACCGGAGGAGGGTCCCACATGGCGCGCAGACCTCTCCTGCCGCCCGCTGCTCCCCTCAGCAGTGTGCTTTGGTCCTTCTGCCTGCTCTGCTCCCCGCTCTGGCTCGGTGAATTCTCTCACCCTCCCGCACTTCTGACTGTACCCAGTGCTTGTATAAATAAGTAAAAAAAAAAAAAAAAAAAAAAAAATTTAAAAACCAAAAACATGACAGCTGTGGTGTTTAATTTCATAGAGTACTAATGGCAATGACAAAGGCAACCACAGTAAATTCCTCAGAAACAACTTTTAAAATATCTCTACTTTTACATTCTCAATGCAGAAAATATAAAGTGATTTTTAAAAAGACTTAATTAAGAGTGCATAAATAAAGGTTAAAAAGACTATAAAATATAAAAAGGATGAAAAGAATAAAAACAAATTATTTTAATTATTTCACAAGTACATAACCAAATCATACAATAAATGTAAATGGGTTGAATTCCCCAACTAAAAGATAGACTCTGACTTAATTTTTAAGATCACATTACGTACTACTTACAAAATGTAAAATACAAGTGAAGTAAACTGATACCAAAAGGAAAAAGAAATGACAACAAAAATATCACAAGATGAAATTCAAGGTAACACTTTCTGCAAGACTTACTCCACTATAAATAAAGATAGAAAGATGAAATCATCGTAAGATTTTATATACCAAATAATAAAGCAGCAAGATTAGAAATGCAAGAAAAATTTAAATACACACTCTTCATGGGAAATTTAACAAAACATATTTCAGTACCATGGGCTAAGTAGGCAAGGAAAAAAGAACAATACATAAGATTTAATAAAATAATCAACAAGTTCCACTATAATAGGCTTGTATAAAATTCTGCACCTTTTAAGTTACAAATACTCATTCTTCATTCATGTTCTTGGAATATTTACAAAAAACAAGGGTAGGGCCTCCCCAGTGGCACAGCCATTGAGAGCTGGGTTGCGAAACTGCCCACAGCCTCTGCAGCGCCAGTTCGATCCCCGGCTGCTCCCCGGCCACCGGAGGAGGGTCCCAAATAGCGCGCAGACCTCTCCTGCCGCCCACTGCTCCCCTCAGCAGTGTACTTTGGTCCTTCTGCCTGCTCTGTTCCCCCTCTGGCTCTGGTAAATTCTCTCACCCTCCCGCGCTTCTGACTGTACCCAGTGCTTGTATAAATAAATAAATTAATAAATTTTTTAAAAAAAGGGTATATTTGGCTATTAAAAAATTTTAATGTTCCAAAACACAATTTATAGGTCATACTCTTTGACTATAACCCAACAAAGCCAGAAATCTATAAAAGGATCCATTCAATTCCTCCCCAAATTTAAAGTACTTAAAAATTAAAAGCATATTCAAACTGAAACTACTAATTATTAAGAATAAAAAGGGGCAAGATTTCATATCAAAGGGAGCAATGAAAAACCAGTCTTACAGAACTAAAAGATGGTGTATGGTACACAAATAGAAAACAAATTATTCCTACAAACTTGAGGCCAAGATAAAGACATGGAAGATAAAGCCACTAAAGTTTTGATTCAAAAATGTTGAGACCAGGGCCTCCCTGGGGGCGCAAGGGTTAAGACGCCACCTATGAAGCTATCCGTAGCCACTGCAGCACAAGTTCAATTCCAGGCCAGGGAGCTACCCACATGGCACAGCAGACCTCTCCTGTCTCGCCTTCTGCTCCTCTCAGCAGTGTGTCAGTCAGTCTGCCTATTCTGTTCCCACTGTCTCTGGTGAATTCTCTCACCCCCCACACCTCTGGCCTGTACCCAAGTTCTTGTATGCATAAATAAATAAATCTTAAAAAAAAATGTTGAGACCAAGAAATTTCATAAACAGTCAAATCACCAGTTATGCAAAGGTAAATATAGTCTTAGACATCTTTTTAGTAAAAAGTACTTGAAAGTGTTCTGTAAATCACAGTTCAAAATATAAACTTACTGAGGGTTGTTGTAAGCACTAAAAACAGTTAGAATGATAGAAATGGCACGTAAAAGCAATAACCCTTAATGGGGAGAGGGTACCACTATTACTCACTATTTTAATTATAATAACAGAAAAGACAAAAAAACAATGTTTTTGAAACATACACCTTTAGTTGCTTTAAATAAAGACACTAAATTTATTAAAGGGGTGGATGGAAACAAAGCAGACAAAACTGAAATTTCTCATTTTCTGTAAAATGGGAATAAAATATTATTCTGATATTCTAATGAGTTTAAGAATATGAATAATTTTCAGGTAAATCCAAATAGGAACATAAGCGAAAACACACAAAAAATTATATAGCAAAAAAAAAAAAAAACCAGTTCAAAGGCAGGTTATTATGCTGAAGCTCATAGTCAATATCTCTATTATTGTACCTTAATTTATTAACCTTCCCTGAAGAGACATCTGTCTACAAAATTAAGCAGAAATTCGCTCCTTAAACAGTAAAATTGATCACCCTTTTGCCTCGACTTGGTTGCTCCTTTAGGCTTAATTTCCCTCAGTAACTAGGTGATTATGACGAGCAGATCTTGTAGGGACAACTGAGATTTTAACTTGGATCTCCTGGTCACAGTGATGTCAGCCAGGTTTCTCCCCTGTGGTTATTTTCCCTTTGATAATTAAAATCCTATGGGCAAATACTTTGAGATGTTAATGCCCAACTACTCAAACTTTCACTCAATCCATTAATGATTCTTACTTAAATCAATTGGTATGATTGCCAAATGGAGATTTTCTAATTCCACCATTTCTTCTATTTAGAATTCTACCTTAGGGAAGACTTTTCCTTCCTCCTTTATTTTTATTTACCTTATTTTTTTAAGATTTATTTATGCATACAAGAACTGGGGTACAGGCTAGAGGTGCTGGGGGAGTGAGAGGACTCACCAGAGTGGGGAACAAAACAGGCAGACTGACTGAAACACACTGCTTAGGGGAGCAGCGGATGAGACAGGAGAGGTCTGCTGCTGCGCCATGTGGGTAGCTCCCTGGCCAGGGATCAAACCCTTGCTATAGTGGCTTCAGATAGCTTCACAGCGCTGTGCTTAACCCCTTGTGCCACCAGGGAGGCGCTGCCTTATTTTATTTTTATTGGAGTTCTCCTACCTTGCTTCTCTCTCCTTGACATTCCATCATCATTTCATTTTTCTGAGAGCATTTCTTTACTTTCTGTCACTACAAGATGCTCCAAGCTCATCTTCTATTTTCCCTACCAGAGAGCTGTGACCAGGTATTTCTCTAGAGTTCCTTTAGTGGAGAGTGGTTTTTAGAAACCTAGAACTGGCACTAGGTGTTCTCAGTGCTAACCACATACCAGGCATTCTCAGCAGTTACGGGGGGGGGGGGGGGGGGGGGGGGGGGTGTATATAGTTGTGTACTTGTGTTTCCACACATGCATACTTTTAAAACCCTAAGTTTATACCATTATTTTCAATTCCAGTCAAGCATTACTTAACTTCAGTTCATCCTTTCACTTTTACACATTTGTAGTTCCCTTCACCAGTGAGAAACTTCACTCCATTTCTACAATACATTCACTTATTTGCTTAATCCTAGAACAAAAAAAAAAAAAAGCTTCAAAATTGCAAATCTGTGCCAGTGACTCCTTACTCCATAGAAAAGCTGTTAGTTCAACGGACTTGTTTTGAGCTCTTTTTGTCTTTATCTGAGGACATAGTCCAATGCCAGCTTCTAAAGTTATTCAAATCAGTTGTTTTTTAAAATTCCACCCCCAACCCCCACTTCAGTGTGGTCAGTTATTCATTTGAATTGAGGTTCAGATCATTTATAGGTTTGTACTCCACCTTAGGGTGGTTTTTTTTTTTCCCCCTTCTGGATTTTATTTGTGTGTTTGCTGTTTACATAATGTGTTATGTGAAACATTAACCTGGTTCCAAACCTTCCATGGAATCCTCAACCACCCCCTACAGGTAGGTAACTAACCTCATTAATCTCCATTTTACCCTTCCTGTGTTGTTTTCCCCAACAAGCAAATACATATGTTTTCTTTTTCTTTTTAAAGCCATTTATTTTATTGAGGGAGATAAGTTGTTTGAAAGCTGTGTGGTGGTAGACAACGACAAGAAACATGTTAGGAGTCAGGTTTCGCGTTAGTAAAGGAGAGTAGGAAAGGCTCTGCTCAACATATATGCAAAACAGGCTTCCATACTTCTCATGGTTTCATTTCAATGGGTCACTTTCCAAAGGATTCTGGAGACCAAATGAGAGAGATAGGTCGCTCATCTACCAAGAGGCTTTAGGTCATCTCTCAGTCAAGGCATCCATTGAAAAGATAATCAATGGTTCAGATTCCTCTGCAGGATTAAAAAGTCTGTTCACATTGCATTGCCATGCTCCCCACTCTTGGTCCTCTTTTCCATGTACTCTTTCTTCAAGCATTTTCTCATCTTCTGGTCAAGATCACTGCAATGACCAAAAAAATTCAGGACACCGTGCCTACTCAAGGCCATTACTGGAGGGTTAAAGTGGCATTCACCAAAGATGACTCCACACCTCAAGTAGGTATATTTTCTTATTTCCCCTTCTTTCTTAAACAGAAGATCATGTGGAATACATACTATACACTTTTTATTTTTCACTGAGCCAAATCACTTCATTAAGATCTGTTTACAACTGCATTATGCTCCTCTGGGAGAATGTGCCAAATTTTATTCAAACAGTCTCCTCTCCTATAGATTGTTCCTAATTTTTGTAATTACAAACAATGCTATCACTTCATGCATGTGTAAGTCTATCTTTTGGGTAAATTCCTGGATTTGGGATTACTAAGTAAAAAAGTAGCACATACAGGGGGGCTCCCTGGTGGCACAAGGGGTTGAGACGCAATCTATGAAGCTATCCGCAGCCACTGTAGCACGAGTTCCATCCCTGGCCAGAGAGCTGCCCACATGGTGCAGTAGACCTCACCTCTCCTGACTCACCTGCTGCTCCGCTCAGCAGTGTACTTTGGTCAATCTGCCTGTTCTGTTTCCCACTCTGTCTCTGGTGAATCCTCTCACCCCCCACACCTCTGGCCTGTACCCCAGTTCTTGTATGCATAAATAAATAAATCTTTAAAAAAAAAAAAAAAGCAGCAGCCTCCCTAGTGGCGCAGCGGGTTGAGCGCAGTGCTGTGAAGCTGTCTGCAGCCTTTGCAGCACGGTTTCGATTCCTGGCTGGCCAGGGAGATACCCACATGGAGCAGCAGACCTCTCCTGCCTCGCCTGCTGCTACCCTCAGTCCGCCTGCCTGTTCTGTTCCCCACTCTGTCTCTGGTGAATCCTCTCACCCTCCCATGCCTCCGGCCTATACCCCAGTTCTTGCAAAAATAAAAAATAAATATTTTTTTTAAATTAAAAATAAATTTAAAAAAAGCAAATAGTCAAATCAATATCCACCTTATGTCTCCTTATACAACACACAGAGAACACACCATATTTCTGTATTATTCCTGCCCTCCCAAACCATGACCTGAATCTAATTATAAAGAAACAGACAAATCCAAAATGGGGCCTCCCTGGTCGCAGCACTATGAAGCTATCCACAGCATGAGTTTGATCCCCGACCAGGGAGCTAACCCACAAGGCAAAGCAAACCTCTCCTGTCTTGCCCGCTGCTCCCCTCAGCAGTGTATTTCAGTAGCTCTGCCTGTTCTGCTCCCCACTCTATCTCTTGTGAATCCTCTCAGACCTCTGGCCTGCATCTTGTATGCATAAATAAATAAATCTTTAAAAAATAAACAATTAACATGTACTCTTCAAAAATGTTATTGTCATAAGACACAAAGACTAAAGAATTATTATAAATCAAGGATACAGAAACAGAATATATTGCATAATCTGAGATTTTCTTTCGCATAGAGCATTACTAAGACTATTGGTAAACTGAAAAAGTGCTGCAAGTTAAATAAAATATTGATGTTAATTTCTGATTTTGGTTATATACTTATGTAAGCAAACGCCTTTTTTAAAGGAGATATACATGGAGCTATTTAAAATAAGCGGCACTGTCTTTAATTTACACTCAAATGATCCAGAAAAAAGTACACACATAGGGTAGACAGGAGGGAATAAAGCAAAAAGTTAGCATTTAGGAAATCTGGGTAGAGTTTGAAAAAAAAAAGGCAACATCAGATGCCTTTTTGACATTACATTCAAATTTCTAGTACTGAATAATTACTTATATACAAACTCTTTTTCCTGGGAACAAAATCATCATGTGAGGTGACAAGATAAGTTTCTGATAAGTAATATTAATCTAATATATACAAATGCTGATTCTAATATTTTATAATTAAACAATGATTTGTTGCTATGTGATGCTATGTAACCAATAAACAGTCACATGGCTTTTATGAAACACTAAAAATATAATTCACAAGGCATCAAGGAATTCAATCTAATTATGTCCTGAGTAGCACAATTTTAGAGTCTTATATTTCTTTGCTATTTCAAAACCACACAGAAAATATGACAATATATAAATCTTTGAGATACATTTTTCTCAGACAATGAAGAAAACCTGAGATATTTTTCTTTGTGAAACAAAATAAATCAAAGGCCTGCCAAGGACATTACTTTAAACTAAGTTTCAATCCCAAACAGACTCAGAGGCTCTACCCAAAGTAATTCAAGATCAAGGCCTTTCAGGAAGATTCAATTACAATTAACTCTATGTTGTCTACAGGCCAAGTGAAAGTCCTTTGCTCATTATTACTTTGTTAATAAGAGCATAGAGTATTAATACCCTAGAGGCACTCCTACTTTTCCTCACCAAAAAAAAAAAAAAAAAGTAGTAAATGTTCACATAACGAAATCTGTTTCAATTTTATGAGATCAATTTTTATTTAAAAGCGAATCTTTGGGGGCATCCCGGGTGGCGCAGCTGTTGAGTGCGGGGTTACGAAGCTGCCCGCGGCCTCTGCAGCGCGGGTTCGATCCCCAGCTGCTCCCCAGCCACCGGAGGAGGGTCCCACCTGGCGCGCAGACCTCTCCTGCCACCCGCTGCTCCCCTCAGCAGTGTACTTCGGTCTTTCTGCCTGCTCTGCTGCCTGCTCTGCTCCCCACTCTGGCTCTGGTGAATTCTCTCACCCTCCCGCGCTTCTGACTGTACCCAGTGCTTGAATAAATAAATCAATCTTTAAAAAAATAAATAAATAAAATAAAAACGAACCTTTGGGCCTCTCTGGTGGCACAAGGGGTTAAGACTCAACCTATGAAGCTGTTCGCAGTCACTGCAGCACGAGTTCGATCCCCGGCCAAGGAGCGACCCACATGGCACAGCAGACCTCCCTGACTCGCCCGCTGCTCCCCTCAGCAATGTATTTCAGTCAATCTGCCTGTTCTGCTCCCCACTCTGTCTCTGGTGAATCCTTTCACACACACACACACACACACCCACACATCTGGTCTGTACCCCAGCACTTGTATGCATAAATAAATATTTATAAATAAATAAATAATAAAACCAAACCTTTAAAAAACTGAAACATACTGCTCTAAGAAAATCTTTTTCCCAACCCCTCCCCCACATGTAAAGTTACCAGTTTATTTTCCCAATGGTATTAAACAAACTACTTTCATTTCAAAGCTAAGGAAAGACCCAAGATATTTCAGCAATACAAATGAATTTAAAATCCCATATGAGAATATGCCAACCCATCATCACTTTGCTTCCAATGGTATTGGTATTATATAAAGGGAAAACAAGATTTTTGACCTACTCAACAGAAAAGTCCCCACTAGATACTGCAACTTTCCCAACCTAAGACAGACAGACACACACACACACACACACACACACACGTGAGAGAGAGAGAATTTTAAGGCGCCCTAAGTCAGAATTTCCTTCTGCTTCTCCTTTGACAAAAGCAATCATCCTTAATGAGAAAGATCTTCCTTGACTGCCAAACATTTGTTAGTTAGGGATTGCCAGGGAAATTAATTCAATTGTTACCAAAATTAGGAAATCTGTAGCTGTGTCCCACTTCTAGGGGAGGTGTCTTATTTTTCAATGCCAAGAATTCATTTGTAAATTATTGTGAAAATGTAAACTAGTAATTTGCACATTAAAGATAACTACAGTATTGTTTCTAATTCACAGATAAAAGTCATTTTAAAGTGATTTCTAATTGCAGGAGGAGTCTTCAGTTTGGAGCAACAAAGCAACAAAACAATTCAGAAATCTAAACTTAGAAACTTCACACATGGATCAATTAACTATTAACACAAATACATGAGTCTCCAGATCTCTTCTAGTATCTCTCCCGCAGGAAAAGGCAATCACAAAAGGCACTTAGCAAGACAAACTCTGGATAAAAAGCAATTATCTGAATTAGGTCCAGACTAACAGGTTGTTAAAAGTGACTAATACTCAATAAATGAGAAATGAGCTCCCACTACATAGCTCAATATTTGAGAAACTGATGAATTAAAAAGGCAGGATGCTAAACAAAGAAGCTGGGAAATTCCTCTTTTTTATTCTGTAAAATATGTATTACCTCTTCTCCAGAGTTGCCAGATACAACATTTACCCAAAACCCCAATGATTATTCCATTATTTCCTAATCAAATTCCAATTGAAAGAAGTTTCCCAAACTTTAAATGAAATCAATATGAATCACCACACAGAAGTGAAAAGGCGAGTATGACTCTGAGGTGGGAAGGGGATGGGTTGAATATTTAGAATGAATAACAGACCAGATTTATGTGTCAAGGAAAAATGAGTAAGTTATAAATTTTGGTTCGGAGGAAAAAGGTACAGAAGTAACAGGAGCAATACACAAATAAAACCAAGTAACTATTATTACTGACTTACTCTGTAGATGGCACTGTGCTGAATGACATGCATGTATTGTTTTATTTGCCCCCCAAAACCCAAAGGGGACTGTTATTAGTCTTCCTTTTCATATGGGGGAAACTGAGGCTTGGAGAACCTAAGAAAGTTAACCAAAGATACACAAAAGAACACAAAAGATGAATAAAAAAGAACCTAGAATTAGAAAAGTGCAGACTTGTTCACTCAATTCCAACATATCATGGAGAAGAAACTAAAACCTTGAAGAGATTAAGAAATATTAAATATTCCCCAGTGTCACCTGAGTGGAGAGAGCTAGAAGTCAGATAGCCAATTTGTTTTCATTTCAACTTACAAAACCTTACATTCGTTTCCTAATGAGAGTTTATTTAACATTTAGGTGTTCCAATTAACAATAACTTAAAATGTTTTCCAAGAAACTAGGAACAGAAACAAGTAGGTGATGTACACATACATACTTTTAATAACAAAATATCTTATATTTTACCATGGTTTTTTTTATGATGTTATGTTACTTTTAAAGAGAAAAAGGCACCTCAGTGAAGTAATTCATACTGTAATCTCCTAGTTATAGGCCTGGAAGGCCTCAAGAAATTTAAGACTAAAGAAAATTAGGGCTAAAGGCAACGTTACTTTTTTTTTTTTTTTAAGATTTATTTATTCATGCATACAAGAACCAGGGTACAGGCCAGATGAGCCAGAGGGTGAGAGAATTCACCAGAGACAGAGAGAGGAGCAGAACAGGCAGATCTACTGAAATACACTGCTGAGGGGAGCAGTGGGCGAGACAGGAGCGGTCTGCCGTGCCGCATGGGATTCTCTCTAGCCCGCCGGGATCGAACCCACGCTGCAGAGGCTGCAGACAGCTTCACAGTGCTGCGCTCAACCACCTGCGCCACCAGGAGAGGCCCAGCAACATTGCTTTTAAGTTCACCATTCCAAAATTTAGTTTTTTTCTTCTCAAGATCACATAATAGAAAAATATATACTACTTAACACTATAAAAACGGTATCATTTTAGTAGTCTTAATAAATAAAACCAATTTGTGCCACCCTGATCTACACTGCGAACTGACTTCCACTTGTTAAGATGATTATGCCTCTTCCATCTCCTCTCCTTCCAATTACTACTGCTAGACAATCACAGCAGAATGAATTTTAATTTCCCAGGAGTCAGACAATAAATAGCTCAATTAAATGTAGATGATAAATAGTAACTTTCACGCTATAATCTAAGATTAGTATAATAATGACAACAATGATGTCTATAGCCTTACTATGCAGTGGACATTCATTCTAAGCCCTTGATATATGTTAATTCACTTAACTTCCACAGCAACACTATATGGCACTTTGTATTTCCCCAGTTTACAGATGGGGAAAGCTGAGTTACCCAGAGCTTTAATTTGCCTAAGATTATACAAGCAACAAGTGGCAGATCTTAGCTTCCATCCAGATGGTCTGGACCCTGCCTCCCCACAAAATCTCCTAAAGTCAGAACCTTTCAGTAGCCCCAAACCAGCTGCCCATGCCACTGCCTCACTTGCCTGCCTCAGGTTGGCATAAGACTGCCCATTCTCATATATGGTATGTCGTCTCTCCCACCACCAAATCTACAACCAGTACATATTTATAAATCTTTTCCTGAGTCTGAACTACGTGTACATTGAAATGTATCACAGAGCTTTACATATACCCACATAATAGTAGCCATCATAAACTGCAATTACATGACAGATACTAATCTAAGAACATTCCCACAATTTAAAGGGTTATAAAGAATGCATGACCATTCCCACTTTACTGAAGAGAAAACTGAGGATCAGAAGATAAATCTTTTTTGGCAATGTTCTCACAGCCAATAAATGACAGTAGTGTAGGTACTCAAATGTCATGACTCAAAACTCACACCTCTCCATATTTATATGTATACGTGCCTCATTTACTTCTTTATATCATCTAGAGCACGTAATACATACAGTACTACTCATAAAATACTACTCATAAACTATTAACAAGGGAATTCTAGCAAGTCATTGGGAAGAAAGCAATTACTGTTATCTTAGTGGTTTCTAGTATTATTTCCTAAAAAAAAGTTCCAAAATCTTAACTTAGAGATTCAAATACATTCAGATGGCTCCTCTTCCTGAAAAAAATAAAGTAGTTGTGACTTAAACCTTTCAGAAACTTTATTACCTGGAACCCAGGATCAATCTTTCACTCCTCACCTCCATACTAACTACAAGTCTCCGAAGAGTTAGCTATAAATTGTTTGCCTTTGTCATCAGTAAAAGCTTCTACTGGTTCTAAGGAAATAGCAACATGACAGCATCCTTGATTCTGCAGCCTGCTTAACTTAAACTAATCTCACCTCTTAGGCAGTGTGATTTTTTTAACCCACTAATGAGCATACTGTAAATGCTCATTATATAAACACCTTCTCTTCCTGGAGACAAAGGTTTTAGCAGCAGTTTTTAATCCCCTGAAATACTGTAACAGCAATTATTGCTCACTTAGTCAATATGCAAGCTAACAACCACATGCATGTTTCAGTACTCTGTATTTTAATGTCGCTATATAGGTCAAGTGAAATGAAATAAGTCCTTCAAGTATCCCAGTTGCTACCAAATGGGTAGAACGGAAGCCAGAAATAAATATTTCACCAAAGCATCTTAAGAGTACTCCTGATACACTAACAATGTCTTTGTTACCTATTAAAAGGGGGTACCTTCTTTCTCTTTCCAACATATGCCACACCTTTCAGGTTGACAAAAACAGAAAAATATCTGGGTTTCTTTTTTTAAACCCCCCCCCAAAGGCTCACTCAACCCTCTTATCAAGCGTAAATCCAAAGAACGAAGAATTCCACCTCCCTTACCAAACCCCTGACTTTCCAAGCCTTCAGCAGCCAGGAAGGTTGGGGGCTGGAGTGAGGGTAATAAGAACACACTTCACAACGTCTGCCTAGGTCGGTCATCTCCTAGCCTGGCCCATTCCAAACTTCACCTTGGCACAGCGAGCAGCAGGAAGGCACCAGGAATTCCTAGGAAATGGTGTCAACCTTATTGGAGAACATTCTTAACTTCCTCGAAGCCAACATTTCCCTGGGGTATCATCACACACTCCCACCCGGACACATTACCTAAGCGATCACTTAAAAGCAAAGCACACACACACACACAAAGAGAACGCACGGCTCCGCGCGGGCACCCCTGGCTCTGCGTGCGCGCAGGAGCCCGCAGACCACGCGGACGGGCGGCCAAGTTGGCACCGCGGCGGCCCCGGCAGCGCGGGGAGGCCGGGGCGGCTGCAAACCTCGAGCCGGGGGCTCCAGCGCGGGCCAGACACCCAGGCCCTCGGGGCAGGAAGCCCGGCGCTGCGGCGCAGCCTCTCCCGAGGGCTCGGCCGCCGGCCGGAGCGATAAGGTGGATCTGCGCTTCCCACCCGGCGTGCTCCGCCCTCCGGCCACATTCCTGAGAAGCCCGACTCCGGGGACGCGAGCCGGGCGCCCCGCGGGCAGGAGCGCGACGCCGCCGGGCAGCAGCGCGGAGCCCCGCGGCGCCCCCGGTGCGCCCCCGGTGCGCCCCCGGCGCGCCCCCGGCCCGCGCGGCGCCTCCGGGGCGGGGTGGCCGGCCGCCCCGCCACAGGTAGCCCGACCCCCGCCCGCCGCCGCCCCGGCGCCCCCGGCAGGCCCGCCCAGGCACCTGGATGAACTGGATGGTGAGCGCCGACTTGCCCACGCCGCCCCCGCCGACCACCACGAGCCGGTACTTCTCCTGCCCGGAGCCGTCCCGCCACCCCGCCGCGGCCATGGGGACGCCGCCGAGCCCGGCCCGGCCACGCCGAGCCGCCGCCCGCCCTAGGCCCGGCTCGGGAGACGTGCGCGGCCGGCGGGCTGCGGGCGAGCGGCCGGGCGGGGGTCCCGCGGGCCGGGAGCTGCCGGGGCGGCCGGGGCGCGCGGCAGCGCGGCGCCGGGGCTGGCCGGGTCCCGCCCGACGCGCGACGAAGCCTGGCGACCGCGGGGGCCGGGGGCGGCTGCGGCCGGGGGTCGCGCTCCTCTACACGGCCCCGCAGCGCCTGCCGAGCGCAGCCTCCAGCGCTGCTACAAATGGCCGTCTGGGGGCCGGGCTGCGAGGCTGGGGCGCTGCATATGCATGAGGGGGCGGGGCCGGGCGGGGCCGCGCGGGCCCGGGCTGAGATTCTGAAGCTGACCCAGGGCCCAGACCCCCGCGAAGGAGCCCCTCCAATCCCTGGACGGGGAGGGTGTGGGGGGGAGGGTGTGTTTGTGTGCGCCAGAAAGGGCGTGGAAGTAAGTCGGTGTCAAGTGGGAGTGGGAAAAGACAGTAGACACAGTGTGACCATAATTGTGTGTGTCAGGGCTTGTGAATGACTGTGTAGATGAAAAATGCAGTATGTGAGAGCATGTGTGAAAAATAGAGCTGTAGTCGTCTTCACTCAATTTGTAGGAGAGTAGAGATCCTGTTTTAAGAGTACAGATGGTGACCATGATTGTGTGAAAAGCAGTGTGTGACAGTGATTGAGGACTGGAGATGTGTCTCGATAATTGTGTGTGATGGGCTTGTGGTAATGGTGGCGTGTGAAGAATGTGACAGAGACTGAGCATGGGGAATAAGTCCCAATGATTGAGGGTGTGTGGACAAGAGTGAATGTGACGGATTTTGCATATGTCAGGAGAGTATCTTGGTTGGTTGGGTGTGTGTGAGAAATGTGGTCGTTATATATAAGGAGTGACTGTGAGGGATGAGCTTGTATTTATTTACATCTGTATACCAGGCACTGTGCTCTGTGCTCCACAGCATTTTGTGAACAAATAAAGTCCCTGCCCTCAGGGTACCTAGAGTACATGAAGACAGCCAGGACAACAGGTGAATTATAAGATATAATCTCGTAAGGGCTGTAACTACTAAACACCATGTAGCGTGTGTGCCCATAGAAAAACCATTTACCCCTTGGTCAGGGATGGCTTCCTCAAGACCTGAAGAGTAAAAAAATCTAGACAGATAAGTAGAAGAAAACCATTTGAAGGAAGGGAGGCTGCATGTGCAAAAAATCAGAACCAAGAAAGAAAGAATGGTGTTCATAGTTTTGAACGTGTTCTGTGAGTTTGCATGCCAGTGACTGTAAATTATCTGTATGCAAATGTAGCAGAAATGGAAGTTTATATAGAAGCAATGGAGATTAATAGTTATGGCCACAGTCTCTAGTATCAGACTGGATTCAAATCTTGGGTCTTCCACTGTGGAATTATGCTGGGAAGTCATCCTCTGTCTCTGATTTCTCTTTACTAAAGTAAGAACAGGGGCCTCCCTGGTGGCACAAGGGGTTAAGTTGCAACCTGTGAAGCTAGCCACAGCCACTGTAGCACGAGTTAGATACCCAGCCAGGGAGCTACCCACATGGCGCAGCAGACCTCTCCTGACTCGCCCGCTGTTCCCCTCAGCAATGTATTTCTGTCAATCTTCCTGTTCTGTTTCCCCGCTCTGTCTCTGGTGAATCCTCTCACCCCCCACACTTCTGGCCTGTACCCCAGTTCTTGTATGCATAAATAGATAAATCTTTAAAAAAAAAAAGTAAGAACAGTAAGACTACCTATTTCATGGTTGAGGGGAGGGTGGAGTTGTTAATAAATATCAAATTAGTTAATACATATAAGGCACATAAAACAGTGCCTGGAATATGGTAAACATTTATAGCAGTTTTATAATATAACTGAAAGTTCTTAGACATAACTTAGTGACTATTGGAATCACTAGAATGCAGCAAAAGAGATGCTATATAACTTCCAAGACTAGGTCATTCTTATGGTCTTGCAACTGCCATCTGTTCTCTTGGGATTCTCACATTGGAAGAAACAAAGTAAAAATCTGGCTACCCCAAGACTGCCATGCTAGAGAGGCCACATGTAAGCATGCCAGTCAGAAGTCCAGCTGAGCTCCCAGTCCACTGCCCCCCAACAACTAACAGCCATGGGAGACCTTCCGACACCCAGCTCCATAGAGCCTCAGATGACTGCAGCCCCTGCTGGCATCTGACTGCAACTGCATAAAAGACCCCAAGCAAGAGGAGCCCAGAGCAGCCCTTCCTGACCCACAAAAATCATGAGCAAAATAAAATGTCAACTGGGTGTGCTTTTTAAATGTTATTTGGGAATGGTTTCAATTTTCAAGTGTAAAGAATACCAACACATCTTTACCCAAATTCAACTATTATGAACATTTTGCTCCACTGCTTTGTCATTATCCTCTCTGTGTCTCTCTCATATATATATATATATATATATATATATAATTCATATATATAATATATAATATACATAAATAATTCATAAATACATGAATTTTTTAATCATTAAAATTAAGTTACCTACATTATAAGTCTTTTATCCCTAAATGTTTCAGTGTATACTCCTAAGAATAGAGATATTAGCTCACGTAACCTCAGCAGTTATCAACTTCAATAAATTGAACATTGATATGAATACTTGCATCTAATCTACTGTCCATATTCCGGTTTTGTCAGCTAAATCAATAATGTGTTTTAGAGTCTCCCTGGTGGCCTAGGGATTAAGTCTCAGCTCTATCACTACTATATCCTGAGTTTGATCCCTGGCCAGGGAGCTAACCCACAGGGTGCAGTAGACCTCTCCTGTCTTGCCCACTGCTCCCCTTAGCAGTGTACTTCAGTAAATGTGCCTGCTTTGCTCCCCACTCTGTCTCTGATGAGGCCTCTCACCCCCTGCACCTCTAGCTTATACCCAGTTCTTCTATGCAAAAATAAATTTTAAATGAAATCTTTTAAAAAATAATAGTAGTGTGTTTTAGAACACTTTTCTCTTCTTGCAAAAGGTCCAGCCTAGGGTCAGGCACTGCATTTAGTTGTCAGATCTCTTTAGCTTTTTTTAATAAAATGATTACTTTAAGCAGCTATTACACAGTAATAGTAGCCAAAAAAAAAAAAAAAAGCGCACAGTGACAGATATTACTACCAATGCAAAAAGGAAGAGAAAAGACTAGAAAGTGGAAAGGAACCCAGGTCAAGAAAGGGCTGAGGGGGCCTCCCCGATGGCGCAGCGGGTTGAGCGCTGTGCTGTGAAAATATCCGCAGCCTCTACAGCACAGGTTTGATTCCCGGCCTGCCAGGGAGATAGCCACATGACGTGGCAGACCTCTCCTGCCTCACCCACTGCTCCCCTCAGCAGTGTCTTAGGTCCTTCTGCCTGTTCTGTTCCCTCTCTCTCTGGTGAAGTCTCTCACCCTCCCGCCTCTGACCTGTACCCCAGTTCTTGCATAAATAAATAAAACTTAAAAAAAAAAGGGCAGAGGAAGGGCCAATTATTCTTCCCACAAAAGCCTCTCAGTATCCAGCCCTGAAATTTCCCATAATTCTTCAGGGCCAAGATGACCAGAGTCCTCCTTATGCGTCTTCCTTTCTAAAGCTCAATCTTAAATCTTTCTTTCAAGAAGATATGAAAATCAGAAAATTTTACCAAACTTCAAAAATACCCAAAAGAAAACAGCTACTCCCTGAAGAAAAAAGCAACTCTACCAGTCACAACTATTTAAACTGAGGGAAACCAGGTACTGGTCCTAATAAAATTGTAAAGAATTCTTCAGTGACTCAGGATCTGACAGAGGAGCACTCAGAGTATTCTGGACCTCATGATCATTCGACCAGATGATAGTAAAAGAAAAAGAGGAGGAGGCTATAATAAATATAAGTTGGCAAGCTTGTATGTGCCCAGTGACTACAGTTTTCAAGGGGAAGCCTATTTTCAGTAGAACCTATTTCAATAACCTGTTTGCTGAGTTTCTTTCCCTGAAACTTAATCAAGATTTCCTGTCCTTCCTACTCTGTACTACTACAATCCCTATATACAAGACAATTCCAACACTGAAACCAAGCAAGCAAACCCATCCTGTAGAAAATATATAGAGAGGGCCTCCCCAGTGACACAGCAGTTCAGCGCTGGGTTGCGAAGCTGCCCGCAGCCTCTGCAGCACCGGTTCTATCCCCGGCCACCAGGCAAGGGTCCCACATGGTGTGCAGACCTCCCCTGCTGCCCGCTGCTCCCCTCAGTAGTGTACTTCGTCAATCTGCCTGTTCTCTTCTCCGCTCCGGCACTGGTGAATTCTCTCACCCTCCCGTGCTGCTGACTGTACCCAGTGCTTGTATAAATATAAAATAAATAAATAAATCTTTAAAAAAAAAAAGTTAAAAAAAAAGAAAATATATATTGAATCATTGCCTCCCAAGCATCTATTTCTCCTTCCCTCCCAGCTTCAGCAATTCACTATAATTCACCTAACATTATCAACCACCGCTGGCCACAGTAATTACTTGAATGATGGGTATGTGACCAAGGCAGGCCAAAGAGGAACAGACTCATCTGGCAAAATCAAAACTACAATGAGATATCACTTCACATCCACTGGGATAACTATAATCAAAAAGGCTGAAAATAACAAATGTAGGCAAGGATGTAAAGAAATTGGAATCCCCATACACTGCTTGTAGGAATGTTAAATGGTGCAGCTGCTTTAGAAAACAGTCTGACATTTCCTCAAAAGATTAACAGAGTTATAATACAACCCAGAAATTTTATACCTAAGTATAGGTATACCCAAGATAAATTAAAACATGTTCTTACAAAAACTTGTACTTGCAAATTCACAGTAGCATTAATAATAACAGTCAAAAAGTGGAAACAACCCAATTGTCCAACAACTGATGAACAGATAAACAAAATGTATTATATTCATACATGAAATATTATTTGGCAATAAAAGGAGATGAAGTACTGACCCATGTTATAGCAGGCATAGACCTTGAAAATATTATGCCAAGTAAAAGAACCCATACACAAAAGACCATGTATTGTATGATCCCATTTATAGTAAATGTCCAGAATAGGAAAATCTATATAGAAAGAAAACAGATCACTGGTTGTGAACTGAGGGGGAAATACTGAGTGCCAGATAATGGTTATGGGGTCTCTTTTCAGAAATATGAAAATATTCTGATATTATATAATTGTGATGATTGTACAACATTACCTATGTATACTAAAAATCATTGAATTGTTCATTTTTAAAGAGAATTTGTGATGTATGACAAATATCAATAAAGTTTTGAGGAGAAAAGATTCAATTGCAGGGTTTTTACTTGTGCTATCAAGGAAAAGTTTTTTTTTTAATTTCAAGAAGTCTCCCATATCTCAACTCTATTCCTTTTTTTTTTAATTTTACTCAAAGTGCTCAGCATACAAGCAAACAAACAAGTATGCCCAAGTCCTCGTGGCTATTCTATCCCAGAATGCTTTCTTGCCTTTAGAAAATACCCTCATACAGCTTGGAGGAGGCCAAGGGGCAATTTTCTTGAGTCATGTGGATCTCGGCTGATCTAACACCAGTTACCCCCATCATGCCTCCTAAGTTCAACCCCAAGGAGATCAAAGTCATATACCTGCAGTGCACCGGTGGGGAAGTCAGTGCTACATTTGCCCCGACAACAAAATCTGCCCCCATGACTATCTCCCAAAAAAGTTAGTGATGACATGACCAAGGCAACTGGTGTGTGGAAGGGTCTGAGGATGACAGTGAAACTGACCCTTCAGATCAGACAGGTCCAGATGGAGGTGGTACCTTCAGCCTCTGCCTTCATCATCAAAGCCCTCAAGAAATTACCAAGAGACAGAAAAAGACAAAAGACATTAAACACTGGAAATAATCATTTTTGATAAAATTGGCAACCTAGCTCAAGAGATGTGTCACCGGTTTCTATCTAGAGAACTCTCTGACACCACTGAATAGATGTTGGGGGCCACTCAATTCAACTTTTTAAAAAATTTTGAATTAGCTGCTAATATTTAAAAATAAGATATTTCACAAGCAAAACTGGATTTCTAACACCCTGAAAAAAAGTAAAAGGAATATCCAGCAACACTGTGTCAACGTTATCATATAACAATAGGCTACAGTACAGCTGCCCTTGAGAAAAGGTATGGATGCTCCTGTTCTTCAGAGTCATCAGCACTCATGTGTCACATCCCACCCATCTGACATCATCTGCCCGACCTTTGTAAGCTCTGAGAGTTTGCAAATCTTATTACTATAAGCTAATGTTCTCTTCTTTGGATGCACATCTGACTCTCCTGTAAGTAATGTTTTAAAACAAAGAACCAGGGCTCCACCCCAGATCTGAATAAGAATCTCTGAAACTGTACACCTAGAATCTGAATTTATATATTTAAATATCCAATGTGATTCTCAGGCACTTCCACAATTGAGAACTCTTGGAGAAGAGTTGAGTCAATCATGTTCTCTCTTTATTTCAGGACAAACAATGACCTTCTTGTCTGGAATGTTGGTTACTCATCATCTCTAAAACCCAACATTGCCCAAATAGCATCCCTGACCCAACCAAAAGAAAGAATCTGGGGGTGGAGTGGGGAAGGAGCTGCTGAAACCAAGATTCCCCTGACCTAATCTATAGCTGAGTCAGATAGAAGCCAGGCCCGGTGACCCAAGAGGACCAACCCCCAGATCAGAGATCACTGGATTCTTATCAGAGAGAAGGGCACCATGCACTTATTTCCTTAGTGAGCCACAGCTTCTAATGTGAATGAATGACTGGTGGAGAATAAAACAGCCCCACAGGAGCTGCATGCATCTGAGATGAGACAGGCACACCAATCTATTCCTTGTTTAAAGATCACACTGCTAAGAATAGAAACTGAAACACACACTCAAGCGTGTGCACACATCACCCTGAGCAAGGCCACAATGGAACTGGAGGAATCCACAGCTTAATGGAGGATCATCTGAAAATCAGTCTTACAGCAGAAAAGGCACCCTGAGATCTTTCCTGCTAAAAGTTTTATTTCACAAATGGGCAAGCAAGGGCCCAGAAAGAAAAAATGTATTCCCCAATATTGCCTGGAGATCAGAGCAGAAACAGTCATTGGGGTACTAACTCAGCGTAGTGTACTGAATTAGGACCCAAGAGCCCACATGGCTGAACAGGGCCAAAGCCACACCACCCTTCTCAAGTGCAGCTGCTAGCAGAAATCAAGCAAGGAGACCACCAGAGGTTTTTTTTAAATAATAAAAAAATTAAAACTACCTAAATACTCAACAATAAAGATTTGGTTCAATAAATGCTTCAACCATGGTGTGGAACACTATGAGGTCATTAAAAATAATTTTCTTATGGGTCTCCCTGGTGGCACAAGGGGTTAAGACACAACCTATGAAGCTCTCCACAGCAACTGCAGCACAAGTTTGATCCCCGGCCGGCCAGGGAGCAACCCACATGGCACAGCAGATCTCTCCTGTCCTGTCTGCTGCTCCCCTCAGCAGTGTACTTCAGTCAGTCTGCTTGTTCTGTTCCCCACTCTGTCTCTGGTGAATCCTCTCACCCTCCACACCTCTGGCCTGTACCCCAGTTCTTGTGTGCATAAATAAATAAATCTTTAAAAAAATAATTTTCTTATATCTAAGAAAATGGGAAGAATACAGTACACACAATATAATTCCAATGTTATAAAATAATGTACATGCTATCATTTACTGGGTACTTACCATGAATTGTGTAATTGTTAAAAATATACAATTTAATCCACAAATCAACTATTGGAAGTAGATTCTATTATTTTATATTTTACAAAAAAACTTCAGCAAACATGTCATATAGTTAGTAAACGAGAAAGTGCATATTTGAACACAGGACATCTGAGTTTCAAAGCTTTCATACCAAGTCATTATGTATAAATTAAAAGAAAACAAACAAAACTATCAGTATATTCAATTCTCTTCGGTAATGAGATACAAGTGAGTTTTATTTTTTATCTTTCTTTTTTTTTTTTGCTATTTATGTGTTTTTCTTTCTTTTCTATTGTAATCTCCCATTCTCTCCTATCACCTTCCCCTGTAATCTACCTTACATTTCTAAGAATTTTCCTATTCTCACCATTTCATGTAAATAGAATGACAGAATATTTGTCCTTAGTTGTCTGGTTACTTTCACTTCATGCTGAAACTGCAGTTTCTCAAGGTCTCTTCACACTGTAGCATGTATTTGTGCTTCAGTCCTCTTTATAGCTGAATAGCATTCCACTGTATGGATACACCATAATTTGTTTATCTGTTCATGTGTTAATGGACATTTGGATTCTTTCCTTTTGGCTATTATGAATAAAGTTATGAACATTTGTGTAATGATAGTTTAGCTCCTGTCTTCAACTCTTTGAAGTATATACATAGTAGTAGAATTGCTGGGTCAAAAAGGTGGAAAAGGGGCCTCTCTGGTGGCGCAAGAGGTTAAGACTCAGCCTATGGGGTCTCCCTGGTGGCTCAAGGGGTTAAGCATCGCACTATGAAGAAATCCACAGCTTCTATAGCACGAGTTCAATCCCCAGCCAGCCAGGGAGAAACCCACATGGCGAGGCAGACATCTCCTGTCTCGCCCACTGTTCCCCTCAGCAGTGTATTTCAGTCAGTCTGCCTGTTCTGTTCCCCACTCTGTCTCTGGTGTATCTTCTCACCCCCTACATCTCTGGCCTGTACCCCAGCTCTTGTACGCATAAATAAATAAATATTAAAAAAAAAAAAAAAAGACTCAGCCTATGAAGCTATCCACAGCCACTGCAGCATGAGTTCGATCCCTGGCCAGGGAGGTGACCCACTTGGCGCAGCAGACCTCTCCTGTCTAGCCCGCTGCTCCCCTCAGCAGTGTATTTCAGTCAATCTTCCTGTTCTGCACCCTACTCTGTCTCTGGTAAATCCTCACACCCCCCTTTCCTGCCCCCAATACCTCTGGCCTACATCCCAGCTCTTGTATTCATAAATAAATAAATCTCAAAAGAAAAAAAAAGAAAGAATACTACCAAGAGGGTGAAAAGTCACAGAATGGGAGAACATAATTGCAGATCTGATAAGGGTTTGATATGAAGACTATATAAAGAATTCCCACAACTCAAAAAGACAAACAACCCAATTAAAAAATAGGCAAAGGACTTGAGTAGATATTTCTCCAAAGGAGGTATACAAATGGCAAGTAAGCATATGAAAATGTTCTCTCAACATCATCAGTCAGTAGGGAAATGCAAATCAAATTTATAATGAGATTCCACTTTATGCTTATTAGGTTGGCTATAATTAAAAAAAAAGGAAAATAACTAGTGATTATGAAGATGTGGGGGAAAGTAGAACCCTTGCACATTGCTTGTGTGGAAAATTGGCAGTTCCTTAAAAAGTTAAACTTTTTTCCCCACCTTTTAAAAAATTAAATAATTAAATTTTGATGATTGAATTTTAATTAAATTTGAATGAAATGATAAATTTCAATCTCTTTTTAGTCAGAAAATATAAAATTATGATTATGAACAATTTTTAATGATTCAAGCAAAGCAGGAGCCAAAATTATACATCTACAACCTACCTGTAACTAGCAGTACATACATGAGCTTACAGTAAAAATAAGCAGTATTTGGTCTGAGAGAACGAACCATATCAGGGTAAATATGCAGAAAATACACAGGTTGTCCCCATCACTGAGGTTGAACTAGGCCTACTGCTTATTTCTTTCCTGCAGCACCTTTCCAAAGAGAGGTGTACCTGCTGCTCTAAGGGGACTGAGTCCTGAAAATTGAGCTCCCTATAGCAGCCAGGGCTGGTTTATGGAGCTCCAAATTCTTTTTCCACACCCCTTACCAAGACATTGACTATGACTGTGTTAAAGATTTGTGGAGAACTCAGGAAAGACCAAAAAAGTGAAAGAGCAAGGAGAAAAGTCCTTTTTTCTTTCAAATGATAAGCTCTGACCTCTCTAGCCTCCAGAACAGGAAACAACTCCAAATACAGCCATAAGGATTTAGGTTAGACCACTAGCATAACCTGATGAGGCAAGAGAGACAGCTCCTAAGAATTTTTTTTTCAAGAGCATTGGTTTCTAGGCCCTGTTTCTGTCTCATAGAACTACACTGTTTCAGGGAAGAACTGAAAGGAAATGCTTTGTGATTGCAATCTTCCCTCCTGTGCCCCATGGGGCAAGGGATACTTGTCTCCACAGATGCAGCACCAGGTCTGCTGCAAACAAACAAGGTTTTCATCACAGAGCATGCAGGAACCCTGGAGAGAGAGTGTGAGACACTGTGTTGTGAATGTTAGAAAGCAAATGGGTCTGAGAAATCTACTCCACCCCTACACCGTTTTGTTAGGAGACCCAATAAATAGCAGCCCTTTTCCCCACCTAAGTTGAGAAGAGAAACCAATTGAGAAATAGGACATAGAAACCAATGGATAGAGATCCAAATGTCAGCTTTGTTATTGATAAGAGCTAAACTGGATGATGTGGCTTAGATGTGTGGCCAAATGGGATTGCCTTTCCCAGAATAAATTTACCACTAAGTTACAGGCAGGACTGGAAAAACAGCAAGCCTCCTTTTATGGGGCTCTAAAACTTGAGGCTAATAGTTACACAGAGTAACTCTCCCCTCCCCCTCCCCCCACCAATAAGGCTGATTCCCAAAATAAACATAGGGAGGGTTTAAGCTGAGCATGCCCAGATCATTCTTCCAAACTCACTAATTAGAAAGCTTATCCTAATTTTAAGAAGGATGAATAAGGGGTGGGGAGAGAAGCTAGGAGTCTTATTCTAGTAATTTTCAAATTTTAGTATGCATCAGAATCACCTGGAGGGCTTATTACAACACAGATTGTGGGGGTCCACCATAGGACCCTATTTAAAGTAGGTCTAGGGGCCTCCCTGGTGGCGCAAGGGGTTAAGACGCAGCACTATGAAGCAATCCTCAGCTACTGCAGGAGTTCCATCCTCGTCCAGGGAGGTGACCCACATGGCGCAGCAGACCTCTCCTGTCTTGCCCACTGTTCCCCTCAACAGTGTATTTCAGTAGATCTGCCTGTTCTGCTCTCCACTCTGTCTCTGGTGAATCCTCTCACCCCAACACACCTCTGGCCTGTACCCCAGATCTTGTATGCATAAATAAATAAATCTTAAAAAAAAAAAATCAAGTCGGTCTGGAGTACAATCTGATAAGTTGTGGAATATTTAGATGTTTTTTAACAAGTTCCCTGATGATACTGATTATCTCCAGACCACATTTTGAGAAACAATGCTGGAAGAGAATCTTTCCACTTGGTAACATGGAGAAATAAACATTGCCCTTGACAGTCAGGACTTGTTTGGTTGCCAGCAACAGAAACCCAACTCAATAGACAATAAAAAGAACTCATATAACTAAATGATACAGCTATCGATCTAACTTCAAGCACGACTAGGCTAAGAGACTCAAATGGTATCTTTCCCCTGCTCTCTCTCTCAGCTGTGTTGCTTCAATATGGTTCTAGTCTTAAAAAGGGTTTCCCCTGGTGCTGGCAAGATGGTTCCCCTTACATTTCCTCTCCTGTTGAGAACAAACAAGATACTCAAACTTCAGCATGAATCCAAATTACCTTAGGGCTTGTTAGAATGTTGATTGCCAGCCCCCCACCCAGGAGTTTCTGATCTGGATGGTCTGGGGCAAAGCTACCAAATTCCTAGGTAGTAGTAGTAATGCTCACAGTATCTAAGAAGAAAAGAGAAAGAATCCTGGGGCGACACAAACAACAGATGTTCACAACTTTTTGTTTCACAGATGAAGAAACTGAGCGGTTAAGTGGCTAGTCTGCTTTGTTCCACTTAGAGCTAAAAGTTTTTCCAAAGGTCATGTGGGCACAAAATGGAGAGACAAGCTACTCCCTCACCTTTGGTTTGGGGATTCCAGAAGAAGTATTCGGCACCATTTCTTATAATTACGTAGTGGAATTAAGCTCCAGACATCCACAGTAGTAGCTCGCTTAAGAACACATTCCTTTTAAGGTTGCCTTCCTTTCCTTGTATTGCTCTCCCTCCCCTTAGCTTTCTGGTGTGATCTGGCCTCCCACATATACTACATGCACTACATCATTGTTGCAGAGATAGGCTTTTCTGGGGGAACCTCAACCAAGTTGTTAATATTCTTTGGAAATGGACAATGTCTACCAAAAATACAAATTTATATGCCCTTTAACCTAGCAAATTTGATTCTAATAACTTTTTTTTAAAGATTGATTTATTTATGCATACAAGAGCTGGGGTACAGGCCAGAGATGTGGGGGCTGAGAGGATTCACCAGAGTCAGAGTGGGGAACAGAACAGGCAGACTGACTGAAGTACACTACTGAGGGGAGCAGCAGGTGAGGCAGGAGAGGTCTGCTGGGCCATGTGGGTTGCTCCTGTGGATTGCTTCATAGTGCGGTGCTTAACCCCTTGAGCCACCAGGGAGGCCCTGACTCTAATATTTAACAGCTATATCCATATCTATACAAAATAATATAATGGATTATTTACTGAAGTACCCAACTCAGTTGGCAATAAAAAGGAGAATTCATATAACTAAATGATAAAACTATCCATTTAACTTCGAGCATGACTAGGCTAAGAGATTCAAATATCTTTCACTCTCCGTTTCTCTCAGCCGTGTTGGTTCAATATGGCTCTAGTCTTAAACAGGGTTTTCCCTGGTGTTGGCAAGATGGTTACCCTTACATTTTTTCCCTTGTTGAGAACAAACAAGATTTCTCAAACTTCAGCATGAATCCAAATTACCTGGAGAGCTTGTGAAAACATAGATTGCTGGCCCTCAACACAGGAGTTTCTGATCTGGACATCATTCAAATGTCCATTAATTTGAAATTAGTTAAATAAATCAAGCAGGTGCTGTACAGGGAGAAAAAAAGGAATTTCTACTAACTTGGAATACTCGTCAATATTTACTTAAATGAGAAAAACAAGATACCAAACAATGTGTATAATACATTGCCATTTGTGTACAAGAGAGAACATGTGTAAATATGTATTTGTTTTTAGTTATAGAGATTATTTCCGGAAGACTAAACAAGAATTGTGTAGACTATTCTTGCACATACTCTGGCACCTTTTGAATTTTGAACCATGTGACTGTATTACTGATTCAGAAAAACAAGTTAATTAAAAGTTTACAGAAATGAGTGTAGAAAAAATTTTATACTCAGAAAGTTATTTAACAAGTTATTTAAAGTTGTTTCAGAAATATTAAAGTTAGATATCATTGTCCCTATAAACTACAAATTGTAACATATCTCCCAAAATGTAAATTAACAGCCAAGTTTTAAAAGTACAATGTATTAATTATCCAGGGAGATTCAAAGACTAAAAGACAGGGAAGGTTGTTGAAAAGCCCAAGTCACAGACAGGTAGGTATTTTTGTTACAGGGCAGGGAGAGGGGCAGCCTAGACCCCACAAACCTGCCTGCTCTAGATAGGTTCTGCCATCCGCTGCATCAACACAAAACATATGAGACTTTAATGGGAAGGAACTTTAATACAATTAGGAAACAATACAGAAAAGGCAAAGAATATAGATTCTAAATCAAGCACCCAATGTTACCCGTCCCCTCGTGGGTAAAAGTCCACCCAAGCAGGATTGGCCCAGAGCAAGGCCCCAAAGCCTGCCACAAGTCTTAAGCATCTTCCAGTGGGGACCCACAGAAAAGGATCAGAAATGACCAGACAAGTATGGAAGGAAAAGAGCAAAATCAAAATCAAGATAAAAGCTGCCATTGTTAACCTCCCCACGGGTCTCTCACCCTCGTCTGTGTCACCCAGTCCATAACCAAAAGCCAAGTGCAGTTTCTTCACGTGTCTCTCTGTTCCATGTGCCTCCTCCAGGTCTTCTTCTGGCTCCATCCTGCTTCCTTCCTTCTCAGTCTCCTCTGCAGCTGCTGCTTCTTCCTGCTCAGCTCCACCCTCCCTGGGTGGGGCAGGGAACCTGGAACCTCCTCTTTCCCTGTTACATTTTGAAGCTGTCATATATAACATCACCTCTGTCCTAGGAACCTGTTAGGAGGTGGAAACTCTACATACCCATTTTCTTGCAGGAACTGCAGCTATTGCTATCATCTCATGTCCTTGCACGTGAGGACATTAAGTCTTAGGGAGCTGAAGAGACTGGTTAAAAGTGCCATAAATAGTACCTGAAAAAATACCCTAGTGTGCAGAAAGGAAAGCCATTTTGTCTTGTCACAGACTTTCATGCCACAGCCAGAGCATGGGGATCGATAAAGGACATCTTTCTGTCACTGGAGCTTGCTGGTACCTGGGGCCACACTACACGACTAGAATCTACTAAAATTAATGTCAAAAATATTTTTTGATGAACATTTGGTTTTCCTTTGCAGTCCCTCAGTGACTGGCAAACAGACATTTTTCAGCAAATATTTGTTGTGTGAAAGGACCAACAATTGGACAGCATAGTGTGAAGTAAAGTGCTAAGTCCAAAGAGGTAACATGCAGTCTCCAGATTCACAGGACAGCAAAGCCACAGCAAAGGTAGAGCTTCCATTGCAGTCACTGGATTCCATCTTGGTCACTGTCAGACCCACAGTCTCTGTGGTCATGGAGCGAAGCTCCAGGCCTAAGACCTCCAAAGCCTACCCTGGATCCTGGTTTTCCACCATTGGTTTCTTGCCCTTTGATTTTTCACTCTTTGGTTTCTGTTTGTCTCTATTTCAGCTTTTCTGGTTCCCTTTCAATTGGTCTCTCTCTCTTTGTTTCTATCTCAATTGTCTAAGTTTCTATTTCCATTTTACTCACATTTCTTTCAATAACAAACCCCCGGCCTCTTGGAAAATGTTCTTTGCATTACTAACCCTCCAAACAAGGCAAAACAAAACCCCAGAGGCTTGACTTATTCACCAGAGCATATCAATCCAAAGCCAGCGTGATCATTTAGATTCATACCTTTATACAATACTCAAAACTGTATCTCAAATGGATTAAAGAGTTAAATATATAAAAGCTAAATCACAGAATAACTGGCAGGAAATTGAATTCACTATCAGATCTTTGGAGGAATAGTAACTTTTAAAGCATTGAAGCAAAAGAAGAAATCACAAAGGAAAAGATGAAAAGATTTTACTGTACCAAAATGTGAAGCTTCTCTACAAAGAAAAGTAAAAAGATGAAAATTTAAAAAGCAGACTAAGAAAAATGCTTGCAGTAGCCATTCAAAGGATAGCTATCTAAATTATAGGAAGCTTACAAGATAAAAAGAAAAATTAAAGTTTTAATATAACAGATGTCTTCCATAAATAGAAATGTAATCATAAAATCAACATAAGGAAATGTGTTTAGCTTCACATTCTCCAAATATGTGCAAATTAAATCATTAATAGAAACCATTTCCCTGCCATTATACTAGCAAAAATTAAAACAAGGATAATACCATGTTTGTGGTTAAGTAAATTTACACAATACTTTTGGAATGCTCCTTGGCAATAATTATCAAGTAACTTAAAACTATTTGTACCTTTGTCCCTTAATTCCATTCCAAGGGATTTCTCCTAAGGCAGCAGATTTTAAACTGTGCTCCGTGTAACCCTGGAGTTCCCAAAATTTGTCTGTGGGATTGGTAGGGGGGTATGTATTAGCTTATAGCCAAGGCTATAAGCAAGAGAAAATAATCCTGACTCTCTCAAGCAAAAAGTCAATGCACTGAAAAACACTCAGAGGTTCATGGAATCAAAGGGAAGCTTTACAATCAGGATCTGAAAACAGGCAGGAAACAAGAATTCCAGAGGGCTAGGCAGCTGGAACCACACCACAGGCTACAGAGCAAGAACAGTAAGGGGCATGTGGCACTGCTGCTGAGAGGAAAATGGCCTCCCATCACCCCCACACTGACCATACTTGTGATTCAAAGATAGCAGAAAGAGGGGCCTCCCCGGTGGCGCAGTTGTTGAGCGCTGGGTTACGAAGCTGCCCGCGGCCTCTGAAGCGCCTGTTCGATCCCCGGCTGCTCCCCGGCCACTGGAGGAGGGTCCCACATGGCGCGCAGACCTCTCCTGCCGCCCGCTGCTCCCCTCAGCGGTGTCCTTCGGTCCTTCTGCCTGCTCTGCTTCCTGCTCTGGCTCTGGTGAATTCTCTCACCCTCCTGCGCTTCTGACTGTACCCAGTGCATGTATAAACAAAACGAACAAACAAATAAATAAAATAAATAAATAAAACATGCCTCTATTAAAAAAAAAATTAAAAAACAAAGATAGCAGAAAGAAATGTCTGATTGACTGAACCTAATCACAAGCCTCAGAAGTAGAAAGTGGGGTGAAAAATCTGTGTTTCGGCCTTCCTAATGGGAGATGGGAACTAACTCACACACCTAGGGAAGACCTCCATGAAAGATTTGGGTACTAATTGCAAAATGATATGTGTGCCGGGCAGCTGGAAGTCAGGGAATCTCTTCTATGGGATGATAGAAAGTTGACCCATAAAGTTCTCAGCCCCCTCTCTTCATTTCAACCAAAGCAATTCCACTTTTACCATCAGCTTTTCCAAAAAGTTCTCAGGCAAGATTTTATTTGAAGGAAGGTTTCTGAAGCTTTAACACATTTAAGAATCCTTTATAACAGCACCAGGAAGCCTGGCTTAGTACATCTTACCAATTCTTTCCTTCCTTGCTGCCTGCAAATATAGAGGTTGGAAAATATTTCCTCTTGTAACTTCCCTTACAAGTAGGTGGGACCAGGTAGGACACAGGAAACTTAAGTCCACATCTACTGGGGTTGACTCTGGAATGATAACAGCAAAAAGTTTAAGTATTATTGGCATTATACATTTCTCTCTTCTGCCTTGCATGCTGATGTCAGGACTAGAGCTCCAGCTGCCATTTTGAGAACATGACCATGAGAAAAAGAACAAGGGAAACAAAGCCATCAGTCCCCCACTTCTGAATACACTGTTTTATTTTTTTTTCAAACATTGATTTATTTATGCATACAAGAGCTGGGGTACAGGCCAGAGGTGTGGAGGGTGAGAGGATTCACCAGAGACAGAGTGGGAAACAGATAAGGCAGACTGAATGAACTACACTGCTGAGGGGAGCAGAAGGCGAGACAAGGGAGGTTTGCTGCGCCATGTGGGTCACCTCCCTGACTGGCCAGGAATCGAATTCTCGTTGCAGTGGCTGTGGATAGCTTCATAGGTTGCATCTTAACCCTTGCACGACCAGGGAGGCCCTGAATACACTATTTTATAAAGAAAAATAACCCCTGGGCCTCCCTGGTGGCGCAAGGAGTTAAGTACAGCACTATGAAGCTATCCACAGCCTCTGCAGCATGAGTTCAATCCCCATCCGGCCAAGGACCTACCCACATGACGCAACAGACCTCTCCCATCTCACCCGCTGCCCCCCTCAGCAGTGTATTTTAGTCAGTCTGCCTGTTCTGTTCCCCACTCTGTCTCTGGTGAATCCTCTCACCCCCCCCATACCTCTGGCCTGTACCCCAGTTCTTGTATGCATAAATAAATAAATCTTTTAAAAAAATGAAAAGAAAAACAACCCCTTATTTTAAGAACTATTTAGAGGGCCTCCCTGGTGGCACAAGGGGTTAAGCAGTGCACCATGAAGAAATCCACAGTCTTTGCAGCATGAGTTCGATTCCCGGCCGGCCAGGGAGCAACCCACATGGCACAGTAGACCTCTCCTGTCTCACATGCTGCTCCCTTCAGCAGTGCATTTTAGTCAGTCTGCCTGTTCTGTTCCTCACTCTGTCTCTGGTGAATCCTCTCACTCCCAGCATCTATGGCCTGTACCCCAGCTCCTGCATGCAAAAATAAATAAATCTTTAAAAAAAAAATTTAGAGAAGTTTTTTATTCCTTGCAGTTAAAAATATTACTAATTATATATATCCCCCCAAAGTGGAAAAATATATGCTAAATTGTTCATTATAGAATTTTTCAAATTGTTTAAAAAAAAAAAGCTACATTTAAATGTCTCAGGGAGATTGCTTAAATAAATTACAGTCTATCGACTGGATGAACTGGTATGCTTATATTGAGCTGGTTAAGGATGAAGTCTTTATGTGCTTATGACATAATTCAAATACTGAAATATGTCATTTTATCATTGTTAGTGTACTATACATAAGCAGTCTTCCATCTCCACTATGGCCCTTAAAAGAACTGAATCAGCCACTGTACTTGTGAGCAGAGCGGCACTAAACAACCATTTCTTGTGCCATGTGGCTCTCTGATGCTCCTATCGACACAACTGATTGGCTCAGGGATGGGCAACTGATCCAGAGTGGCCAACATCCTCTGAGATGTTTTACTGCAAAACCCTGCTCAGGGCCTCCCTGGTGGTACAAGGGGTAAAGTATCAGCACTATGAAGCTCTCTGCAGCCACTGCAGCAGGAGTTTGATCCCCAGCCAGGGAGCAACCCACATGGTGAAGCAGACCTCTCCTGTCTCGCCTGCTGCTCCCCTCAGCAGTGTATTTCAGTTACCCTGCCTGTTCTGCTCCCCACTCTGTCTCTGGTAAATCCTCTCATGCCCCCCCATCCTCCTCTAGCTTACACCCCAGCACTTTTATGTATAAATAAAATCGATCTTTTTTTAAAAAAAAAAAAAATCCCTGCTTAAACGAGTGCTGGGCCAAGCTGGGCCAAGAGTTGTCTTATTCTTTGGAATCAGAATTAGGGAACACCAAGAGAATCAGGAAAATCATATCAGGATCTAAACTTAAAGGATACATATATCATTAGGTCAAATAATCACCATACCTCACCATACTGGTTAATCACCATACTTTAAATAATCACCACACGTCCATATGAAGGGGTGCTGTACAACTATGACAAATCATATTGCAGAAGGATATTTGTTGACAGAAATATTTACAATTTCTGCTAAGAAGAAAAAACAAAAACACTCCTACAAGTTAGTAACTAATTTGATGCTTTTTTTAAAAAAGAAAACAATATATACCATTACAGTCATAAATACTTGAAGGACAAACACAAACATACCAACAGCGGTTGTCCTTGGGTTTGGAGGAAGGGATGATCAGAAGAAAAAAATAGATTTTTTTTTTTCTTTAAACGTGTCTTGTCATTCTACAGAGAATGAATATCTTATTTTATTAAGGAAGTGAAGGGAGAAAGATTTCCTTCCTCCTTTACACTTTTTTTTTTTTTAAGAAAAACCAGTTGACTGCCTGAACGCCTAGGCAACCTGACCACTACTACAATCCCCCAAATCTCCGCAGCCCTGAGCTTGGGGAACGCTAGAGGATTGCTAAATCAAAGCCTCTGGCTCTCAGGGCAAAGGGCGCAGTTAATAGAAGATCTGAGCACAGAACAGGGATGGGGCATGCTGGCTGGTGTGCGGTGGAGGTCCCCGCTCCCCCCAACCCGAGTCTGAGCAGCGCTTAGGGGCGTGACTCCCAAAGGGCCCTGGGCTGGGGCGCGCCGGCGGTGGGTCAGCGGAGTGAGTGCTAACGCCGAGGACTAACAGGTTGTGCTCACGGAGGCATGAAGCCTTATGCTAGTGGAAAGTCCGACTAACCAGGGGGAGGTGGCCCAGGACCTCAGCCCGGCCGGGGCTGCTGAAAGCTGCGCGACTGCTGGGCGTCCACGTGCCGCTGCAGAGGAGCGTAAATGAAGCTCTGGCCAGGCCCCCGGGGCAGGCGTCCAGCCAGCGAGGAATGCCAGGTAATCAGAGCAGGCAGGCGGCGATCACGCGCCTCAAGCCCGGGAGCCCTGAGCCTTCCTCACCCGCTTCAGTCCTCTGCCCCCAATTTCCCCTAAGGGGGCTGTCCTTCTCGTAAAAACAGAAAGTAGAACAAAGAAATGATGTGACACAGCTAAAGTGTGGAAATGGAGTCAGAGGATTTAAATTTTTTTTTAAGATTTATTTTATTTATTTGTGCATACAAGAACTAGGGAGAATTTAAATTTAAGTCAACCTATTTGTCCAGGAGTGATTCCTCTTGATGCTTGGTATGGCAGTTTCCCCAATCTGTGAGCCGGACCTGGTTGTATTTACCCCAAAAGACAGCTATGAATTTTATTGATGAAGACAAAAAATGATTTAAGAAAGGATATGTGAAGACTGATTTGAAAATTATGAGGGACTAAGCTAATGGAAAGACTAGTTAGCTAGTCCTTGTTCATCAGATGCGTGGTTTTTATTGTCTAATTCTGGATATTAATCGTGTCTAATGGTACCTCACTACTCTCCACTTTCCAATGGAACCCTCTAGAGAGAAATATTATTGAGAGGTAGGAAGGCAATCAGATCCAAAGCAAAGGAGAACACATACCTGCCAACAGAAAGATCAATACAATGTCTGGGATTGAGTTTGAATTTAGTTCTGAGTTTCACAATTTGGTATAGAAAGAACCATGATCAAATGTGCTCTTCTCGCTATTGAAAAAGAAGATTAGTATAGAGGAGAAGGTTAAGCATGTTAGGTGTCCTCGGGGGACTTGTAACGTTCTCTGAATTTTCCTTGCCCAAGTATGATTGCCTCACATGTTTTGTTCTAGCTATCAATACATACCACACGTACTTTTAGTTAATGAGTGCATTTCTTTTTAAAAGAGTCTAACACCATTTCCTAAGAAAAATATATATATCACTCCATTAAGTACTTGCTGTAGATATTTTCCCTAACATGGTGTACTGTATTAAAAAAAATACATAACCATTAAAGTAGAAAATATTCATCCTCTGTCTGTCTCAGGTCCTGTAATATGCCACATAAGATGCATGTGTGCAATAATACATGGACTAGGGCCTCCCTGGTGGCGCAGCGGTTGAGCGCTGGGTTGCGAAGCTGCCCGCAGCCTCTGCAGCACAGGTTCAATCCCCGGCTGCTCCCCGGCCACTGGAGGAGGGTCCCACATGGCGCGCAGACCTCTCCTGCCACCGGCTGCTCCCCTCAGCAGTGTACTTCGGTCCTTCTGCCTGCTCTGCTCCCCGCTCTGGCTCTGGTGAATTCTCTCACCCTCCCGCGCTTCTGACTGTACCCAGTGCTTGTATAAATAAATAAATAAATCTTAAAAAAAAAAAGTTTAATTAAAAAATAAATAAATAAAAGTAAAAAGAAAATACATGGACTATACACACCACATTAGGAGAAACTCTACTCTCATTGTTTGATGAGCCCCTTACAGAGCCCGTCATGACCTGTCACCCTGACAGACATGCTTGATGTCACTGGCCACTGTCTTGATGACTCCAAAGAGAGTGAGACTCAGTAAAGAGACCAGAACTGCCCAAAATCACACATCATGGGCAGGCCAGGCTGAGGCCTCCTGACCTCCACTCCAGAGCACTTGGATCCTCTTTGCCCACTGCCTCACTAGCTCCCCTTCCTGATTGATCCCTCAGTCAGAGCTCAGGTTCACCAGGCTCACCAGGTTGCATTAATGCGTCCACATAGATTCGCAGATGATGTGAGTTGATATAATCTGTGGGACTCCCCAGGATCACCTTGAATTCTCTCCTGCTCTCTTTCCCTAGGTTGTGAACTCCAGGAGGGGAAGAGCCATGATTTAGGATGCTGGCACAGAGTAACAGATGTGGTATTAGAGGTCTCTAGATCTTCTCTAACAGGTAGGTGGTGAACCAGCTTTGGTTTCATAGAATAAAAGGAAATGGGTAGAGGAAAGGAAGAATTCCCAGGACTTAGCAGCCTTAGTTGCAGCTGACAGGCTGCAGCTGACAGACTGCAGCTTCTGGAGGGTAGTCTGTGCCCTAAGGAAGGCACCCTGCAGAAGAAACAGGGTTCCCCAACCGAGGCTGAAGCTGAGCTAGTTAGCTGTGTGACACAGCTCCCAGGCATGAGAGATGCTTGCTTGTAGTATGTCCTAAGGTGTTTTAAGCTCTAGCAGAGTTCCAGATGGGTCCCCAGGAAAGTTATATCAAAGACTACAAAGTGATAACCTTTGAAACCCAAAGATGTCTCTTGGGGTCAGACAGGAATAAATCTCCTTTACCCAAAGACCTCCCAGGGTCCTTGTGGAGGGAATAAGCAATGCTGTCTTGGACCAGTGAAAAAAAATGAGTTCATCCAGAGCTAAGCTCTGGGAAGAAGGGCTTAGAGAACCCTTTAACAGTAGTACTTCTGCTGCGAACATTCAAGGCAGACATGGAAAATGCCTTTTGGGGGCCTTTTATCCTCTGTCACGTGCTGCTGCTGGGAGGCAATGGACCGAAAGAACAAGCCCTGGATTCAGAGCCAGAAGGCTAGAGTTCTCGCTCTGGTTCTGTGTGATGTTGGGCAAATCAATTTGCCACTCTGGGCTTCACTTTCCTCTTGTCAAGTTATTTTCCTAACTCTTCTCCTGCTGCAAGAATTAGGAAATTTAGGTTCTGAGCTCAGACAGACTTCGTTTCTAGTCAAGTTCTTCCCAAAGAAATGCAGAGTTTAGCAGAGGACACAGACACAATGATATCCAGTAGAGCCTGGCACAAAAGCGATAATCTTGCTTGTGGCTCAAGCCAGAACAGACAGTGAGTGGCAGATAATCATACAAATAATGAACGCAGTGGTTGATCATAAATGTGACAGGTGCTGTGTAGGTAAAGTTGAGGATGCAATGAGAACTCTCAACAATATACCATGACATATTAGCCATGTTAAAGATGTTGGGCATTCTCCAAAGAATTTCTCCATAGGAAAAAATCATTTAAGCAAAAGAGTGATAGCAAAAATCTGCTGCAGTGAAGGCTTGGAAGGACCCAAGAACAGAGCATGGAGGCCTGTTTGGAAGCTCTTGCAATAGTCCAGCAAGAGATGGTCATGGCCTGAATTAGGGTTGAAGCTTTAATTCAACTTTGGCCACATTGGGTTTTCTAATTGCAATGGTGATTGTTTTAGTCACTTCGGTCTGGGCAGACTGAATTTGCCTGTGAAATTGGATAAGTAGTTAGATGTGTGAATCTTTCTGCCAAAGAGATGAATGGACTTTGGAGTCAATACTATATGGCAACTGAAGCCACAATGGATAGGAAGAGGCAGGCTGCCTGGCCCTAAAGCTGAGTAGGGAGTAAGATGGAGCTCAGACTTTGAATGACATTCATTGGCTTTCATTCCCTCTTTACAGCCAGCCACTAAATTATACTAAGAATTATTCTGCAATGCAATTGGCAGTTCAAAAGACTGATCTATGCATGGAGATATTTTCAACACCTTGAATAGTGTAAGCTTGGTGTGAAGTTTAATTTATACAATTCATTTATTTTTTTAATGTTTATTCATGTATTTTTTCACATCATTGTTCATTTTGTACAATTTTGCTTTCTCCTCTCATGTGTAGTCCCCATAAAATTCCCACCACCAAGTCACCCATGAACCATCACCATGGTCTTTTGTGCTCTTCCCTCTCACTCCCCTGCTGAGTATCTCCAATTTATAGTTGCCTGCTAGTTTTGTCTTTTTCTTCCTGACCCCTTATTTAGTTCCCCTATATTCCCCCTATAAGTGAAACCATCTGATATTTTTCTTTTTCCTTCTGGTTTATTTCACTGAGCATAATCCCTTCTAGCTTCATCCATGTTGCTGCGAATGGCATGAGCTTATCTTTTTTGATTGCTGAATAGTATTTCTTTGTGTATATACACCACATCTTCTTGATCCAGTCATCTGTTTGGGGGTATTTAGGTTGTTTCCTTATCTTAGGTATTGTAAATAATGCTGCAATAAACATAGGGTGCTGGTTTCCTTTCGAATTAATGTTTTTGTGTCCTTTGGGTAGATTCCTAGTCAATACAATTCATTCAAATAAAATGAGATATTCAAAGCACTCATCTCATAGATAAGATAGCATAGGTTTACGTAATTGAGAGATAACTGTGTTCAAGCTTGGGCTTATCACTTTCTAACTGCATGTTACTGTGTTTCCTTTTCTGAAGTCAGGAAAATAATAGAATAAGTTTCATGTATGAATTAAATGAAATAATGATATAAAGTAACTTGTACTTGCTATGTGCTAAAATTAAAAAAAGTCAATCATTAGTGTTATCCATAATACAGGGTCTGGTGCACAATGAGTATCCACTGCCTTTGTTTCCCTGTGTCTTTCTCACCATGCCTCCACCCTCTAGATGTCCATCTGCCCACATTCTAGGTGCATAGGACCCACCCCATGCCTGTTCACAGAGGAACCAAAACTGTTCCATGGCTCACAGCACCCCCAATTCAGCCTTCTCTACAACAGTCTATGCTCCCCCTTCATTCATCTAGCACAACAGATAATATAGGACATTGTCACATTGTTCTCAGTGTTGTTCTATATCTCAGCTCCTCTCCCTCTCTGGGAATGTAAGAGACAGAGGCTTTAGGCCATATGCTCACATCATCAGCTGTGTTTCCATGACGACCAGTCCAGCATAGCTAGATGTTTCAGCAGAGATGAGCTGTGACAGCCAACTCTCAACAGAATGTAGCTGACTAGCTATTATTATATTCCTTGCGCTGACCTAAGAGCTGAAGCAGTCTAGATATGGCTCAGAGGGGTAGGGCAGTTGTGTTTGCATAAGTAAGAGATAACATCTGGGAATGCATTTGGCTCTCGGTTGCAATAGTAACTGCTTGGGCTGTAATAAACTCAAAGAAATCTGAAAGCAAAAATTCTGTTCTGAATGCCATAGCAGAGGGAGGTGCCTATTGCTATGTGAAGGAATGAATATACACACCTAATTCTTTCTAAAAGGGTCATAAAAGACTTCACTTTAACAAAGTCTTTGGTATTTTGTTGCTTTTCTAATAGTGGAAACATACAATGAATGTATAGGTGACCCTTGAACAATGTGGGCTTGAACTGGGCAGGTCAGTTTGTACTCAATTTTTCTTGTGAGCAGGTATTGCAAACTTATGGTATCAATAAATACAGCACAGTGCTGAAACATGTATCTTCTCTTCCTTATGATTATCTGAATAACGTTTCTTTTTCATCAGCTTACTCTATTTTAAGAAGATAGTATATAACATATAATTTCAAAAAAATGTGCTTAGCAACTGTTTGTTATGGGTCAACAACAGTCTGCTAGTAGTTAAGTGTTCAGGGAGTAAGTTATCCACCTATTTTGAACTGCATTGTTCAATGGTCAAATGTATGTAGTTAGGGTGCTTTCAACTGCAAGTAGCAGGAAACCTATTTTTTTTTTTAAGATTTATTTATTTATGCATACAAGAGCTGGGGCACAGGCCAGAGATGCGGTGGCTGGAGGGATGGTATATGTGAGAGGATTCACCAGAGACAGAGTGAGGAACAGAACAGGCAGACTGACCGAAATACACTGCTAAGGAGAGCAGCCCAGGAAACTTATTAAAGTGACTTAAATGATTAGGATATTCTTATCTCCTGTTCCAGAAAATCTGGAGGTAAGCCATTCCAGGGCTGGTTATTTTGGTGGCTATAAGCAGCAGCAAAGCACTTTCTCTCTTTCCACTGTTCTGTCCTTAGCATGTATGCAATATTTTCCCTCATGATTAAGAAATGACTAAATCATTTCTAGATGTCATAGACAGACGTTTCGTCTCCAGAAGGGAAGAGGAACATTTGTTCCTGTGCCTCCCATTTTAGTAGCGAGGAAAACCTCCCTGAGCCCTCCCCCAGCTGTCCCCTTACAGAGTCTTATCAGGTCCCATTGGCATGTCTTCATCATGGAATCAAGTCAGAGATTTGTGTTGTTGTTTTTTTTAAAAGATTTATTTTTTATGTATACAATAGCTGGGGTACAAGGCCAGAGGCGCAGGAGGGTGAGAGGATTCACCAGAGACAGAGTAGGGCACTGAACAGGCAGACAGAGCAAAAGCACTGCTGAGGGGAGCAGCGGACGAGTCAGGAGAGGTCTGCTATTGCCATGAGGGAATCTCCATGGCTGGCAGGGAATCGAGGCTGCAAATAGCTTCACAGCGCTGTGCTCAACCCCCTGAGCCACCTGGGAGTCCCAGAGATTGGGTTTTATCCTGAGGGAAACGGGAAGCACTAAAGGATTTTTCAGCCAAGTGATGGAGTCATAGATTTGTTTTTGATGATTACAAGGATGGAGGATGGAACTGAGAGAGGGAAAGATGAGAAACAGAGAGACCCATTAGCAAACTGTCGCAAATATAAGAAATGATGAGGTCTGAACTAAGTATTGATAGGAATTGGGAGTGGGAGTTAGGGAGGTTGATGGAAGGACTCGGAGATGTTAAATTGTCACTGACATTAAACAGGTTGATGGCTAGACCAATACATAGATCGTTTATTGCTCTCTGATTAAGAGTCTTGCCACCAACGGAGGCAAAAATTGAAGAACAGAATATCTGAAGGAGCTGACCACAAGAGCTCCTTCAAATCTGAGGGAACTAATGATTAACTAAGTTATATAAATATTGAGTTGCGGATTATGGAATATACAGGTAACGGACAATATAGAAGTCTGGAAGGGAACTGGGAGTTGTTGACATGTGGGTGACTGGTTAACCCCAGGGATGATGAGATCACCCTGAGCAAGCAGGGAAGCCTGCCAAGGAGAGAGCCTTTGGGTGAGAGGGTTTTGCAGTGGGTCACGGGTGAGAATTCAGTAGAAAGAAAAGATAGATTCAGGGTAATTAGAGCTGGTGAAAGAGAACCAGAGAAGCTGGTGTGGCAGATGCCAAAGGAAGATTCCATAAGAGAGTAGCCCAGAGTGTTAAATACCACAGAGAAGCTGGGAAGGTAAGGTGTGGCTTCCAGCTTTAAAGCTTTGATGAAGACTGGTGAGGGGGTCAGTGAACGCAGTGAATGTTAAGACTTAGCAGAAGTCTGGCTGGGCCTTTCTTGTGTTCTGCGGGAAAAATTGCTTTCCTTCTTGTCAGTGTTCCCCTCCAGCAGGTGATATATTTTTTTAAATAAACGAGACAAAGTTTTTCATCCTGCACTTTCAGTCATATTCCACTGATGATAAGTTAGTCATAAGGTTACCTCTAGCTGTAATCTGACTAGAAAATGGGTAACCATTTACCCAGCTTAACCACTATTAATACAAATAATGGCAGTCTCTATCAGGAGTGTTTACATGGCCATTACTTAGGACTTGTAAATCACCTAAATTATTAGGCCCAAACTGCTAAGTTCCACAAATTAATTGCTAGAAAGATAATTTTTTTAAGGATTAGTCCCATTTATTTCTGAGAATGTTCAGGGTGCTTTTCCATATATATAAGTTACAAATGCTCATTCCCTTTGACCCAGTGAATCCACTTCTAGGAATTTTTTATTCTTTTATTTTTTAAGATTTATTTATTTATACAAGAACTGGGGTACAGGTCAGAGGCACGGGAGGGTGAGAGAATTCACCAGAGACAGAGTGGGGAACAGAACAGGCTGATTGACTGAAATACACTGCTGAGGGGAGCAGCAGGTGAATCAGGAGAGGGCTGCTGCACCATGTGGGTAGCTCCCTGGCTGGGGATCGAACTTGTGTTGCAGTGGCTGTGGCTAGCTTCATAGGTTGTATCTTAACCCCTGCGCCACCAGGAAGGCCCTCAGCCCATAATGTTTAAAAAGGAGTGACTAGGACCTCCCCAGTGGCACAGCAGTTGAGCGCTGGCTTGCGAAACTGCCCGCAGCCTCTGCAGCACTGGTTCGATCCCCGGCCGCAGGGCGAGGGTCCCACATGGCGCGCAGACCTCTCCTGCCGCCCGCTGCTCCCCTCAGCGGTGTACTTCGGTCCTTCTGCCTGTTCTGCTCCCCACTCTGGCTCTAGTGAATCCTCTCACCCACCCACGCTTCTGACTGTATCCAGTGCTTGTATAAATAAAATAAAATAAATCTTTAAAAAAAATAAAATAAAATAAAGAGAAGTGACTAAAGAAAGGGAACTCTCCAGGAATGACTCCACTTCAGAGACCAAGCCAAACTGGCTCTAGGCCCCAAAGAGAGAAAGAAGCTCTTCCCTCATCCCTTCTAAGGGTGGCTCCCCGGACCTCAAGATTGAATTCCCTCCAGAATGATGAACAATGACAGCATCCACTCCCTTCAGGAAGTAGCCCTGCATGTCCATAAGGATATATTTTGGCCTTATGGTCCTCAAAAACAACTGCAAGGATCTGACTTCACTACATTTCCAATGCTTCATCAGTGGGTTTTAGGTATCAAATTAAAATCAAACTAAGGGCCTCCCCGGTGGCGCAAGGGGTTGGGCACCGCACTATGAAGCAATCTGCAGCCTCTGCAGCAAAAGTTCAATCACTGGCCGGCCAGGGAGAAACCCACAAGGCATCGCAGACCTCCTCTGTCTCACCCGCTGCTCCCCTAAGCAATGTGCTTAGGTCAATCTGCCTGTTCTTTTCCCCACTCTGTCTCTGGTGAATCCTCTCACCCTCCACATGTCTGGCCTGTACCCTAGCTCTTGTATGCATAAATAAGTAAATATTAAAAAAATAAAAATAAAATTAAGATATGTAATCTGAGGCTCAGTGAAATAAGTTAGAAAGAGAAAGAATAATATCAATAGTTTTACTGATAGGAGGAACATAGGGAAATTGAACAAAGGGTCAAAAAAACCCACAAAACTTGCAGATGAACTATAGATCTGAGGCAGACAGCAGGGGAGGAGGAGGAAAGGGGTCAAAACACAGGCGGGAAGAACACAAGGGACTGTGGTGACAGATTAATGGGGACTACACATGAGGGAGAAATCAAATATTGTACGAAAATGAAAAAGATATAAGAAAATAAAAAAGTTCAATAAAAAAGTAAAAATAAATCAAAGTATTTTATAAGCTTAAAAAAATATATGCAATTTGGGTTATCAATTGCTCACCTAGGAAAAAATGCCAAACAGTCCAGTTTTTAGTTGATCTGTCTTCAAGGACTCAAAAATCCAATAGCCCAGTCTTTCCCAGAATCAACTTATTACATAAAGAAACAAAAACAATAGCTCCACCTTAGACCCAGTACTGGAGAGAGGAGAAGCATAATGGTGCCAAGAGCCCATGATGAGGTCATTTTAGCTATTAAACACTAATTGGCTCTAAGTTTCCTTGGTGCAAGAAAGAATGATTATGGATGGTGTGATTGTCCTTGTTTGGCGAGAGGGTATTTGTCCACAAATACAAACTTGTTTTTTTTTTTTAAAGATTTATTTATTTATGCATACAAGAGCTGGAGTGCAGGCCAGAGATGTGGGGGGTGAGAGGATCACCAGAGACAGAGTAGAGAGCAGAAAAGGCAGATGTACTGAAACTCATAGCTGAAAGGAGCAACAGGAGAGACAGGAGAGGTCTGCTGCTGCACCATGTGGTTCACCTCCCTGGCCAGGGATCAAACTCCTGCTGTAGTGGCTGTGAATAGCTTCATAGTGCTGCATTTTAACGCCTTGCGCAACCAGGAAGGCCCCCACAAATACAAACTTGTAATTCAAGGGCCTCCCCGGTGGCGCAGAGGTTGAGCGTTGGGTTGCAAAGCTGCCCGCAGCCTCTGCAGTGCTGGTTCGATCCCCACTGCTCCCCAGCCACCGGAGGAGGGTCCCGCATGGCGCGCAGACCTCTCCTGCCGCCCGCTGCTCCCCTCAGCAGTGTACTTCGTCAGTCTGCCTGTTCTCTTCTCCGCTCTAGCTCTGGTGAATTCTCTCACCCTCCCGCGCTTCTGACTGTACCCAGTGCATGTATAAATAAACAACCAAGCAAACAAATAGATAGATAGATAGATAGATAGATAGATAGATAGATAGATAGATAGATAGATAGATAGATAGATAGATGATAGATAGATAGATAGATAGATCTTTAAAAAAAAAAAAACAAACTTGTAATTCAAGAACAAATTCACCACGGAAGGATAAGGATTTTGAATATGTGTCTTCTGTGGGCATGTAGCAAAAAATTAGAGGGAACCATAGCCATACATGAGGGGATGCTTCCAGAACTCAGTAGGGTGGTGGACAACAGGAGAGAAGAGATATGTATTGGGCCTCCCTGGTGGCGCAGCGGTTGAGCGCTGGGTTGCGAACCTGCCCGCAGCCTCTGCGACGCCGGTTCAATCCCCGGCTGCTCCCCGGCCACAGGAGGAGGGTCCCACATGGCGCGCAGACCTCTCCTGCGGCCCGCTGCTCCCCTCAGCAGTGTACTTCGGTCCTTCTGCCTGCTCTGCTCCCCGCTCTGGCTCTGGTGAATTCTCTCACCCTCCCGCGCTTCTGACTGTACCCAGTGCATGTATAAACAAAAAAAAAAAAAACAAACAAACAAACAAATAAATAAATAAACATGCCTCTATAAAAAAAAAAAAAAAAAAAAAGAGATATGTATTGAGGGAGGAGAGAGGATATTAAGGAAGGCCAATGTCTTATGAAGATTCCTGTCTGGCCCAGGCTAGCAGATTTGAATTGCTGTGTGTGGGTTACTGTGGGTGCTGTTCGTGGAGTTACGTGTGAATCCCAGGAGACACTGAATTGCCTGCAGCTTCCATATTAACAGCACCGTGACTTTTTCCCATTATCCTCTTCTCCCTCACTCAGCCATGTGCATCAGGGAAGCAGGTCTTACTCCCAGCTCCAAGGACTAGGCTGATGAATTTGTTAGGGAGAAATGATGTCCTGAGCTAATCCCAAACAGGCTTTGTGGACTCCACTCACAGTCCAGACTAAAGCCATCAAGACATTGGGAAAGACAAATCCCATCACCACCAAAGGGAAGGTGGCTGGGACCTGAGGGTGGAGTTAAGCAGCCAGGTTGGGTATAAAAACCAAACACGTGGGCCTTGGGGGGCTGGCTATCTTGCACGCCTCCTGGCTTCAGGGCTCCTGGCTTGCAGCCAGCTCTCAGAGCGCCATTTGGGATTCCTGATCGGCGGATCAGGTAGGACTCATTTAAAACTTTGTCTCCCACTTTTCTCCCTGAGCTGTACATTTCCTCATTTCCCCTTCCCTTGTAAATAAACCTTTTATTAACCTTTCTCGTGTGCCTGCAGTAGAGCATTGATAAGTCCTTTTAAGCGCGCGGGTGAGGACCCACAGTCAGGCACCCTGTTTTGTATCGGGGTTGCTCTACAACAAATTGATCTAAGGGCAATCTTGTACCCTTGCCCATGATTTAGTCTGATTAGGACCCATTCCCAACAAATGAGAGTTGAAAAGTCTGTTGGAAGATTCTAGGAAGTTTTCTTGCTTCAAAGATAGATATTCTCTTTCCCTCCTTGGATGTGCAATGTCTGGAACTCTTATATTACTTGGAGCTCTAAGATGAAGTGGGTATTAAAGGCGACATGCAGAGAGATAGAAAGCACCAGGATTCTTGAGGACATGCTGAGTTGCTGAATCAGCATACAAAGGAAACTACCCTATCTCTAAACTTCTTCTTATGTATGATATTTCCTGATTTTAAAGCAAATTTCAGTTGAGCGTTCAGTCACTTGCCACTGCAAACATGTAGTCTGCAAATATTTATTGGAAACCAACCATTTATGAAGTACTGAGGAAGCAGCTTGAAATGATTACACATTTCTACCCCCATATTTTATCTTATAGCAGAGGACTGCTAGATATTTGACAACTGATTTCATAATTAATTGTTTAATCATAATAAAGTGCTACAAAGGAGAAAGTATGTAAAGAGAGGATCTGATCTTATCTGAGAGTGACACAAGCCTTTCTCGGACTCTCTTTTTTTTTTTTTTTTTTTAAGATTTATTTTTTATTTATGCAATAGCTGGGGGTACAGGCCAGAGATACAGGAGGATGAGAGGATTCACCAGAGACAGAATGGGGAGCAGAACAGGCAGATGGACCAAAAACACTGCTCCTGGGAATTGAACCCGCGCTGCAGAGGCTGCGGGCAGATTCACAGCGCAGTGCTCAACCGCCTACACCACCGCTGGTACCACCAGAGAGGCCCCCCTCAGGCTCTCTTTTAACCAGACTTTTGCATTTCAACTTGCTTCTTGAAAGAAGATGGTTTGCACCCAGTTCTACATTTTGCCTCTAGGGCAGGGTTGCGGCATCCATTTGATGTCTCAGTGGCTATCTAGAAGCTTTAAACATGGGCCCAATCGGCCTAAAGCTGACATGCTTCTTTGAAAATTATGGAGCCTGAATTACATTTCTCTTAGATGGGAGGAGTCTAACCTGTGGTTTACTAGAATGAGCAAATCCCTCTTCACTAACCAGCAATGCCAAAGAAATCCTGGGAAATGAGATAATTAGGAGGGCTGGGAACAGCTTTTGGGAATGTCTCATAGCAGCACAACTGAATACTGAATCAATTACAAACAACATGATATTAGTCATCAATTAGCAGATTTCTGATTACAAGATAGCAAAATAAGTTCTTTTCCCTCTCCTTACTTCAGAAATCAGCACACCGCTTCCCCCACCGCCCCCCACCCCATGCCCTTACACACACAGTGAGGTCAATATAAATGGAAATTTCATCTTCATCTTTGATGACACGAGCTGAGCTAAAGAAAGAGGTGGGGAAATAAGACAGTGGAGGAAGGTAAAACTGCTACAGCAGGCCCCTGTGATGTCTCACTCACAAGTCCTCAGCCACCTTTGACTTCAGCCACAGCTCCACCCTGCCTGCACTGACAGCATCCTGTCTCTGCACATCTTTTGTGGCTGTACATATCTTTTCTTTTGTTGCCCGGGAGCTTCTCTGATCTTGTGAACCTGCTTGGCTCCTATGCAAGTGAAAGTGTGTTTTGGGGAGGGAGTAATATGATACAGGGGACAGTTCTCATCCAAAAGGCTATTGGGGAATGGTGGGAGATAAGTGCTCCAGACAGCACTGCAGCAGACAATGCTGAGAGGTAGTTGCACGCTTCTCTGAGCCACAGCGACCATCTCAATAACACACCCTCATAGTGACTTTTCCTCGTTTCCTTGACTTGGTTTTCTCTACTTTATTACTCTTGTTTTCTGGGGTTGTCTCCTTGGTAAACTATCTACACCCAAATTGTTGTCTCAGGGGCTACTTTTGCAAGAAATGAAACTAAGGCAGAAGGTACTTGCAGAGGGGGACATTGAGAAGAAGCAAATTTGTTTTCCCTGCAGCACCCTAGAAAGACTCAGGAATTGGAGGTGGTGCCAGATGCTCTGGAAGGCAGAGGTCAGATCCTCCAATGAAAACACCAGTTCTGGGATGGGGCCCAGCAGTTTGCAAGCTGCTCTTCTGTAGTCTGATCTCTGTGGTACCCAGCAGTCCTGGAGTCTGCACAGAGCCCAGCAGAGTGTGTGCTGGAGCCCACCCTCAGACCATGCAGGATGTGCTTTGCACAAGTCCAGGAAGTGCCCTCTATTTTACAAATACAGATTTGCAGCATTATTAAGATGATTTTCTGCAACGTGGCAATAAAATGTCTTGAAGAAGAGACATGCTTTTCTAATTGGTTTGGAGATGAACCTGACAGGGACTGGAATTTGGGGTTGAAAGCTAGAATCATCTGAGCTTAGCTGTAAGACCTGCCTCACTCTCCAGCTCCCTGGCTGTGAGCCACTGCTGCCGCTCTTATTATTTCAAAGCCCAAATGGAGTTTCCACTGGAAACTTGCTCCTTTCATTGGCTCTCCTCCAGAAGGCATCTGTTTCAGGTCCAGTTATTCCACACTGGAAATGTTCTTAGAGACTTCCTCAGCCAACCTCTTCATTTAATAGATGAGGAAACTGGGCCTTGGAATCCAGAAGTTAGTGGCACAAGCCAGGAGTAAACCCAGGTCTTATTAGAGACCCAGGCCTGTTATCATCTGCATCATTAGGGCCCCAGTCCCAATTCTAAACATGTTTATTCTTTGAATTTCACCTCCCACGTTTTTTACTTCCAACATATATGCGAGCACGCACGCACGCACACACACGCACACGCACACCCTTAGCCGTCCATCAGCTCTGCTATCTCCCTCTCCAAGCCAGATAAGAGGAAAGGATGTGAAACTCACTTCTACAAAGCCCATGGGGCTGAAGTCAACTTGGAGGATGGTCATGGAAAGAACAGAGAGTTGTATTTTCATTGAGACCAAAGCCTCAATAGGTAAATGGAAAGGTCTGTTGATTTACTTTAGACCATCAGAGCAGCTGAGGAAGGAGTGCTGAGAGTTGAAAATTTCCTGCCCCCCCCCCCACCTTCTATCCCCATATGGCAAGTGAAGCCCACTCTGCCTGCCTAGGAAATTCCCAGGGCCTGCCCAGCCACCACCCATTGTGTCCCTGCCAAATTTGGGAGGGAGCAGATTTAATTCCTTAGCTCAGCTCTGAGTCAGAGGTGGCCCAAGCTTTAAGCCCAAGCCAATGCTGTTAGGGGTGAAACTGCAAACTTATCCTTTCAGGCTCTGACCACATCATCCCTGGATTACTAAGGCCCAAAGCAGAAAATCAGAAATTCTTCAGCAGCCTTTGTGGCGGGCTTCCTCCCAGGGAATAGCAGTGTTTCTCTGTGACTCTGAGACCCACACATGAGAACATTGTCTTTCTCTCCCTGGTTGAAGCATTTTTAAATTTAGGAAAAGGTAGAAGAAGTCTGAACTGGAGAGAGGAACAAGTTTACTTGTTTCATCAGGAACTTCTGGCTGTAGGAGTCAATGCAGGTCATAGACACAGGAACCCCAGGCCCCAAAGCCTCATGGGGGAGTCACAGTATCATAGATTTGGGCACCTAGTGGTGAACCCAACATTTTAGGATAATATTCAATATGTCAGTACACTCGGTGCTATATCCTCAAGTTCCTTGTAAGGGACAATATTCGATTCATTGTCCCCCTATTGGGTCCTGCTTTTACCATGAGATCCTATTTCCCACTGGCCACAGTGTACTGGGCAGGTGGAAGCAGAAAGTCGAACCCAAGGGTGACAATTTCCCAGGCTGAACAATGTCATAGAATGGTATAAAAAAGAGGACCTGGTGGGCCTCCCCGGTGATGCAGCGGTTGAACGCTGGGTTGATAAGCTTCCCGCAGCCTCTGCAGCGCGGGTTCGATCCCTGCGCCAGGTGAGGGTCCCACATGGCATGCAGACTGCTCCTGCAGCCCGCTGCTTCCCTCAGCAGTGTACTTCGTCAGTCTGCCTGCTCTGCTCCCCGCTCTGGCTCTGGTGAATTCTCTCACCCTCCCGCGCTACTGACTGTACCCAGTGCTTGTATAAATAAATAAATAAATCTTAAAAAAAAAAAAAAAAAAAAAAAAAAAGAGGACCTGGAATAACCACAGCTTCTTATTTGGGAATTTAATCACAGAAACTCTGAGAGAACGAAGTATTTAGTAGCAGAAGCAGACAGACATTCAAGGGTCCTGAATTAGAGAAAGCGAGGGGCAGCCACGATGAGCAAACAGAAGGAGTAAGGAAACAGAATTATCAGGAATCAGAAATTATGCATGGAGATAACAGAGAAAAAGTGGGACAGACATGTAGATGTGTAAAGTAACTAGTCACATACAAAGACCAGAGCAGTGAAGGCCCATTAAGCCCTTTTGGAGTCAGAGCGACCTTCTAGAACATATAGTTGCCACCTGAAAATTGGTACCCTCTCCTTAGATTCAATGAGAAGTTTGTCTCTTTTTCCCCTCTCTCTCTCAATCAATCTCTCTCTCTCTCTCTCTCTCTCTCTCTCTCTCACACACACACACACACACATTACTTGAGATAAATTGAATGATTCTTCATTCTTGACAACGGAAGGAACCAAGTACAGCCTTATCTCAGATTTTTGATATGTATAATCCAATAGTACTAATGCCAACGTTGAAAGAGCAAAATAAAATCACCTACCAAGCTTCTCTCTTAATAAAGTAACTAATAATAATAGTGGTAGCTTTCAAGAGTTAGATATGTACTTGCATGCATTTTGCACACTTACAATTGTAGTGAACATATTGATATATTTTGATTTTGACTTTTATGGGCTTATTAGCAAATTAAGTAGTTCTTAGAAGCATGATGAACAAAATGACAATTCATAAAAACCTCTACATTTTTCACCTGACTATTGTGTAGAACTATGATATCCAAAATGGTAGCTACATGTGGCTATTTGCATTTAAATTCAGAATGATCAAAACAAGCAAGGTAAATTTAAGTTCCTCAGTTACTAGCCACATTTCATATGTTCAATAGCCACATGTGGTCAGTGGCTACTATATTGGTCAGCATGAACATCAGACATTTTCATCATTGCTGCAGTGGCTGTGGATAGCTTCATAGTACTGCATCTTAACCCCTTGTGCCACCAGAGAGTCCCCCTAGGCAAGGTTTTTCTGTAGAGTACTAAATAGCATATATTTTAGTCTGTGAAAGCCATATGGTCTCTGTTGCTCCTATTCAACTCTGCCATTGTAGGATGAAAGCAGCCATAGGCAACACATAAACAAATGAATATGATTATGTTCCACTAAATCTTTATAAAGGGGCCTCCCTGGTGTCACAAACCTTTGAGCGCCGCACTCTAAAGCTGTTCGCAGCCTGTACAGCGCGGGTTCGATCCTGGTCAGCCCACGAGAATCCCACATGGCGCGGCAGACCTCACCTGTCTTGCCTGCTGCTCCCCTCAGCAGTGTATTTCATCAGTCTGCCTGTTCTGTTCCCTGCTCTGTCTCTGGTGAATCCTCTCACCCTCCCGCACATCTGACCTGTACCCCAGCACTTGTGTAAATAAAAATAAATCTTTAAAAATAAATAAATAAATAAATAAAAATAAAAATTTACAAAAAAGGCAATGGGCCACATTTGGCCCTCCCACTACATTAATTAATGTATCACTCTGTTCCTTCATAGCAGTAAGTGTTTGGTAATAACTACTTTTTTATATTTTTATTGTCTTTTCCTCCATAAACTATGAGCTCCATGAGGACAGAGACCATTTGCTCGTCACAATGAATCCAACATTGACAGCATTTGCTTAATTCATATTTGTTGGTTGAATGAATGAAGGAACAGGCTTAAAAAAAAAAGAGTGTTCCTTAGGGGATAACTAGTTTTATTACAATTTATTATTTTTATTACTTTCTGGATTCCCTTTTCCTGTTAGCTTTCTGTATACTTCATTAGTCTGAAAGTCAATAATGTTGTTCAGGAGCAAGAGTAGTTATTATTTGGACCAGCTCCCTGGGAGGCTGTAATTGGAGGCCCAGTCATGGGGGAAGAGTCCCTGGACTATCAGCCTTGAATCAAAAGAGCAGGAAGAAGACTGGGGGCTGGCCTGGATGCCTTGCGTGTTTTTCTGTGCTGAATCCAAGAACTTAGATTTTTTTCTCACTGTGTTTGGGCTGAGTAGAATTAGAAAGACCAAATCTGTGATCCAAGGACTAAACACGACAGAAAAACATATTTTCAAAACTTCGTCCTCATATAGTCTCTTCATAGTTTGTGTTGCATTCCCATTCCACTTGAAAACATATTTACTTAATATTTCCAATCCTTTCAAAATCTTTAAATGTTTCAATCAGATTGGTTCACCCCTTGCTCAGAAAACACCAGTGGCTTCCCATCTCAGAGTTAATTCCAGAGCACTCAGCACAGCCTACAGACCCACACAATCTGGCTCCCGGACACTCCTCTGACCTCATTTCTGCAGCTCATTCAGTGCAGCACAAGTTCAATCCCTGGCCAGTGAGCTGACCCACAGGGTGCAGCAGACCTCTCCTGTTCTGTCTCCTGCTCCCCTCAGCTGTGTATTTCAATCTACCTGTTCTGCTCCCCACTTTGGTGAATCCTCTCACCATTACCCCTCCCCCACACACACCTCTAGCCTATATCCCCAGCTCTTGTATGAATAAATAAAATAAATCTTTAAAAAAAAAAAGGCCTTTGTTGACTACCTCATATGAAGTAGCAGCCATCTTCACTCTTCCAAATACATTTTATTTTATTTTATTTTATTTTATTTTATTTTATTTTATTTTATTTTATTTTATTTATTCATGCATTCAAGAACCAGGGTACAGGCCAGATGCACAGGAGGGTGAGAGGATTCACCAGAGACAGAGCGGGGAAACAGAACAGGCAGACTGACTGAAATACACTGCTGAGGGGAGCAGCGGGTGAGACAGGAGAGGTCTGCTGTGCCATGTGGGATTCTCATTGGCCAGCCGGGATCGAACCCGCGCTGCAGAGGCCGCAGACAGCTTCACAGCACTGTACTCAATGGTCTGCGCCACCAGGGAGGCCCCAAATACATTTTAAATCAACTAGAAAAATTTTTTTTTTAATTTTAATTTTTATTTATTTATTTTTTTTTATAGAGGCATGTTTTATTTATTTGTTTGTTTGTTTGTTTTTGTTTATGCATGCACTGGGTACAGTCAGAAGTGCGGGAGGGTGAGAGAATTCACCAGAGCCAGAGCGGGGAGCAGAGCAGGCAGAAGGACTGAAGTACACTGCTGAGGGGAGCAGCGGGCGGCAGGAGAGGTCTGCGCGCCATGTGGGACCCTCCTTTGGTGGCCGGGGAGCAGCTGGGGATCGAACCGGCACCACAGAGGCCGCGGGCAGCTTCGCAACCCAGTGCTCAACCGCTGCGCCACCGGGGAGGCCCTCAACTAGAAAATTTTACACACTCACAAACATATGTACTCACACTTAGAACATTGATTTGGGTTGCATAAATTTGCAGAATTATTTGGGAGATGTAACACCTTTATAATATGGAATCATCTTTCTAGCCATGCTACAATTCTTCATTTGTTTAGATTTTATTTTATGTTTTTCATTAAAGTTTTATAATTCTCTGGTTAAAGAACAGACACATCCTTTTCTTAGATGTGTTTCTAAAGAGCAGAATTTTCTTTTTTTTTTTTTTTAAAGATTTATTTATTGATTGATTTATTGATTTATACATACATACATACAAGCACTGGGCACAGTCAGAAGTGCGGGAGGGTGAGAGAATTCACCAGAGCCAGAGCAGGGAGCAGAGCAGGCAGGAGGACCGAAGTACACTGCTGAGGGGAGCAGCGGGCGGCAGGAGAGGTCTGCGCGCCATGCGGGACCCTCCTCTGGTGGCCGGGGAGCAGCCGGGGATCGAACCGGCGCCGCAGAGGCTGCGGGCATCTTCGCAACCCAGCGCTCAACCGCTGCGCCACCGGGGAGGCCCTTAGATGTGTTTCTAGTTGCATACAATTGAGTTGCCTTTGTAAAAGATATTTCCCCCCCCAAATTACATTATACTAGAAAATATTTATTGCTAGTATATCTTTTCAAAATCTGCTGTATCAACTGTTCTGACCATGCCATTTTTATTTCTAATATGTATTTGTGCAGTTTCCTTTTTTACCCCATGTGAGTCCTGCTGGGATTAGAGAGGTATAAAAGAACTACTAGTAATTAATGGAGGCATTATTTTTGATATAATCAAAAGTATTAAAAAGGAAATAATTCCTATTATTTAATGCTTATGTTTATGTGAAATCCTTTTATCATTTTGTGTCACACCAATGCAATATGGCTCCCATACGGGGAAACATAGATTTATGAGATTTCACAACTATAGTGACATATCTTTTGAGTTGCTTTGGCTCACTTCTGGGCTTTTCTTTTGGTCAGGAGGTGTCAGAAAGATGCTGATCTAGAAGAAATGGATGTGGAGGTACCCCAGAGAAATGGGACTTCCCAAAGTGTGAAAAACCTAGGGCCTCTCTCACCATCCCACCCTGCTGCCCCATGGCTTCTATGAGTAACTGTGCACACAAAGGTATTCCCCGGGGTGAAGTTTGGGGTGAAGGCATCCGTGGGTGAGGGCCTCCCTGACTTTCCCCACCCAGGCTCTGGATGGGAAGCAGGAAACGGGGGCTTCTAAGAACTGTTGAGGTTTCCTGGAAGCCTATGAGAGCTGAGACCATCTGGTGTTCCCCGGCTCACTTTGTGATGGTGGTTGGAACCTGTAAGAAGACCAAAGCTCTGAGGTGTGAGGGTGTTTGGGGGTGTTCATGTTGGACTAGAGAAGGAAATTTTTTAAAGATTTATTTATTATGCACACAAGAATTGGGGTACAAGCAGAGGTGCAGGGGGTGAGAGGTTTCACCAGAGACAGAGTGGGCAACAAATAGGCAGATTGACTGAAATACACTGCTAAGGGGAGCAGTGGGTGAGACAGGAGAGGTCTGCTGCACCATGTGAGCAGCTCCCTAGCTGGCCTGAGATTGAACCCACACTGCAGAGGCTGCGGACAGCTTCACAGCGCTGTGCTTAACCCCTTGCGCCACCAGGGAGGCCCTAGAGAAGGAAACTTTTAGCCCCTGTTTTCTAGTCTCCGTTGCTGTTCATGGCTCCAGGCCACTATGTCCGGACAGTCTTTGTAGCAAGTACTTGACAAATCAAACTACGTCTTCTGGGAAATATGATCATTTTGAAGGTTCCTTCTCAAGAAACCCTCCAACTGAAGAAGGCAGGAAGCCACAGCTCCTGGGTGGGCAGAGGCTACCTGGGTTATCCACCTCCACCGCAGACGGGAAGGCAACATTGTGAGTCATCAAAGAAGGCTAGCAAATAATGTCTTTCTTATGTGTTGGCATCATCAAAGAGAGGTTAAGGCCAGTTTAGAGTTAGTATGAGGGCTACCTGGCCCAGGTTCTAGCTCTGGCTGTGAAAACCAACTATCATCATGGTTGTAATGTGAGTCCATTAAAGACGTGTAGATGAACATAATTTAACATAAAATGGCTTGTGATTATATAGGCTCTATGAATCATGGAACTGCTGGCTGCTGCAACAAATAAATCCCCAAATGTATAGACTTAAACATAATAGAAGTTCATTTCTCACTGACAAAGTTCAATTTGGCAGGTGGCCATTTTCTCCTCAGTGATTCAAAGACCCAGGGTCCTTTTAATTTGTGGTTCTACAACCCTCAGGGTTTCAACAGGCAAGAGGAGAGCAAAACTGTGGATGAGACACACTCACTCCCTGAAAGCTTTGGCCTGGAAATGATCTATAACATTTCTGTTCACACTCCAATGGCCAAAACTACACACATGGTCACACCCAGACTCAAGGATGGCTAGAAAATATAAGCCCAGGTATCTGGTTCCTGGCAAGAACTTGTACTACAGAAGAGGAACTGAAATTTTGGCAGATATGCCATATATGCAAAGAAAAAGCCTGGAGAATCTACACCAATTTACTAATAGTAGTTACCTCTAGGGATTAAGGTTAGAGAAACTTTCACTTTCTACTTTAAAGCAAGTGATATTTTAGGAGCACACATTCATTTGACAAGAAAGAACAATAGGCATTGTAAATTTTGGGGCAAATACATGTTATTTGTTATTACATTTGTCATTGTTCTTTTGTTCAGTCTTAGAGTTAGAAAAGTTCATACAAGAAAAGAATATCCTATCTATATGCCCTTCTTGAAAGGCAGAAGAGTTTTAGGATGGTATGGGGGCAAGCAGAGATTTTTTTTTCTTACCCTCAAAATTAAAAAAAAGTATTCAGGGCCTCCCCTGGTGGCGGAGCGGTTGAGCACTGGGCTGCGAAGCTGCCGGCAGCCTCTGCAGAGCCGGTTCGGTCCCAAATGGCGCGACAGACCTCTCCTGCCAATGTATTTCGCCGGTCTGCCTGTTCTGTTTCCCACTCTGGTGAATCCTCTCACCCTCCCGCGCTTCTGACTGTACCCAGTGCTTGTATAAATAAATAAAAATAAATCTCTTTTTTGGTATAAATAAATAAAAATAAATCTTTTTTTGTATAAATAAATAAAAATAAATCTTTTTTTGTATAAATAAATAAAAATAAATCTTTTTTTTTAAAAAAGATTTATTTTTATTTATTTATACAAGCACTGGTACAGTCAGAAGCGCAGGAGGGTGAGAGGATTCACCAGAGCCAGAGCAGGGAGCAGAGCAGGCAGAAGGACCGACGTACACTGCTGAGGGGAGCAGCGGGAGGCAGGAGAGGTCTGCGCGCCCTGTGGGACCCTCCTCCCGTGGCCGGGGAGCAGCCGGGGATCAAACCGATGCTGCAGAGGCTGCGGGCAGCTTCACAACCCAGTGCTCAACCGCTGCGCCACCGAGGAGGCCTTAAATAATAAATAAATCTTAAAAAAATTTTTTTAAAGTATTCATATTAAATAAGATCTCAAAAAAGATATAAATTTAGGAAACTGTGAAATGATAGAATCAGAGAAACATGCATTTCTCAAACACACATGTAACAATATAAATGTAGCTCTCAAAAGCATGAGATGCCAGGTCTTAAATCTTTGCAGATGGAAGGGCCAGTTAGGTTTTCTAATCTATTTCTGTACAAAGTATTTAATATTTTGTGTATAGAGAATACAAGGTGATCATTAGCATGATAAGGGAGAAGAAAAAGACTTATTAATCAATACTATGTAGAAAGAAAGCAGAGTATAAACACCAACCTATTCTGCAGATGGATATTAGAGGGACAGGGAGACAGATGAGGGGAAACTGGGTAGAGAGCAGGGAGAGTAGAAGAGGAGGACCTGTGAAAGTGGCACCATTTCCAGGCTGCACAGGAGGTGACAGGCTCTGAGGATCATAGGAGGAATCTGCAGAATCATTTATTCATTCAATAAATTGTCCTTGTATGTCTACTGTGGGTCAGGACTCTTTTTTTTTTTAAAGATTTATTTATTATGCACACAAGAATTGGGGTACAAGCCAGAGGTGCAGGGGGTGAGAGGATTCACCAGAGACAGAGAGGGCAACAGAACAGGCAGATTGACTGAAATACACTGCTGAGGGGAGCAGCGGGCAAGACAGGAGTGGTCTGCTGCACCATGTGGGTCACCTCCCTGGCCGGGTATCAAACTCATGTTGCAGTAGCTGCGTATAGCTTCATAGTGCTGTGCCTTAACCCCTTGCACCACCAGGGAGGTCCCTCAGCCAGGACTCTTGCAAGTACTAGAAAAGCAGCACTTAACAAACCAAAACCCTGATCCTCATGGAATTTGCATTCTAGACGGAGGACACACATAAACAAGGAAAGTATGTGACCTATCAAGTGGTGATAAGTGTCTTAGATAAAACTAATGTAGCACAAGTGCACTAAAAAGTGCAGAGGAGAGGCATGGAGGAGAGAGGGGGGAGTGTGTGTGATATTTTTATGTAACTGGTCGCATAGTCAAGGAAGACCTCACTGGTAAGGCATCTTTTGAGCCAAGGCCTGAAAAACTCTTGTGAACTAGCATGCAAAACATGAAATAGTTATAATCATAGAGGATGTTGCTTAGTGCCCACTCAATATCCAGATATTCCTCCCTTCCCTCTAAGAGAACTTCCTTCCCCTTCCCATGATCCAACCACGTGATCAGGTGAGAGCTAGCTCCATCCCTAACTCCAGCATCTAGGGGTGGATCCCAATTAGTCTAACTCAATCCTGGCACCCAACCTAACTCATCAGGGACTGACTCAGGAAGCCAGGCTGAAGCCAGTTAATGCAGGGTGTCCCCCAGGGCATGATTATTGGCCTAGGGGCAGGCATAGAACCTAAGCTGGCCTACATAGATTGAAAGAAGGGATTTACATTTCTGCTTGGGGGAGGAGGTTCCTCTCTCCCTTGGGAGGGATGTGAACAAGGAAGCATGTTGTCACAGCTGCTCAGGACATGGTGACACGGCCATCTCGGGACAATAAGAGAAACCAGCCCACAGACAAAGCAATACAAAGAAGAGGGCAGAGCTGGAAGAGCTGCAGAGCAAGAGAATCAGACCCCTGATTATTCCATGCCCAGACCCTACTCTCCTTCAACACTCCCCATTATAGGAGGTGAAGAATCTCCTTACTGTTCATGCCATTTGAGTTAGATTTTCTGTTCCTTAGTGCTTAAAGGGTCTTAAACTATGACAATACAAATATTAGCAGCTAACGTTTCTTGAGCATTGAACCCAGCCTACTCATTAAATTTGTAGTTTCATTTAACATTCTCAATAATCTTATGAAACATAAAAAACTATTGCCCTTATTTATGTGTAAGATGTAAGTCACTTTGCTCAAGATCATATGGGTAGTAAGTGGCAGAAACCAAATCTTTCAGAGCTCAAAGTCTGAACTCTTAATGACTGTGATGTTTCTATCAATTTGGAGATGGAGAAATAGAGAAAAGAGAGGAGGGATAGATGCTGTTATTAAACTTCTCTTTGGCTTTATCTCTTAAGAAGAAAAGGGTATGTGACGGAGTCGGAGGAAGGGGAGATGGTGATACTCATAAATTTCATAATTACATACAATCTTGGTTCTCTCTGTGTACTGGAATATTCTATCCCCATGATGCTCTCTCTCCCCATTCCTACTTCTCTGCCTAGGAAGTTCTATTTGCTCGTTAAGACCTCAACTCAGAGGCCACCTCCTCTGATTAGTTTTCCCAGATCCTGCCTCCCTAAATCTCCTACTCTCTGAGATTCCACAAAAATTTGTTCAGATTTCTATAATAACCCTGGTTATAGTGTAGTTGCCAAATTTTCAGAGGGGCCTTGGAGTCACAAATGTTTAAGTACCTCTACCTTATGGAGAAACTATAGCAGGAAATTGTTTTCATAACCCTGAGGCTCAGTCAGAGCTTAACCTTTACCCTGGGATGGGATGACTGTCTGCTGTAATTCCTGTCAGTCAGTCTTCTGATGAGGAGCGCTGTCTTCCACCGCACAAAGCATTCCCACTCTTGCTCATGAACAAACATACCAAGAAAAATGCCAACTCAAAATTCAAACACAAACAAATTTGATACCCACATTTCTTCATGCATACAAATATGCACACACACAATCACAAAATGAGGTATATACACAGGCACATTCACCTGCATGCACACAGGTAAACTTTTACACATAGACCAGCCACATACTAGTGTGTACTTTGGGTCCCCCCAAGTCTTGCTCATGTGAGCTCACATGGAACTACACATGTACGCACATCCATGCATGTGAGAATCACATGACCTGGCTCCCTCACTCTCTCCTGCAGAGAGAGCAAGCGCTGCCTCTGGCATTGGGCCCAGGGAGACAGCAGAATGGAGCCATCTGTCAGGCTGAGGTTCCTGTGCCGCCCATCCTGCCTGAGCTCAGACGGTCGGCATGCCCGGCATGCAGCAGTCTCTATTCTCTCTGGCTGAATCATGCTGAGTGAGCTGGCCCAGCCAGAGTTTATCAAATTGGATCAGAATTTTGGCAAAACAGATGACTTGTGAGCTTGGCATGTGGGGGCCGGGGAGGTGGAGACCTGTAGGGGGAGTCAGGAGGGAAGGAAGGAGAGAGGAAAATTCTTCTGAATATATGGAGAGATGATAAGTCTGAGTACAAGAGGGAGGGAGACTTTAGTGCTGGAAGTAAAGTTAAAAAAAAAAAAAAAAGAACTGATTCAAAATTTTGGTCTTGCCCTTCATAGCCTGTGACTTTGAACATGTTAATTTAATTTTGAGCTTTGATGTCTTCTATAAAATTGACCTAATAAAATCATCTTATTCATAGAATTGGTAATAGTTTCCACCACCCCCATTTTCTGATTCAGGCAATAGTAATACAGATGGTAGCAATACATGGACTTATCATTTAACATAGTGCCCTGAAACACAGTAGGACTTAATACATGGTGGCTATTGTCATTAGAGATTATCATGAGAATTCAGAATGAATGTTAGACTATTTAGCTTAGCCTGACAAGTCTTTCAACTCACCATCTCATCCCCAATAGACAGCCACCCTGCGACTCTAGTATGGTTTCTAGTCTTCTGAAAAACAAATGCTCCATCTACCTTTACACCCTTGGCTTTGCATGTGACTCGCTGTTCCTCAATTCCCCTCCTGAATCTGAGAATGAGCCAGGCCCCTTTGATACCACCCTTACCTCTGTGCCCTGCTGAGGATGCTTCTATCTCTGACTGGTCAGTCTAGGCAGTTTCCACCACCCCCATTTTCTGATTTAGGCGACAGTAATACAAGCAGTAGCAATACATGGAAGTTATCAAGTCTTCACTCTATGTCAGAAATTTGCAAAGCAAATCGAATTTAACCCTCCCAACAACCTTATAAAGTAAATATTATTCAAATGTTTTATGACCTATGACGGTAACTTAGACAATCGGATAACTTCTCAGACCCTAAGTTTACTCAACTATTAAACAAAATGGAGAAAAATACCTGCCTCATAGTATGGTCAGTGAAGTTTGAACGAGGTAATGTAAGACATACTAAGAATTTAGCACAGAGCCTCCCTGGTGGTGCAAGGGGTTAAGACGCAACCTATGAAGCTACCCACAAGCACTGCAGCACTAGTTCGATTCCCAGCCAGGGAGCTATCCACCTGGCGCAGCAGACCTCTCCTGTAACGCTCGCTGCTCCCCTCAGCATTGTATTTCAGTCAGTCAGTCTGCCTGTTCTGTTCCCCACTCTGTCTCTGGTGAATTCTCTCACCCCCCCCACACCTCTGGCCTGTACCCCAGTTCTTGCATGCATAAATAAATAAATCTTTAAAAAAAAAGTCTATGAAGTTTAAAAAAAAAAGAATTTAACACAAAGTGTGCTCCATATAATGTTCAATAAATGTGAGTTTGAAGGTACGGGTCCAAGAGTTGAATGACTTCCAGAGATCAATTCTTGGCTCCAGTACAACTACTATATTTCACTGATTCTGTAAAGTACCTTTTCCAGCCATCACTCCCTTATTTTAAATATCTCTGCATCAAAGCATCTTGGTTTTATAGCATGGTTCAATTGTCTCTTAGGAGTATATAACATAATAGCGTGACTTGGAATTGATATCTCATATTGGGCAGATTGCTTGATCTCATATCACAATTTCTTAGTTGAAAAAGGAGATAACAATACCCCAAAGATGGAAATAATCTAACTGGCCACTGATGAAATGATGGATTAAGAAAGTGTGGATTTAGTGCATACATGTATATAACATTTACAATGGATTATTGTTCAGTCTTAAAAAAGAAGGAAATCTTGCCATTTGGAACAACATGGATAAACTTGGAGGACATTATGCTAAGTGAAATAAGCCAGACATGGAATGACAAATATTGCATGATTTCACGTAAATGTCAAAACTAAAAAGCTTGAATTCAGATAAGCAAAGAGTGGAATGGTGGTTGCCAGGAGCTGAAAGATGGGAAAGGTGGGGAGATGTTGGTCAAAGAATACAAAGTTGGGCCTCCCCTGTGGTGCAGTGGGTTGAGCGAGGCGCTATGAAACTGTCTGCAGCCACTGCAGCGCAGGTTCAATTCCCAGCCAGTCAGGGAGATACCCACATGGCACTGTAGACCTCTCCTGTCTCGCCTCAGCAGTGTCTTTGGTCATCTGCCTGTTCTGCTCCCCACTGTCTCTGGTGAATTCTCTCTCCCTCCTGTGCCTCTGGCCTGTACCCCAGTTCTTGTATAAATAAATAAATCTTAAAAAAAAAAGAATACAAATACATCCAAAATACATCCTGTATTTTGCAGGATGTATAAGTTCTGGAGATCTAATGATGACAACAGTTAATAATATGCTATTGCATATTTGAAATCTGCTAAGAAAGTAAATCTTGAAAATGTTCTCACTACAGAAAAATGAACAAGGTAACTATAAAAGGTGATGTAGATGTTAATTAGCTTGAGTGTGGTAATCATGTCATTATGTATACATGTCAAAATATCATTTTTAATGATATATTAAAATATTTTTATGGTATGGTATATTTCAAATGCACACAATTTTTTGTCAATTATATATATATATCTCAATACATTTAGGAAATACACCAACATATATAATAATCAACTTATGTAAAATAAGTGATAAAGAAAAAATCCTCAATTTATTAGAGAAAAATATGTTGCATACAGAAGAATAAAGATATAGCAGACTTCTCATATGAAATTATACAAGGTAAAGGAGAATAGCAAACATCTTTAATGCACTGAAATAAAAAATAGCTAGCCTAGAATTCCTTAACTAGCAAAAATCTCTTTTAAATATAAAGGAAATAGGGCCTCCCAGGTGGCGCAGCAGGTTAAGCGCAGCACTGTGAAGCTGTCCACAGCATCTGCAGCGCGGGTTCAATTCCAAGTCATCCAGGGAGACTCCCACATGGTGCAGCAGACCTCTCCTGTCTCGCCTGCTGCTCCCCTCAGCAGTGTATTTCAGCCAGTCTACCTGTTCTGTTCCCCACTCTGTCTGGTGAATTCTCTCAACCTCCCGCACCTCTGGCCTGTACCCCAGTTCTTTTATAAATAAAAATGAATCTTTAAAAAATATATAAAGGAAATAAAAGCTTACTATGAAGTGACAATTATTCAATGTATGGTATTGGCACACAGAAACATATATAGTAAAGGGAACAGAACATTCCAGAAATAAAACCTTACATTTATGGTCACTTGATTTGTCAAAGAAGCAAATATAATCCTATGAGGGAAATCATAGTTTTCTCCTCCAAATGGTGCTGGGACAATTGAACAACCACATACAAACAAACAAACAAACAAAAATGAACTCAGACCTTACACTTTGTATGAAAACTAATTCAAATGGATAATAGACCTATATGTAAAAGCTAACATTTTAAGTCTTCATGACCAGGGCCTCCTGGTGGCCTAAGGGTTAAGTCTCAAAGCTATTACTGCTATGGCCTGAATTTGATCCCCAGTAAGGGAGCTGACCCATACATGGAGCAGCAGACCTCTCCTGTCTCACCCTCTGCTCCCCTCACCAGTGTATTTCAGTAAATCCACCTGTTTTGCTCCCCACCCTGTCTCTGGTAAATCCTCTCCTTCCCCTGCACCTCTGGGCCTACTCTCCAGTTCTTCTACAAAGTCCTCATGGCCTTGGGTTGAAGAAAGGGTTTTAGAACATGACATTAAAAACATGAGTAATAAAAGAAAATTTGACAAACTGAATTTCATCAAAATAAAACAAAAATTTTGTCCTTCAAAAGACACCATTAAGAAAATGAATAGAGGGGCCTCCCAGGTGGCACAGAGGTTGAGGGCTGGGTTGCAAAGCTGCCCACAGCTTCTGCAACACCGGTTCTATCCCCAACTACGGGGCGAGGGTCCCACATGGTGCGCAGACCTCTCCTGCTGCCCGCTGCTCCCCTCAGCAGTGTACTTCGTCTCCCTCTGCCTCTGGTGAATTCTCTCACCCTCCGGCGCTTCTAACTGTACCCAGTGTTTGTGTAAATAAAATAAAATCTTAAAAAAAAATAATTAAAAAAAGAAAGAAAAAAAGAAAATGAATAGATAAACTATAGGCTGGGATAAAATATTTACATATTTACATAAAGGACTTGTATCCAGAATATAAGAAGAGTTCTTATAATTCAATAAATAAAGGGGAAATAGCACAATTTTTAAATGAACAAAAAATTTCAAGGACATTTTGCCAAAGATTAACAAATGGCTGAAGAGCACATGAGAAGATGTTCAGTATCATTTGCCAATGCCATGCAAATTAAAGCCACAATAAGATGCCATTGTATACCAGTAAAATACCAGTATTGTATTATTAATAAATACAATAATAAAAATGTTATACAATGTCAAATGTTTTGTGAGCATGTGCAAAAATTAGAACCCTCATGCATTGCTGGCGGACATGTAAAAGAATACAACCACTTTGAGAAAAAGTTTGTCAGTTTCTTAAAAGTTAAGAAAAACTCATTGTACATTATAAAAATTCTATTCCTGTGAATCTACCCAAGATAAATGAAAAGCCTTGTCCACACAATGGTATGTATGCAAATGTTCACAGCAGTATTATTTGTAATAGCCCCAAACTGGAGACTATCTAAATGTTCATCAAATGATGAATACACAGATATGGTATGTCTATATAAAGAAATATCATTCAGTGGGCCTCCCTGGTGATGCAAGGGGTTAAATCTCAACACTATGAAGCTATCAAAAGCCACTGCAGCATAAGTTCTATCCCCGGACAGAAAGCTGACCCACATGGCGCAGCAGACCTCTCCTGTCTCACCCGCTACTCCCCTCAGTAGTGTATTTCAGTGGACCTGCCTGTTCTGCTCCCCACTCTGTCTCTGGTGAATCCTCTCACCGCCCCCCACCCTGCACTGCTGGCCTACACCCCAGCTTTTGCATGCATAAATAAAATAAAATAAATCTTTAAAAAAAGAGAAATATCGTTCGGCATTTAAGAGCAATAAACTACTGGAACGTACTACAATATAGATGAGTCTCAAAAACATGCTAAGTGAAAGAAGTCAAAAACAAAATAACATATATATTTCTATTTATGTGAAATACCTAGAAAAAGCAAATTTAGACAGAAAGAAGATGAAGTGGTTGCTTAGGTCTAGGATTTGGGTGGAGATTAACTGTTAAATGGACATCATGGAAGCTTTTGGAGTGGCTGAAATGTTCTGAAACTAGATTATGGTGATGCTTGCACAACCATATCAATTTACCAAATCACTGATTTATTCATGAATTTGTGGTGTGGAAGTAGATCAATTTTGTAGTATTGAAAATATATCTCAATGAAGCTGTTTAAAAAAAAAACAAAACAGAGGAAATATAAACATTTAGACATTCAAAAAAGCCACTAAAAAGTGATTACCAGCAAACCAGCACTAAAAGATTAAAGGAAGTACTTCAGGATAAAGGAAATCATACCACATAGAAATCCAAATCTACACAAGGGAATAAAGAGCACTAGAGGGCCTCCCTGGTGGCACAAGAGGTTGAAGACACAACCTATGAGACTATCTGCAGCCACTCCAGCACAAGTTCAATGCCTGGCCAGTGAGCTACCCACATGGTACAGCAGACCTCTCCTGACTTGCCCACTGCTCCCCTCAGCAGTGTATTTCAGTCAATCTGCCTGTTCTGTTCCCCACTCTGTTTCTGATGAATCTTCTCACCCCCCACAACTCTGGCCTGTACCCCAGTTCTTGTATGCAGAAATAAATAAATCTTTAAAAAAAAAGAGCACTAGAAATAAAAACAATCCGGTATATTAATTATCTATTACTGTGTAACAAATTACTCAAAGCTTAATGTTTTAAAACAATGAACATTTATTATCTCACAGTTTTTATGGGTCAGTAGTGGGAGACTGCAATGGAGAATTGCATTTCTGCAACATCCTTTATCAACTTTGTTCCACTATCCTTTTAAGGGTATCTGTATAGCAAACAGACTTAGAAGGTGAAGAAAGTGTCTTCCTCCATGACAGATGGCAGATTTGTTTCCTGATCTAGCCAATAAAAATAATGTCTTTGTCCGAGTAAAGGCTGGACAGGTTTGTGGTCCCACCTCCCACAGTATATGCTTTTATTCCCACAGTATATGCTTTTATTTTATTTTTTTTAAAGATTTACTTATTTATGCATACAAGAGTTGGGGTACAGGCCAGAGACACAGCGGGGAGGGAGGGCGAAGGGGGCGGTGAGAGGATTCACCAGAGGCAGAGTGGGGAACAGAACAGGCAGACTGACTGAAGTACACTGCTGAGGGGAGCAGCGGGCGAGTCAGGAGAGGTCTTCTGTGCCATGTGGGTTACTCCCTGGCTGGCCAGGAATCGAACTCATGCTGCAGTGGCTGTGGCTAGCTTCATAGATTGGGTCTTAACCCTTGTGCCACCAGGAAGGCTCCCAGTATGTACTTTGAAACATATACTGTGAATACCAAGTTAATGTCAGGGTGTTTCTCTTGTTTCTCTTGTGTGACCCAAACAAAAACTTAAATAGCTATATCTAAGATATTATGCCCCACCAGACTATCTGAGGAGCTGGGGGATAACAGATGAAAAGATGGTCTAATGGGAATAGGTGAGAGCTGGAAGAAAGAACTTCAAAATAGAGGAATATATTGTCAAGCAGGATGTGATCTGATAGGAGCTCTTCGGTGTGCAGAGTAGTTAGTGGCTTGGCTGAGGGAGCCAGAGCTTCCTGCCCTTTGGCGATAGCATGAAGATAGGAGCACGTCAAAAACTGAGATGGGCTCTTGATTAAGAAGAGAAACCCATAGTGTGTCACCCGCAGTCATTGCCCCAGTGTCACTCAGGTATAAAGGAGATAAACCCACAGATAGGGCTTGGCTCTGGTGAAGGAGAGAACATTTTTAAGGTTTTCAATTGTTGCAGGGTAGGGTGAGGGGCACCCTGGAACCCCCAAACCTGCCTGTTTTAAATAGGTTCTGCCATCTGCCACATCAAGACAAAACATACTCTAGTGAGTAAGACCGTCAATGGAAAGGAACTTTAGTACAATTAGTGTGTAATGGAGAGAAGGGAAAGAATGTAGTTTTCAAATCAAGCCCCCAAAGTTCCCCGTCCCCTCGTGGGAAGATGCCCAGCCAGACAGGGTTGGCCCAAAGCAGGACCAGTAAGGCCCAAAAGTTTGCTACAAGTCTAAGGCACCTTCTGGTGGGGAACCATGGAAAAGGGTCAGAAACCACCAGGCAAGTCTGGAAGAAAAAAAGCAAAACCAAGATAAAAGCTGCCATTGTTAACTTCCCCATGGATCTCCCACCCATGTCTGTTTCAAGTGTCTTCTTCCATGTACAACTCCAAGGCCAAGAAGCCAGCACAGCTTTTTCACACATGTCTCTGCTCCATGTGCCTCTTGTACGTCTCCTTGCTCTTCATCCTCTTCCTTGTCCCAGTATCCTCTCCAGCCTCCCCTACTCCCTGTTGAGCTCCGCCTTTCCTTGGGTGGTGCAGGAAACCTGGAACCTCCCCCTTCCCTGGGGACCACCCTGTTACCCCCTCAATATGGAAATGAAATTTCCAAGAAGGTAGAAAATAGGAACAGCTGTTGGGTTTATTATTTTTTTACTGTAATTATAAAAGTAATACATGTTTATTGTAAAATATTTGAACACAGAGAAACCAATGTGGTAAATACAAACTTTCTTCCTGCCAATTCCTCTTTTCAGAGACACCTGAGGTAAAACCAGAATCCCTTGCTATGCCACTCCCTTCCACATTCTGCCAAGTGCTCTTCCCTGAGGTGACCATTTTAGAATCTTAGCTATTTCTTTTGGCATTTAAATATTTCTGTTTGTTTTTTTCTTAAATAATATATTTAGACATAGTATAGTGATTTCTTTCTGCTGGAGATCAGGTTTAGCTCTCTTATACCCCTCATTCGTTCCTCTATCCCAATAAAATTATATTATGAGTTAGTATTCGTTGAGTTAGTATTCGTTGGTCACATTGTTGTGCTTGTATAGGGAAAGGGACAGATGAATAAAGGACACTTGCATAGACACAGCAGGCAGGAAGAGCTGCCCCGGAAGGGACAGGTTTGCTAAGAGAGGCCAGCGTGGTTGCAGGCAGGCGGCCTTGACAGTTCATGGGCAGGCAAGAGGCTGCTGCCCTGCAGAGAGAGTTGGTGAAAAGAGGCACCTGCATAGTCACAGGTGGGCAGTGGGCGTGCTGCTCCAGCCAGTGCAGTGACTGCCCAGATATAGTCTTCCTCTGTATGGGAGGGGCTCACTCCTTGTGAGCTGTCAGTCAGTTTCTAATTTTGGATAACTATGTAGAATTTGAAAGGAACCGGAGATTCTACAATGGGCTCAATCTCCATATCTTTACCTTTGGGGTCTGTTGGGCTCAATCTCCATATCTTTAGACCACACACCTGGGGATACTAGTGTGGACCATACTTTTTTTGGGCAACTGTGTGGCCGGTTATGCTAATCTCTTCTGCCCCCAACTCCACGTGTGAGCCAGGTTTCTGGTCTTGTGGCGCCTCCTTGTTTAGTTTTTTTTTCTATTCTTGTCTTCCATCAAAAGGTAGAAGAAAATGAAGGTATTCAGTCTTTAGTGGACATATATTCAGTAGTCTACAACTGTTTCATGTACTCCTTAATCCAGGGACTCCTTTAAAAAAATTGTTTCTAGAGAATAAACCTTAGTCTTTTGCTAGAGTGGAGTAAGAGTAGTCACTGAAAAATACAATATGGAGGAGACTGTCAAAAAATGTGCTTCTTAAGCAGTGTCCAATTGATTTTCCTAAATTTTGTTCCCACCTTGTTTGTCCTTAGTTCCTGAGCTGAGGTTTCTGTAGTGTTGATAAGGTTGGTTCTCTGCTTTCCTCTCTTAATGCGTAAGATTTAGTTCCTTAGATCTGCCATTACCATCACTCCATCTGCTTTCCAGATTCCAAAATGTTATGGTTACAGTCTTCTTTCCTTTCCCCCAATCCTTGTGAATCTGTTTCTTTAAACCCCTTTACAGTGGCTTAATGGGTTTGCAAGAGGGAGAAAAAATATAGTTGTACATTTTAATCTATCCTCTACCTGAAAGCTTTTGTTCACCTGGCCTCTGTTTTCATGTTCTCATGATATAAGTTTTTAATTAAAAAGATGATCTTCCTAGACAAATTGTTCTGGACCTTGCTTTTTAAAACTTGATTGTAGTAAATACTGATTGTGTCTCTTTATCTGCCCCACTTACCCTCATTGTCTTCTTATTGTGCAAATGAATCACCTACACAAACAAAAGCCTCCTGCAATCAGGTCCTTGCTATTTGATCCTGTTCCCTCAGGGTAAGCTCATTGATCCAGCAGAAACCTAACCCAAGCCAAGACAATGTAATCCTCTCTCCTGGCAATCTGACACTTGGAATAGAAACTAGGAGTCACTAGAGTTGAGTTCTATTTATTAACAGCAGCTCTAGAAAGAGGCTCCTTAACTCTCTCAAAAATCCTAGAACTTCCCTCATTCTGTGTCCATCAATCCTTGGTTAATCAGTAAATCACTGAATTCTGTGAATTTAGAATCCTATAAATTCCTTACATTTACACTTTTACTTTTGCTTTAACCAAAATTGTGTATTAACTTCCTAAGAACTCTTCTCCCCTTTGCCCTGCTGATGCTGCTATCCATTTCCAAACTTCGTCAAAAGAATACCATTAACATTTTAAAATTAAAATAGCTTTACTGAAATACAATTCAAATACCATACAATTCACCTATTTAAATTGTATAATTTAATGGATTTTAGTATATTGAGAATTATGCAACCATCATCACAATTTTAGAACATTTTTCTTCATCCCAAAAGAAATCATGTACTTATCAGCAGTTCCTTCCTATTTCCCCAACCCCTCTCTACAATTAGCTCTCTGCAACCATTAATCTACTTTTTGTTTCTACAGATGTCCCTATTCTGGATCTGTCACAGAATGGAATCATACAAATGTGGTCATTGGGACTAACTTATTATTTTTTAATTAGATACTATATTTTCATAGTTTAATCAAGTTATAATTTTTTTGGCATAGAAGTACTGAGGTGTAGGCCAGAAGGATGGGCAGTGAGAGAATTCACCAGAGAGAGGAGCAAAAAAAGTGGATCTACTGAAATACACTGCTAAAGGGAGCAACCAGTGAGACATGAGAGGTCTGCTGTGCCATATGTGGGTAGCTCCCTGGCTACAATCATACTCAGGCCATAGCAGTGACAGTGCTGATACTTAGCCCCTAAGCCATCAGGGAGACCCCCTATCAGTTATTGTAATGTTCTCAAGGTTCATCCAAGTTGCGCTATGTATCAGGACTCCATTTCTTTTTATGGCTATATAATATTCCATTGCATAGATATACAGTATTTGCTTATCCATGTTGATGGACATTTAGGTTGACTCCTATGACTAGAGATGCTGTGAGCATTCATGTACACGTTTTTGTGTGGATGTGTGGTTTTTTTTTTAATAATTATCTTTTTATTTATTTATTTATTTATACAAGCACTGGGTACAGTCAGAAGCGCAGGAGGGTGAGAGAATTCACCAGAGCCAGAGCAGGGAGCAGAGCAGGCAGAAGGACCGAAGTGCACTGCTGAGGGGAGCAGCGGGCGGCAGGAGAGGTCTGCGCGCCATGTGGGACCCTCCTCTGGTGACCGGGGAGCAGCTGGGGATCGAACCGGCGCTGCAGAGGCCGCAGGCAGCTTCGCAACCCAGCACTCAACTGCTGTGCCACCAGGGAGGCCCATGTGTGGATGTATTTTTATGTCTCTTGGGTTTATTTATTTATTTTTTTAAGATTTATTTATACAAGCACTGGGTACAGTCAGAAGAGCGGGAGGATGAGAGAATTCACCAGTCAGGAACAGAGCAGGAAGACTGACAAAACACACTGCTGAGGGAGCAGCGGGCGTGGCAGGAGAGGTCTGCATGCCATGTGGGACCTAGCCGGTGGCCAGGGATCGAACCAGCGCTGCGGACAACTTTGCAGCCCAGCGCTCAACCACTGCGCCACTGGGGAGGCCCAGTCTCTTGGGTTTATACCTAGGATTAGAATTGCTGTTTCATTGAGTAATTCTATGTTTAATCTCTTGTGGAACTGCCAGACTGTTCTCCAAAGCAGCAGCGGCAGCAGCATCACCATTTTACATTCCCACAAGCAATAGATGAGGATTTCCAGTTTCTTCCTCCTTTTTATTTTTTTTTATAGAGGCATGTTTTATTTATTTATTTGTTTGTTTGTTTGTTTATGCACTGGGTACAGTCAGAAGCGCGGGAGGGTGAGAGAATTCACCAGAGCCAGAGCGGGGAGCAGAGCAGGCAGAAGGACCGAAGTACACCGCTGAGGGGAGCAGCGGGCGGCAGGAGAGGTCTGCGCACCATGTGGGACCCTCCTCTGGTGGCCGGGGAGCAGCCGGGGATCGAACCAGCGCCGCAGAGGCCGCGGGAGGCTTCGCAACCCAGCGCTCAACCGCTGCGCCACTGGAGAGGCCCTCTTCCTCCTTTTTAATATCTGTTGTCGGTGATGGTGTAATATGGTGGTCCCCAGGAAAGGGGGAGTTTCCAGGTTTCCTGCCCCACCCAAGGGAGGGTGGAGCTGAGCAGAGAAGAAGCTGCAGAGGAGACTGAGGAAGGAAGGAAGCAGGATGGAGTGCCAGAAAGAGCCCTGGAGGAGGCGCACGGCCGAGAGACATGTGAAGAAACTGTGCTTGCCTTTTGGTCGTGGACTGGGTGGCACAGATGTGGGTGAGAGACCCATGAGGAGGTGACAATGGTGGGTTTTGTCTTGATTTTGATTTTGCTCCTTTCCCTCCAGACTTGTCTGCTTGTTTCTGATTCTTTCCGGTGGGTCCCCCCGGAAGATGCTTTAGACTTGGGGTAGGCTTTGGGGCCTTGCTCTGGGCCAATCCCATTTGGATGGGGGGACGGGTAACTTTGGGTACTTAATTTAGAAACTATATTTTTTGCCTTCACTGCATTGTTTCCTAATTGTGTTAAAGTTCCTTCCCATTAAAGTCTCATATGTTTTGTGTTGATGCGGCGGATGGCAGAACCCGTTTAGAGCAGGCAGTTTGCGGGGTCTGGAGTGCCCCTCTCCCTGCCCTGTAACAGTGGCATTTGCTTAGTAATGGAGAGGAGGCATCTGAGAGCTAAAAGGTATACCTGAAATAATATAATTCTCTATTTATTTTTTAAAGATTGATTTATTTATGAATACAAGGGCTGGGGTACAGGCCAGAGGTGCAGGGGTTAGAAGATTCATTGGAGACAGAGTTGGGGACAGAACAGGCAGACTGCCTGAAACACTGTTGAGGGGAGTGGGCGAGACAGGAGAGATCGCTATGTGGGTTGCTCCCTGGCCGGCCAGGGATTGAACTCATGCTGCAGGGGCTGCGATAGCTTCATAGTGCTGTGTTTAATCCCTTGCAGCACCAGGGAGGCCCTATAATTCTCTTTTTAAAAAGTACAAGCACCATGAGGAAGTAGGGACAGTAAATGTATTAGATATTTGTTACTACAAATTTCAGTGACTATATCAACAAAAATTTGTTTCTTTTATATACTCTATTTGGGCCTCAGGGGGATGCTGCTCTATACAGTCACTTAAGAGTTAAGAGTGGGGCCTCCCTGGTGGCACAAGGGGTTAAGACACAGCACTGTGAAGTTATCCACAGCCACTACAGCAGAGTTCGATCCCCGGCCAGGGAGGTGACCCACATGGCAAAGCAGAACTCTCGTGTCTCCCAGGCTGCTCCCCTCAGCAGTGTATTTCTTCAGTCTGCCTGTTCTGCTCCCCGCTCTGTCTCTGGTGAATCCTCTCACCCCTCTGCCCCTGCACCTCTGGCCTGCACCCCAGTTCCTGTATGCATAAATAAATCCTTTTTTTTTTAAAGGAGTTAAAAGTGAAGGAGGCTCCATCATCTTGGTGTTGCAACTTCCAGGAGATGAAACCCCCTCCAAAATTGGTTCAGTAATTGAAGAAATCATCACAGGTCACTTGCCAATTATTCTATGCTTTGGTCCAGAGTGAAATACTGGTCATCCTGCTTAACTTTCAATGAGCTGGAAAATATGGGGATTACCTAGAATATTTGGTGAGCACCACTTTCTTTAATATAGGAAGAGTAGACAATTAATACTTGTTATAAATGGAAGAAGAGAGATAAGATAGTAGCTAGTATGGCAGGAGGTGCTTTCCTGATTCAAGGTTGAATTTGAGTTGAGGAAAGGGAATGAACACACAATTGAGTGTGGTACTGGGCCTAGAGAAAGGAGATGGGGTACAATGAACCTTACAAAGGAGAACTAATCCTTTTTCTCTGAGATTGGCAGGCAGGAAGTACAGTTAGTTCAATTTGTGGGTGTAGAAGCAGGAAATTGAGGAAGTTCACACCTGATATTTTTAGTTTAGATGTAGGAAGCAAATGAATTGCCAAAAGTGGTGATGTTGGTAGTGGTAGTGGTGGTGGTCATAGGAGGAATCAGAAGCAGGTTGCTGGCATTTAGGAATTTGGAAACAGTTGTCAAGACTCTCCACTAAGGGCCTTCCCTGGTGGCAGAGGTGGTTGAGCGCCGTGCTGTGAAGCTGTCCACAGCCTCTGCAGCGCCAGTTCAATCCCAGCCGGCTGGCGAGGGTTCCACATGGCGCGCAGACCTCTCCTGTCTCACCCGCTGCTCCCCTCAGCAGTGTATTTCGTCAGTCTGCCTGTTCTGTTCCCCGCTCTGTCTCTGGTGAATCCTCTCACCCTCCCACACATCTGGCCTGTACCCTGGTTCTTGCATAAATAAATAAAAATCTTTAAAAAAAAAAAAGACTCTCTCCACTAAGCCATTAGTCCCATAAGTGGACAATTACAGTAGCTTCCTATGTGGTTCACTTATCTCCATCAAGCCTTTTAACATATTATAAGCAGGTTGGCCTTTATTAAAAGACAGGGTAAATCAGATGAAGCCATCCTTTGCATAAAACTCTACCACAGTTCAAAATTCTTAAAATCAACGAAAGATCTGGCTCTCATTAACTTTTCCAACTTTGCCCTCACATACATTCATACAAGGCACCTTCTTATTTTCCTCCTTCACAGTCTTCACAGATATTCTTCCCTTCCCCTGAAGAGTGTTTTCACTTCACTACTCCTTTCACTTTGCTAGTTCAAGCCTTCCATTGGGTCTCAAATTAAATGTCTCTTTTTCGGGAGGACGGTTCCCTGACCTTTCAGACCAGGATGGGTTTTCCTATTGTATGCTCTTATAATACTCAGGTTTTTTTTTCCTTTGCACATTCTTTTTTTTTTTTAGATTTATTTATTTATTTATACAAGATCCGGGGTAGAGGCCAGATGCGCGGGAGGGTGAGAGGATTCACCAGAGACAGAGTGGGGAACAGAACAGGTGGAATGACTGAAATACACTGCTGAGGGAAACAGTGGGTGAGACAGGAGAGGTCTGCTGTGCCATGTGGGACCTTCACTGGCTGGCCGGGATTGAACCAACACTGCAGAGGCTATAGACAGCTTCACAGTAGGGTGCGCAATCGCCTGCACCACCAGGGGAGGCCCCTTGCACATTCCTTACAACTGTAATTATGTGTGTGTATGAAGATGGCAATGCCTCTTTCCTCCACTAGACTGTAACATTCTATGAAAGCAGGTACTGTGTTTGTTTTTGTCTACTGTCATGTGTTTAACATGTAGTGCATTGCTTGGCATATACCAGATGATAAATATTTGTCAAATGAATGAATAGATTCACCAGCTTTGTTAATTAATTCATACCTGTCATGAAGAGATAACCAAGGTTGAAATATCTATGAGACTTCAGTTGAGGTTGGAGATCACAGAATTGCTTTAGAGCTATGGTTGTTTTCAGCAGCCTGAATATAACGGTGAGAAAGCAGTTGGTTGTAATGATAAAAAGGTTTAGACTTTTCAGAAAGGGTGTGGCAGAAAGAGGGGTAAGTTAGTTTTCCTGCTGCACTCTAAGTTTCAGCCAGAATAGGGAAGGGAAATATTAAGGAAAGTGATAGACTTGGGAGAAAACAGTGAGACCAAAGTCTTGGTGGTACCCAGAGTGTCAAGTAGCAGGTGTGGTGGGTGTGAAGAGTGAGAGAGACAGGGAACCAAGAGGAGGCAGTGAGAGATTTAGTATAGCAGACCTTCAGATCTCCGTCTATAGTACAGTGGTCCCACATCGCAAGAAAGTAGAGATTATAATTGTGGCTGTGAGATGGTCATGACTGTTGCCAACATCAAGGAACAAAGAGGCTTGGATGTGAAGTCATATGGGCCCAGTGAAGTCATCTGGGCGATGGGAGGACTTGAAGTGAAGACTAAGCCAGGTACCATAACCTTTAGGACCTGGCTGAGGTGGTCAAAAGATGACTATTAACAAAGACAGCATGGAAGATGACTGGCCCTCAAAAAAACAGGCCCTTCCATCACTCCATTCACTTTGGATCACTCTTCCAAGAGTCAGAGTCCCAGGATGGAAAGTTTGATGGGTTCAGTTGGATGCAGTCAATAGAAGCACAGTGGTAGCATAGTGTCAGTCAGAAGTAATGGGACTGCTGATAGAAGACCCAATGACAAGTAGAGTAATCAAGAGACTGAAAGAGAATACAGAGAGGTGTGGCCTTGAGGGAAAACCAAATTTCTGTTAAGCAAGAAGTGAAGAAAGAAATCTGCCATTAACTCAAAGTTTATAGAAAAGATTTTTGCATGTTTGCTTGTTTCATAGTAGAGGAGGGGCTGTCCCAACAGTAAAAGTAACAGTAACAGGGCCTCCCCGGTGGCGCAGCGGGTTGAGCACAGTGCTGTGAAGCTGTCCACAGCCTCTGCAGCACCGGTTCAATTCCTGGCCGGCCAGGGAGATTCCCATATGGTGAGGCAGACCTCTCTTGTCTCACCCGCTGCTCCCCTCTGCAGTGTACTTCAGTCCTTCTGCCTGTTCTGCTCCCTGCTCTTTCTCTGGTGAATTCTCTCACCCTCCTGCACCTCTGGCCTCTACCCCAGTTCTTGTATAAATCTTTAAAAAACAAACAAACAAACAAACAAACAAAAGTAACAATAACAGTATGTAATAGAGAGAAGGCAGGCACTAAGTTAGAGGTAAGACTTCAATTTCTGGCCTCATCATTTACTTGTTGAGTAATCTTAGCCAATTACTTCACCTCTTTGAGCTCAGTTTTCCCATTTGTGAAATAATAAAGCCATAACTGACTTACTATGAGGATCAAATAGAAAATGGGTCTAAAACTGCACTGTAGGGGCCTCCCTGGTGGCGCAGGCGGTTGAGCACTGCACTGTGAAGCTGTCCGCAGCTTCTGCAGCGCAGGTTCGATCCCGGCCAGCCGGCGAGAATCCCACATGGCGAAGCAGATCTCTTCTGTCTCGCCCACTGCTCCCCTCAGCAGCGTATTTCAGTCAGTCTTCCTGTTCTGTTCCCTGCTCTGTCTCTGGTGAATCCTCTTACCTTCCCGAGAATCTGGCCTGCACCCCTGTTCTTGTATAAATAAATAAATTCTAAAAAACAAACAAATAAATAAATAAATCTTTAAAAAAAATAAAAAATAAAAAAAAAACTGCACTGTAAACTATAAAGTGTTGTTCACTCGTGAATTATCATCATTATTATTACTACACAGTGAGTTAATGGAAGCATTTGGACAGAGTTTTTAATTCTTGACTCAATTTAGAACAGTCCTGGGAGGAAGGCGAGCAAATGCTGTTATTTCACTCTCCGTGAGTGAGTGGTGAAAGACCTGCTAGAACCCAGAGCCACAGCCATGTGGCTTTCCCAGTGCTCTTTGGACAAAAGGGAAAGAAGCCTCTTTGGTTGCATAGTTTATTCTCTTTGTTTTTACTAAGGTCCTGGATGCCATGGGAAGACCATTCTTGCTTAGTCTCTTTGCAATTTGCTGTCAACAAGTTACCATCAGGGTGCAAACACACAGCTCAGATGCCCAGATATGAGGTACTGTGCTTGTTTCTGCCTCCAAGCTTCTTCCTAATTGTCTGATGATTCTTGTTACTGGCTAACTGCCTTGCCTTTTGCGCAAATCAATCAAAGTTCATTGTCAACTGAGAGCAGCTCTCCCAGGAAACTAGCAGGGTTTTAAAGGAATCTTGACTTGTCGCACAACCGGTGATTGGTCCACACTTGAATGAGGTTGCTGGAGAACTCCCATTCCATCCCTCTTTTACCTTGATATTTCCTTCAATAACCTTGAGGGGGGCCTCTCCTGGTGGCGCAGGCGGTTGAGTGCTGCGCTGTGAAGCTGTCTGCAGCCTCTGCAGAGCCGATTTGATCCCTGCTGGCTGTGGAGAAACCCACATGGCACAGCAGACCTCTCCTGCCACGCCCGCTGCTCCCCTCAGCAGTGTATTTCATCAGTCTGCCTGTTCTGTTCCCCACTCTGTCTCTGGTGAGTCCTCTCACCCTCCCGTGCATCTGGCCTGTACCCCGGTTCTTGTATAAAATAAATAAATCTTAAAAAAAGATAACCTTAAGGAAAAACCAGATTCTAGCTGGTTCTCTTCTTCCTCAAATTCTGATGATTCCTCTCCCACTTTTTCAAAAGGCACTGGTGGGGAGCCTTCCTTATTCCTGGAAACTTAGACACTTAGGGTAACTTTCTTTGTATTTAACAGGAATAAAAAAAATAATATATCCATTTTATAGATGAAGAAACTGAACCTCAGAGTAAGAGGAGAGGGGCTCGGGAGGGAGATGGGCATCTTGGAAGGCACCAAGGCACGCGATTGGACCGGCCTAAGGCAAAGGAATAATGGTTGTCAATTCTGGCTGTCAAAATTCATTTCCCACTTCCTATTAGCTCACTGGTTGCTGTACACATTCTGTGCAACCATGGTGGGAGTCGACATTCAGATACCTATCTTTCACTCTGTGAAGCTGAAGGGAAATAGCAAGGTTATCTCCTTGCTGAGACTAGCAGAGTGCTCACCCCACATTATATGCTCAGCAAATGTCATTTCTGCGTCAGCACCCTGTTACTTATTATCTTTGTGGTATTAGGCAACTCTCTTAACATTCTTTACCCTAAAAATGATATGTGTGAAATACTAACATGCCCAACATGTATTGACTGCGGTGATTGCCATAATCATTTTATTAGTCCTTAAACCAGTCAATGGGGTGAATCAATTGTAGCATGTCATCAGCATGACAAACTAAATGCAGAAGCAGACACTGATTTGTTGATATAGAAGTTTCTATTGTTGCATAAAAAGATCACATTAATATTTTGACTAAAATTTGTATATAAATGAATACAAATCTAAAGTGAAAAATCCCAAAACACTGACTAGTATTTATCTCTGGGTGATAAGATTGCAGACATTCTTTGTCTTCCTTTATTTTCTATTTTCAGTGAGCAGGTATCATTCAGTAACAATTTTTAAGTTAAAAAGGGCCATCACTTAGTGGAGAATCAAAAACTGAAAATTTTAGCCAGGGGCAAATTCAAGCCAGTAGGGCAAGGCAGCCAAGTTTTATGCAATAGAGATGGTCAATGGCAGTGACAGCTTACTTTGGATAGCACATTTCTGGGTTTAAAAGATACAGAATCCAGACCTCCCTGGTGGCGCAAGGGGTTAAGCACTGCACTATGAAGCAATCCGCAGCCTCTGCAGCATGAGTTCGATCCCCGGCCTGCCAGGGAACAACCCACATGGTGAGGCAGACCTCTCCCGTCTCGCCTGCTGCTCCCCTCAGCAGTGTGTTTCAGTCAGTCTGCCTGTTCTGTTCCCCACTCTGTCTCTGGTGAGTCCTCTCACCCTCTGCATCTCTGGCCTGTGCCCCAGCTCTTATATGAACAAATAAATAAATCTTTAGAAAAAAAAAGATACAGAATCCAACCCTTCAGGGGCGCTAGAAACTAGAACTCAGAGAATAATTTTTCTGTCCCATCTACCTCTCCTACTGCATCTTCTACCACTTTACCCCTGTTTCAAAAACAAAGAGAAAAATCCCACTGACTCTGTTCTTCAAAAACCCCAGTCTTGTCGACTGCTTTACTTGCCTGCTCACTTTCTTAGTTACCATCCCTCTGCCAGCCACTACCTATCCCATTAGCCTATGCATGTCTTTCATAGCACTCATTCACTCTGAAGAGATCGTGATTGTTACAAATCTAACCTCATGAGTACAAAGATTTTTGTCTGTCTAGTTCATCACATACATGCTGGGACAAGAGCAGTCTTTGTACAAAGTATGAGAACTCAATTAACAAAAGTATTATACTAATGCAAAATCTGAAATCCTCAAGAAGGAGAAAAAATGTTAAACAGGAAAACTGAATAGAAATCCAGGAGTGTGGAGGGCTGGTAATTATGTTTTTGTTCACTCTTATTTTTACCTTTTGCAAAATGCAGTTATTAAAAAGGTGATGACATTTCCAAGGGAGTATGACACAGTCTATATGTATGAGTTTATTGGAAATCTGGGCTAAATGAGTAACTTCCTGAATGATGTGAAAAGTGGTAAGACTTGTAGCATTCCAGAAAAACTTGACAGATTATGAACTAAAGCAATTCCAAAGAATGTTTGATACTTTAAATGGTCACTTAGTTAAAAGATTTTTGACATGCAGTTTGACAGATGAACATTTCTTACACACCAAAATCCCTGGCAAGTAGCTATTAACTCAGATTTTCTGGGACACAAGGAAACAGATAACTGATAGCTCTGTGCCAACCTCCTGTGAATATGGAAAAATGAGGAATAGGGAACTGTTAAGATTAACTTTTACTTAATATCTTGTATATGCATGAATTTTCTCATTTAATCATTTTCTCATTTTTTGTTATTTTCCAGATGCAAGTAGTAAGGCACTGCTGGAAATCCCCTTGGTGAAATGTATTGGTCATTGTAAACAAACAACAACAAAAAAAAGGGCAATGATATGGCCCATAAGGAGGCAGGAAGTAACTAGAAAAGCCAAGTATCCCACAAACTATTAGATCACATGAAAATGCTGTTATTTAAAAGCCAATGAAAGAAGTGAGTTCATACCATTTAACCTCATGGTGTTTGTTCTGAGGATGAAGATCACTATGACAAGACTATTAATAACTACTGTTGCCCATTTGTACGTACCTTTACAGATTACATTGCATTGCATTTCAGTAATCGTTTAAGACAGGAAGCGTAAAGATAACAGTTTCTATTTTATATGTGGAAAAGCAGATTTGGTAACCCTACCAGTCTATCATAGCAATATTTACCCTTAGGAAAAACTGTAACTTTTTTTTTTTAAAGATTTATTTATGCATACAAGAGCTGGGGTACAGGCCAGAGGTGGGGAGCATGAGAGGATTCACCAGAGACAGAGTGGGGAACATAACAGGCAGACTGAACGAAATACACTGGAGCAGCGGGCAAGACAGGAGAGGTCTGCTGTGCCATGTGGGTTGCTCTCTGGTCAGCTGGGGATCAAACTCATGCTGCAGAGGCTGTGGATTGCTTCAGAGTGCGGTGCTTATCCCCTTGCGCCACCAGGGAGGCCCAACTTTTGATTAACTTTTTTAGATTGTTGGCTTTAAGTAGTGGTTTGCATAGCTTAGTAGAGTTTAGTAATTTTCCCTGACAGATTCAGAGAGGCGTTTTCCCTATGTCCACGCTGGTGAAGTCTGTGCAGTAAGATTCAGCCCACACCCTCTTATAAGAGAATACACTGCTTACTTACAAGGATATGTCAGCTTTCTAGGTGGGCCCAAAAGAAGCTGAGGTTTCAGCCACTTGGAAGTCTGAGAGGTCAAGATCAGAGATATAAAAATCAAAAGCGCCAGAGTCAGGGACTCTGGCTAATGAAATATTTTAGCCACACCCAGTGACCTAAGGGGTAGATAGCATTTAATTTCAAGACATACCGGTGATATGACTGATGTGATGTTTTTATTTTTGAATACTTAGAGACAGGCAGTAATCTGTAACATCCGGATTCATCTTAATGTGGGGACATTCTTATAGAGTGGTGCCTGTTTTCCCACCTAACATTATTTCATAGACATATGTCCACTGTGTGATTTAATCCACATCCTTGTTATCTATTCATGCTTCAGTCATTTGGTCACTCATGAAGTATTTATTGAATATCTGCTGTCTACCGGATATTCTGGCACACACTGTATACTTAATGTCATTTGCTTATCAGTACTCATTTTGGGAGTGTCTCAATTATTTTCAACTTTTATAATTTAAAAAATAATTAAAATCTTTGGACTTCTTTTTTTAGGTTATGTCTGTCAAAATGGTAATAATAGGGAAGTCTGACCAGGTCAAGGAACTGTATGGTTCCTGTTGTATATGGTCTAGATTAAAGCCTAAACTTCAATTTTAGTTATATGTAAAACTCATAGTTAGGCCATCATAGTAAACAAAGTTAAAGATCACAAGAGTCTAAACAGGGCAATGGTGGGCATCCCTGGTGGTGCAAGGGGTTAAGCACAGCACTGTGAAGCTATCCGCTGTCTCTGCAGCACAAGTTTCATCCCCTGCCTCCTAGGGAGCTACCCACATGGCACAGCAGACCTCTCCTGTCTCATCCACTGCTCCCCTCAGCAGTGTATTTCAGTCAGTCTGCCTGTTCTGTTCCCAACTGTTTTTTGGTGAATCCTCTCACCACCCCCTCCCCGCACCTAACCTGCTCTGTACCCCAGTTCTTGTATGCATAAATAAATAAATCTTTAAAAATTATAAACAAATAGGGCAATGGTGGTTAAATTGCAGGAAAAAAAGATTAGGAAAAAACTAAGGAAATGGGAGAACATAGAACTTGGTGTGATGAGATATAGGGGGTGAGGGTAGAATTAGAGGTGATTACTGGGTTTCTATTATAAGTGACAGACACAGGACAAAGTAAAGGAACACGTTAGAGGGGCAAGATAAGTTCCATTTAATAGTTGATTTTGGGTAATATCTAGGTGGTGATAACCTAGTTGATGATAAAGTTTGTTGAAGAGGTAGCTGTAAAAACACAAGGCATTTTAGTATGACTTTTTTTGAGATAGAAATCCTAGAGGTCAACTAATTTCATCTTTTTAGGCCCAGACAGATAAACCTATATATAAACCTATGTTTAGAAAGCTACTTAGATAGCTTTCTATCTAAGCTCATTCAGGGTTCATTCAGGGCTGTTTCCATGCTACATTCCATTTGTACATCTTACTGGTTTTACAATTATTCAGATACACAGAGAATGGTCTTATTAGAATCCTATAATCATATAAAGAATCCAAATGCAAGATGTAAATCCCACTTGCATTTGTTTGTCACTGCATAACTTATCAATTAAAACCATTCCTGCCACTGATAAAGTGGTCAGATTACTAGAAGTGACTTGATTAAAGTAAGCAAATGTAAATATCACATTGTAACTGTAACCTGGCTGCACGTCTGTGAGCAATTTTTAAGAACTTGACATTGTCATTCTGAAAGCAAACAAATAGTATGTTCACACAGACCATTAATCACATGAGGTATATGGGTTGCGACACTCATATAGAGCTGTGATAACAGTAATTGATAAGAAAAAGTACAGTTAATTGAAGTCACTGCCAAAGGTACTTCAAGAATTCTAAAGAAATGAAATTTCTAAGTAAGTTACAGGTACTAAGATGAAAACAAAAGCATTAGAGTATAACATTAGAACCTCAATTCTGAGGGAGGTCTGCAGATAGTGAGAAGAGGTTCCATTTTCTCTGCAGTGTAATGGAAGGTGAAAGGGGGAAGAAACAGAATATGTGTATGAGTATCTACTATGTGCAAATATTCAAAGTGCATTATCACTTTATCCTCACATCAACTCTGTGCATTAGAGATACATTACTTAAAATAAATTATTAAATTATAAGCACCTTATCAATAGGTACAAAGCAATGAAGTAGTGGTGGCAAAGTATGACTAGCTACAGGGGTTTTAGTGTCATGCAACCTACCTTTATATCAGAGTTCAACTCTCACTGCTAAGGCTTTACCTCTCCTAATATTCAATCTTATCTGTAAATTATATTAATAGTATTTGCCTTATAGGGTGGTCATTGTAAGCATACTATATATAAAATATACATATTTACAATATATTTTATATAAACATATATATAAATGACACATGTAATATATAACGATATTACACCATAAAGTGCCCAGTGTTATGCCTGGTGCCGGTAAGCACTCAATGTTAGCTATTTACCATTATCTAAGATGATATATTAAGTGATAGAAAGGACTCCATACATTCATGATTCTAAATTTCTGCATTATACCTGGTTACCTCTTTAGGATTCTGAGGTCCTAGTGGTAGAGAGTGGAGTTCAAGGAGAAGGACAGATAATATTAGTGGTATACAGAAAGCCTGGGAGAGGTAAGTAAGACAGTGATCCTATGTTGAGGGCGAACTTCACAATTATTAAAACAAGACAAGCTATAATTTTAACCTAAATCTAGATTTAATGAAAAGGCTATACACTATTATCTGACTAAAACATTTATTACTTGGAAGGAAATGCTCTACCCAATATTTCACAGCTGACACTGAGTTTCTAAAAATATTTTAGTTTTCTTGCCTCTTTAGATGACCTAAAAAGTTCTCTGGTCTTGTATTTTAAATATAAATCATGTAGGAAAGTTTTTTTTAAAGATTTATTTTTTAATATTTATTTATTTTTTTACTTATTTATGCATACAAGAATTGGGGTATGGGCCAGAAGTGTGGGTGGTGAGAGGATTCACTAGAGACAGAGTGGGGAACAGAACAGGCAGACTGACTGAAATATACCGCTGAGGGAAGCAGTGGGGTGAGACAGAAGAGGTCTGCTGCACCATGTGGGTCATCTCCCTAGCCAGGGATCTAACTCGTGCTGCAGTGGGTGTGGATAGCTTCACAGTGCTGCATCTTAACTCCTTATGCCACCAGGGAGGCTCTAAAGATTTATTTATGCATACAAGAGCTTGGATGTAGGCAAGAGGTGTGGGGGATGAGAGGATTCACCAGATACAGAGTGGGGAGCAGAACAGGCGGACTGACTGAAATACACTGCTGAGGGGAGCAGCAGGTGAGACAAGAGAGGTCTGCTGCGCTGTGTGGGTCACCTCCCTGGCTGGGGATTGAACTCATGCTGCAGTGGCAGCGGATAGCTTCATAGTGCTGAGACTTAACCCCTTGCGCCACCAGTGAGGCCCCATAAGTTTCTCACAGCCATCAAAGTATCACTAATATTCATCTCCTAACTAATTGAAAAATTACCTTGTTTTTTCTTCATATAAAAATAACTTTAAACTCTAATCACTTCAATTCCCAAAATGAAATTACCTAGAGCGCCCTCTAGTGTCATGACATTTGTGAAATGCAAGAGCCATTTAATTTTCCGGTACACGTTAACCAGAGAACAAGTATTTATTCATTTAATACATTTATATATTAAGTCCTCAGTGATGTCTTCTAATGTTAGCAGCCATAATCATTACATGTATGTATATATGTATATTATAGATGTATATATGTATAATATATGTATATCTTAAACAGCTTCTCTAAACAGTGCTGCTGTTCAACTTAGTTTCCATTTATTATACACACTAAACTAATAAACTGTTAACGAAGTAACTTGCCTAATGTAGTAGATATCTAACAACTGCATGACCTTTCTCTTTATTCTTTTTTTTTTTGGTGGGACCCTCGCCCGTGGCTGGGGATCGAACTGGCGCTGCAGAGGCTGTGGGCAGCCTTGCAACCCAGCGCTCAACCACTGCGCCACCAGGGGAGGCCCTCTCTTTGTTCTCTTAATTTATGAATTTAAGAAAATGGCAATGTTGAGCCAATTTGATTCCAACAAAAATGGCCTGATTTGTTAGACAGGCAATTTTCTAAGTATCAAGTGATAAATTCAGGACATACAGAGGCATAATTTTTTGATATTTTAAATATAATACTGGTTGATTTTGAATACAAAACCAAAATCTTTAAGATGCTCAGTTACTTTTCCTGTCCCTTTATATTGTCAGGAGGTATTCTATGAAAAATCCCTTAGTCAAGATTAAGATATGTTGGGTTAAACCAAACTAATCTACTTTGTTTACAAAAGCATTTCTCCATCTTTAGTAATGTGCAAAGAGAATCCCGAGCAGAATGCATCTTTCCCAACTTTACTTGACAATGGAACCCTTTTTCCTCCTCGAATATCTGATGGCATCTAAGGATGTGAATGTTCAATAGAACAGAGTTTGGAAATGATAATCTAATCCCAATGAAGTTGCATTAGTTCCTATGCTCTCATCATGAATCTCCAGTCCATGACTCAATGCATCAAAAAGATCCCTTTTTCTGGCATTCATAGTTTCTTTCCCACTGGGTAGCCACTGATTTTGCTTTGAGATCTCAGTACTCTGGAACCTAAATGTCCTCTAGTTTGTCTTGATTAAAAAAGCAAGTGGCTTCAAAGTTAATCAGACAAGCTATTAATTTCCTCATACTACTACCAAATCATTCCATTCTCACTCAAGTGTTGAAACAGATACTGTTTTCACTCTTGGGCCTCCCTGGTGGCGCAGCGGTTGAGCGCTGGGTTGCGAAGCTGCCCGCGGCCTCTGCGGCGCCGGTTCGTTCCCCGGCTGCTCCCCGGCTGCTCCCCGGCTGCTCCCCGGCTGCTCCCCAGCCACCAGAGGAGGGTCCCACATGGCGCGCAGACCTCTCCTGCCGCCCGCTGCTCCCCTCAGCAGTGTGCTTCGGTCCTTCTGCCTGCTCTGCTCCCTGCTCTGGCTCTGGTGAATTCTCTCACCCTCCCGCGCTTCTGACTGTACCCAGTGCTTGTATAAATAAATAAATGAATAAATAAATAAATAAATCTTTAAAAAAAAAAAAAAAAAAAAAAAGAAACAGATACTGTTTTCACTCTTTTACAGACCTTATCTAGATAAATATCTGACTATAGCCTGAAACCTATCTGGAAGAGAAAAGTATGGTAATTTAATGTTCAAACTTGGCTGGAAGATCAGACTACTTCAAACATCTCCAAAGATGACCAGGGGCACACAATCAGACCCCAAGGAATTGAGCTCAGAAAGGCATATGGAATCAAGTGTGAGGTGATGTTGCCCAATCTAGTATAAAGTGAGGAAGATGGTAGAAGTGAATAAGGCAGCTAGGTAACCTGGAAACAGCAGCTTTTTGAATCATCTGGAGTTGAAGTCCTCCAATGCAGCCTCAGTAATTGACTGGAACAAATTTAACTGCTAACATACGGGAAAAAATACCCAAAGCTAAAAGTGAATGATTAAAAAATATCTATACTGGATTATATACTTTTCATGATTCAGGATAATTAAGAACAGTATGTTTATTTCAGCCAGGGCTCATAATACTTCTTTAAACTGAAGCTAGATCCGTATCCTCAAGTCATTTGATAATTTCTCTTTGGAGGTAATTTTCAGGAAAAAGTCTTTCAGAAACGATAAGACACTTTTAGAGATACTGATTTTGTAATATTAAATAAGTAAAAAATATCAATAAAGCAAATTAAGGTCTCCCATATCATCTCATATCACTGAATTTGTAAATTCTCTTAAATTTGTAATTGAAATCTATAACCCAGTAAAAGAAATCCAGGGCTACATAACTAAAATTATGTAATTATACATTTATTTATAAAATAACAAAAGATTTAGGAATAGATCTGTTTATTGTACTGTGAAAATGTTCCTGGTACATTTGAAAAACATTATATACTTATGACAGCATTCAGAACTGTTAAGACAAAAGACAAACTATAATTTTAAACTCAATCTTGATTTAAGGGAAAGGCTATAAATTACTGGCTGGAATGCATTCAGCATGAACTCAGATTCTATATAACGTAAAGCATGAAAGAGTACAAAAGATGTTGAAGTCCAATAAGCCCATATCTAAATTTTAACTGTAAAGCTGCAAGGACTTTTTGTTTTTTCTTATATACTGTTTGTCTTCTGAGACAAGTTTATTTTATCTCCGAGACTTAAGGCCATTCCCTGTGAAAGAAGAATAAAGATGTTTGTACTTATTGAAATGATTTATGATCAGTAATTATTCCATCTTAACCAAGCCCCTAATCAATGTTACTACATCAACAATGAACCAGGGATATACAAAACAGATCCACCAAAACTTTACATGGTTAAAAAAACTTGCTACAGTATAGTCACTAATTTGTAGCTTCAATTTCAAAAAACTCTAGAGAACCCATTCACAAACACCCCATGAGAATAAATCTGGTTTTAAGCAAAAAAATCTAAAATGATAGACATAAAACATGGGCCATATTAATGAAACTAAAGTAGTATTTCTACTCAGAGAATACTATTGTTATATATAAGTAGATATGCATAAAACAGTAGCATGACAAAGGATACTACATATAGAAGCAATTCTTACTCTTTTTGTTCAGGTCAGAGATTATCTCAAAAAAAAAAAAAAAGGTAATTGTTACCTGACTCTTTGCACGAATTCTTATGTGGCCTGTAACAGGAGCCTCTGGTCCCTGTTGAATTGGCTTCTCAATGCTGACATTTGCAAGCGCATCTTCTCCAAATATGGAACGAGCATAGAGGTTGGCTGCCATAAAGCCACAGTAACCAGAAAGAGCCTGGAAGAAATTTATCATAAATCCAATAAAGAACTACACTTAAGCAAGAGCAAATAGCACAAGGATTATTTGAAACAGTACTTAATATGTAGTGGTAATTACATGACTATGAACTTATCAATCAATACTCATAGAACCATAGATTCAAAATTTGTGATTTTTACTGCGTATGTATTTACTGGGTATATATTTGTATTTATATAGTCTCTTATTTACCTTGAGTTGTTTGCTTCTCATACAAATCTTAAGTTCCGTGAAGGAAGAGACTATTTTCATTTTGTTCACTACTGTGTAACCAATAGTAACCAATACCTCACAACGTATCCAGCATATAATATTTGTTTGACTACTCACTAGACTCAGCATTTGTTGAATAAACTGATATAATCAGGAACCAAAACCTACTTGTCTGGCAGCACTTTTATTATAACAGCAAAAATTTCATAAAGAAATTCCTTAGAGCCTTAGCTTCATTTTATGATCTCTTTTCTCATAAATACACAAACATAGCAGAAAACCAGATTATACCAACAATTCTGTATTTGAGCAGATACATTCTGACCTACAATCAGAGACATCAGAAGAGTTTATGGACATTTTATAATGCAGCGTCACAAATGATTCTGGAATAAGCCTTTAGCTAAAGGGTAGAGGACTGAGAAGAAGAAAGTATTTTGACTCTTCAATTGGGTCATGTACTAGGAACAAGCAAGCTGGTATATTTTAATAGAAAGAGATAAGCAGATTTAATTCAGACATTCCATAGAATAACTTCTTTTTGTTAGTCCACAGTGACACTACTTTTCTCATACAGAACAATAAATACACTCAAGGAAATACGAGAAAGCAAAGAATCTACCATACTACTATTTGTCAAATCTTTTTGACTTTTAAAATTTGTCAGCCACATCTTACCTTCTCTGGAGTAAGGCATTTCATATTGGTTGATTTTAATATATGTTGTAAATATTCATTTAAATCAATTATATTTGTGTTAACTGTCACCTGTACAAAGGGAGACAAAAGAGAAAGAGATTATAATTCTTACAATCAGAAACTTGAAAATTTCTTATCTTGGGGTTGAGAAAACAATCATTCATTTGTAATATCAGAAGCTCCCTCCAACTATTTAGGGGAAAAGTTGGACAACAAAAAAGTAAATGACATCTACAAATACAACACATTGCAGGATGCATCACAACATTTAGACATAGGTAACTTCATGAAGATTAATATGCTGCATAAACCATTTCTAATAGAAGTTAAGGCTCAATGGAACAAAATTCCTCAACAGGAGGCAAGTGTCTTTGCAAAGTCATTTTTTGGGTATTGTATTCAATGGTGAATTATTATTCACACAGAATGAATGAAATATTGTCTAAAATGTCTTGACTGATCAGATTAATTATGGAACTGTTACTTTTAATTAATTTACAAGGGCAACTTACCAAACTACTTGCATGATTTCCAGTAAATGTTAATATGCAAGAACAGATATTGAAAGACTTTGTGGATCTAACACCTTTTTTAGTGGGATTAATTTTATCTGAAAACTACTCAGCAACAGCCAAAAAAGAAAGAAAGAAAATTCAAGGAAATCTTGCAAGGACTAACTTTGTTTTCCCATTCAAATTCGGCCCACATCTGACGGAATTCAGCATCAGTGCAAGTTGCAGGCTGGATATAATCCATTATGTCAATGTGAATATCACTGAGAACCACACAATTTCTGTCACTTGCTGCTCCAGAGACATCATAAACTGTAATACACATACAAAGAAAGACTGCAAACCACCACAGGCAATTTTTAATTTTAAAAGTTTTAATGTTTCTAAATAATAATTACGGTATTAGTAAATATTTGTATGATACTTATTATATACTGGACTATTCTAGATGCTTTATAAATATTAGTTGTTTAATACTCCCATTAATCCTATGTTACAATATCTTCCTCTTACACATGAGGAAAAAAAAAAGAGAAATTTTTAATAAATTTCAAGTGGTTCAAGTCAGAGGTGATAAGCGGTGGTGATAGGGCCAATGATTCAAGCTCAGTGAGAACTTTGTCTCTTCCATAGTAGAAAGGCATAACCTGATTGGAACCTACCTATTCATCTGGTCTTCTCTTGACATTTCCCCACCCTATCTACTTTCAGAGAAAACTGAGATTACAAAGAATTATGTTCCTTTCATTTTTAGAACCTAAAAACATCTAAAAATAAATGTTTCTCTGAATTCACTTGCTTTTTTTTTTTTTTAAGATTTATTTATGCATACAAGAACCGGGGTACAGGCCAGATGCATGTGAGGGTGAGAGGATTCACCAGAGACAGAGTGGGGAACAGAACAGTCAGACCGACTGAAATATACTGCTGAGGGGAGCAGCGGGTGAGATAGGAGAGGTCTGCAGCGCCCTGTGGGACCCTCCCAGCTGGCCGGGATGGAACCAGAGCTGCAGAGGCTGCCGAAAGCCTCACAGCACTGTGCTCAACCACCTGCGCCAACAGGGGAGGCCCCCCATCATAGACGTCTTTTATAACATGTATGTATTTCCCATACCTGTTTTTCCTTACTCAGCTTAAGCTATCTAAGGACAGAGCTCTTGTTTTGTTTTCCCCCATAGTAACCCCATCCGTATCACAGAAATTGAAATAAAAAACAAAACCAAAAAAAAAAAAACCAAACCAAAAAACAACTTATTGACTGAATGCCTTTCTACCAGATAATCCCTAAGTCTGAAATACCCTTCAGTGCCCAGCAGTGAGTGCCTCTACCAAGTTTTAGACTCAGTTCAAATGTAATCCTTTGGTACCTTACCCTCCTCTCCCTTTTTTTTTTTAAAAAGACATATTTATTTATTTATACAAGCACTGGGTACAGTCAGAAGCGCGGGAGGGTGAGAGAATTCACCAGAGCCAGAGCCGAACAGGCAGAATGATGAAGTACACTGCTGATACCCTCCTCTACTTTTTAACAACCTCCTGTTTTAGCATTCCCCACAACCCCCTCCCAAAGCACACAGTATATAAACTATATTATTACACTGTATTATAATTTCTGTATATTTTCACTTGTATCCTCTTTTTGCTTGACAGTTTCTTGAGGACAGTGACTCTAGCTGGTTCATTTCTGAACATCCAGAACTATAGTAGGTGCTCCATAAATAATGAATAATGAATGAATGCATTCAGGTTCTGTCCTCAAGAAATGTCACATGGCCATTCAATAGAGAAATACTTTAATAAAAATTTTCAAACATCACATGCTGTCAAACAATTCTTACCTATATTACCAAAGATTATTCCATTTTCTGTTGATGCTACTTTGACATTAGCTTTAATATTTGCAAAATCATGAGGAGCAAGAGTCAAAGGAGATGGCTTTTCCACAAGTTTCAGATCTCCTGAAAAAGAAAGTTTAGACATCATTAAAAACATACATATTAAGCTCTGAAATCATGAAGTGTTAAAATAAATGCACTTCCTAGTTTCTAGCAAAACAAGAGATTATATTCAAATATTATGAGGACTAAAATAATTAACTATTATTCATTCCAATAGGCACATTTTTATTTTAAAAGATAACAGACTTCTCAGAATAATTCTATGTTTAATTCATATATATGTGGGTACTTGGATGTACCATTTTATTTTAATGAATGAATGCAAACTTTTCAAAAAAAAAGTAAGCCTTAAATACTCTACTACAAAAAAAAGATGAAACAATCTGCAGAAAGATTTTTAAATTCTCAGAAAGACAATTCTTTATATAGGTATCAAACAATGTTGAGCATGATAGGGCAGAAGAGTACCCTTGATATCTTTCTTTTGCTATCTTATAAGGTCCTTAAGTTTTACTTAAGCCATATGAAATTTCCTAGGGGTACTATGTTGTTCCTACATATAAGCTGCTTTCCAACTAAACCCAGATGTAGAAGTGATTACAGAAAATGACTACTGTTTTTACTAAGAAGAAAAATGACACCTCACATTGATTTGACCACACATGGCACATATCAGTTAGGAAAATACTAAGGTAATTAAAATTTTACCTAAGTGAGCTACTTAATAAATTGGTAATTTAAATCTTATTTCTATCTAGAAAAACTGACATTTGATAGACTGAGTTCACTGAACATACTTGTATCTTATGTTCCAAGAGTCTAAGCATAAGAGTGAGTCACAGAGGTTCAGAAAATTGGAGTTGGAGATTAAATATTAAATGTAAAACTAAGCCTTGATTCAAAATGTCACAAGTAGAGTTCAAGAGAATTATTATACCAAAACTTGTGCACTTCTCTTTTTTTTTTTTTTAAATTTTTTTTTTTTTTAATAGAGGCATTTTTTTTTATTTATTTGTTTGTTTGTTTTGTTTATACATGCACTGGGTACAGTCAGAAGTGCGGGAGGGCGAGAGAATTCACCAGAGCCAGAGCGGAGAGCAGAGCAGGCAGAAAGACCGAAGCACACTGCTGAGGGGAGCAGCGGGCGGCAGGAGAGGTCTGCGCACCATGCGGGACCCTCCTCCGGTGGCCGGGGAGCAGCCGGGGATCGAACCGGTGCCGCAGAGGTCGCCGGCAGCTTCGCAACCCAGCGCTCAACCACTGCGCCACCGGGGAGGCCCCATGCACTTCTCTTAATAATCTGTCAGAGAGATGTACAATGTCACAATATCATTTCTTTATGATAAGTTTCCTCACCTAGAGTAGCTAACTCTAATGTGCAGTTCTGCAAAGTATCACTGGTTTGGTTCACAACAAGTACATCCAGGACAATATCATATTGGTTGACATGAACATAAGCTTCTGCATATACAGGATCTGAGAAACCTGTCAACTGAGTGACCTGTCAAACAAAATAAAGAAATAATCAAATGAGAACATTCAACCAAACATATCCTAGTCAAATGGATAAATCTGTTAAGATAATTAACAGGCGTACTTAGGCTAGACAAATCATTTTGGAATAAGTATATAATAAAATTTTTTTGTAATGGAGACATGATAGTTGAAATTGGACATCAGAAATAACAGGTCCTAGAGTTTATAGTAGCAGAAAAATGTTAAATATGCTTAGCAAGTATGTTAAACATTATTTCAACTTAGGAACTGAACATATTTAGATACATTTTCAGTTAAATACTCAGCACCTAAACTCATTAGCTGATCTCTATAATTTAGGAATCAAATAAAATTTAGATAATGTGGTAGTCCCTACTACCCAACCTCAAGAACTAAATGGATCAAATAGCAGTAATGCTTATGAAACTACAGAGAAAAACGCCGGTGCTTAAAAAAAAAAAAATTTTAAGATCACCCAAATACAGCACTTTAAAAACAAGTCATTAAAAAACACAGAAAACAAGAAAAAAACACTGTGAGTACAACAAAAGTACAAACTTTTGTGCATCAAGGACATATCAACAGAGTGAAAAGGTAACCTACAGAATGGGAGGAAATACCTGTACATCTTACATCTACAAGGAACTTTATCCAGAATATACAGAGAACTCTTGTAACTCAACACACTCATGTAAATACACAAAACAGCTAAAATGAAAAATGAGCCAAGGACAGATTAGATATTTCTCCAAACAAGATCTATATCTAAGAAGCAGATGAAAAGATGCTCGACATCACTAATCATTAGGGAAATAAAAATCAAACTCCTCAGGAAGGCAATTTAAAAAAAACCTGAAAAACCATAACCATAAAATAAGTGTTGGCAAGGATGTGGAGAAATTGGAACTCTTATGGCCTGATTGCTGGAATATAAAATGGGGTAAAATGGTACAGCATCTTCAAAATATAAGGCAGAATTACTATATGATTCAGAAATTCCAAAAGAAATGAAAACAGAGACTTGAACACATATTTGTAGATTCACAGTCAAAACAGCATTACACATAACAGCCAAAGGTGGAAGCAACCAAAATGACAATTGGCAGATGAGTGGGTAAACAAAATGTGGCATATATTCACAATGGAGTATTACTCAGCCTCAAAAAGGAAGGAAATTCTAACACAGGCTACAACATGGATGAACCTTGAAACATTAAGCTCAATGAAATAAGCCAGTCACAAAAAGGACAAATACTATATGATTCCATTAATATAGGTACCTGAAACAGTCAAATTCATAGAAATAGAAAGTAGAATGGTGGCTGCCAGGGGCTGGGGGAGAGGAGAATGGGGAGTTGTTGTTCAATGGGTATGATTTGTTTAATAGATATAAGTATATTTAATGGCTATGAGTAATGTTTCTTTTTCAAAATAAAAAAGTTCTAGGGATGCACTGTGACACAATAATGTGAATGCACTAATGCCACTGAACTATATACAAGTAAAAATGGGTAAGATGGTAAATTTTATGGCATGTAAATTTTTTTTTTAAAGATTATTTATTTATTTATACAAGCACTGGGACAGTCAGAAGCGTGGGAGGGTGTGAGAATTCACCAGAGCCAGAGCAGGGAACAGAACAAGCAGACTGACGAAATACACTGCTGAGGGGAGCAGTGGGCACGGCAGGAGAGGTCTGCGCGCCATGTGGGACCCTCGCCGGGGGCTGGGGATCGAACCGGCACTGCAAAGGATGCGGGCAACTTTGCAGCCCAGCGCTCAACTGCTGCGCCACCAGGGGAGGCCCTGGCATGTAAATTTTGCCACAATTTTTCAAAACAAATTTTAAAGATTTGTAAATTTGTGTATTTGAAAAGGAGAATCATTTTCCTAAAAAAAAATCCTAATGGATCTCAATATGAATACAGAAATGGAGTTGCTGTGTTTAAAGTAGCAGGGGACAGGAGAAACTCAGGTCAGAGTCTGGGGAAATAGGCCAGAGCCCTTCCTTTTAAAAGGCAGTCAAACTTGAAGGATCTCCCAGCTCTATGTATTAGTTTATGATTCCAATTCAACTAGAACAAGTTATAAACTCTTCTATGGGATTTACCATGCTATCATATAGAAAGGTAGTTTGTCAGCTTCTGAGTTTCATTTTGTGTTTAATGAATAAATCTATCACTCACAGTGACTTCACAAAACTTATTCTGTATAACTATTTTTCTTTTGAAAAAAGTGGGACCAGCACTTTCTGATTATTACCTTGTTAAGTAGCCAATTTAATTAACTTACCAGTGTATTTGGCATTTTGTTACCTTGTTTAGTTTAGATGCTAGGGGATCTGCTGCCTCTTTCCTCTGTGTATTACCCATCGCTGCCAGCAAACTCAGCTGAAACTGATCTTCTTTGCAGTTCATTTCATTCTTAGCAGTTAGTTGCATGAAGGAAATAGGGTCATCAGGCTGTACTGTCACATTCCTCTTTTCAGATTCTTTCTGTGTTGAGAAAGCAATACATATGTTTCTTTTTAATATGGAAAAAAGTTATCTTACAAAAAATACATAGGGCTGAAAAAAAAAATCAAAACTTTTTTAAACCTTCAAAGCACATTTATGGCTTTGTCATATATACCTTACCTTTTGGGATAATTTTTCTTCTTCAAGTTTAGCGGATAACATGTGAGAAAGCGATTGTCTGCATTCCTTATTGAAAATGTCATTCATTAAAGGTGAACATTCTGACAAGACCTTGAGACACAGGGAAATTCGATCTACATCATCATCTGTAATTGGCTTCTTAGGGAGAGAGGATTTTCCCAAATGAAGGATAGTGGCCATGAGCAGCATAGCCTCAGCAACAAAAGACTAGGAAAATAAAGAAATCGGTTATTTATTATGTCATGATTTTCCAATTTATTATAGCATATAATCCAAGAAATGAATCTAAACTTTCATTTATTTGAGTAAGATTTCAAATCCTTTAGATTTTATCTTCATATCTTTTCACACTAACCCTTAACTCACAAACAGTAACGGCTTTCATCAAAACTCTTTAAGATACCACCATAACAAATGTCAACCACACACAACAGCGCCTCCACAAGGTCGAGAATTAAAAGTTGTACTTTGGACCTCCCTGGTGGTAAGGGGTTAAAGACAGGGCTATCAAGCTGTTAGCTTGGGAACAACCCACATGGTGCAGCAGACTTCTCCTGTCTCCCCAGCTGCTCCTCTCAGCAGTGTACTTCAGTAGATCTGCCTATTCTGCTCCCCACTCTGCCTCTGGTGAATCCTCTCACCCTCTGCACCTCTGATCTACACCCCAGTTCTTGTATGTATAAATAAATAAATCTTTCAAAAAAAACAAAAAAACAAAACAGTAATGGCTTTTTAGCCACCATTATATTTTTAAAATTCTAATTACAGAAAAGTAAAAGAATGACAGACTTCATCAACTGTTAACATTTTACCATATTTGTTTTCTTATTGTGCATATATGTGTATATATGAAGAAATAATGGCTGAAGGGCCTCCCTGGTGGTGCAAAGGGTTAAGTCTTACCGCAGCCACTGCAGCACGCATTCGATCTCCAGCCAGGGAGGTGACTCAACATGGCACAGCAGACCTTTCCTTTCTTGCCCATTGCTCCCCTCAGCAGTGCATTTCAGTAGATCTGCCTGTTCTGCTCCCCACTCTGTCTCTAGTAAATCCTCTCACTCCCCTCACCTCTGGCCTGCACCCCAGCTCTTGTATGCATAAATAAATAAATCTTTAAAAAAAAAAAAAGAATAGCTGATTGCCCTGTAACAAGGACTGAACAAATATATAATGGTCCACAGAGTGTACAAAGTAAATTATTGCTCATAAATTAAAATTGGTAAGATAATGCACTTTGCAAATTACCTGGCCCTCTAATCTCTGTGACTCTTTATGATGGAAGTGAAAAAAAAAATTCTTTGAAAATCCCAAATCTAAATTTAATGTATAATTACATGGAGGCTTTACAAAGGAATCAAATGGATTATCACACAGTTAATTAAAAATTATGATTATGATGATTAGGAAGGGTTTAGACTAACACCAGAAAATATCTGTTATAACATTAAATAAGCTACAGTACTGTAAAACACAGAATGATCGTTACTAAGGGAAAAAAGTTTTTAACAGATAAAAACCAACATAAACTCTAGCGAAAGGAAGAATTTCTGTTATTGTATCTGGTAATGTAATTCTAACTTTTAATATTTTAACAAGATTTATACTAGAGTAACCATGAGTAATTTTTTTCCAATAGTTCCTCTTTTACTCAAATATAAACATTCACAATTCTATCAGATTTTTCTTTTTAAATACAGCAAAGTAAAGTATTTTCAGGCAAATGAAAGCTGAGAGAATTCATCACATGCAGACTTCATTATGAGAATGCAGATCTTTGTAAGAATGCAAATTCTTTAGGCAGTAATAAAAGATGGAAAGCTGAACTTGCACAAAGGAATGAAAAGTACAATAGATGGTAAATATAAGACATTTTCTCATAAAAATATCTTTAAAAAATTTACAAAGTGTAAACAAAAACATCAGAATATTATTCAGCCTTAAAAAGGAAAGAAATTCTGACACTTTCTATCATATAAATGAACCTTGACGACATTACGCTAAGTCAAATAAACCAGTAATAAAAAGACAAATAGAATGTTCTCATTTTTATGAAGCACCTAGAATAGACAAATTTGTAGAGGAAGAAAGTGGAATGGTAGCTGCCAAGGAGGGTGAATTAGGGCATTACTGTGTATAGGTTCAGCTTGGGATAATGAAAAAGCAACGGAGATGTGCTTTTGTATGTTTAGACAATAATGTAAATGCACTTAATGCCACTGAACTGGACATTTTTATTTATTTATTTATTTAAAGATTTATTTATTTATGGATACAAGAACTGGGGTACAGGCCACAGGATTGTGAGAGGATTCACCAGAGACAGAGTGGGAAACACAACAGGCAGATCTACTGAAATACACTGCTGAGGGGAGCAGAGGGCGAGGCAGGAGAAGTCTGCTACACCATGTGGGTTGCTCCCTGGCCGATGGGGATCGAACTCATGTGGCAGTGGCTTCAAATAGCTTCATAGGTTGTGACTTAACCCCTTGCGCCACCGCGGAGGCCCTGAACTGGACACTTTTAAATGATTAATGATAAATGATAAATTTTATGTTATGTCTATTTTACCATGAAGGAAAAATGCAAAAAAAAAAAAAGCTGTTTCGTGAAAGGAACTTTAGCATTCACTTTTGTGTTCCATTGTTCAGTACATATAGTAGGCACCCAATCTTCATCTGTTGGGTAAATGTAAAATACATTAGCTTACATTTTGCTTTTTCTTTTCCTGAACCAAAGCCACATAGCGCAAGGCAATTTTGGTCAGGGTTGTAGCAAGGGAGGCAGCAACAAAGAAATCTCCATCCAGAAGAAATCCTCTCAGAGGAGGTCTGCAAATAAAAGAAGGAAAATGAAATCCACCAATTTCTTAAGCAGCATGAAGTTTTTATAAAAATGTTTCAAATAAGTCCATTCAACACTCTCACTGTTACTCTTCAATGATACGGACTTCAATTAGCTCTCTCTTTAGCTCTCAGAATGAAAGACAAAGAAAACATGGCTTTAAAACTTATCTCTAAATGATGCAAGAGCCAACTGAATATGGAAGAGAAAATGGTTAAGAGTATAAGTACTACAGTCAATGGCTACATTCAAATCCCAGTTCATCTATTTATTTGTTGTGACACCTTGATAAGTTACAAAACTCGCTAAGCCTCAAATTCCTCTTCAGTAAAATGGGAATTGTAGTACATGTTATTTCAAAGGGCCGTTGTCAGATTGAATGAGACAAACTACTTATTAGCAAATATCACCACAGTAAGCTATCATTAAAAGATGTTTTAAATCATTTAGGCACTATTTTCATCATGCCCACCACAGAAATAGAGAGGAAAATAAGGGGGGAAAATTTTATTCCATTAATTAGAATCAGAAAATCTGCAAAATGTTTCCCAAATGTTAATAGATAACAAAACTAAAATATCATCAAAGCTACCACTATTTAGCATGTTCTATGTGAGTAAAATAATTTTAGTTTCAATAGTACAGTTATTTCAGTGAAAACAACTAAAAGGAGCAGAGGAAGGCTCAGATGTGTAGAAAATCAACACAATTCCTGGGGGAATAATTTAAAACATCTTTCTCTTTTCATATACCTTAAATGGCAAAGATTTCCATTTTGTTCAGTAAAGCAAATGAGTAAAGAAAAAAAAAATCAGTTGACTATTCTATACACAGAAATAATAATAAAAGAAGTATATCTGATAGGCTACAGGTGCTGCAAATTACCTTTCTTCCTCTTTCTTGGTGGGTCTAGAACTGCTAAGGGCACTCTGAGTTGCATAGGTACCCATCTCAGTTACCAATTTCTGAACTGGCCCCACAGTTATTTCTTCTTCAGGTTTTAATTCACCAGCTTCTTTCTTTATTTCGGACTCTACAATTGGGATCTAAAAATCAATTGGAAACATCAACTTAGTCAAGAGCCAGCATGATCATATTTAAATAGACAACGTATTTCCCAATGAGATTTTTGGAACTTGAAACTCTGTTTTCAATTTTCTTTCCTTCTCAGAATAATATAGTGGGAAGAAGACAGGATTTGAAATTGAATGCCACTTACCAGTTATATGGTTTGGGGCATGTTAATTAAATGACTTGAGGCTCAACTTCTTAATCTGTTACATGGAAATCTTAATTCTCTTAATACAAGTTACTTAATAGGAAAATGTTTAGGACAGTGCATAACACAAAATAGATGCTAATTCTAATTTCCCTTCCTCCGTTCCTTCCTTGAAATACTAACCTAAAATAGTACTCATCCTTCTAAAATGAAATAAATTTGACTTGTTTGTACAAAATAAGTCCTCGACTACCTATTTTTTTCAAACAATGACTATTATGTATTTATTCCTCAATACCAGCCTATCAGCTAATTTAAGTGCTTCAAGAGCCTTCAATCATCTATTTCATTTTCTTCATTTTATAGAAGAAAAATCTATGTGAAGTCATGATAAGGAACTTATATCAAGGTCCCAGAGTTAATGATCGTCTGAAACAACACTAGAATCTAGGTGTCCTGACAAACACTGTTCTCTCTGTTCTATCCTATGGTCGTTTGGATGAGAAAAAACTATTAGTTTTAATACACAAACACTGTAAATTCAGCCCTGTTTTTTAATATTATTTGCATTCTTCTTTCAGAACACATTGGCTAAAGCAGGGTTTTACAAGTATTTTTCACTTTTTAAAACAGAGAACCTTTATTCAAATAAAATCTTACTAAGGAGGGTAAATAATACAGATAAAAGAATAGGTGTCATGGTTCAAAGCAGGGAAAGGAGATTCCCCTAATTTCCCACAACCTCTAAGGTTTAATTATCAGGGTAGCGAAAATACATTTTTCACTGTTCTTTAGTGCAGATGCTACTAAATAAAAGGCACAAAAATAAATCATCATATAAAAGTAAGATTTACCAAAATAAAACATACCTCCCCCAGAGACCTGCGGACCTCAGTCATCACACTCTGAATATCTTCCTTGGTACTACAGTATTCTCCCAGAATCCACAATGCTCCGCGGTAAATCCTAGAGCAAGAACACCAGTTTTCTAACACATATTTTACCAAAATCCCAAAGCAGAGACTTTTATGAACTTAAACTCATGCAAGAAAACAAGATTCAGCAGTTCTAAGTGAACATGGATGAAAATTTAAGAAAAAATAATATAACAACCTTCTTTGATTCTCTCCAGATATCATAAGGATTAAAAGGGAAGTAAGTATTTTCATTCTTCATTACTAGGAACAACGTAAAACTGGCAAACTCAGTAGTGAATATAAAAAACCAACATGTTTCACAGAAAGTATTAGCTTCCATTCAAAATAAAATTGAGGTAAATTTGGCCTATTTATTACCATAAAAATGTATTACTTTAATGTAGATGGGAATTTATTTTTTAGTTGTAGTCATTAACGACATAATGGACAAGGAGGGAGTGCAAAGGGTCAGTAACAAAAACCCAAACACATAAAGTAAAAAAAGTAACACCTCACTACATTAAAGTGAATAAAGTCTTGGGCTTCCCTGGTGGTACAAGGGGTTGAGTTTCAGCACTATGAAGCTATTGGCAGCTACTTCAGCATGAGTTTGATCCCCTGCCAGGGAGCTGACTCAAATGGCGCAGCAGATCTCTCTGGTTTTGCCTGCTGCTCCCCTCAGCAATGTTGTTTCAGTAGACCTGTATGTTCTGCTCCTCACTCTCTCTGGTGAATCCTCTCACCCCCACCCCGCACCACTGGCCTGCACCCCAGCTCTTGAATGCATAAATAAATAAAATAAATTTTCTTAAAAAAGTGAATAAAGTCTTTAGTCATATTTTTCCTAAGATTTTTATTAAGCTGATTCAGAAAAAATTAATTCTAGAAACTGATGGTGTTGGAGATTATGGCTATCAAAAACAAAACTTTAATATTTTTTTCTCACAAAGGAGGCAAATCTTGCTCAGTTTCATAAACATCAATAATCAATTTTCAGGGCCTCCATGGTGGCACAAGGGGTTAACAAGCACAGATTAGGAAGCTATCTGCAGCCTCTGCAGCACGAGTTTGATCCCTGGCCTGCTAGGGAGCTACCCACATGGTGCAGCAGACCTCTCCTGTCTCACCCTCTGCTCTCCTCAGTAGTGCATTTCGGTCAGTCTGCCTGTTCAGTTCCCCTCTTTGTCACTGGTGAATCCTCTCACCCCCCACACCTCTGGCATGTACCACAGTTCTTGTATACACAAATAAATCTTTAAAAAAATTTTTTTCAGATAATAAAGCAATTTTGTAAAGGTACCCCTTCTTCCCTCCCACCTCTTTCTTTTCTATCTAAGCAGATATTCTACTAGTCTGTTATAGTCTAACCATCAGGTGATTTAAATTCAACAGAATTTGGATGCAATACTTCATTTTCATTAGCAAAGATTATCTGAAAGGAAACACAATGTCAGATTTAAGTTGCATTTTGAATCTTCTCTTCAATAAATACTAAAGGGGGATATAAATAATGATATCCAAACTGTGATACCTTTGAAAAAATACATTCCTTGATTGCTTTGGATTTACAATATTTTAGAGGAAATCAGGATAAAGAAACCTAGCTATGGCACTTCCAGAAAACAAAAATTTTTGCCAACAGACTAGGTTAATCATAGCTGGGGGTGAGGTGATACTTTTTGTCGTACTTAATTTGTCTTGTTTTTGCTTGACTATCTTGACTCATCTCTCCACTATGTTTTTTTAAATCAACTGACCCTTTAAAGATAAAAATTCTTGCTTGACCTTATATTTAAATGTAATTTAAACTTACTTGACAGATTTGATAGCATGAAAGACTTCTAGCATCTTCTCAACAATAAGCATCCTCAGGTTATCAAAGCGTTGAATGGCTTCACGAACAAACTCCAAGACATCAGCAGCTGCTGCTTCATTACTGTCACTGAGAAATTCCATTAACTTAAAAAAAAAAAAAAATTAACAATTATGTAATTTTCAGAAAGAAAATTGTAGTTTAATAAGTAAATTTAATTTACAAAGAATGTTTTTTTTAAAAAGATTCATATATTTATTTATACAAGCACTGGGTACAGTCAGAAGCACGGGAGGGCGAGAGAATTCACCAGAGCCAGAGGGGAGAGCAGAGCAGGCAGACTGACGAAATACACTGCTGAGGGGAGCAGCGGGCGGCCGGAGAGGTCTGCGTGCCATGTGGGACCCTCACCCAGCATTCGGGGATCGAACTGGCGCTGCAGAGGCTGCGGGCAGCTTCGCAACCCAGCGTTCAACCGCTGCACCACCAGGGAGACCCAATTTACAAAGAATGTTAATTAATAATTTCCAAATCCATAACAAAATGTAAACTAAGAAACCATCAGTAAACAGTTACAATTTCTTTGCTGGTTAATGTGTAACTAAGTTTATTATAAAACTTGCTATAAAGCTGAAGTTGGAAATTCATTACTAAAAATAAAATGGATGTATTATTGATAATGACTAAAATTATTTTAGAGAAAATTCAGAGCTTAAAGATAAAATTTCCAATTACAATAACATGCCTCATTTATCTGATAGTGACAGAAAATAAAATATTCTAGATGTGTGAATTTTTCCTCTAACTGAATCCTTAAACTTATAAGGTGAAACTATCTGAAAGAAATATTTACTTGCCTTACTTTATACACAGTATAATTTCACTTTAGGTAATTTTAACAAATATCACTAGTAATAATAGGTGAGGATATTTTTAGCCACATATTGCGTCAAGCAACAACTATGGTTTTTATTTTTATTTATTTATTTATTTTTTTTTTAAAAAAAGATTTATTTATTTATTTATACAAGCACTGGGTACAGTCAGAAGTGCGGGAGGGTGAGAGGATTCACCAGAGCCAGAGCAGGGAGCAGAGCAGGCAGGAGGACCGAAGTACACTGCTGAGGGGAGCAGCGGGTGGCAGGAGAGGTCTGCGCGCCATGTGGGACCCTCCTCTGGTGGCCGGGGAGCAGCCGGGGATCGAACCAGCGCTGCCGAGGCTGTGGGCAGCTTTGCAACCCAGCGCTCAACCGCTGCGCCACCGGGGAGGCCCGGTTTTTATTTTTTTGATGAGGATGTAAGAAAAATGTCAGAGACCTTACCTTTCTGAACCTTAGAGTGCACAAACAGACTGAGATTTAGTAATTGCATACCGTCATTTAACTTTTGAATAACAGAATTAAAAAAATTTTCTTCTAGAGAATTTCAAAATTAAGGTCATTAGAGTTACATACCACAGGGATAACATTTGCAGCCATATCTGGAAATCGGACAGAGCAAGAATGCAATGTTCGCACAAGGAGTTGTCTGTATTTGTCAGTATCTTCATGCTCAGACACATTATTTGTTTTAATCACCTCCTTCTTTAGGACAATAACCAGCTACAGAACAAAGCAAAATAAGTGAGAATTACAACAAGATTTGCCCGACAGTTTACAAAATGCTACCAGAATGTTGTTTTACCTCTTCAACATTCCTAGAAGAGACAAGATCCAGTGCTAACTGCAGAGTCTTCTTGCGTACTTCTAAATCTGGTGTGCTTAATACTCTCAGGATGTCCATGACTAGATCCTGAAAAATATCCAAAAAGTCCAGAATTAACATCAATATTTCTGGTAAAAAGAAGAAAATTTCAACTGTAGAATGGAATCGTCTATCAGTCACAATTCTTAATTCTTTGATCAATAATAAAATCATTAGTGGTGGAAAAAACAAGTATTTTGGGTCACTTGATGTAATACAATATGAAGTATATAATATCACATAGGGTGCATTTAACTGAAAATGTTTACTCTGAGTCTGTATCAAGTTGTAGATCCAACTTGTAGCTTATAGGAAATATAGAAGCCAAAGAAACAAGCTGAATGTGGGCCTCCTCGGTGGCGCAGTGGGTTGAGCACAGTGCTGTGAAGCTGTCTGTAGCCTCTACAGCACAGGTTTGATTGTTGGCTGGCCAGGGAGCTCACCACATGGCGCAGCAGACCTCTCCTGTCTCGGCCGCTGCTCCCCTCAGCAGCGTATTTCAGATAGTCTGCCTGTTCTGCTCCCCACTGTCTCTGGTGAATCCTCTCTCCACCCCCCCCCCCCCCCCCGCACCTTTGGCCTACACCCTAGCTCTTGTATGCATAAATAAATAAATCTTTAACAACTGCGAAAATCTGAGTCTAGAATTGGTATAACATTAAGGAATTATTAATTTTGCTGAATGTGATGTTATTTTGTCTCTGGAGGAAGAAGTAATATTTTAAAGATGCGTATTTAAAAAAAATTGGCAGATAAATATTTTAAAAGTAGCAAAATTCTATAAATTTCAAGAGTGAACTCCTGCAAAACCTTCACTTATATTTACCAGTTGTTAATATTTTGCCACATTTGCTTATTTTCTCTCCAGTCAAATGTTTTAGTCTACCTCCTAAAAATAAGGATTTTTTTATATACCCACAATATAATTGTCAGGTTCAGAGAAATTAACAACAGTATCATCAATTAATCAATTTTTACATTTAACTAACTGTCCCTATAATAGCTTCTATAGCAAAATATTTCTTGTTCTGATCCAAGATCAGCATTGAATTTAGTTGTCATGGGCGTTTTATAATGATCATCATTCTCAGATTATATAAATATACTAACAGTTTTCTAGACTCCAATCAGCCTTCATTTTCAATCAGTTAGTGTAATTATTTTCCAAGAAATATAAACTACACTCAAATTAAAATGCATAAATATTTATTGTTAAAGAATACCAAAAAATCCCTTAGAAAAACAAAAAAAGAATACCAAGAGCAGTATAAATAGAAAAGATAAAATGTAATAATATAAGTTAGAAATATTTTTTAAAGGCAAAGGCAATATCCCTAAAAAGGTTATATGATTCAAAAATTATACTTTAGTTGACCAAAACTTAAAATGTACAGTTTCTAAGCATTAAGTTAACCAAGATGACAAGGCATTGAAATTATCTCAATTTTGAAAAATATTTTATTTAGACCCTCTCTTTCAGATTATATTTACCTGCAGCACTCGTTCATGAGCAGGATGCTCTTTTAATTCTATCAATCGATCCAGAACAATGAGCTTTACATTGTTGTCACTCTCTTTAATAATTAAATCAATGTAACATTGAGCAGCAGCCTACATAAAAATAGAAATACATTTTAAGAAGAAATTAATTTATCTTAAACATAAAAGTTGAAGAGATGGGGAAAAACTTTAAAATCCAGGGAAGTGAAAATCCATCTGTTATTACTGCCTACACTAGAAATTTATGCATTTTTCTCAGAGGAAAATGTGTCCTTTTATTCCTTAAATTGTAACAAACCTCAGGATTTTTCAAGTTTTCAAAAGACTGGAAGCATCACAAATTAAAAGAATGTAAATGTCGGCTACTTTTCAAAGTATCTTCCCACTTACTGATTACAATAGGAAAAATCATAACCCAGGAGTAGAGAAACTGGTCGGATAACACCTTAACTGACAGAGCAAGGTTAACATCTCCCGTGACAGAATACATCAACATGATGTACTTCAGGATACGACAGACTGAGAAGGATATATCACTTCTGTGACATTCTTCCCAAATGAGACAAACCAAAATTGAGGGATATTTTACAAACTGACTAGTCCTCTTTAGAGTGTCAAGGTCGGAGACAACAAGGAAAGTCTAAGGAACTGTCAAAGATTAGGAAGAGACTAACCAATGACAACTTGGAGTCTTGGAACAAAAAATGGACATTAACAGGAAAACTGATAAAATTTGAATAAAGTCTGTAAATAACAATATTATTCCAATGGTAATTTTGCAGTTTTGACAATTATAAAATTGTAACACAAGATGTATATATCATGGGGACCTGGATGAAGGGCAATGAGAACTCTGTCCAACAATTTTGCAACCTTCCTAAAATTATTTCACAATAAAAAGCAACATTTTTTTTTTAGACTTGATGGATAAAACTAAATTCTCCTATTCATTCAATCAGCTTTCTAGACTAAGTCATTCTCTGAATATATTGAAGTTCCTCATACATTCTTGTTATGGTAAACTAAAGACAAAAATAATATTCCATTATTGAAAATACTCACTGGACCTTTTTAGGATCCACCAATTAGCACGAAGAATACATTTTACCAGACCTAATTTTTAATGTAATTAATTATGGGGAGAGATTTAAAATACCAGTATCATTCTCCAGAACCTGGTATTATATCTCTGTATCTTTCTCTTATTATATACGTACACGTATAAAACTAGGAAGACCTGACAAAAGGGAGGTCTAAGTATGTAAAAAAACCAAGTAAATTTATTAAATGTGCACTTATACTGCCATGTAACCACAGAGTGAAATATAATGTTGCTAAATTATAAGTGATAAGATAGCATATCTATCATCTAACTGGCAGCAAAGGAAAAAAGCAGTACCTTGATTGCAGTGGGTGCACTAGAGAGTGTCACTAATGTTCCAGCGGCTTCATATTTTACAGCAGGGCTAGATGACTGTAATAAGTTATAGATGCAGCGAATGAAACGAGCCCTTTCTGATGGGTTAGCGTGACAGACCTGGAAAGGAAAATACTTAAGTTTTCAACTGACCTCAGGAATACTTGATTTCAAATAAAAATTCTTAAAATAGGTATCAATTTATGGGATGCTAATTATTTGAAAACTAAAAATAGTTTTATAAGGACATTTGCAGATGCCTATCAATGTGGAATCAGACACTGTGATACCACACTTATTTCAGAAAGAATTAAGTTCTATTTTAAATTGTTATAGGTACTCAGATATTTACTCATCCAATCATTTTTTACTCTTTCACAAAAGGTTTTCAGATGTTTATAATAAAAGATATGAACACCATACACAAGTGAAATAGAAAAATAAAGTAACAAAAGCAAGGACAACAAGAAATTGCCCAAGTATATCAATATGGGTACTATGATAGGATATTAAATTTTGGTCCTAAATTTATATTCTGGGTGCCATGTCAAAAAAAAAGGAAACATGATGGATTGTGTAAATCTCAATAGATGATAAGAAAGAAATACCAGTTCTTAAAGCAAGATAACATCTTTTAAATACTCATCATTTGGGATCAAATTTTATATCATGAAGACAACAAAAAATTTCTATTCCACTATAAATGCATCTTAATTGTCTTTTATCTGTGTAGCAAATATTCCTTAACTTTTTTCTTCGAAAGTTATTATTTATGTTGGAGTTTCCTAAATTGCAAATAGCCAACTCTCTATTACTCAAGTATGACTAATATTTCCTACTACTATAACTTGGACACTACTAGACAGAGAAGTTAATGAGTAGCAGAGAATTTGGAGAACCTCTATACCACTGAATTAAAAGGAACTATGTATTTATAGCTCCAATTTTATCTTAAGTGTCAATTTCAAATGATTCATACCCTTTGTTAAAAGGGACCTCATTCTGCAAAGCAAAGCAACTATAATCAGTTAATTTTGGATATTTTGTTCATACCATCCTATTTAAATATGTTATTCATGATGTGTATTTTTTAATTTATATTTTATTTTTATATTCCCCATACAATTACAACCCCTTATTTTACCCCTTATTTTTCCCCGCCCCCCTACCCCCCATAGAATGTCTCTTGTTCATAGTTATTTGTTGATTTTGGTATTTTCTTTCTTATAGTTATTCATTTTCCTGGTCCCTTATTTAAGTTTTCTAGATTCCTGCTATGAGTGAGACCATCCGGTATTTCTCTTTTTCTTTCTGGCTTATTTCGCTGAGCATGATCTCTTCCAGCGCTATCCATGTTGCTGCAAATTGCATGTGTTTATCTTTTTTGAATGCTGAGTAATATTCCATGGTGTATATGTACCATACACGATGTGTATTTTTGATGGTATCACAGTAGCAAAATCAGATGTAGTATTATATAAACAATGGAATACTACTCCCCCATTAAAAAAAGATGAAATCTTGCCATTTACAGTAACTTGGATGGATCCTGAAGACATGCTAAGTTAACTAAGTCAGACAACTGACTTATACAAATGCTGTATGATTTCACTCATTTGTGGAATATAGATGAAGCAAAAACAAATCCATAAACTATGGCAATAGAATGGTGGTTACCAGAGGCCAAGGAGGGAGGAGGGAATTAGTAGAAGCAATCAATTTCTTGGTGGTGAATGGTGACTGGACATTTGGTTTTGGGCAGTCAGAAAATGTTATCTCAGAACCTATACAGTGTTTTGAACTATTGTTACCTCAAAAAAAAAAAAAAAAAAAGTTACCATTTTTCTCATTTAGTTTTATACTCCTGTCTGTCAATGGCCTAAAATAATATAACAACATTTTAAAGCCTATTTATTCTCTTTACAAACAGGGATCATAAAAGATATTTAAGACTTACTTTCAAAAGTTTTTAAATGTCCATAGTCCAGTATGCACTCAAAAAACAAGAGCTTGAATTTTATTCCAAAACCTAATTCATAATCTATTTAGTGACTAATCAGTACACAATAATATCTTTGCAGCTGTACTGAATCAAGCCATGAGTTTTTATAGAAGTCTTTTTTTTTTTAAAGATTTATCATTTATTTATTTATTTATACAAACAGTGGGTACAGTCAGAAGTGCGGAAGGGTGAGAGAATTCACCAGAGCCAGAGCAGGGAGCAGAGCAGGCAGAAGGACCGAAGTACACTGCTGAGGGGAGCAGTGGGCGGCAGGAGAGGTCTGCGTGCCATGTGGTACCCTCCTCCGGTGGCAAGGGAGCAGCCGGGGATCGAACTGGCACTGCAGAGGCTGCGGGCAGCTTCACAACCCAACGCTCAACAGCTGCGCCACCGGGGAGGCCTCTAGAAGTCTTTATAGAAGCTTAGAATGGGTCATAAGTACTTGGAAAAATACAACAAACCAAAGGAAAAGGGAAAAAGAGGCTTTAGTAGGCCAGCTATAAAATATTTCTACCATTAAAACATAAAATGCAAGCAACCAAGCAGAGTCCCAGAAGGAGACTATTTAATCTTGTCATAGACTTTTTTTTTTTAAACTATTTATTTTTATTTTTATTTATTTATACAAGCACTGGGTACAGTCAGAAGTGCAGGAGGGTGAGAGAATTCACCAGAGCCAGAGCGGGGAGCAGAGCAGGCAGAAGGACCAAAGTACACTGCTGAGGGGAGCAGCGGGCGGCAGGAGAGGTCTGCGCACCATGTGGGGCCCTCCTCCCGTGGCCAGGGAGCAGCCGGGGATCGAACTGGTGCTGCAGAGGTTTCGGGCAGCTTCGCAACCCAGAGCTCAACCGCTGCGCCACAGGGGAGGCCCTTGTCAGAAACTTTTGAAGTTCATTTACCTATGATAGATTAGTCTTACCTTATAAATGAGTTCAACAATAACCAACTGAAGAATGTCTCCAAATGTTTGGACTTGATCAATACAAGTGCTTAGGTAATCCAAAGCTCGATCCTAAAAAATTATATATTTATTAACCTCCCTCTCATTTAATAAGACTTTCTGTCACTTTAAAAAAATATACACAACTAAATACAAAATGAGAAAACCAGGGCAAAGAGAAATTAAAGGAAAAACATGAATTCACAAATAAATCTATAACATGAAATACATTTTCTAGCAATGGGCCACAAATCTGGGGTCTGAATTTTCTAGCAGTTAAACCAATGTTTACTATGTGTAACATAATTCATGATATCTATACAATCAAAACAAGCCAGCTGTGTAGGATTATAGGTATTGCTATTTCTGAGACCTAACAGAAAAATCTCTTATCAATTCCCATAAACTAAACATCATGATCAAGAAAACTGTGGTTTCAATATTATCTCTACAGTAAAATTATCAAAAACTTTATTGAACTAGTTCTGATTATTTCCCTTCTAACATGATTATAAGCTACTCATGATTATGACAAAAAACAAAAGCAATGATCAGTAAAACCAACTCCACAAGAGGGCAAAATATTGTGACCCAATTATGGAGCTTTCTTATAATTTTGTTTACAAAGATGGAAAAAAAAGACAGCATCTGGATTTCAGAGAAATGGATAGACTCCATATTTTTCATTAACACATACTATTTCCCACATTTGGTAATAAATGCTGGATAGCAAAATCCCAAGATGAGATGTCACCAAAGTGCACAAACATGGTTAACCAACAATAAATCCATACACTTTAAGCACCAGCAGAGCTGGACATCCAGAGTTGACATTCATTTATGAAACTGAAGAACTTCAATCTGCACTGAAAGTGATCCTACCTTCTCAGACATGGCTTAGGGTGGACCCTATACCAAGCTGCTAGTTTTCTTTGTTAACCAATTTTAGATGTATACCAAGAGAAGGAAAAATAGGATATCAAAGCCCCATAACAGAATGCTATACAATATGGCCATAATAATTTTAATTTGGGAAAAATTTGAATGGTAACTGTTATTAAATACTTCTCTAATGTTTACTAAAAATAAGTGAGTTCCAACTTTTCAACGTATCTAATATATATGTAAATTTCAGAGAAAGGTAGAGGAAAAAAACTGTAATGTTCTAGAAATTAAGTTTAAAAATTGATAAAATAAATCAAAATATATCAATCACATGTAGTCTAAACAAATTACTGATTAAAAATATGACTAGGCCTATGTAACAGTTTTCTCATTAAATATACAGTGATAATATTTTTTAAAAAGTACTTCACCTGATCTGCATGAATTAGCATCATAAATGCATTCCTTTTGCAACTTGCATCCTTCTCATTCACCAAAAAATCATGTATCAGTTCAGGTGCATCGGGTATAAGATGTTCAAAATTCCTTTAAGTAAAACAGGTAACAATCATTTTTAATTAAAAAACTTTTGTTATCTTAGTAACTTTATGGATTATACTATAATTAACCTTTACCAAACTTTATAATCCTATCAATTATTTTGCTTTTTGAGACTCTTAAATTAATTAGGATGTGGGTAGGAATCACAATGTTATACTTTTATCTATTGTGAAATTATGTTTGTTAGTTCAATGCAAAAAAGTTGATTTAACATATTACTTATAACTGAATTTTTTTTTGAAGATTTATTTATTTATGCATACAAGAACTGGGGCACAGGCCAGAGATATGGGGGGTGAGAGGATCCACTAGAGATAGAGTGTGGAACAGAACAGGCAGACTGATTGAAATACACTGCTGAGGGGAGCAGTGGGTGAGACAGGAAAGGTCTGCCTTGCCATGTGGGTTTCTCCCTGGCCGGCTGGGGATCGAACTCATGCTGCAAAGGTTGTGGGTTGCTTCACAGTGCAGTGCTTAACCCCTTGCGCACCAGGGAGGCCCATAACTGAATATTTTTAATAAATCATCTTCCATATACATTAGGGATATAATGACATTCAGGATGACAACCTCAAAGTACTGAAATGTCATCAAAGAGTTAATAGAGAAAAAAGAAACAGTGCCTTGAATTTTAAGTCATGTATTACATTTATTTATTTACTTAACCTATTTTGTAAATTTTTAAGTATTTGTAATACACAAAATAATAAATGCCAGTTTAATAAAAACTATATAGTTCAATAATTATAAGTTCACAGCCATTTTTATTTCACTTACACTCCAGTCCACTCCCTCTCCTCTCATATAATTTTGAAGCAAAACCAGAATACTTATTATTTCTTCTATAATATCATGCTTCACTGAAATTAAGAACTCTTTTTAAAACTAATCACACCATTATCATACCTTAATGTTTTTAATAATCCCTTAATATCAAATGGTGTTAAAATTTCCAACTGTATTATAAATGTAAATAATTTGAGTCTGCACTGTAGATTAAGTTCTGAAATTCATGTAGTCTGTATAACTTTCAAAGAACTCTACATTATTAACCAGAATATCATTTTCGTAACAGACAACAGAATCTACTATTAGAATAAGAGAAGTATGAAACTATATGAGAAACAACTATTAAAGTACAAAGATGTTTATCAAAATTGAATTCTATTTTTAAGTGGACTGACACCAGTGATTAAAAACCTACCCATTCTAGCCTCATCTAACTAGTTCTTTGAATTGTTCTTTTTTTTTTAAGATTTATTTATTTATTTATACAAGCACTGGGTACAGTCAGAAGCGCAGGAGGGTGAGAGAATTCACCAGAGCCAGAGCGGGGAGCTGAAGAGGCAGAGGGATGAAATACACTGCTGAGGGGAGCAGCGGGCATGGCAGGAGAGGTCTGTGCACAGTGCAGGACCCTCGCCTGTGGCCCGGGATTGAACCGGCACTGCAGAGGCTGCGGGCAGCGTCAGTAGCCCAGTACTCAACCACTGTGCCACCGGGAGGCCCCTCTTTGAATTGTTCTTAAAGTCCAAAATATTACGTTTTCTAGGAACAAGAATCACTTGAGAACTGCAACCCTCCTTATTAAAAAAATTCCCTCCACAAGAACTCTGTAGGTAAAAAGATAAGATCTGCCTTTTGCAAAAAGAGAATTCTAAAACAATGCAGAAACTTCAAAGCCTGCAAAGCTAAGCAAGTTAATAAATTAAGTAGGTTGGAATAATACAAGTGAGAATGACAGGCACTGTCAGAAACTGGAGAGTGCTTAAAGGGGATAGTGTTATTTAATTACAGCAGACTGTTTGTTGTCAGGGAGAAGCTAGAACACAGTGGGTCTTCTGACTTTGCAATGTTAACAACTTAATAATAAGGAAAAATATATTGTGTTGGCCAAATAGAAGTATTTGCAGGCTACAATCTGCAAGCATCTACCTAAGAATTATTCTAAGATAACTTAGGAGTTTAAGCCAAGGAATATATCTTTATTTACCTATAGATAGTATAAATGGCCAAAACAGCATTTCTTCTAACATAGCTGTGTCGATGCTCCAAACAAGCACGGATGGCTGGCATTAAAGGTTCAAGCAATTCTGCTTCTTTCAATTTGCAAAGAAAACGAAGAGTAGATCCTCGAATAAATTCATTAGGATGCTGAAGATCCTGTTATAAAGGTTTAAGTATGAAATGTTGAATTCCAGCATTTTATAAAAACAAACCAATTTTTCAATGCAATTTTCTAATTGAAAAATTCAGAGTAGATTTGAAGAAAAAGATCTAGATTATCAATTTCCATCATATTCCTATTGATCAAAGCAACTGATGTCATACCACATCAATGTCATATATCCAGTGTCACTGTTTATTAACAACAAAGATTTCCAACTTCAGTTCCAAATACCTACAACTTACATTTCATCCAAGATTTAATTTGAAAAATTATAGTGCATTTAACAAATTTTACAATTATTTAAAATCAAAGCAATACTCAGAAATAATTATGTTTTGGCTTACCTTTCTATATGCATCACATACGAGGATCATTTCATGTAAAAGTCTCCCATCTGGAGTTGTTTTAGGAACAATTTCCCAAAATACCAAAAGTAATTTTTTGATGGTATGATCCTGAAGAGGTAGCACAAAACGAATGATGGTCATCAGAAGTCCAGGAAGCTTTTCACCATTCAGAATCATAATGATTACTTTCTTCAAAGCTTCAGTCTTTGACTTCACATCTCCTTTTTCTGATCCAACAAAAGAAAAAAAGCAAAATTATTTAGAAAGAAAACATGCCAGATAATTTTAAAAGCAATTAACAAAATAAAAATTTTCTTAATCAGGGGAAATAGTAATAAAGGGGGACCCAAGTGACAGGGGTCTCTACCTGGCTCTGCCACAAATAAGCTCTATGTCTTTTATGTCTGACACTCATTATTCCTTAAATAATTTGAAGGCATTAGATTAGATATCTGGTTCCTAGCTAACAGAGTTAATGCCAAGGTGATGAATCTGTGAGTAAGCCTCACATACACCTGTAACTTTTGAAAATGTAAATAGTGTTAAGTCCTTTTGAATTCAAAGTTGCTTTTAGTCAGTGTGTTTTCTCAACCAAAATTACAATCACTATCCCTGGTGGGAGGAGAGGGTGAATGAGCACCCTTTTTTCAACACTGGGAAGATCCTCAAACTCAAAAAGACCCTCAAAGGACTAGATCAATTCCAAAATTACATCCTATTTCTATAGGCTATAAAACTTTAGATTAAAGCAATTACGTAAAAATTGGAAGAAAATAATTAAGATATACTAGCTTTGTAGCCATTATTTAGAACTAAGAATGACATTTATGATAGCTTACTGTTACTTAGCCTTAAAAATACAATATAAAGTATTTTATGCCAAGCAATATATAATTTCACATCATTAGATTGAAAACTGAAGAATATATGATAAAAATCTTTTAGATCCAAAATTCAAAGGCAGGAACATAGACAAACATTAGCCACTAGAACTGTTTAGGTCATAAAAACAAATACCTCAGTAAGAAAGGGGAGAAAAAAGAGGGATAGTCTTTAATGATCTTAGTATAATTATGAGGAAAAGATCTAGAACTAATATGTGAAAGTTATCAGAAGGCAGGTTAGGCCTTAATATGGAAAATAAATCTCCAGTAATTAGAGCTTAAGTAGTTATTAAATAGAGTTTCTTGTTGTTGCCAAAGAGAGTTTGAGTGGCCAGTTGGTAGAATTATAGGAAGGAAGGATTTAAGCTGCAAAAGAATTGTGCTAGGTAAATCAAAAGTATACCTTTTCTAGCTTGGTTTGATATTGTCACATGTTGCAGAACAGAAAATGTCCAGGTATTTGGATTGAGAAAAACCAGTGAGGGTTATTGCAAAATATATCCTACAAGGGTATTTCTATTCAAAAACTGACTAACTTTGCTTCATCTGTCCTGATTCAGAATATTCTATCACCCACTACCTATGGGGAAAAAATATGGGTATGTGCAATATCAAATCAAGAAATAAATGTAAAAGAATGAAATGAGTATCAACAACATGGGCAAAACTTCAGTTTTCAAGTCTGTGAGAAAGACAAAAAGCATCATAAGAAATAACAGTAGTTGATAGCAGTAACTACAAAAATAAAACAGATTAGACACAATTGTAAAATGGCTAAAGTTATATTAAGCCTAAAGAAGGGTGATTATTTTTCATTTACTAATTTTTTTTTTTGGTCTCTTTATGCCAAAGCTTCCTTTTTGAATTAGAAAAAAAAAATTCCCTCCTCTATTTGATAGTGTATAGCACACAAAGTCCAAAGGACATGAAATTATACCTCTATAATGCTGATGGCTTCTTTAGTTTTATCTTTTGACTACTTTTCACAATTTAACAAATTCTAAATTTAGCAGGATAAAAACTCCATTTGTAAATGAAGGTTAAAAGGTTATTTAAATAAGTAACAGCAAACTTGTAAAAAATCTACATCATTTATATTCCAAGTGCTCCCACCCAATTCCAATTTCTGTTTATTCCAACAATTTAAACTGAGGTGAAGGATGCTTCTTCTCCCATCTTTTAAATTTAAGAAATTCTTTTCTTCTATGAACACTATTAAAAGTATGAAATATTTCAATCATCATTCAATTCACCAAAATATACTAAGTACATTCCTATAGGAATATATAGTTACCAGAACTCATATCCAGTGATTAAAGGTAAAGAAAAAGGGAAAGGTAAAGAAAAGTATTTTACCAAATAAAAAAGTATTTGTTACTCAAACTGGAAACTACCACTAAATTTTCTTTCAACTCAACTCTTATGAGATAAAATGAAAACGATACACATTCATGACTACATATTTATTTACTGGTTAAGGGGAAGGTATTGGGGTAGCTGCAATTAAGGAAAAGGTATTGCTATAATTAAGGACAGATTTTGTTCTTCATCATCTTCAAGCTATAACTTTAGGTATTTGGGGAGGGGGTCTAAAATTGAAAATTTTTTAAATTACAGGAAAAAAATAGTAATGAAACTTCATTCACTAATTTGCATTCCATCTTACTATCTTACATGAATATAAAAAAAAGAAAATAGATGCGGCTTTTGCATATGATTTTATCCATTCAAATGCCATAAGAGGTTTTCTTTTCTTCTTTAAAGATAGCCCTCAACAGAAATCTAATATTAAGTAATCTAAAATCAGAAGGTATTCCATTACTACTGATTAAGTTGAGAATAGGCAAGAAAAATACTAAGTCTCCTTTCAAACTGTAAACTATCTTCTTAATGATACTTTCAAGATTTGAAGCATAATTTTCACTGTTTTAAACAGTAGTTTAAGTTTAAAGTAAGAAGGCAAACTTATTTTTAGTAGTTCAATGGGACAAAGAATTATGATTTTGGAATGTACATTACTTGAACACTTTTTTTTTGACAAAATTGCTCATAAAAAGGAGACATCCTATGCACTTTAAAAACAGAACACGCCTCTTGTTTTCTACTTGGTATAAAACCTTTAAAAATAAAAAAGCTAAAACTTTTCTGGAAAATGCCTGTGTACTCTATGCATCTATTCAACAGGTGGAAAACCCAAAGAACAAAGTTCTTTTGTTTGCACAAGCTAACTAATATTAAGTGCACAAAAGAGTAAGATATTTAAATACACATTCTCGACCTGTTACTTACAGAGAAACATCAGCTACATTTAAACATTAAACAACACAAGCTATTATGTTATTTTGAGGATTATCTAGCAAGTAAACTATTTTCTTTCATTGGATTTACTAAGTTAAGCTGAGATTTACTTTATTTCTAAAAACCAATATTGCAAATATAATAGCAACAAGTTTTCATTTTTAATACAAAAGATCTAAGAGATGCTAAAAAAGTAGACAGAAGTTAAACATTTTCCATAAGGCTCTTGAAATTAACATTGTTTTCATTTTTCTCATTTCGTTTTCAAAATATCAAAGTTTACCTAGATCATTTTTTAAGCTAATTTCAGAGGGCGGTTCTGAATCCATTGGCACGTTAATTAACGTATAGCACACATTCTCCGCAGCCGTCATGATGTCCGGTTATTATCAACCCTCGATACAAGATTTAGGAATAGCTGCCAGAAAATCTAGAAAAATAAATACAAGGATATCACTACAAGAAAAAAAAAAAAAAACCAACAAGAACACAACCAATAACTATCATGATCTTTACTTTCGTCTAAAGTTCATTCAGCCTGGCTGATGAGCTTGAAACTATCAGACAAGGAGGGTCAACCCATACTGCGTTTCATAAAAACAAATCCCTAATTTGACAAAACCCACACCTGCCAACCTGGGCCTAAGGTCTAAAATCTCTCACCCCCCCGACCCCGCCCTGGACTTGAGAATGCTGCAAACTAGACTGACGGCCTACAAAACAGTGACAGCCCCGAGCCTCACCCCACCATGTCACAAAACAGCGATTTTTTTTTTTTAAACATAACTGCCCATTTATGAACTGCTCAAGTTAGGACACCCTGAGCACCATCCCGGTAAAACGTCCAAGCACTTATCGCCTCCACTGGTGGGACGGGCTGTGTCCCCATGGGTCCGCGACAGGCGCTCTGCAGCCCACGCCCCTCCCCTGTTCTTTCCTTCTGCAGAGCAGGCCTCGGCCCGGGTGTCGAGCCCCGGGGAGAGCGCAGACCCCCGGGCAGCGCGCAGGCCGGAGCGGGGCGTCTGCCCAGAGTCTCCCAGGCTTCCCGTTCTCCTCGGCCAGGCCCCGACGCCAGCGGCCTAGTCGCTCCCGTGCGCTTCCTCCCGCTAGAGCGCCAGTTCCTCCGACTCTGCCCAGCCCCCCGCGCCGCCGGGAACGGGGCTCGCGGCCCGCTACCTGGCTCCGAGGGGCCGCAGCTGGGGCGACGGCGTGACCCACGGGCTACTCCGGCTCCAACCCGCAGCGGCGGCGGCGGCTCCGCAGAGTCCTTGGCTGACGTGGAAGGAGGTGGGGAAGCGTCAGACCGCAGCCACCTCGCCTCTACGGCAAGTCGGAGAGGACACGCCTTCTCCGCCGCGCGGCTGCGCACTGTGAGGACGTCAGCGGGTTTCGTCCTTTTTTGTAGACTGTGGTGGGTTGAGGCCGCAGCGGGGAGTGGAAGCGCCTGATTATTAAGTTTTCCCTGCAAGCCAAGCGCTGCGATCGTAGACTTACGGCCTACTTAAGTCTTATTTAAACCTGCTTAGAAACGTGTTGTTGGTGGCGGTGGGGTTTTTTTTTTTTTTTTCCTTTCCCTTCACAGGAACTAAAACGGCCCAGGGGAGGAAGTGCTTGGAGGGGAAACATTTTCCAAGACTCTGTTCGTAGCGGAAAAGAGCACTAGATTGGGAAGTGAGAGCTCTTTTCTAGTCATCCACTAATAAACTGGGAAAGTAAGAAATTACTATTTGGGAATGTGACTTCAGTTCTTCCAATGAAGAGTATCAGTGACGTGAAGATTCATTCCAGTTCTTAACATCTCCAGTATCGTGAATCTCTGCCTCTGCAGTTAGGTTGGAGTTGCTTGAACATCAAAATCACACGGGATATTTCTGCTCCTTATTGAATAACGGTTCCTTTCATGATTCTTTCTGAGCGCTCAATAGATTAATAAGTTAGAGCACCTTAGGTTCTGTCGACTTGAGAGTCCTTATTGTCCCCTCCTCAAAAAAAAAAAAAGTTTCCTATCCAAGTATAAAAAAAAAAAAATGAAGCCTTCAGGAAAATACTGTAAATACAGAGAGGTCCGAGAGAATCTGCCCTCAGCTTTTTGAAATTTCTTCTTTTTGTAATCGACAAAAAAAAAAAATCTTCAGGCAGCCAAAATATATCAAAAAGGCTATGTATTTATGGTACTTTCTAAAATTGTTTCTCAAATCCTGTGCACTCTTTTTAAAAACTTTGAGATAACTAGAGCAAGAGATCCAATATAATCTTCATCTAGTTTCTTCCCTCTTCCATAATAATACAACTCAAATCCAGGAAATTGACATTGATACTTATTCATATTTCATCAATTTTACATACACTCATTTGTGTATTTAGTTCCAAGCAGTTTTAACTGTTGAGTGTTATCACCACCAGTTAAGACCCAAAGATTCACCTGTTATCCTTTTATTGGTACAGCTACTTCCCCCCTTGACTCCTACTAACCTGTCTGTAATTATTTCAAGGATGTAATCTAAAATATAAAAACTTGAAATTGAATTTTTTCACACTTCCTTTCAGAAGATGAACGTTGAAGATGGGTGTGCAGGCTTGTTCCATTCTGTGTATTTACGAATGTAGTTACCTGGTTTCCAAGCCCACTTGACTTACAAGTGACAACTGTGAGCAGGAAGTCCCAAAAATCATAAATAATAAGAAAGCTCAGCAGTTTAGGGCTACTGCGGTATAGGGCTAACCACAGTCACTTCAATTGCCCTGGGCTGTGCTACAGAAAAAGTTGCTTTTCATGACCAGTTAAGGAAACTATTAGGTAAGGCAGTAAGATGTAATATTTTATAAAAACTCATTTTAGGTCTGCACTTAAAACTGTCATTGGCAGTGTATTGTAAATTCTTAAACACAAGCTTGTTGAACAAATGTCAAAACCTAGTTCTTGCTGACTTGTTAACAACATGCACTTTTTGGACTACTTTTTACTCTATCATGTAATTAAATCATTTAGATTGCTTTTCAAGTCATGAATTACTTGAGAGTGAGGACCTTGTCATATACCAAGGGATCATACAAACTTAGATGGCTAGGAAATCAAGGTGAGAGAAAAGGGACTTGTCCCCAAATCAGAAAATGGTCAAAATGGCCATAGAGGCCTCCCTGGTGGCGCAAGGGGTCAAGTCTCAGCACTAAGAAGCTATCCACAGCCACTGAAGCACTGAGTTCGCTCCCTGGCCAGGGAGTGTAACTCACATGGTACAGCAGACCTCTCCTGTCTCGCTCACTGCTCCCCTCAGGAGTGTATTTCAGTAGATCTGCCTGTTCTGCTCCTCACTGTCTTTGATGAATCCTCTCACCCCTGACACCTCTGGCCCATACCCTAATTCTTATACGCATAAATGAATCTTTAAAAAAAAAAAAAAAAACCATAGAAAAGGTCAGGTCTAGATCCTGGATCCTGTTACTAACTTCACTGACTTTTAACCATACCACTTCTTCAAAGCAGCATATAAATGCTTAATAAATTTATTTTTATATGAAAGTGATATGTTTTATGAGAGGACATTAGTAGGAATTTTACTGTTCACAATTATTTAACATGGAATAGAGTAAGTGAGTATAACACTAGACAAAACAACATGTAAAGGGAGAACAATGAACTCTAGACCATGGGGATGATCTTTTGGGACTTTTGAATTCTTAAGTTAATGTAGATCATTGTTTCCCTTCTCTCAGCATGAACCATATAATTGGTTTACAGGTAACAGGTACTAAACCTCTCTCTCAAACACACACACACACACATCTTTAAACACAATCACTCAGCAAAAACAGCTGCTCATACAATGAAGGACACAGAAGAGATCTGCCTGAGGAGAGAACAAATGATTAAACCTGCCATTTATGCTCCCCCCTACCTCCATTATATTTACTGAGTATGAAAACAGGAGGGAGGAGCCACTCTCATTACTGTTTAGTGTATGTCAAAGTTATATGTACTTGATGCAACTCCATGTAGGTCAAATGGCCACATGGTACTGGACCTCATCCCAAATTCAAATGGCAGACTCTTGAGGCTACTTCCAGAGTAGAGACCTACTTTTCACACATTCCTGTACATAGAGGTCTTTCTTTCAAAAAGGTTATCAATTTCTCTTACCACCCCACCCTTCCTTCAAGAAACCCACTATTGTTTTTAAAGTTTGGAGAAACTTGAAAAAAAAAATTAAACATTTTATGAATTTTAGAGTATAAAGATGTTTTCACATAAATTCTCATTTTACCTTTAATAATTTTCCAAAGCATTTCTTCAAAATAGGGTTACCTGTCCAAAGCCAATAGCACTTAATTACTTGAAGAGTCAGTTCTAAAGTCCAAGTTCTTATCTAAAAGTACAATGCTCTATGAAGAAATACAGATCTCAGAAAACAAAGTAACTCTTCTAGACTTCTAAGCAACAAATTTTGGGGTTATAGGTTTTTGTTTTATTTTATAATTAATTTCCTTTAAATTAGATTTCATTTTGTATGGCCTAAGATAAAAATTATTCTGCAATTATTATGTATCTGCATACACAGTTCACAGGAATAATGCAAGGCAGCCTAAAGATTTTCCTGGAGTAGGGTGAGCAGACAAGAGGAAATGATGATTTGGGATTAAAATTTCCCTTTTATTTTTGAAAATGTTCCCTACACTGAGACCAGAAATATCGCTACTGCTATCTGCTGTTTGGAAAGAAAAGCTGCCCATGTTAATAATCTGCTATTAGTATTGTTGGGCAGTGGTTTTAATCAGAATTGCCAAAATTGAACCTTGAAATTTGTTTCTGAAACAAATCTGCATAGTTTCTCATGCAGCCAATCCATACATTGGAACAATGGTATAAGACCATGATATATAATATGTATTATTTTTCCCATCACTAAAAATAAGGCAAATTAATTTGGCAAACACTGCCAATGACCAGATGGAATAGGTTACTACTCATAATTCAAACTACTTAAAAAACAAGCAAAAGCCCAATGCAACAGGAGGTGAAACAACTTTATTTCACAGTTGTCTTTAAAACCACAAAGACACTATGTTCTTCATATAAAAACATTAGTACAGATACCTATACTTTCTAGAAAATGATTATATAGACCCTTTTAAAGAAAAATGCACCCCACTGAATGGTTACAGTGAAGTTGCTTGGAAAAAATTCACATCTGGACTCATTCCTAAAACATACCATTCCACCATTCTGCACTTTTGCTTCAAAGTATAGATTATTGTCATCGATGTTCTTGCATTATTACATATTTTAATAATACACATATATATTGGTTTATCCCTTAATGTTCCATTGGTTCATCAGCCTTTTCTGCAGGTTCATCAGCAGGTTGAGCAGGCTTAAAGGGGGAAGAAAAAATAAAATATGTAAAAAGGACACTTAATATGTGCAATTCTAATCACAAATATTACAGTATAAACAACCTTATGAGAAAAAGAGGTTAGGCGATCAATTTTAGTTGTCTTGTTAAAATTTTTGAACAAAGGTTTTTAATAAAAAGACAACAGTTCTGAAAACTAAGCATCACTGAACAATCCAGCATTTCATCGTACTATGACTTGCTCCAGATAAAAAGGCCTTCTTTTTATTACTACTAGTGTTAAAATACAATGGCCACATTTTAGAAATTCTTTTTCTCTTTACTACTAAGATACACAGCAAAAATACATTCAGGGCTCCCTGGTGGCACAGGGGTTATAGTCTCAGTGCTATCAAGCTATTGCCAGCCACTGAGGCATGATCTATCCCCAGTCAGGGTGCTAACCTACATGACACAGCAGACCTCTCCTGTTTCACTTACTGCTCCTCTCAGCAGTGTATTTCAGTAGATCTGCCTGTTCTGCTCCCCACTCTGTTGCTGCTGAATCCTCTCAGCCCCACACCTCTGGCCTGTACCCCAGTTACTGTATGAATAAATAAGTAAAAATAAATCTTTAATAATAAATTATGAGTCTACCTCAACAAGTAAAGACAAAATGGAAGATTTAGAATTGTGGTAGAATAACAGTTTATGACAGACCTGAAGCCTTTTGAGTTATGGTTAGTCATATACCTGTGCCTTTCTCTGTGGTCTTTCTTCAAGACCCTCCAGGAATGGAGACACATCATCATCATCATAAATCGTAAACTCCAAGTCTTTACCAACAATTCCAATGGAAACATTCTGATGGGGGAAGAAAGGTCAAAATAAAATAATGAGAATTACAGGTTGGAAAATTCTTAAATTATTGGGTGAAAAAGCAGAAAAAAATTTATATAGACACTTCTGCAGATTTAATACTCACTTTGGATAATTACAGGTAACCCCAAATATCTGTCACCTAGACAAAAGAATATGTCTTGGGTTCTAAAGTGCTGAATTTGGCGGGTGCCTAGAGCTATGGTCTACATCAGAAAAATTAAATAGCAATTCTTAAAATGGTCCATGAATGCTAGCTAGAGCAAAAATAGCTCCTATAAGATGAAAATTTTAGTGATAATTTAAGGGATAAGGATACATAAGCTACTCTCTATGATTCAGTAAAAATATGACATCAGGAAGCCAGATACCTGAGCAAATATTTCTAAATTGTGGGTTTCAATAGTCAACTGTATACCCAAAATTTAAAAGCTAGTCCTCCTGCAGTAATAGCATTAGATATTTTAAACAAAACAACTTAATGTACTATCCTAAAATTTTAAAAGAATACTATTTGTATAAGAAAAATTATTTCAAAAAGATTGTTAGGCTATAAACATACATATTACATAATAATTATCCAATTGCTATAACAAAATAGATTTTTAATGCTGATTGATGATCTCACTTTAATCATCATTAACTTTCAAGAGGTCCTTAGTGGTTCCTACACTGTAGCATATCATTCCTTGTATCATTCAATTTCCCCTTCTGGACAACTCTGACACTCTCCATACTGCTTGCATTTATTTCACTGAGAAAATAGAAGCACTTAGAAGAGAATTCTCACAAGCTTCCACAGTATCCACTCCTTCCTGTTTCTATGTCTCTAAACTCTTTCCTTTCTTGTTACTGTGAGTGAATAATATAATTTCCTTAATGGGCCTCCCCGGTGGCGCAGCGGTTGAGCGCTGGGTTGCGAAGCTGCAGCCTCTTCAGCGCCGGTTCGATCCCCGGCTGCTCCCGGCCCGCCAGAGGAGGGTCCCGCATGGCACGCAGACTTCACCTGCCGCCCGCTGCTCCCCTCAGCAGTGTACTTCGGTCCTTCTGCCTGCTCTGGCTCTGGTGAATTCTCTCACCCTCCCGCGCTTCTGACTGTACCCAGTGCTTGTATAAATAAATAAAAATGAATCTTTAAAAAAAAAAAAAAAAATGACACTTCTCCATAAAGTCTCTAAAATTTGTAACTCTAAGCCATACCATTCTCCATTTGAGGCTCATCAAACTCCAGGGGGTAAATATCTGCTAACAGTTTACAGTCTATTACCAATTGGACAAATAGGTATTTCAAATTTTGTATGACCTAGACTGAAAGCTTGATCTTCTTCTACAGCCCTTAGTCCTAAATTTGTTCCTATCACTTTCTTATCTGCCTCAGTAAAATCATTACCCTTCAATAAATGAGGTCAAAACTCTTGAAGACTTTTTTTTACTTTTCTCATACCGCCACAACCAATCTGTTAGCAAATCTTTGTCTTTAATTTCAAAACATATCCAAAAGTGAAGCACTTCTCATCATCTCTAGCTATATAATTATACTCTATTTCTTCAAAATCTGTCACCTGAATTACTGTAACAGCCTTAAAATGATTTTTACCCATTCCTCAGCACAATCTGTTCATAAAATGGCAGTGACAGTGACTCTTGGTATTTCTCTGCTCAAATCCTATCTGTCCACTGAGTAAAATCCAAAGTACCAGATGGTTTATAGAACATAAGCAGTCTGGCCTCCATTACTTTCCTTATTTAATTCTCTTTCTTCCTTTTGATCACTGGCTATAACACTACTGGACTCCTTGCCTAGAATACTAAAATATTCTGGACTCAAGGCCTTTGCACTATATTCCCTGAAAGAACCTTGCACTAAACATCTGTATGGCTCATTCAGTCACTTCTTTTAGGCATTTTTCTCAAATTTCACTTTTCCAATGAGGCCATCCTTGACCATCCTGTTTTAAATTATACCCCAAACCCAAATGATTGTTCTTCTTTTCTTAACTAATTTTATTTTTTTGGATAGCATTTACAATCTTATAAACATCTCAAATGATGTAATTCACTTATGGGTATATCGTCTATCTCCATCCACTTGGATGTATGTTTCATGAAGGCCAAGATGTTTGTTGTGTTTACAATCTTTTTGATGCCTTCATGTAGTAGATGCTCAATACACACATTGTGTTATCAATAACACACAGATATTCCTTATCTGCTGGAGACAAGAAAGAGGAAAATACATTTACCTTTGTAGTTAGGTCCTGTTCTGCAGGAAGTGTTTCTCGTAAAGCACGCAGACCATGCTTAACCAATTCATTCAAATTGCCTATATGTAATAACAAATATTTCTTAATTTCATGTCAATAATCTGAAATTATGGTTGGTCACAAAGTAAATATATTATAATAAAAATAGCCAAAAGTTTAATGTTTAGTCATATAAGCCAATTAATATATACCATGAAAGAATGAAGGGGGTAAAAACCATATGATCACCTCAATAAATGCATAAAAGGCATGTAATAAAAATTCAAGACCAAAACACATGAATATATGTCTATTATCACACCTTACATGTTTTACTTTTCTTTCTCATAACTATTCAGTCTTTTTAAGAGTTTATGGTGTATGTAATGTCTGTGTGAATAAAAATAAGCATAGAAAACTAAAAGTTATACACAGAACTTACAAATGGTAGCTAGTACAGTGCCAGGGACACTTCAGAATAAGTGAATCAAGAATCTTCAAGGTTGGGGACATGTATTTATATTTTGAAAAAGCTGTACTGGTGATTGTAACTACTGTTGTAGCCAAAAGGGATAACAATGAGTATGTGTGACAGAAATAACAAACATGTCATGGACTAAATTTTTTAAAAAACTATAAAGTTGATTGTTTTCTTCACTTAGGAAACCATTCATTCACTGTAAAGAGATTGGTTGGATCAAAAAAAACCAAAAAACAAAAACACTTACACTCCATAAATTCAGACATATGTCTCTCCAAGTAAGTACGGGCTGACTGAGAACGGGCTCCAATGGACATAGCTCTGCAGTCAAAATAGTTGGCAGATGGACAGGTCTGGAAAATGTGAGGGCCCATATCCTACAAATAGAAAAAGAAATATACTATATAATTCTTGACTTTGAGGTAAATTAAATAATTTTGTTTTTTAAAAAAAATCATTAAAATTTAACAATATTCTATTAACTTACATCATAACCAGCAATAAGCAGTCCAACACCATATGGTCTCCGTCCATATCGTTGTGTTGGTATCTGGGTCTCTTAAACTAGTTAAAGAGATTGTTCTAATAACAGAGTACTATCTTTATTTTTAAATTAAACATAACTACAAAAATCTCTTAATTGCTTCATAATCCACCACTGGAAGGAAATGAAATAGCGTTGCATTTCATTGGTTTTGCATCAAAAAAATATTTCACTATCCACCAATTCCAAGAATGAGTGCTAGCAAAACAATCTCTTCCCACATAAAGAACCTCATTCATTTTGGGTATAAGGAATCAAGGATATTTTGGGATAACTACAACCACCAAAAAGAAACTGTAAATCTCCTCAAAAAATGAATGCTTGGGTAGTTTTCCTGAAATTGGGCTCATCTGGAAAATAACAATTGCTTAATAGGAGTGATGAAAGCACAACCCAATTCCTTACTTAGAACCCATTTTTCAATGGTAAAACTTACTACAACTCTCCTTCAAAGTTTTAAACATTCTGATATTGAAAAGTAACTAACCTCAAAGTTTTCACAATTTTACCTATGCTACAATATTATTATGTTCCTAATAACATAAGGATCAAAAATCAAAACCTTTTAAAGTTCATGTCCATTAATGCGACATAAAAAGGATACTGCTTCCAATAAGAGACACAAGACGAGACACAGGAAGTGGCCTGTCAAATACGAATCTGGAATCCAAACACTCCTGGCGCATAAAATTGCTTTAAAAAAAAAAAAAAAGAGGAAAAATTAGTAATTTCAAATCACAGTTATTCCAATCTAAATAAAGCAGTTTTGTTTCTTTCTGCTTTCTTCCAGATACTTACAAGGATTACATTCATGTAAGGGACACATGGCCATGGGATGCATTTTTTGTACTAAACTCTGGGACCAGATGAGGTTTTTAAAAATCAGATTAGAATCTTCCTTAGCTCTAGAAAATCTTTGTTTGAAAATACCTTATAGAACTGAAAAGAAGGAAAAATTTCACCTCTCTTATCTTTCTCCTTGTCAGTCCATTTGTCTTAATGGACTTGAACCAGCAAAAATACCTAGTCTGCTTTTTTCGTGAAAGCGTACTAAAACTTCCCAGCTGAGAAAGTGTAAGAAGTAGAACCTCTACTACACATCTCTATGTGTTGCGGCCAATGTTACTTCTATCCCAAAGCAGCACTTTAGAAGAGATACTAGACACTAGACTGTTGGGTCTCATTGTTAAACCTGACAAAATTCAAGCAAGTATAGCAGTGGGGATGAAAAAAGAATCCATGCTCAACCATGAAAATCAAGAGGATATTCAACAAGAAATGGATATGCTTCTTTCTGTATTACTCTGTCTGGTTTATGTATCACAACTGATGACCATTAACTGTAGAAACCAAGCTATTTAATCAGTATTTTTATTTAAGTCCATTTCCCCACACTATCTAAAACTGCATTTCCTAATATGGCAGTTACTAATCACATGTAACTATTGGGTACTAGGAAAGTGGCTAGTCTGAATTGAGATATACTCTTTCATGCAAATATACAATAAATTTCAAAGCCCTAGCACACAAAAAGGGTAAAATATCTCCCTTTAAAGTTTTTATATTGGTTATATAAAATTATATTATATTATATATGACTATTTTATTTTATTTTTTAATTTTTTATAGAGGCATATTTTATTTATTTATTTATTTGTTTGTTTATTTTTGTTTATACATGCACTCGGTACAGTCAGAAGCACAGGAGGGTGAGAGAATTCACCAGAGCCAGAGCGGGGAGCAGAGCAGGCAGAAGGACCAAAGTACACTGCTGAGGGGAGCAGCGGGTGGCAGGAGAGGTCTGTGCGCCATGTGGGACCCTCCTCTGGTGGCCGGGGAGCAGCTGGGGATCGAACCGGTGCCGCAGAGGCCTCGGGCAGCTTCGCAACCCAGCGCTCAACCGCTGCGCCACCGGGGAGGCCCATATATATGACTATTTTAGATAGATTGGGTTAAATGAAATTATTACTCACCTCCAGTGTTTATATTCTTTTTTCCTTAATCTTTTTATAGACTTAAGAGACTAGTCTTGGCTAACTACCATCTATCTCTGAATACACACTTTCAGTGTTAAGTGAAAGGCACTGTTTTAAGTACACATACTAGGGTATTCAAAAACCTTGGAAAAAAATACCAAAACATGTGAGAGTTTCAGTGGCTAGCTCAATCTCAAATACTAAGGGGTAATAGTGGCAACAGGCCTCCATGGTGTCGCAAGGGGTTAAGAAGCAACCTATGAAGCTACCCACAGTCACTGAAGCACAAGTTCGATCCCCGGCGGGAAGCTACCCACATGGTGCCGCAGACCTCTCCTGACTTGCCCACTGCTCTCCTCAGCAGTGTATTTCAGTAAATCAGCCTGTTATGTTCCCCACTCTGTCTCTGGTGAATCCTCTCAACTCCCACACTCTGGTCTGTACCTCAGCTCTTGCATATATAACTAAATCTTTAAAAAAAAAAAATAGTGGCAACAGATGCCACACATGTGCCTTCAAAGCTCCAATTCTCCAATTATATAATGCCTCTCAACTAGAAACGATTTCTATCTCCTCTGGAAACTGTCACAGAAATTTACCTATTTCTTAATCTACTTTCCATCTTGTATTGTAAATTATTAGATTTTACATCCATAAATGACAAGTGCCATTTCTGATTCACTTTTGTATACTCTGCAATATTCAGTATTGAGTTTTGCAAACAATAAAAGACTAATACTTTTAGACAGATTTTAAAAAGTGTAGTTTAGCTGATCTTTAGAACCCAGACATGGTATAAAAAGTGTCATGGTCTTCGTAGACATAACATAGTTTTAAATAATAAACTGAGTTAACAAGTGTCACATTATTCAGTGACTTCACACAGTTAATATGATTAATTCTATTAGCAGCTTCTACTCCTACTACATGGATCAAGAAATGAAAAGTAAGGCAGCGGTTGAGCGCTGGGTTGCGAAGCTGCCCGCAGCCTCTGCATCGCCAGTTCGATCCCTGGCTGCTCCCTGGTCTCTGGAGAAGGGTCCCACATGGCACGCAGACCTCTCCTGCCACCCGCTGCTCCCCTCAGCAGTGTACTTCGGTCCTTCTGCCTGCTCTGCTCCCCGCTCTGGCTCTGGTGAATTCTCTCACCCTCCTGCGCTTCTGACTGTACCCAGTACTTGTATAAATAAATCTTAAAAAAAAAAAAAGAAAGAAAGAAAAGTAATAACTGGGTACAAATCCTCTACAGTATTCACAATCTTGACTTACAAATACTCTGGCAGACAACTTCCTAAACTGTCCATCAGTATCTTTTCTAGAAATGTAGTCAATTATGAATAGGCATGTTCTTTTTGTTTTTTATGATAACACTCACCATAAAAGTCTAGCATCAGCAGTAAGTCCCGCAATTGAGATGCCAATATGGTTGTCAACATGGAGAATTTTTTTCTGATGGGCTGCAAGCTCTGACTGTGCTCTCTAGAAACATTGTAAAATATAAACACCAAAACAAGTTTACAATTTTATTATCCAGATATTGAAATTTGTATTTGATTGTTCTGTTTTCAAAAAGAAGTCATATCTATTGCTTTACTTACCTTCAATGCAACTAACACTGCATGGGTTTTTGATTTCAGACCAACTGTGGCTGAACCTTGTTTGACAGCTTCCATTGCATATTCAATTTGATGAATCCTGCCCTAAAGAGAGAGAGAGAGAGAGAGAGAGGAAAAAAAACCAAAATCACATCTTAAATGTCATCTTACATGACCCTTTTATAATTTAATCTAGAATCATCAAATCTCAATTAGGCAGTTAAATTTCCAATGATTTTTTTTAACCAGGAAACTTATTCAAATGATAAAAATTTAAGTTTCAGAAAGATTTATTCACAGCCAACAGTTTTATGGGTTTCTAAATACACAGTAGCCAACCAAAAGTAACTTCATAGAAAAACATTTTACCTGAGGGCTCCAAACAGTTACATCATTGTCATACTGATTGCGAAACTGAAAGTAAAAAAACGAACCTATTAATATAAGAATATTACAAGCCCCAACTCTTAAGAAGCTCTATTATTAAAAAAGTTTTCATACCATTTCCATAAAACTTTAACCCAATCTGTTAGGCAACCTCACTGGAACAGTATTACTTTACTGGCTTGCAAACCAATTTCTACCTGTACCATGAGCTAGGTGGACAGGGAAGGAGATCTAAATGGGAATTATCTTTCCAACTTCCAGTTCCACCAAGGTCCACAGCACTTCCTTGGGCTCAATTACTAAAGTTCCTATGTGTCAATTTTCCTTCCTATTGTTCCTTATACTGGGCCCTAATAAATGGTCAAAGCATTCCTTTACTTTAACCTAGCTCAAATATCTGTCTCTTAAAGTCTTCTCTATCTTTCTCTCCTCTACCCCCCCCATCCCTTTCTAACTTAATATTAGGGACAAGTGCCTTCTATAAATATTCATATTGAATGAAAAATGAGGATCCTCAGGAAGTTAGAGGTGGACACAAATTAGCTACAAAGTCAGAATAATTACTGACCTAAAGACGGTATAAAAAGCACAGAGCTTGGGAGAAAAACCACCAAAGGGTACAAGACTTGGGTGTTGGAATGGCAAACGTGGGACTGGAAGCCTTGAGCCCTATTTTGTAAATCTAATTACATCACTTCTCTAAGCCTTAGTGTGCTCATTTGTAGAACAAGGTGACGAGACAACGTGATCGAAAAGGCCCTTTTCTGATCGAGCTCTAGGGGAGCGAGAAATCAGACAGACACCTACCACGATAACGGACGCGGTCTAGGAACCCAAAACCTGGGTGCAACCCGCCTTTGGAGACACCCAACCCAATTCCCTATTTTCTCTTTTCTCTCCCACACCCAGCACTAGGGGCCACCTTGCACCGCTCGGAACCCACTCCACTGAAGGAACTTCTGGGGCAAAATCAGCTAAGTTGATCGAACAGCTCGTGTCCGCGACTCGGCTGGGAGGGAACAAACCCGGGGACAGGCCTCTCTCACGCCCCACAGCCTCACTCACACCCGACCGCCTCACTCCCCGCCAGGCCTGACATGCTGAATCACTGCCGGAACCCTCGGGTCGGCTAAAGTCTCCACGCCCCGCGGTGCCAGGTCGCTCTGAGGGTGACAGAGAGGCGGCTCGCCATCTCCCCGTCAGCAGACCTCTGCTCCCAACCCTGCCTGGGCTCCGTATCCAACTCACCATGGTTCCGGCGAGGGACTGGCCACGGCCTCCTGCAAAGCTGCGGATCGAGAAGGGCTGCCGAGACGATCGTTCGGTGATCTACTCATAAGTCTGCAGGACTTTGACGGCGGCAGCGCAGGACGCAGCAATCTATCCCAGAGATATCGATAGGCGTCCAACACTTCCCCGCCCTCTCAACGCTCAGGCTTCACAGCGATGGGAGGGGCCTCAGAATCAGGGGGTCAGGGGGTGGGGGGGGCGGGGGGACTGAGATTGGCGGGAAACCTTGGGCCCCCGAGTGCCGGCAGCTATTGAGAGATGGGGGGCGCCCACACTGCAAAATCGCCCTTTTTGGATCTTCAGGGATATTACCTATGCAGAATCCCACCGGTTTCTCGCCCTTGGGCCGGATGTAACTGAAATACCTGGACACGACAGCTACAGTTCGGGGTGATCTAGTGAGCCCCTCAACGTCCATAGAGATTTGGGAGTGTGGTGTGTGACTGTGAGAAGAACGACTTGTGTGTGTCAACCATACTCTTCTTTGAAATCCTTTTCCATAGTCTCCGAAGAACTCATCTTTCAACGTGCTGTTGTTTTTGCTCATTATTTTTGTTACTGTTCCCCCACTAGATTTTGAACCCTTTGAAGGCACTACTGTCTTTTATGTGCTTTCAGAAAAATGCACGAAACCTGGTAGATTAGGCTGTTGAGGAAAAAATAAACATTTGCCTCTGAAACACATACCCTCTCTTTTGAGGGTGTCTTTTGCTATATTCCCAAATGAAATTGTTTAGGACAACTCTGCAAACAGTTGCCAACCTAACGTTTACCTACTGCCAATGATAACTTTATTTTCTTTATAAAGAAGAAAGGATGAGTTCCTAGACTCAGGTAAGTTGAGAATTGAAAGGGCCCTTGAGAATCTAAGCTTTGCAGATGAAGTAACAGATCATTTACATGATTTACTTAAGTTCAGAGCAACTTAATATCACACTTTCAAAGCTTTTCACTTACATATTTTGGACATTGTTCCATATTAAACATTGTTCAGGTTAAACATAAATCCCTAACATTTTGCATGATGAACAAAGATATATTTTATTCACCCAAATTCCTGTTAGGTTGGGCCCCTTCATCCCCCAGCAACTCATTTATGAGCTGCTTGATTTTTTTTTTGTGTGAGTGCATTTATGCTCCTTTCTTTAGAATAAATTCCTAAAAATGGAAATGCAAGTTCTGATGAAATGGCTATTTCTAAGGCTTTCGATTTAAAAGTACTAAGTTGACCTCCAGAAATGTTTTACCACTTATATTCTCAACAGTAGTATATGAGGGTAGTCTTCAAATTTACTAATACTGGTTGTTGTCATTTTCAGTGGATTAATTTAACAGATTTAACAGATTGTTTGTTTCCCCAGCACCTAAAAACACAGTGCCTCACACATAATAAGTACATAATAGATATTGTTAAATGAATGAATAATGCATGTTGACTGAGTAAATAAATGTTTACTTTAAAGTTGTTTGCTACATACATATTTAATAATTTTCCTGCAATTTTATATGCTCACATGCCTCACAATTATATTGATTATATAACTTTATTATTACAAATAAATAACATCACTTTTAAAGTTCATACTAAATATTTTATACTACATATTAAAAGTTGTGATCTTTTCATATCCTTAAGCAATAATCTATAATATATTGTTTTCAATAACTACATATTAGCACATTGTGTGGAAATACAATAATTAATTTAACTCTGGGTAAGCAATTGGATTATTTCCAAGTTTTTTCTATATATAATTCTATAGTGACTATTGTTACACATGCACATATTTTGTGTACTTTCCTGATTACCTCCTTATGATGAATTCATTGTAATAGAATTGTGGGGACAAAGGGAATGCAAATTTTCAATTATGATAAATGTGGCTATATTATGGGAAAAAAGTTATGTCAATTTATATTTTACAGTGCCTGATTGTTCACTTTCTTTATACCTTCACCAGTACCAGATGTGGTAAGTACCTTTTACATTTATCAAACTGAAAGGCAGATATAGGAAAGACATCTTGGTTTTATTTCATTTGTCTTTTTTGATTACTAGTAAAAATTCTTTTCATGTATTTCTTGGCTATTTATATTATTTTAGTGAATTGCCACTTTATTCCATTTCTCAATTTCTTATGTGTTAATCATTTTCTTTGACTGGTAGGAGCTCCCAACCATTAGGGATGTTAACTTCTTGTTATTGTGCTATTTTTTTAAAAGATATATTTATTTATGCATACAAGAGCTGGGGTACAGGCCAGAGATGTGGGGGGTGAGAGGATTCACCAGAGGCAGAGTAGGGAGCAGAACAGGCAGATTGACTGATATACACTGCGGATGGGAGCAGTGGGTGAAACAGGAGAGGTCTGCTGCGCCATGTGGGTTTCTCTCTGGCTGGCCGGGGATCGAACTCGTGCTGCAGAGGCCGTGGTTTGCTTCATAGTGCTGTGCTTAACTCCTTGCACCACCCGGAGGCCTATTGTGCTATTTTTATAGAAGGATCCTATTGGGTACAAAGAAAAGAAACAAGTTAGCTCAAGTGAAAGTTGAGGGTGGGGGGAGATGTATAACAAGGAGTCACATAAATATCCAAGAATAGAGATTTTATTCACTGAGGCATTCTTACTTCCTGTAAAAAGCCTGGCATAATAGTAGGCACCCACTAAACATTCATAGAAGGAGGGGAAGGAGGGAGGGAAGAAGGAAGGGAGGGGAGGGATAGTTTTCTCACTTCAAGCCTTTTTTTAATGATTATTTCCTAAGCAAATGTGTAGGGCTTTGTGATATATCCTCCATTCACAGTGTCTGGCTAGACTCTTTAGAATGACTCTTTTCAATGATGTGCTTGTAAACCATGAGAAGAAATGGCTTGGTTGATCTTTGAGTGAAGACTGAAGGTCTTAAGCATTCATCAAAGTTTTTATTAGACTTTCAGCTCCTCTATGCATGTTTTAGGGCTTTGACTCACAATACCTCTTGAGTGTTAATCAGGAGCTGATAATTGATCAAAAAGATATTTAATAGGAAAACTGAGTCAGCAAAGGTAGCATTACCTCTTTAATTTAAAAGTCATTGATAAATTATATCAGGCTTTTTTTAGAATCAAATAAAAATAAATTATAAATAACAAGCCAACTTGAAATTTTTTCCTCATGAACACGAAAATCTCATTGTGTTAGTCTGCTTAGCAATTGTAGTTAGTACATTATAAAATGATCTGTATAGGATAAAATTTGCAAATAACTTATTTTCGCACACACTGTCCCCTCCTCCCCCACCCCCAATGTTAAAACACATCCTGTGTAGTTAATTCTATCCTGGTTTTTGAATGAAATATGACATGAATTTCATGAGTCTTCTGGTCATTCAACTAAAAAAAGTTAAGTCAATTCAACAGCCTCAGATTGGTAATTAATAGATCCACTATAAAAACAAAAACTTTAGAGGCAAAGCTTATTCCTCCACCAACTTGAGCCTACTATGGCAAAAGGGGATGAGTTGATTTCCTCTCTACATGCCTGCCTAAAATTTCTCTCCTAAAATTTCTACTACTACCTACTATCTGTTACCACCACCATCAATTAGATTACCTTTCATCTCCCAGGTTGAAACAAAAAAGGGCAAGAGAGTTCTCAGCTTGGCTAGTAGAGTTCTGTGATTAAAGATGGATGCTCTGTCTTAGTAGACATTTATAATGGACACTTCCTACTTTGTGCCTTTGAAAACACCTCCATCCTCACCTTACCCCAATGAGCAAATACTGGTGATCTCTCATTTGCATTGGATAAATATATGTCATCTGACCTTCAGCTTATTGCCAGTTGCTAGCTTCTGTGATACACACCTTTATTTATTTTTTTTAACCATTCACTTTTATTTATTTATTTTTTTAAATTTTATTTTTATATTCCCCATACAATTTCAACCCCCCCATTCTGACCCCAGTCCCTCCCCTCCTGCCCCCCACCCTCCAAAAAGTGTCTCTGGTTCATAGTTTTTTGTTGATTTTGATTTTCACTTTCTTACAGTTATTCATTTTCCTGGTCCCTTATTTAAGTTTTCTAGATTCCTGCTATGAGTGAGACCATCCAGTATTTTTCTTTTTCTTTCTGGCTTATTTCGCTGAGCATGATCCCTTCCAGCGCCATCCATGTTGCTGCAAATTGCATGTGTTTCTCTTTTTTAAATGCTGAGTAATATTCCATGGTATATATGTACCACATCTTCTTGATCCAGTCATCTATTTTTGGGCATCTGGGCTGTTTCCAAAGCTTAGCTATTGTAAATAGTGCTGCTATAAACATAGGGGTGCAGGTGCTCTTTGGAATTGATGTTTCTGTGTCCTTTGGGTAAATACCTAGGAGTGGAATTGCTGGATCATATGGAAGCTCTATGTTTAGTAGGTCCAGAAATCTCCACACAGCTCTCCATAGTGGTTGGACCAGTTTGCACTCCCACCAACAGTTCAGAAGAGTTCCTTTTTCTCCACACCCTCGCCAGCATTTGTTGTTGCTAGTTTTTTTAATATGTGCCATTCTCACTGGTGTAAGATGGTATCTCATGGTAGTTTTGATTTGCATTTCCCTGATGGCAAGTGATGTTGAACATTTTTTCATATGCCTGTTGGCCATTTGCATTTCCTCTTCAGAGAAGTTTCTTTTTAGCTCTTCTGCCCATTTTTTGACTGGATTATTTTCTTTGTTTGTGTTGAGTCTCATCAGCTCTTTGCAGATTTTTGTGATCAGTCCTTTATCATTAGTGTTGGGTGCAAAAATGTTCTCCCAGTTGGTGGGGTTTCTCTTTGTTTTTGTCATTGTCTCTTTTGCTGTGCAGAAGCTCTTTAATTTGATGTAGTCCCAGCTGTTTATCTTTGCCTCCACTATCACTGCTTTGGGTGATGTGTCTGTAAAGATGTCTTTGATGTGCAAATCCCGTAGTGTTTTGCCTATATTTCCTTCTATGTATTTTATGGTTTCAGGTCTTATGTCTAGTGCTTTAATCCATTTTGAGTTGATTTTTGTGTATGGTGTGAGGTAGTGGTCAAGCTTCATTCTTTTGCATGTAGCGACCCAGTTTTCCCAGCACCATTTATTGAACAAACTTTCTTTGCTCCAATGCATAGTCTTTGCTCTTTTGTCAAAGATTAGTTGATCATAAATCTGTGGGTTTATTTCTGGATTTTCTTGGGGGCCCTAAAAAGGGCCTTTTTTCTGTTTAAGGAAGGGGTCCCGTACTGCGCCTAGCCGCCGAAGCCGTAGAGGGTGCGGCCCTGGCGCTTGAGCGCGTAGACCAAGTCCATGGCGGTGACCGTCTTGCGCTTGGCGTGCTCGGTGTAGGTGACGGCGTCGCGGATCACGTTCTCCAGGAAGACCTTGAGCACCCCGCGGGTCTCCTCGTAGATGAGCCCCGAGATGCGCTTGACGCCGCCACGCCGGGCCAGGCGGCGGATGGCGGGCTTGGTGATGCCCTGGATGTTGTCGCGCAGCACCTAGCGGTGGCGCTTGGCGCCGCCCTTGCCGAGCCTCTTCCCGCCTTTGCCACGACCAGACATCTCGGTGAAGCCAGAGACTGCAGTGATACAAACCTTTAACTTCTTTCTGTGGGCGTCTTCTCTTAATCCCATTTGACCTTTTTCTGTGGCCTATATTTGATTAAAAATAAAACAACACCAATAGAGTTGCTTTGCTTCATACCTCTGAGAAATGACCAAACTGAAAAATTTATCTTTTATGTTTTAGCCAGCCAAAATTTCTTCCATCTAGATTTTACTGGAATCTTAGCTCCATGAAGGAAAGGGATTTCAATCTTTTTTTTTTCACCTCTGCTGCCATTTATGCTCAGAATAGTGCCTGTACTTAATAAGAGCCATATAAGGATTAAATGAATAAATTCCTCAGATGTGAGCTAGACACTAATCCAATGTGCCCACCTGTTCCCCCTGCTCTAGGGATTATGCATCAAAGAACCACTAAAGCTCCCCCTAGGCAGGAGGTGGAGGAAAAGCACCGTCTACACGTAATACACCACACCCTCTCAAAATTTTCTAAACTTCAAAGTTTCTGACAGAGAAACGAGTAGTTGTAAGGGGCCTCCCCGGTGGCGCAGCGGTTGAGCGCTGGGCTGTGAAGCTGCCCACAGCCTCTGCAGCACCGGCTTGATCCCTGGCCGCCGGGGAGGGTCCCACATGGCGCGTGGACCTCTCCTGCCACCCTCTGCTCCCCCTCAGCAGTGTACTTCGGCAGTCTGCCTGTTCTGCCCTCCGCTCTGGCTCTGGTGAATTCTCTTACCCTCCCACGCTTCTGACTGTACCCAGTGCTTGTATAAATAAATAAATAAATCTTTTTTTTTTTTTTTAAAAAGAAGTGGATTTTTTTTTTTTAAGATTTATTTATTTATTTATTCAAGCACTGGGTACAGTCAGAAGCACGGGAGGGTGAGAGAATTCACCAGAGCCAGAGCAGGGAGCAGAGCAGGCAGAAGGACCGAAGTACACTGCTGAGGGGAGCAGTGGGCAGCAGGAGAGGTCTGCGCGCCATGTGGGACCCTCCTCCGGTGGCCGGGGAGCAGCCGGGGATCGAACCGGAGCTGCAGAGGCCGAGGACAGCTTTGCGACCCAGCGCTCAGCCGCTGCGCCACCGGGGAGGCCCTAAATCATCTTCTTTTTTTTTTTTTAAAGAAACAAGTAGTTGTGAAAGGAGGCCCCCAATTTTTTTCATCTCTACTTTTTGTGGTATTCCATTTCACTACTGAATGAGGGAATAGTTGGCACTTTCTTAGAGCCTTAGCCAAAACTGAGACAGAAAGAGCACTATTTTAACATCCTGCTACAGATATATAGAAAACAATTGCACTTATTAGTTGTCTCTATCTATTAAATCTTAAGTCCTCAAAGAACAGGGACCATGTTATATTTCCCTTTTTATATAGTGTCCCTTTTTATATATATCTAGTGTTTACACATGTAAAGGTTATTAAGAGTGTATGACTAAAATTACTTTAGAATTATTTGTAATAATTCCAAATACATTGCATGGTATCAAAGTTAAAAACTATTGTTTCTGGTACTCTTCTAATAGGAATTATTAAATATGGAAATATTTATAACAAAATTAAAATGACTAACACTTTAATGTTACCATGCTAGATATTCTATGTTGCTCTTAACATCTAATTCACCTCTTATGGATTACATCAGCAATGTCTGTTCCCTTCCTGCTTCTGATTGAGTTTAGCCAGTAGAGGTCACTAGCAGGAGATCAGAAGGCAGTAGGAGGTAGAGCTCTGCATATTACAGTCACTGTCTCTATGTTGGCCACTGGTTAATGGTGGTAGTGCATCATCCCTGCTGTTTCTCTGCCCATGTTCTGATTATATTTTCTTTAGTTGCCCCCTTTGAAGAGCCATCTGTTGGGATCCTGACTGATACAATAATATTTTTGGTTTTTATAGGAATCATTTTTCTTTCTGTAAGAAACACCTGTTATTTTTTGTGAAGTTGAGTTTATACTTCTAAAACATTAATATTAGGAGTTCTGAGGCAGCTGGAAAATAAAACCTAAGATAGAGGCTTTTCCCTGTTTGTTACTTGTTCAAATATATAAGAAAAAAGTAAACATACATTGGCTATAGACATATATTTTCCAGTTATAAAAGGAATATATAGCTTACATTTTTTTCAAGTACAAACCGTATGAAAAATAATCCCCTGTAAAGAAAATCACTGTTGGAAATATAGTAATATTTTTCCTACAATAATATCTTCTCTTTTTTTTTTTTTTTTTAAAGTTTTATATATTTATTTATACGAGCACTGGGTACAGTCAGAAGCGCGGGAGGGTGAGAGAATTCACCAGAGCCAGAGAGGGGAGCAGAGCAGGCAGAAGGACCGAAGTACACTGCTGAGGGGAGCAGCGGGCGGCAGGAGAGGTCTGCGCGCCATGTAGGACCCTCCTCTGGTGGCCGGGGAGCAGAAGGGGATCGAACTGGCGCTACAGAGGCTGCCGACAGCCTTGCAACCCAGCGCTCAACCGCTGCCCCACCGGAGAGGCCCAATAATATCTTCTTTTAAGAAAGGAGGAAAATTACCCTGATAATATATTTTCCAGTATTTGTAATATGTAATACATTGTCTTTGTGTGTGTGTGCATGTTGTGAGTGTCACTCTCATTCCATAGAAAGAAATCCTGCATTTCTTTAGATACATTTGAATCTGTCCCTGAGCCACCATCTTGCCATCCATCCAGGTGGGAAATTCAGTGTCAGTTATTGCTTGAACATTTCCTCTCCATCCAGGATTATATAAGGTTTCTAGGGCTTTAATTATTGTGGAAAAACTTGAAATTACCTCAAATTATTTGATTATCTGTCCACATTGGTTTGTTGGGCAGATTCCCTTGTGTGTCATCTTCCTTGCCTGGCTGACTGATATTCCTTTACTGTCCTTGAAACTCAGAAATCTGGAATCAAATGAGTGAATCTAACAACGGCTGTACCCAGGCATAGCCTTCCTCTTTGAGGTTTTGACACAATCATGGACTCTGTTACAGAGCAAGATGGGTCTAAGCTCTTTCCTCGAACCAGAGGCTTCAGACTTCTAAATCTTCAGGAATCTCTTTCACCTCACTCTCAAAGGAATTGCTTTTCTTTTTCCCCTTCTCATTTCAACAGACAAGGAGAGCCTGTGTTGTCCGTAAGCGGTCTTTGCTCTTTGCTTTACAAAAATCTGAGGTCTAAATACCTGCTTGAATGGGAACAAGGAGCCTGGGGATAGGGGAACACAGAATTAATATCTCAACAAAATAAACTGCTACACAAAATTAAATTTTTTAACCTACTTTTTAATTTAAACATTTATACCACAAACATTTCTTCATATCTCATGCTTTCTGTATCACAAGGAAGGTAACCCATTATATGAGTGTATCATAGTTTATTTAACCAAATATGATAACCTTTAGATAGCTTATTCTAAAGCTCACTTTATCTTCATCTACTTTCTTTTTTTCACTAGTTATTCAGAAGCTAAAGTTATATTTTGATAATAGAACAGAACAAATTGGAAATAGTAGGCATAATTTGGAAGAATAACAACTTGGAACTGTATCTAAACTATGTAATATAATTTCTCTCCTTGGTGTGTGACCAACAGGGAGGCCTGTACAAAAGCCATTGGCATACTTAAGTTGTTTAGAAATATTTTTTTTCCAGAAATTAAGCAATTATTACAGAATGTCATCTAGATAGTTGAGTAAGAATGAATCTTACATGTCCATGGGAAAAATTTAAGTTGGCTCTTATTCAAATTTATTTTTATTTAATTCTAAAAAATCCCGAAGTAACTAGCAATGACCTCTTAATTAAAGAACTAGTGCTGCTTTTCTGGTCGATTCTTTCCACAAAATATCTATATTGATCAATTTTACAGTTGCTGGTAAGAGTCAGGGTATACCCTCAGCCAAATCTCCAAGTCATGCCTACAGGAGCCAAAAGCCATTAAAACCCCCAAGAGACCAAATGTTTCTTCTGTTGGTCCACAAATGGGGAGATGATATAACAGTTATTCTGAAGAGGCCAGCTAACCTCCTCAACTCACAGAGCCATCAATATATACACAGAGGGGAATGATGAAAAGGACAGGTTTTAGAGTCAGATATTTCTCATTCTTTCAACAAATATTTGATTACTTTACCATATGCCTTTATTACTAAGATGCTGAGAATGTCTCTGGAAACAAAACAGATAAAAAGTCCTGAAAGGAAGAATGTTATGGGGTGAAATCAGAGAAGAACTAGGATGGGAGTTGCAGATAGTATAGGGTCTTTAGGCCATGGTAAGATCTTTGACTCTGGATGAGACAGAAAGCTACCAGAGAGTTTTGAAGAGAAAAATGTCATTACTGACATTTAAAAAGGATATATTCCAACCCTTGTGTAGAGAATAGACAATGGGCAGCCCAATAAATATAAGATCAAGGTTATGATAATCAAGTCACAGATTACAATAGCTAGGACAAACATTGTAATGTTGAGATGGAAGGAAGTAGTTGGAGTCTGAATATACTTTGAAAGCAGAGCCAACAGTACTTTGCTAATGGGTTGAAAGTGGCGTATAAGAAAAAGAGAGGCTTTAAAATGATGTTTTTGATCTGAACAAATGTGAGAATGGAGCAATAATGAACCAAGGCAATAGTGAGACAGGGGGAACAGGTTTAGGAAGAAAGATGATGTAGTTTAGGGCCTCCCCTGGTGGCGCAGGCGGTTGGGCGCAGCACTATGAAGCTGTCCGCAGCCTCTGCAGTGCCAGTTCGATCCCAGCTGGCCAGCGAGGGTCCCACATGGCGTAGCAGACCTCTTCTGTCTCAGCCGCTGCTCCCCTCAGCAGTGAATTTCGTCAGTCTGCCTGTTCTGTTCCCTGCTCTGTCTCTGGTGAATCCTCTCACCCTCCCACACATCTGGCCTGTACCCCGTTTCTTGTATAAAATAAATAAAATATCTTAAAAAAGAAAGAAAGATGATGTGGTTTATACATCTCAAGTAGACATCCTAATGGAAATATGGAGTAGTTAACTGACATCTAAATTAGAGCTTGGTGGAGAGATCCTGTGGGGGTCTTCATGTGTGAAGTTATTTAGAGCCATGAGACTGGAGTGAGAGTAAATAGAAAATAAGTTCAAAGATTGAATACTATGTTACACAAATACTAAGAATTAGGTTTGTGTTTTGAATTTAGCTCCTCATAAGCTCTGACACCTTCGATAACTTATTTAATCTCTCAACCTTTTTTTTGTTGTTGTTGCCTAATCCTGTAAAATGAAGATATTATTGACTAATATCCTTATGATTAGTGTGGTGACTAAGTGAATTTGTCATTTAACAAGCTTAGCACACTGCCTGGCACATGATAGTCTATAATTATTAGCTACTATTACTACTACTTTTAAAATCAGCATTTGTCTTCCAAAATATTGCTGACTGCTGTAGTGATAATATACTCACATCATTCATATTGTTGCTATGTCTATTGTTTATCTAGATAAAAAGTGGCAAATTAGAAGTGTGCACTTTAAGCTACATTTTCACATAAAAGCTCTTTTCAACTGTTAACTTTTGTTCCTTTTTTTTTTTTTTTTTTTTTTTTGTGGGACCCTCGCCGTGGCTGGGGATTGAACTGGCGCTGCAGAGGCTGTGGGCAGCCTCGCAACCCAGTGCTCAACTGCTGCGCCACCAGGGGAGGCCCTCAACTGTTAACTTTTGAAGTCCTCCTAAATATTTTGAAGTCCTCCTAAATATTTAATTTTGCTTTAATCTATTTTGAAAATTTTCAGTTATTTTTATTTAACTGCCAAGTCTATAATGCAAAACAAGAGTCTCTTCTTTAAAGTTTCGACATTCAATATGGCTGACTGCTACAAAAATAAAAACATGGTTGGTGAAGTTTGTTTGAAATAAGAACTCCCTTCTCTAACAAGTTTGAATAACCACTTGGTCTGGAAATTATTTCACCCTATATAAAAATGCCTTCTCATTTTAAAAATAAATAACATCATCCTATTGTTTTCGCACTTTGAAATACATTCTGATCTCATTTTTGTAGAAATCCACCTGAGATTATTTAGGAAAACAATTACTGTATTAAAGACAGGCATTTTGTTCTCTAGTGGATGAAAGCCAATATTTTTTAGTTTCAGGGTGGTTTCAGAATTTCTTTTCTTTGGCCTGTTGCTTAGGTGGCAAGGGTATCAATGGAAAAGCAAAAGGACAGAGACATAACTAAGTCAAAATTTTTCATTTGTTGTATTTCTTCTTTGCACATGACCCAAGAGAAAAATTTAATCTAGTCTACCAGTAGACTAATAATTCCTTAGATATTGGTCATAATAAAAGGAACGTGTCCTTTAAAACCAATGTTTTCTAGAATTGAAGTTCAAAGTAAAGTGCGCAATTCCCTTCTTTGCTGCTAGGTGGCAATTAATACCTTGGAGAGAAAAAAAATCCTGCCTCCCTCCCCCAGCTTTCCCCACCCAAAGAGATACGTGCATTTTCTCTTCCTTAAGGTAAGAATTCTCCTAAGGATAATATTCTCCTTCCTGCTTTGTTTTGTCCCAATGAATTTACATTCACCTTTTCCTTTAATTGTTAAGAGTAACACATACAAATCTAACAGACTGCTATAGCTAAGGAAGAATAGATCATATCTTTTAAAGAGGGTGTTTTCCAGAGTGTATGTTCATGAGTGATATTGAGTAGGAAGTTGCTATAATTTCCCTACAGGGATTTTTTTTCTTCAATTTTACTAAAAAATTTCCTGTGAAAGGAATTACAACTGGCCCTTGTTAATGTTATGCCAAATGTAATATAATTCAATATGAAACAAAAATGGAGAAAGAAAATAATTTTGAAAGTCCAAAAAGCAATTTCAACACATTGAAATTGAATAATGAAGTATAGGAAATAGAATAAAATAATTCTTCATGAGAGTAACAGAGAGGTATAATATAAATGTTTTTTTCCACTTTATTCAGATTTATCTGCTCCTAGCAAAATTATTTAAAGACTACACATAGTTTCTATGTGTTGTAAATCTAGCGAATCTATTCTACACCCTTTTTGAAATAGGTTATATTGTGTACATTGCTTTTGTCAGCTTTTTTACCAAAAGAATGATGGAGTAGGTATGATGGAGCAAGCTTTATATAAAAATCCAAATATCAAGTCCCTGTTCAAAGATGACTGTCAGTTTTGGTCTTAAACCAAGGATTCTCCCCAAGCTAACACCAAAAAGAAAAGCTGCTTCTGGCATTCTAGGCCTTCCCTGCATCCAGATGGCCTGTCTGTAGCCTGGCCAGAACCAAACCCCTCCTGCTGCCTTTTCATGCTGGCCTTGGATGACAGCCCCAGGCTACACCAGCTCCCATACCCCGTTAACTCTTCAATACCTGCGATTTTTAAGACGAGCTGGGACTTCCAATATGAATTTGGTTGAAAGGGTAAATCAAGTTTTAAGCTTGAAGCTTAGCTTCTGAAATATTTATCCACCTCACCTCTCCCCACCCCTCCCATAGGCTTCCTCCCAAAGTAGCTCAGCCAGCCAATTGGCATCAGAGGAGCACCGTTTGGAAGGGAGTGTGTGTGGGCAGCTTGCAGGTGAGGACAGAGCTGCCAAGACAGACCATGCGGTTAGTCCTGTGCCTACATCCAGTACCGGACTGTGCCTCTCCAGAGCATTTGTATATACACAGTAGCTCTGCTGTCCAGGGTGTGGGTAATTTCAAAAAGTGTTTTTTAAAATAACTCGTTGTTGGGCCTCCCCGGTGGCGCAGCGGTTGAGCGCTGGGCTGCGAACCTGCCCACAGCCTATGCAGTGCCGGTTCGATCCCAGGCCGCCAGCGAGGGTCCCACATGGTGTGCAGACCTCTCCTGCTGCGCCCACTGCTTCCCTCAGCAGTGTGTTTCGTCAGTCTGCCTGTTCTGTTCCCCACTCCGGCTCTGGTGAATTCTCTCACCCTCGCGTGCTCTGACTGTACCCAGTGCTTGTATAAATAAATAAATAAATCTTTAAAAAATAAAATAAAATAAAATAACTCGTTGACAAGACTTATGTTCAGTAAACAAGGATGCATAATGGGGAATATAGAATGATCATGCGTGGATTTAGGTGAGAACTTTTCTGAAGTAGTTGTGCCAGAAACACCAATCTAGTCTAGATTTGAAAAGCACCCTTGGAAATCTTACTAGTGGCAGTCATTGTTTTCGAAGGTGGTTTGTATGTGGGAATTTCACTAGAAGGTAATACAGAAAGCAAATTCTGTATCTAAAGGCAAAATTTCCCTTTGGTGTTAATTTTTTCCACAGAGAGATGTTAATAACGATTTACAAGGTTGCTTCTCAGTTGGCCAGGATACATATTTTCAGATGAAAGCCTGTGACTGTGTCACTTTCTTTCCCTTTTGTTTTTGAATCTCATTTCTTAGTTCTCTGCTTGCTGTTATTTTTAATTATTATTATTACTATGCTTGTTGCCAAGCTATTCTACTTTCCACAGAGTTGATTAGAGACCTGAGAACTCCAGGCCAACATAAAATCCTGGTTTCCAAATCATAATACATGAACAAAGGAAAAAAATGGCAAAATTACTAGCTTTTATAGAACTCTTAAAAAAACAACAACCAAAAACTAAGGAACCTAGAGCTGTAGAGAATGGAGTTTAAAAACAGGAACCCATAAACGGATCAAAAGCCATATAACATTGAGATGAAAAGAAAGTGTATAAAAGAGATTGTAAACATAGACCTGATATGTCTATTGATTTTCATTATTTAGCCTGAAGTGCTTGGTGGCTACTCAGCAATAGAACCTCTCTTAACTAACATAAAAAGGCACTCTGGCATCAGCTTCCCATTTGTGGCTTCAGAACTGAAACCTTTCCCTTGACCCTCTCTACGAGCCTAGCTCTGTTCTGATTTTCACTCCCTGGGTTTCAGCTTCACCAACTTGCTTCTCAAAGTTGCCTGGCCCACAAATGCACAAAGTTGTCTTATGTGGATGACCTTGTCTCCTTGTAACTAAGACAATAAAAATTGGGGCTCTCCGTCCAGCTCTTAGCTGGATGTGTCAGGCCACCTTTGGTAACATTTCTCCCAGCTAGACCCAGTCCTCAGGATTCTTCCTTCTGTGAAAAACACAGTGAACTAGACAGACATCTAGGAAATACTATATCCTCTCGAGATGTGAATCACCTATGGTTCAGTGGAACCACAGTCTGGAAAGAGCAAAAAAATGTAGAAAGAGCAAAAAAGCTGCATCATTTCTTTACAAAAACATCTATTTTTCAGTTTTATACATTACCTTGTACATAACTTATCAATCTTTTCTTACTGATGACTGATACCTGATGGATTGCAATTGGACTTTCATAGAACTCTAAAGTACTACTCCCACTTGAAAGTGTGAGGAAAAAATGTATGAAAACAAAAAAGGAACTAACATGTGAAGTTAGAATCCACTTTTCCTCTTAGAATATCTGAATAAAAACTCAAAGAGGAAGATAAGTCATGTAATGTTGGTTTAAATAAGTCAACTAATGTTGGTTAATGCTCTTTTAAAAATGTATTTTATTTTACTTCCCCTTTCATTTTGAGAGGAGAGGCAAAAACTTGAAAGTACCATTCCATTCTAGTCTAAAAAGAAACTTGCTGGCTTGGGAAATATTAGAAATTTACGAAAAGCAATACATCTCCCCCTAATTAAAGTGTTGTATTTCCCTCTACCTTCCCCATTACCAAGAGAATATATAAATATGTGTGTGTGTATGTAAAAGGCATCCTTGCATAAAACCCTTAGACCAGATTTCACAATTTTTGTCCTATGCTAATGAGAAATCTTTATTTAGTTTCAGTCTTTCCAAATAAGCTTGTATGTGTCCAATCCAGCAAATGCTGGAGTCGGTCCTCTTTGTCCTCTCTCCCTTGACCCCCTGCTGAAACCTGGCTCAGTCTGTTCGTCTATTCGTGAAACTACACCCATGCTACAGAGCATTTTTATCATTTCACAGGGTCACACAGTACAAATGGGTGGGGGACTCCATTCAGGCCAGGAAGATGATAGAGATTGGCAGCTGTTCAGTTTAGCTGGCTCAAGGGAAGTTCAGCTTCCTTGTCCATTCACAGTCTGTCTCTTCTGTGCTGACCTTTGACTAACTGACAGGACTCTCCAGCTCAGAACCTGTTTCCTCTTTGCCCACACTCCTTTTCTTCTCCACATTGTCCGTACTTCTGAATGGAAGAGGGGAAAGCCTGAGGAATAGGTGCTGGGGAGAGGAAAAGTAGAAAAGTATGGCTTCCTGACTTTGGAACCCATGAGGTTCACCCTTTGATTAAGGGTGTGGTACTTACCTTTAAAGGATGTCAATATATCTCATGCAAAATTTTTTTTAAAGATTGATTGATTGATTGATTGATTGATTTATACATACATACATACAAACACTGGGTACAGTCAGAAGCGCGGGAGGGTGAGAGAATTCACCAGAGCCAGAGCGGGGAGCAGAGCAGGCAGAAGGACCGAAGTACACTGCTGAGGGGAGCAGCGGGCATGGCAGGAGAGGTCTGCGTGCCATGTGGGACCCTCCTTTGGAGGCTGGGGAGCAGCCGGGGATCGAACCGGTGCTGCAGAGGCTGTGGGCAGCTTCCCAGCCCAGCGCTCAACCGCTGCACCACTGGGGAGGCCCTCATGCAAAATTTTTATAACATGGAGAATTTAGTATGTTCTGTGCATCAGTGTAGCTTACATACCGTAGGAGAATATGCTAGCCCATCTGTAACTATCCATGATTGTTTTTATACTCCATATTTAATGGAAATTTTACAAATATTTTGCTTTCATTTTATTTTTATTATTGTCAGTAGCTCCACTATAAAGAAATTGAAATTGATTCTCAGAAAAATTACTATGCATATATACATTGATCAAGTAGCTTATAGAATCTGATGCTGAAGCCTTTCAAAATGCAAAATATTTTATGATCATCTAATTGACTTTGAGAGACACAATTAAAATGTACTTAAGCCCTACCATACCATGTTTAAAATTTAAGACAAAGGTAAACAATATGGGGTAATGATTGTTAAATTGAAGCTACCATTGCATTTATAAAAGTAAGATTTGATTGTATTTTCCTGGCTTTCTTTCCCCTGTGATGATTTTAGTATGGTGGCTGAGTTGTATATATGGCATCTTTTCTCCTGCTAACTTCATACAATGCCATCTATCATTTGGGGGTATCTATAACCCTTACATCTAGCCCACTCTTTTTACCTTCCAAAAGGGGCACTCAACTAAAACCAGAAAAACTTTTTCTAGTTCGTTGGCTACTTGTTGAAGGCAATTGACTGCTTTTCAATAGAAAACATTTCCTTCCCCCATTGTGCCTCCTCTACCCCCTAAAACACTTCACAAAGGTCTGACTGAGCCCTCTTGCAATTGCCAGATATAGTTCCTTAAATAAACAAAAGAAAACAGGGCTTCCCTGGTGGCTCAGCGGTTGAGCGCTGGGTTGCGAAGCTGCCCGCGGCCTCTGCCGCGCCGGTTCGATCCCCGGCTGCTCCCCGGCCACCGGAGGAGGGTCCCGCATGGCGCGCAGACCTCTTCTGCCGCCCGCTGCTCCCCTCAGCAGTGTACTTCGGTCCTTCTGCCTGCTCTGCTCCCTGCTCTGGCTCTGGTGAATTCTCTCACCCTCCTGCGCTTCTGACTGTACCCAGTGCATGTATAAACAAACAAATAAATAAATAAATAAATAAAACATGCCTCTATTAAAAAAAAAAAAAAAAATAAAAGAAAACAAAAGAAGCTGTTGTCACAGACATGAACTATTTTAAGAGTCATTCTCTACTGTCCATGTCCTACCCATGGCAGGGGAGGAAACTGAGGCCCAGAGAAAAAGGGTATAATCTAATTTCTACAGCAAGGATTCCTCACTTTTTCTGTACCATGGACTGTAGCAGTGTGGGGAAGCTTATGGATTTCCTCTCAAAATAATGCTTTTAAGAACACAAAATAAAGTATGAAAAATTGTGACCCTTCCTTACATCACATACAAAATTAAACCTAAGTGGATTAAAGACCTAAATATAAGAAAAGCTAAAGCTATCCAATTCTTAGAAGGAAATATAATGGAAAATCTTTATGACTATAAATTAGGCAATGGTAGTTTTTTTGGTCTTTTTAAAATAGCTGTATTGAAATATCAATACTATTGATATTTCATTATCTGGCAATTCCACTATAAAATTCATCCATTTAAAATATATGTATATTTTATATATGTTATATATTATTTAAAGATATATATTCATATATTATACACAAATACATGTGCAATATTCATATATTATACATATATACAGATACAATTTAGTGGCTTTTAGTATATTTACAGAATTGTGCCACTGTTAATCACAATGATCTAATTTTAGAACCCAAGTTATTTGTTATTGAACACTAAGGAGGATTTATTGATTCATGTACAGAGATGATCAGATAATAATACTAAGGGCTGGAATTTTTTCAACCTGTTCTTCTCCTATTTTGGAAAAAAAAATAAACAAAAACATCTTCATTGAGATTAATTCACATTATTATTCATGCATTTAAAGTATACAATACTAGGTAGTTTTTGATTTATTCACAGAGTTGTGCAACCATCACTTAGGCAATTATTTTCTTAGATATGACCCCAAAAGCACAAGCAACAAAGAAAAAAATATAATCTCAAAATTGAAAACTTTTTTGCTATAAATAAATAAAGTCAATGAAATGATAACCCACAAAATGGGAAAAAGTATTTGCAAGTCATATACCTGAAACAGTACTTGTATTCAGTATATATAAAGAACCCTTACAAATTAATTATTATTAAAAAATCAAATGACCCAACTAAAGCACAGGCAAAGAATTTGAACTTATACTTCTCCCAAAAAGATATACAAATGTCCTATAACCTCATGAAAAGATACTCAACATCATTAGCCATTAGGGGAATGCAAACCACAATGAAATACCACTTCATACCCACTAGGATGGCTGTCACACAGTAATTAGAGTTGGAGAGGATATTGAAACATTGGATCCCTCAAACACTGCTGGTGGTTGGTATCATAATTGCAACAATTTTGGAAAATAGTCTGGCAATTCTTCAAAGGTTGAACATATGACCCAGCAATCCTATTGCTAGGTATAAACCCACTGAAAATGAAAACTTATCCAACATAAAAACTTGTGTGAATGTTCATAACAGCATTAGTCAAATGGATAAGAAGTACAAACAACCTAAAGATTCATCAGCATGAATAAACAAAATATGTGTGGGGGCTCAAAAAGAAAATCATCCCATACCCCCTGGGTTCTTCTAGGCTGGCAAATAATCAAACAAGTAGCAGACAGATTGGAAAGAGAAAAAATTGAAACGTTTAATAATAACATTTATACCTCCTGTACACATGGGAGTGACTCACTCACATGACTTCAGAATCTTCTTAAATAGCTTAGGTAAGTCTAGGGAGGTTAGGGGAAGAAAGGGAAAGGTTAGTTAGGTAGTTTACCAAGGAAGGAAAAATAGACAAAAGTATGCAGATGAAGTTCTGCCTTCTCCATTGAAAAGAGGTAAGGAAAAAAGTCTTTTTGGAAGAAGCCCTAACAGAAAAAAGTTTACATATAGGTATCCTTTTCAAAAACTACCTCCACCCTGCTTTCTGAGCTCCTCCCATTAAATTAGCCTTTTGCCAAAAGGACATTTTCAGGTGGCATATTTGTTGCTCCCTTACCTGTGCGTTAGCCAAACAATGGAATAGTATTTTGTGATGAAAAGAACCTCAACAATTTTATGCTAAGTGAAGGAAACCAGTTCTAAAGGACCACATATGATTCCATTTATATGAATGGTCCGTAATAGGCAAATCTAGAAAGATGGAAAGTCCATTAGTGGTTGTCTAGGGCTGGCCAGTGGAGGGAATGAGAATGGGAAGTGACTGCTACTGAGTAATGGGTTTCTTTTTGTGGTGATGAGAATGTTCTAAACTTAGATTGTAGTAAATGTTACATAATTTTGTGACTAACGCAGTAAAGCCATTGAAATATGCACTTTATTTTTTTTAATTTTTAAATTTTTTTTAATTTTTAAATTTTTTTTTAAGATTTATTTATTTATTTATACAAGCACTGGGTACAGTCAGAAGCGCAGGAGGGTGAGAGAATTCGCCAGAGCCAGAGCGGGGAGCAGAGCAGGCAGAAGGACCGAAGTACACTGCTGAGGGGAGCAGTGGGCATGGCAGGAATGGTCTGCGTGCCATGTGGGACCCTCCTCCGGTGGCTGGGGAGCAGCTGGGGATCGAACCAGCGCTGCAGAGGCCGCGGGCAGCTTCGCAACCCAGCCCTCAACCGCTGTGCCACTGGGGAGGCCCAACGGCACATCTTCTTGATCCATACCTAAACATTTTTAAAAGTGGAGAAATTGTAGCCACAATGAGGTGATAAAAACCCCTATTAAGACTTATGAAGAGGGCCTCCCTGGTGGTGCAGGCGTTTGAGCGTCGCACTATGAAGCTCTCTGCAGCCTCTGCAGCTCGCGTTGGATCCCTGTTGGCTGGGGAGAATCCCACTTGGCGAAGCAGACTTCTTCTGTCTCACCTGCTGCTGCCCTCAGCAATGTATTTCGTCAGTCTGCCTGTTCTATTCCCTGCTCTGTCTCTGGTGAATCCTCTCACCCTTCTGCGCATCTGGCCTGTACCCCGGTTCTTGTATAAATAAATAAATCTAAAAATAAAATAAAAAATAAAGTTAAAAATAAAAATAAAAAAAAAGACTTATGAAGAGCCTTTAAAAAACTCCTTCCATGGTTTTTATTAGAGAGCCTCAATTGACTACTCGAGGGGTCTCCCTATGCAAAACATAAATAAGGGGGTTTCCCTGACTGGTTCCATATTGTTAAATGTTTTCCCACCCCACCCCATCCGCAGCTTCTGAATGAAGCATCCTCCATCCTCATAGCTTGAAAGAGGATGTGAGCCATTCCATAGACGACTGTCTTCTTGCACAATCCCTCGTGTTTCCTCTATGTACCAGGTTTCCAGCTGTGTTCTGGGAATATCATATCACACACTATTAAGCTGCATATCTATGCTAAGCATATAAGACAATGAGTAACAGGGAAATTTTTTTTTGTTTTGTTTCATTTTTTAGTTATGCACTTAATCCATCTGATGTATTTCAAAAGGTGCAATACTTTTTTTCATTTATCAGTGAAAGAAGTTAGAAATTACTTAAAAAAATCCCCTTGAAAGTCACAGTCACATATGTGGTACATTCTAATAAAGAGGAGGGGCAACACAGGTTCCATGTACTTTCAGGAGTTTCATCAAATATGGGACCTACTCACGGGTGGAGAAAATAGACAACTTTCAAAAAGAAGTATGTTATTAAATGAGGCATATTATTCCACTCTTCCCTAAAAGAACCAGGTGCAGAACATGCTTTGTAAACGAGATCATGTGGAATCAACCCATCCCTCTCCCCATTACAGGCTATCCCATAGTTAATGATTTAAAAAATATGACTAAATAAAACAAACCCCTCAACACTCCCCTCTCCATCTCTAGGGAGAAAACTAGATAGCCCAGATTACTCTCAAGAGCAGAACCCGGGAGCAGCTTCAACAATCCAAATCACCTTGTTAGAGTCATCAGAGGCAGGCCTTGCTTTTAAAAACAACAAAAAACATTCTTTAAAAACAAAAAAATGAGTACTGATTCCTTTTCTGAAAATATACAATTACTCAAAATTTACTAGTATTGAGAGAGGTTGGGGCCATACTTATGGACCCTTGACACACAGATGCATGTGGGTAGGTAAAAGGTTTATCATTATTGCAAAACTGAATTTTAATTTTTAATCTTTAGTTTGATTTAAACATTGCTTTTAGCACGATGCCAACACCAGCTGGGCAGAGAGGGCTCTAGAGAGGTGTTCATAGTAGCACACACCTGCAGCTCTTCTTGGACTCTGGAGCCAGTATTACTTCATCAAATATATTCTTTATACTTTTCTGTGTGAGTGCAGATTGCTTCACATACTTGACAGCCTTCAGGTCACAGCCCAGCTTTTCAGTAATCTCCGAAGTGATAGGCTTCTGCTTGTTCTTGGCAGGTTTCTCAAGAGAAGTGGGGTCATCTCTGAGATCAATTTGGGTACCCACCCAGCTAGAAAGGAGTTTTTGAAGGGTGGTGAGTTATCTCAGGCATTCACTTGTCTTTCACATTTTCAAATGTGGATGGAGAGACCACTGAAAAACACACTAGAAATACATCTGACTGTGGATAACTCTGTGGTCATAATCTATCATAATCCTCTTGCCCTGCAGTATCAAAAAGTCCCAAAGTAAGTGGCTCTCCACCCATCTTAACTGTGGTTGCATTGTTGTCAAAAACAGTTGGTACATACTCGGATGGAAATTGTTTGTTGTGTAGGATATCAGGAGACATATTGTACCAAAAACACCATCACCCACAACAACATGCTTAATTGTCTGCATTGCTGAGACAGTTTTGTATCCATCTTAAATATAATGCAAAATCAATGATAACATTAACTTCTGTGTCAGGGCATTTTTTGATTGAGCTTTATTATTTATGAATTATATCTCAATATAGATGTTTAAAAAATAAACACCTAAGAATTCAAAGAATACCAATTATGTGAAATGCAGTTATCAAAATATAAAAAACAAACATGAATAGTAATATATTACGTACCTTATTAACACATTAAATTATAAGTTGTAGAAGCAAATCTGTTAACTACCGTAATTTTGAAATGGCAGTGAGTGAGATATCAGCTACAAATGTAAAAACAATAAGAAGGGCCTCCCTGGTGGCACAGTGGCTAAAGTCCCAGTATTATCAAGCTATCACCAGCCACTGTGGCACGAGTTTGATCCCCGGCCGGCCAGGGAGCTAACCCACTTGAGGCACTTGAGGCACTTGAGGCAGCAGACCTCTCCTGTCTCACCAGCTCCTCCCCTCAGTGGATCTGCCTGTATTTTAGTAGATCTGCCTGTTCTGCTCCCTACTCTGTCTCTGGTGAATCTTCTCACCCCTTCCCCCCTGAACCTTTGGCCTATACCCCAGTTCTTCTATGCATAATAAAAATAAACCTTTAAAAAAATAAGAAAATCTTTGATTACTATGGGCAAAAAGTTGTAAGCACTGCTAAAGCTGTGTGGTTTTCTCGTCTACATTAATAACTGAGGGACTCTATGACCAATTTAAACCTACAAATGGGAAGAGGTGAAAGATAAGAGAGAAATGCAGAAGATCCTGAAAAAAATACTAAATTTCAATTAGAGGTCACTGAAATTTGTGCTGTAATTTTTTTCCCTGGCAAATTCATGGACACACTGAATTTCGTCTCTAGACCCTTCATTGGGGGAGGTTGGTCCGTCCAGGGAGAGTTAGTGAGAGAGCTAATTTACAATCCATGTCTCCTGATTTGCTTTAGTTTTCTATTTAGTTATTTTTTTTCTCTTTTAAAAAAGGGCATCAGGTAAAAAGGATGAGTTTTATTTAAATTGCAAGATTGAGGGCCTCCCTTGGTGGCGCAGCGGTTGAGCGCTGGGTTGCGAGGTTGCCCGCAGCCTCTGTAGTGCCGGTTCGATCCCCGGCCACCGGCGAGCGTCCCACAAAAAAATAGATAAATAAATAAACTGCAAGATTGAATCAATTTGGAAAAAAAAGATTGTTATGTGGGAGTTTCTAAAGAAAAAAGAATTTTGACTGACCCTTCCCTTCCTACTCTATTCCTGTGTCACCCCCACCACCCCACCTTCCATACAACCTCCACCCCATACATCTCTCCATCACCAAATGAATTTATAATGCTTCTCCCTATCAGTGGAAGACACTGATTTAGAGAAATAGTTGTTGTTTGGAGCTGTAGTAGAAATGTAGATTTTGAAGTTTTCTCAAAGGGAATATTTTCAGTAATTTGCAAAGTTAGAAGTATTTGGAAACAGGATGGGATAACTGAGTTGAAACCAATGATTATGGATTTTGCAGAAATTTAGTCATTTTTTTTGTTCAGATGGGAGCTTACCAGGACATGTCCTCTTTAAAGATAGTTGCTGATACACATGTCACTAAACGGAGGAAAACAGAGACAATCAAGTTGTTTGTCTCCATTATCTTGAGACATCAACAAGTATCAGATGATTACAATACAGGTACCCACACATAGAGTAAATAATTTTTAAAATGAGAATGGTATGTATGGCATTCCTGCCACTGTTTGAAAGCTGAGACAAGAATGTTTCTGGGCAACATCTGAACTTTGCCTTATTTCTAGATCAGTTCCATATTATAATAAAGTACAGCCCAATAGTAGAACAGGGGTGGTGGTTTGGGTTGGGCACTGAGACTGGTGGCTACTTCAGTACTGGAATTTACAAGGTTGGACAAACCATGATCATAGTTTCTGAATTAAAGAAAGAGGATGTGTTTGACCATGGAGTTTTATAATTATTTCTGTCAAATAAACAATATAGATTTTATGGGCAATATATTTTGTATACCAAAACACTAAAATCAAAAAGGACAGAATATTTAAAATGGACATTATCTGGAAAACCCAGGTTAAAAACGATTGTCATACTTACAGATTTTAGGCCATCTTATGGATGTCCCATATCAAGAGAATTAGGGACTCAGGAAGGAACAGATTTAATACCATCAGTCAGAATTCTAAACCAAAGCAAGGTCATGAGCTCAGAACCCAGCAATTGAGGTCCAGATATCCAGGTACACACTCAGAGCAAAGGTCAGGGAAAGCCACTAATCAGAAGCCAACAAAAAAGAGGCAACCAGATCAACTCAAAGACCTGGGGGATGAAGATAGGTAGCCAAACACTCAGGGCAATGCTTCTGGAATGAGAGCGCCCCAGGACTGATGGAGTAGTACAAAAAGGCAAAGCAGAAGACATGAGGTTCAGTAATGGAGCAGTGGAATGGGTCCTGCCTCAAATCTACAGATTTGCTGATTCTGATTGGGACAGAACTTAATCCCTGCATGGCCAACCTGAACCTGCAAGTGGGAGAAGAGGAGACATGGGGCAGAAATTGGAGAGTTGAGGAGGAAATGGAGGTGGAGTATCAGCTGCTTCCGGTGAGCAAAATCCTGACAAATTATATCTATGTATCTATCTGTAGTTAAATAAAGATCATATTAATAGCAACAATAACAATAAAAGTTAATGCTTTTATAGCAGTTCTGTCTTACTATGGTTAGCACTTTAAATGTTAATTTTTTAATCTTTAGATCATGCCTATTAAGTGTTACTATTGTTATGTGCATTGTGCAAAAGAGAAACTGAGGCACAGAAAAGTTAAAGTGATTTGCCTAAAGTTAAAGTGATTTGCCTAAAGTCATGAAATTAGTGAGTATTAGAGGTAAGCACTGGCTTCAATCTTCCTCACTATTCCCTAGCTCTTTTGGTATTTGTGTGTGTGTGTGCATGTGTATGTCTAAATATTTGTGTATATATATATATATGCACATATATGTATAGATGCAGTGGTGTCTTAGTGCTTGTTTGAATTGGGTTACAAGAGCCAAGTGTTCATATCCCTTCCTAATTCCACATTAAGTGGCATCATATTGGTAGCTTGAAGTTTGGCCAAGGTGGAATTATTTACATCATGGAAATTGGCAAAGACTATAAATCAGAGCTTTAATTATTTGAAGGGCTGGCTCATCAACACACCACTTAGTATACACATTGCATAGATACACTTATTATATGGCATATGTAACCAAAAAGATAAAGGCACATTATAAGCCAAAAATATAGTAAAAATCCCCAAATATAGAACAAAGTTTAAGAATACTAAGTATGATAGTGTAATAACTTATTTTAATTCCCCTGATGCCCAGCCTATACTGGTTAAAAGAACAAGATACTTTAGAAAATACTTGCTATAAAATATTAAATTAAATTTCAGTATTGAAAAAAAGTCTTTATATTTCTCTGTGGACCCAGTATAACAGGTCTCTATCAGTCCTAGATCTGTTGTATTGCTAAATGGAAACTGGTGATTAAAAAACAACCCTGACATACACTGTCATTGTTTTGTTTTTCAGCTAGACCCATAATGGTCAGTAGTGAAAAAGACACATTGCATTGCCTATTTATGACCTTTGATGAAATGTACCTATTGGTTGTTGTGAATTTTAACATGAAATTCTTTGCTTGGGATCTATACAACTTGGTTGTTTAACGTAATAAAATCCTCTTGATATGGATTAAATTCCTTTGCTTATTACTTATTATTGTTCATATGTCATGAAATGGAATTGTAAGCATTTTGGTAAGTGGGCTGAATGACCTCTAAATTTTACTCTAGCCTCTCAGAGGGAACCCCATTATATATAGTAGTCTGATTTCATGTCTTCCTACAATAAAACCAAACTGGAAGAGATATTCTTGCTATCTCATACAACATGACACTAGTGGGCATCTCGCCCCGTGTCCTTGAATTCTTCTGCCTGAGTGAGTGTCACAGAGTGTGTGGAGGTGGGCACACTGGCCAGAGACATGAGGACATGAGCAGACTCTGTACTGATGGTCCAGGTACAACAGGATGGAGTCAGTAGGTAACAATAGTACGCAGGACTGGATCCTTTTTTGTCTTAGTAAAACAAAACTTGTTAACCCTTCTCAACCTCATCTTCTCCTAATGCCTGGTGTTCTGTATTAAATGAAAATGTTTGTTGGGTGGACTGGTCATCTGAACAGATTCTGAGCACAGTCATTACTTGTAATCATGCTGAGAGGCAATGGAGACTGTATGACTGCCCTCTGGGGCTATGACTGCAAGTCTTCATCTCAAAGGACAGAGCTGAACATAACTGGCTTATTATTATTATTTCAAGTTTGCATAAATAAAAAAGCATCGTTATGCATGAGTTGGAGGAAAGCAAAGCTCAAAGTAAATGTATTCATGTATTTCATAAACATTCATGTGTTTCATAAATAGTCAAGGAATCAAATAAAAATAAAACAGCACAACTTGATAGAAACATTATGCTAACTTTTACCCTCACACCAGTTGAAGTGAACTGAAAAAAAAAAAAAAAACCTTTATTTTCTCATATACTGACTTTAGAATCCTAAAATTATACTGGAATTTCTTCAGGAGACCTAACATGCTACAGCATATCCACTTATCTTGATAGATAAAACTATTACAAAATCACTCATGAGACCAGTTGGCTGGTATTTTTTTCTGGCTGTGTTGAACATAATGAATTGATTAAGATTGGGAGTATCTTATTAGTAATGATGAATACCCCAATTGTGCCATTTTAAGAAAACTAGAGAAGAAAAATAATATTGAAAAAAGAAATAAGGCAAACAAGAGATACTAGAGGATATAAGGTAACTAAGCAGAGCTTGAGGGAATAGACCCAGCCTGATTTATTCTTGCCGGGATGACGAATGTAACTTATTAACCTTTATATGGGAAAAATGACCTTGAATCTATTATCTGCTATTATTATATTCCCCTATAAAATAGAAAATGGCATAAAATTCTTGATATCCACATAAATACATGCAAAACTATAAAGACTGCTTTTACACACTTTGCATATTCATAGTACAACACTTTTTTAGAATGTCCATTATTTCCCTGCAAAAAGTGGTAGGAAATGTCATGGACTTGTCTGCCCTCTACTAAAGTATTATTGTCTGAAGTTTAGATATCTTAGCATAGCACAAATACAATTGTCCTAAAAATATATTGTTACCCACCAAAACATGAATACCCAACAACTTTTACAGTAAGACCACTTAATACTTAATCATGTGCATTCAACATCTTACCTCAATGACATTACTGGATAATTTCCTTTCATATTTCACCCATCATGCATGTTGCATTGAATAGTTAACTCTTCTTGAATAGTTAACAATGATACAGTTTTAAAATGTGTAATTACTAACATTATTTATAATAATTCTTTTGGGTGCTTCTGCCGTTTAGAATTCTACATTGAAGAGCTTCTAATGTTTTATATATCCCGTTATCTGGATGTGGTGGGTACAGGAAGGCTAAACCAAGAACAGAGAAATTATATGTGGTGCTTTGAGACATCAAAATGACATTCTGTGCAACTGATTGCAACAGATTTATGCAAAATCATCCTGAAGAGTCATGAATCCTAGGCCAGTAGAACTGACCTGTTATTTGATAGAAGAAGTGGTGATTTGTGGAAGCTTAGGAAAAGAACAGTCTCTAGGACAAATGGTGGTGGTGTTCATCCAAGTGCTCTCCAGGGAAAGAAACCCAGCCAAATGCCTGTGAATATTGCAACTCCAGAAACAAGGACATTCGCTAAGTGAACATAGATTTGGGGGACCACTGCCAACAAACATCAGTGTTTCTAGGTCCCTTATAGTGAGTTCCTGTTCTTGGATTGATATGTCAAGTTACGATAACCTGACCGCTTTAAATGCTGAATTATTTTAATGCTCCTGATTTTGATTCCAGGCTCACCAAGCAGCCATGTAATTAGGATCACAAATGTCTACTTTAAAGAGAGGGAAATGGCCTAGCTGTGTGGCTATGACCTATTGCTGTGATATTCATTTTATTACAAATGAATAAAGTAACTTCTGGCTCTAAGTAGTTTTGGCAGAACAATTTGTTAAAATATTAATTTTATTCTCTTCTCCCTATATTTTCCTCTTCTCCATATTTCAGAAGGTAGTGACACTTTGTAATTCCTTACCTCCCGATTTTGGCAGTACACAAAGGAACTTACAGTTAGTGGTTTTTCTCATCTTCTGGATAAGCTAAACTGGTCAGACATTATTGGGTGTCCTAGAGAGAAAGGATCTTAGAGACTTAAGAGATTTCTGAAGGAGTTTCCCTGAAGCTGGGGAGAAGAAAATGTCAGAGTTTGAGAAGGTGCAAGACCTCACAGGGAAAAGGTTGCACAGGTGCCCAGGGAGGCTGAATCCTGGGCACTGAAGATTTCCAACCATAACAAAAGCCAAGGTCATTGTTCACGGGATTACCGGTAGTTCAAACCAGACCAATAGTGCCTTTGCAAAGAGTTACTTAGATTGAATTTATTCCAGCCTGCAGGATCATGTGTGTGTGTGTGTGTGTGTGTGTGTGTGTATAGTTAGAGTGGATTTAAAGACCAGAGAGAGGGGGCCTCCCTGTTGGCATAGGGGCTATGCCTCAGCGCTTTCACCACTACACAGAGTTCAATCCCCAGCCAGGGAGGCTGGCCCATATGGTGCAATAGACCTTTCCTGTCTTGCCCCCTGCTCCCTTCAGTAGTGTATATCAGTAGATCCACCTGTTCTGCTCCCCACTCTGTCTCTGGTGATTCCTCTCACCTACCGCACCGCTGACCTGTACCCCAGTTCTTCTACATAAAAATTAAGAAAAAAACTCAGAAAGTAATATATTTTCTTGTCCATCTGAGAGTTGCTGAGATTGTTGTGCATAGCACATCAGTGTCATGAGCTCAACTATTGTGAATTCACACTCAGTCTGCCAGAGAAACAACCCTGTTTACCTTGACCATGTTTCAAGGAACACTTTGGTGAATTTCTGTAATTTCTACCAAACCTTCAAATGTTTAAATGATCACTTCATACAACCTGTAAAAGTTTACTAAATATAAGTCAGTCAGAAAAATCCTTTTGCATTAGGATTTATAAACCTGTCTTCCAGGTTTCTGGGAACTTTTCGGGGAATGAGGCTGATGACTAGAATTGGCAGGAGCTCATCATTCAGAATGGATACTTCCCTCTAATCCCCTTGTCATTAGCTGCATGTGTCTGGTTCACCAAACCCAGAGCCTCTGACCCAGCCTTTTAAGAGAATGAACCTCCTCTTGACTTCTAGTGTGGTGAAAGGTAGCTATTGGCTGTGCTATGCTGGGGGGAGGGGATAGAAATCTGGAGATCTAACTGGTTTTATAAAGACTTTCAAACAATTTTTTTAAAAGATTTACTTATGCATATAAGAACTGGGCTACAGGTGAGAGGTACTGGGGGGCGGTGAGAGGATTCACCAGAGACAGAGTGGGGAACAGAACAGGCAGACTGACTAAAATACACTGCTGAGGGAGCAGCGGGTGAGACAGGAGAGGTCTGCTGTGCCTTGTGGGTCACCTCCCTGGCCGGGGATCAAACTTGTGCTGCAGAGGCTGTGGATATAGCTTCACAGTGCTGTGCTTAACCCCTTGCGCTACCAGGGAGGCCCCCAAGACTTTCAAGCAATCTTTTCTTTCCACTTACATCCCACACTCATTGTAGAGGCACCTGGTCCACAGGCTAACTGTCATGCTTAATGCCTCTGCAGTGAACAGATTTTCATTTCACAGAATTGCTTTTTCTGGCCTCTACACTGGCATTTTGCCATTGTCCTACGTTGAAAGACATAATAAGGAACAGCTCTATGAGGCTTACTATTGCATTTACTGTAGTCAAGCTGATGAGGATGTGGTTCATTACGTCACAGTGTCCTCTTTAGGAGGACAGATAGAAGAAATGCCTCTCAGATCTCAGTACCAGGAATAGATATATTTCTTTTGAGTAAGTGGTTTCGTTTTTGTCTCTTGGACATTGTGAAATTGTATAAATGATCATATTTCCCACTTTGTGCTAGCTACTAAAAAGCTCAGAACCAAATTTTCATCCTATCTTTAGCAATGATGTATACTAGATCTAATATTACTTCTGACTTCATCTTACTTTTTCTACCCTAATTTCCTTTCTCCCTTATTTCCTTCTAATTCGCTTTCTTTACTTTTTTTTTTTTAAATTTTAGTCACTTTAAAATTCAAAATATATAAATCCTTAGAATAAAAGCCAAAGACAAGGCTTTTAACAATAATGAAACGTGAGGCAAAGGCCTTCCACATCTCTGATTTCTGCTTGACAGAGCTACCTGTATTTATATCTTTTAGCTATTTCTTCTGGTGTCTATTCTGATTTTTCTTTTCCTCTGGACCTTTCAGTTTAGGCCTTGTCTCCTAATTTCAATATAATGGAGTGTAGGATTTCACTTTCTAACATCATCCTGTATACACATCCTTCATCTGTAAACATCATTCCATTGTAATGATCATACTTTTAGTTAAACCCATTTTCAGTCTTTACATTATTATGCAATAGAAATATTGTACACAGGGAAGTTGCTTACTGCTCATTTTGTGCTTTATACAATCATTTTGTTTTCTCTAAGGTTAATAATTGTCTTTTTTTAAACCTCTGTTTCTACATAGTAATCATTAATTTCGGCCCCAGCCCTCTGACAGAATTATAAATCTCTCACTCTACCAGTTTTATTTGTTTTCTCACAGATGTCTCTCCTGGCTGGTGTCCAGGCTCTTTTCATCATCCAGGTCCAGTCTGGACTGGTCATTCTCTAGGCCAGCTGTCTGGCTGTCCTTCTGAGACTTCTTTTCTCATCATTTTGGGAATTCCTTCTTCATCTTTCTTTTGTTTGGGCTTGTAGTTTCATAGATCTTATGTTTTCCTCTTGCATTTACTCACTTGGTTTAGTGGAGCTCATCCTGTAAAATCTTCCTGAGAAAAAGGTCATGAAAAGCAATTTTTTAAAGACCTTGCATGTCTGAAAATGTCTTCCTATTAGTAGCACACTTGGATGACAATCTGGGTATGGAATTCTATGTTGGAATTAACTTTCTCATAGAATTTTAAAAGTATTTCCATGTTTCTGTTGAGACGTTTGATTCTAATATAGCTCATGGAACTCAAGTTGCTGTGGATGTGGATGTGGATGTGGGTCATCCTCAGTGATGATAAGGAGGTGGTTAGCAGAAGTGCCTGTACTTCCTTCCTCCAAGTAGATATACAAGCCCATATAGTAATTGTCAGTTTATTGTACATGCTTCATCTTGGAAGATGCCACTCTGTCTTTGCAGGGTATCACCTCCAAAGTGGTATCCCAGTTACATCTTCAAAAGGCCATTTCATCACTCTTAACTAGATGGCTTTGTGTACTAGGTACTAGTATGTGTAGTCATAAAAATAATTGCCACTGTGTGGAGGAATAGAAAGCTATTTTTGGAGTAAAAATTTAAGGATTAACATGGAAAAGAACAGACTGATAGGAAGAGGGTAGGAAAAAGCAGGCTGCTTTTTTCCCCCTCAGGTAAGACCTTATATGTATTAACAGTTGGGTTTATTCTCAGTAAAAAGAAAAAAAAATCACATGAAAGCCAGCACATAACAGGGGAAAAAAGCCTTCATTTTCATTGGAATATGATAATTTCCTAACATCCTGACACGGTTAGTGAAATGTGCATATTTAAACTCAGGGTGTCTTTATCTCTGTGTCAGATGCAGCCTGTGTATGAGCAAAGCAGGAACTTTAGGAAATAAACATCCATCATATGGAAATGCCTGTTTCAGTTGCACACTGCAGATCACTTTGGGGGATAGAAGGCTTTCAAAGGGTGCATTTCTGCTGACTGGTGTTGAAGGGCACAGCTGCTGTCTGTAGTACGCTTTTTCACAGCAATCTCTTTGATATGCTGACTCAGTTTCTGCAGGTCTGTTTTTCCTTTGAGTCCAAACTTTGCTAATTTTCTTCCCTATAAGAAATAGGAAAAATGGATTCCATAGTTGTGTGTCATTATTGTACTTACTCTATTGTGAAAGTGGTTCCTGGGTCCAATAAAAAGATTCTGGATTCTATATCAATCTACCAAACATCATATGTCCTCACATAGTGCTGCTGGCTAAGGCAAGAAAGGCAAAATCACACCCAAAATATTTATTTATTCCAGTCAAGATGAACCACTGCCCCTCCCACTATAATCAGCTTGCCATCAAGTGACTGGTTGGTCTTCTGGAAGAAAGGTGCCATTTTGGTGCCTTAATGTAGGTTTTTTGTGGTGACAGTTTGGATAGAGGGAGGAGTTAATGACTTTCATAGGGAACTATGGGCTGGGATGACTCTAGAGTGCCCTTCTTTTTTCTTTTTTTCTATTTTTTTAACATTATTTATGCATACAAGAACTGGGGTACCGGGCCTCCCCGGTGGCGCAGCGGTTGAGCGCTGGGTTGCGAAGCTGCCTGCAGCCTCTGCAGCACCGGTTCGATCCCGGCTGCTGGGCGAGGGTCCCACATGGCGTGCAGACCTCTCCTGCCACCCGCTGCTCCCCTCAGCAGTGTACTTCAGTCATTCTGCCTATTCTGCTCCCTGCTCTGGCTCTGGTGAATTCTCTTACCCTCCCGCTCTTCTGACTATACCCAGTGCTTGTATAAATAAATAAATAAATAAATAAATAAATATTTTAAAAAAAAGAACTGGGGTACAGGCCAGAGTGGTGGGGGGTGAGAGGATTCACCAGAGACTGAGTGGGGAGCAGAACAGGTGGATTGAATGAAATACACTGCTGAAGGGAGCAGCGGGTGAGACAGGAGAGGTCTTCTTCGCCATGTGGGTTGCTCCCTGGCTGGCTGGGGATTGAACTCGTGCTGCAGTGGCTGCGGACATCTTCATAGATTGCATCTTTTGTTTTATTTTATTTTTTATATTATTTTTAAATTTTTTTTTTAATAGAAGCATGTTTTATTTATTTATTTGTTTGTTTGTTTGTTTTGTTTGTACATGCACTGGGTACAGTCAGAAGCGCGGGAGGGTGAGAGAATTCACCAGAGCCAGAGCAGGGAGCAGAGCAGGCAGAAGGACCGAAGTACACTGCTGAGGGGAGCAGCGGGCGGCAGGAGAGGTCTGCACGCCATGTGGGACCCTCCTCTGGTGGCCAGGGAGCAGCCAGGAATCGAACCGGCGCCGCAGAGGTCACCGGCAGCTTCGCAACCCAGCGCTCAACCGGTGCGCCACCAGGGAGGCCCATATTATTTTTAATTTTATATATTTTTACATCATTTTTCGTTTTTGCACAGTGTATGCATTTTCGCCTTGGTTACAGTACCCATACAATTCCACCCCCGCTTGTTTTGATCCTACTCCCTCCTTCCCCCTCCCCAGTGTGTCTCTGGTTTATAGTTGCTTGTTGATTTTGATTTTGACTTTATTATAATTAGTCTTTTTCCTGATCCCCTATTTAGATTTTCTATCATAGGTTGCATCTTAACCCCTTGCACCTCCAGGGAGGCCCAAGGTACCCTTTCTTGAGGCATGGGATTTTGACCTTTTCATTCTCCCCTTCTCCTACCATTGGTCAGTCATCAGGAGTGGATGACCTCAAGGAGAAAAAAGGAGAAACTCTTCAAATAAAATTAAGAAAATTTAAAGGTATTAATATTGAAATAAAAGATAATTAGTAAGAAAATAAAAAGGAGAAGGGGAAGATTGGGGAATGTCACCAGAGGACAGAATCAGATAAATGTCAGCTGTTCCCTTTCTGTGAGTGTATTTGCTACTGTCCAGTCATCTGTGTCAGCATATCTCTGTAGCTGCCCTGACAAGCCAACTTCTGTCCCAGTCTGTCTCAGTCCTGGTATCTACTCCCTGTGATAGCAAATAAACCTGCTTTTGGCTTTTGACCCAGCTGGTTATCATAGTGACTGTCAGTCACTGCTTTCTTTCTGGCTTTATTGTATCAGGTTTTGTTCTTTGTGTGTTGGGGTAACTCTGCTGAAATTGCTTTGTAGCCCTTCCTCAGTTGTCAGCTCTCTTCATTTGTATACCACACACCCACCTCCTACTCCATCAACTTCTGGCTCTTCACATAGTTTGGGGTGACAGACCATCTTCTCAAAGTAGCCTTGCTCTGGACATTTTTTTTTAAAGATTTATTTATTTATACATACAAGAACTGGGGCACAGGCCAGAGGTGCGGTGGGTAGAGGATTTACCAGAGACAGAGTGGGGAGCAGAACAGGCAGAACGACTGAAACACACTGCTGAGGGGAGCAGCAGTTGAATCAGGAGAGGTCTCCTGCACCATAGGGGCCATCTCCCTGGCTGGGGATCGAACTCACACTGCGGTGCCTGCAAACAGCTTCACATGCTGTGTCCCAACCCCTTGCGCCACCAGGGAGGCCCCTCTGGACATTGTTTTTTGGACCAGAGGTGGATACATGGCCACAAGAGAAACAGCTTGAGATTTATGCACTCTGGCTTAAAACATTAACAACAACAACAAACTAAAGCCAGTGTTGGAGCTGGCAATGTATCAGTCAGAGTCTAATCAGGAAACCAGAAACCACTCTCGATATGTTAATCAGAAAAGATTTAATTGAGGGAGTTTGTGACATAGCTGTTGGAAAGCTGGAAAAGTAAAAAAAGAAGGAGCTAGGAAAATCATTCTATTTTAAGTATCAGCTACATGCCTCTAAGACTGGGAGAACAAAAAGTGAGGCAGTGAAATGAAAATCCTCCCAAGCTGCTACTGCTGTACAGGCTAGGACTGCAGGGTGGCTGGAGGTGGGGTGAGATGACACCCAAATAGTTCTCAGACCTCAGTGTGGCATCAGGAAGGATTCTTGAAGTATGGAGAAAGTTGCCCTGATTCATAGTTTTTGTGCATTGAAGTCCAGCTGTTCTTGGTTTCCATCTTTAGATCAAGTGAAATTGCTTATTATAGTCTAAAATCTGCCCTCTCCCCCCTGAGCTATCTCAGAGGTCTCTGAGTCTTACAAACAGAAAAGTCCCCTTCTCCTCTACCCCCCGTCAAGACATCCATTGCCTCTCAGTAGTCTTTAGTCTAGGCCTCTTCCTCCACCTCTTCACCATGCTGACGCTGAACAGGTTCTTCAATCAGTTGAACTGCCCAAGAGTTGTCATCATTGCTGCTGTATGACATTACGATGTTTACAAATCCAGGAAAGAGTTCTGCAACATTATCTTTTTTCTCCCAGAGCACTAACGTTTTACATGCTTCCTTTCATGTATATTTTGCAATTATTTTGTCAGACTCTAGTCTATAAAACTCTTAATACCCCATAACTAACATTGCATTAAATCTGTGAATGGAAAGTATTACCATATGATTTATTTAGTCTTTCCAGTTATGAGTAGGGATAGTTCTCTAGTCTGATTTCCTTTTACTGTGTCATTAGGTTTTGGAGTTTTCTTTTTTGTTCTTGTTAGGTTGACATGAAAGTATTTAATAGGAATTTGAAGTCTTGGTTGGGAATGGGATGCTTTTTTATACTTTCATGTCTGGCTATTGATTATAACAACTGTTTTTATACCTGTTTGATTTCTGCTGACCATTTGAAGAAATAAAGAATTATCCAGTGCCAGAGAGGGTGTTTAGTTGAGGTGGATTTGCATTGCCTGTTTGCTCATGTTTGTTTCTCTTGTGGACAGTGTTTGAGTAGTGCCTGGCCCTTCTGAGCCCTGTGGGTGGTGTACCTTTACGTTTTCCTCTATGAATAAGCCAAGTTAATTGACCTGTGCTCGAACCAAATCCATGTCCTTAAACCCTCTGAAGGCACAGACAGTACAGACCTTTGCTTTCAACAGCTCTCATTTCTAATAATTAGAGCTGTCTGAGCTGCTTTGGGAGATATTGATTTCTATGCTATTAAAGAGTGAAACGGCCAATTATTTGAGGGCTGATTACAGATTTCCAAGCAACGGATTGAAGGTTGGTCTAAGTAATGTCTTAGAAATATGACTTGCTTTGAAAATTACACAGGTGTTATATATTCAATATAGGAAATGTAAAAATGTACATTTTTAAAAAAATAATATTCATAGTCTTATACTTAGAGATAATCACTATTATTTTTTCTTCCAAATGATTTTCTATGTCTGATGTGTATTATTATACAAGTAAACATGCGCTCTATATATTTCCTAGTTTCTGAGATGTACTCTTCCACATTTTAACATTTCTAGAATTTAGATGAAATTTTATAATGTATGATTAAATTCAAAAAGTGTTTCTCATCTCCCCCACCTCAAAATGCTATAATTAAATGTAGGTATGCTATCTTAAAATTGAGATCTTTTAAAAATTAAACTTTCTATTATCAGGTAATTACAATTTCACATGTAGCTGTAACAAATAATACAGAACGATCCCTTGTACCTTATTTATCCGGTGTGATGCTTAATTTTATGTGTCAACTTTACTGGCCAAAGGATGATCAGATAACTGGCAAAACATTATTTCTGGTCTTGTCTGTGAGCATGTTTCTAGAAAAGATAAGGATTTGAATCAGTAGCCTGAGTAAAGCTCACCTTCCAAAGCAGCTGGGCAGGGCCTCCCCGGTGGCGCAGCGGTTGAGCGCTGGGTTGCGAAGCTGCCCGCAGCCTCTGCAGCGCCGGTTCGATTCCTGGCTGCTCCCCGGCCACCAGAGGAGGGTCCCACATGGTGCGCAGACCTCTCCTGCCGCCCGCTGCTCCCCTCAGCAGTGTACCTCGGTCCTTCTGCCTGCTCTGCTCCCTGCTCTGGCTCTGGTGAATTCTCTCACCCTCCCGCGCTTCTGACTGTACCCAGTGCATGTATAAACAAAAAAACAAATGAACAAACAAATAAATAAATAAATAAAACATGCCTCTATAAAAAAAAAAAAAAACAAAGCAGCTGGGCATCATCCAGTCAGTTGAGGGCCTGAATAGAGCAGAAAGGTGGAGGAAAAGTGAATTTGCTTTCTTTACTTAAACTGAGACATTCTTTTTTCTGCCTTTGCACATCAGATCTCCCGGTTCTTGGGCCTTTGGACTTGAACTGAGATTTATGCCATCATGTGGGTCTGCTACTCCTAAGCTGCCTTTTCGGCCACCATTTTGTTACCTATAGCTCTAAATTCTAAGCAAGGTCAAAATGACCCATTCAGTTAGGTACAGGAACCCAACCCTGCAAGGTGCCTTTCAGATCAAACAAGAGCACAAAGCTGGATCATGCTGGGAAGGCTATGCATCAAGAGGTATATCAAGGAACGCTGGGGGTGGGGGCGAGGCCCCAATGTATAATAAGGGACCCCAGAAGCTGATCAGTGCAATGCCTTGTTGATAAGAATGAAACCATGGTTGGAGAACTAGAGCTTCAACTCAATTACAATACCAAGTCATCAAGCACATGAAAAGTGCCTGAAGGGCAGACTTTCACCCCAATACTATAGATGACAGACCACCTTTTCTAGTTTCACCCCTCCCTTTTCTCTTTGTCCTCCTTCTCTTAAATAATGCTGCTAAAGCTGTATAATTCTTTTTCTTTTTTAATTTTAAAGATTGATCTATCTATACATACAAGAACTGGGGTACAGGTCAGAATTGTGGGTGTGTGTGTGAGAGGATTCACCAAAGACAAAGTGGAGAACAGAACAGGCAGATCTACTGAAATATACTGCTGAGGGGAGCAGTGGGCAAGACAGGAGAGGTCCACTGCACCATGTGGGCAACTCCCTGGCCGGGGGTCGAACTTGTGCTTCAGTGACTGTGAATAGTTTCATAGGCTGCGTCCTAACCCCTTGCACCACCAGGGAGGCCCTATAATTCTTGTATTGTTACAGGGCAGGAAGAGGGGTACCCCAGACCCAGCAAACCTGCCTGCTCTAAAGAGCTTCTGCCATCCGCCACATCAACACAAAACATATGAGACTTTAAAGAAAAGGAACTTTAATACAATTAGGAAACAATTCAGGAAAGGCAAAGAATATAGTTTCTAAATCAAGCACCCAAAGTTACCTGTCCCTTCGTGGGTAAAATTCCACCCACACAGGATTGGCCCAGAGCAAGGCCCAAAAGCCTGTCACAAGTCTAAAGCATCTTCCAGTGGGGACCCACAGAAAAGGATCAGAAACAACCAGACAAGTCTGGGAGGAAAAGAGCAAAATCAAAATCAAGACCAAAAAACGCCATTGTCACCTCCCCACAAATCTCTAACCCACATCTGTTTCAACCAGTCCACGACCAAAAGGCAAGCGCAGTTTCTTCACATGTCTCTTTGCTCCATGTGCCTCCTCCAGGTCTCCTTCTGGCTCCATCCTTCTTCCTTCCTTCTCCGTCTCCTCTGCAGCTTCTTCTTCTCCCAGCTCAGCTCCACCCTCCTTTTCAGGAAACCTGGAACCTCTCCCTTTCCTGGGGACCACCCTGTTACAGGATCAATAAAAAAGGGCCAGGATCTTGCTCTTCAGCAGCATTCTGCATTAGGTAGCCTGCTCCATGTCTCCCATTTCTTTATCAGTGTGGCGTTGTCCAATGCAACACCATCAGCCCTTGTTTCTCAAACCTTTGAACTTGAACCAAACTACATCACAGGGTTTTTTTGTTTTTATAGCTTGCAGATGACAGATTATGGAACTTCTCTGCCTCCATAATCACATGAGCCAATGCCTATAATAAATCTCTTTTCTTAAAATATATTTATTTATTTATGCATACAAGAGCTGGGGTATACGCCAGAGATGCAGGGGGTGAGAAGATTCACCAGAGACAGAGTGGGGAGCAGAACAGGCAGACTGACTGAAATACACTGCTGAGGGGAGCAGTGGGGAGACAGGAGAGGTCTGCCTCGCCATGTGGGTTGCTCCCTGGCTGGCCAGGGATTGAAGTTGTGTTGCAGAGGCTGAGGATTGCTTCATAGTGCGGTGCTTGACCCCTTGCGCCACCAGGGAGGCCCAATAAATCTCTTATAGCTACCTTAAGGTCTACAGATCCAGTTGGCTCTGTTTCTCTGGAGAACCCTGACTAATAAACCCAGTTTCCCCCACTGGTAACATCTTGCAAAACTCTAGTCTAGTATGATAACCAGGATATTAACATTGATACAGGACATTTCCATCACAAGGATCCCCAGTGTTTCCCTCTGTTCTCCTCACTGTCCCCTGCCCCCATCAACCTCAGGCAGGCACCTATTTGTTCATCAATAACAATAATTTTGTTATTTCAAGAATGTTTTATAAATGGAATCATACAACATGTAGATATTTTTGACTTTTTTTTTTCCTTCAGCATATTCTCTGGCAATTGGTCCCGGTTTGCATGATCAATAATGTGTTCTCTCTCTTTTTTGGTCTCTCTCTTTATTGAACGGACGACCTTGATTTATTTAACTGTCACCCACTGAAGTACGTCTGAGTTTCCAGCTTTTGGCAATTACAAATAAAATCACTATGAACATTCACATACAGACCTGTCTTCATTTCTCTGGGATAAATGCCCAGGATTGCAATTTCTGGGTTGTATGGGGATTGCATGTTCAGTTTTTTTTTTGTTGTTTGTTTTTATATCCAAAGGGCAGGCTTATTATAAAAAGGAAAAGAAAAGAATGTTTGTACAGATACAAATGGGCAGAAAGAGGATCTGCTGCATGTTTAGTTTTAAAGAAATTGTCAGTTATCCAGTGTCTGTACCATTTTATAGTCCCACCAGCAATGTGTACATGATTTGGTTTTGCTGCATCCTTGCCAGTATTTTGTGTTATTTTTTATTTTAGCCATTCTATTAGGTATGTGTCAGAATTTCCTTAATAGTTTTAGTACTTTTCAAATGATCTATTTCATATTGGGTAAGTTCTGTTAGTGTTTTTCAAGGAATTGGTCCGTTTCATCTAAGTTGTAAAATTTACATGGGTAGAATTATTTTTAGTATTCTTTTCAATTTCATTGACTTCTATTCTTTATTTCCTTTGGCTTTGGGTTTATTTTTCTTTTTCTAGTTTCTTGATTGGGAGCTTAGATTATTGATCTGAGACTTTTTTACCCTAAGATGTACACTTAGTGCTATACATTTCCCTGAAAGAGATATTTTATATTGCCTAGGAAAGTCTTAGTGTATCTGCCAGGTTGATACCTCCCTACTAAGGAATTTAATTCAGCAAATATTTATGGTGTGTGACATCCTTCATATATAACAGGGGACACAGTAGATAAAGATGCTTATCTTTGTGGAGCTTACATTCTAGCAGAGGGAGACATGCAATAAATAATAAGCATAATTCATATAGTATGTTAGGAAGTGGTAAGTACAGAAACAGAAGTGCTTTGGGGTAAGAGAGAATAGATTGGTGGAGAATTATATTAAATACTACAGTAGTTATTGTACTGCATATAATACTACAGTTGCAGTATTGAGTAAGTTAGCCAGACCTTCTGGAAAAAGTAAGATTTGAGTAAAGATCAAAAGCAATTCATCAAGCCAGGATCTGTAAGATGTGTGATGAGGCAGCTAGGGCAAAGGCCTGGTGGTGAGAGCATGCCTGAAATATCTGAGGAAAAGCAAGAAGGCCGGTAGAGTGAGCAATGGGAAAGTGGTAAAGATGAGGTCTGAGCAAAATGGGGCTAAACTTTTGATTCTTGTTCACAGTGAAATGGGAAGGCACTGAGTGTAAAACAAAGGAACAACATGACCTAATTTAGGTATTCAAAGAATAACTCTGACTGCTTCTCTGGGACCAGGCTATGTGTTAGTAGCAGTCTCCTGCAGTAGTGCAAGGGGAGGCCGTGTAACTTGGGGGCAGAGTAGCTTAGGAATGGTGAGTAGGGATTACTTTCTAAAGTTTTGAGAATAGAACTAGTAGGGTTTCTTTATCAGTTGGACTTGGGGTGTCAGAAAAAAGTGAAGCATCTGGACAACTGCCTTGATATAAATCTTTAAACATAGGCATCCACCTCCAATGCCATATACCTCCTCCATTTACTACCCTGCCCACAGTTCGTCAGACAGTGGTAGGCATAGGTAATCAGTAGGCTGGGCATTAGACTACAGGGTGTCCTAGCATGAGAATTTTGTCCAAATAAATGATAATTAACTCTGTCAATGATTTTTTTCTTTCAAGAAACAGAACTGGAGAGACAAAAAAAGAAAAACCCCATCAGCAAGAGCAGAAACTAAGACAGAAAGAAAGCAGTATTCAGACTTTCTGAGTAAGCAGAAACCATGAATAAACAAGAACCCTGAGCAAACAAAAGCCACTAGACAGCAAAAAGACACTCAGAGTAATGACAAGTGATAGAAGATAGCCAAGAAAACATTAGATTCTTAGGAGAGAGAGTCAATGGCCAGGCTGGGATGCAAGGTCCACCCTGGAGCCAAGGTGGAGCGAGCTCCTGTGTGACGGAGCAGGAGAATGGTGCTAGCAGGCGGTGTCTACAGGTGTGCATCAGCGCTGAGTTCAGATGGAATCAGTACTGTGGATGCCGCAATCACACAGGAGCCAAAATTAGGAGGGTGCAAGGAAGCCAGAGAAAGCAGAGGAAACCAGTCTGCTGAGAAAAGCAGAAAAGTGTAGCAGACGCTCGGAGAGAAGCCTGGATGGCAGATGATGCAGCCACGTGAGAGATGGAGCTGTTTCTAATCTTCCTGTTTCAGTCCCATCCCAGAGGGGCCTGACTGTGCTGACCCCTGCACTTTAATGCCCCTGAAGATTGCCATCTGTTTCTGTGCAGAGCAGCTCCTTTTCTATTTGTATTGGAGTGAGCATTTTTATGCATTGGGGATAAAGATGGTACATTTGACTGGAAGTTTCTTGCTATCTACTTATCTTTCAGGATGGAGCATGGCAGACAAGGTACAAAAGGTGGAAAATATAAATGGTTAGTGTGAAGAAGAACAAACTGGAACCACCCAAGGCATTTTGCGTAACTTCTCTCATTTCACCTGTAGTATGAAGGAGGTCACTGATGAGACTCCTAAAGGGGAAAGACTGTCCATCCTCATTAGTTACAGATTCTGTATTTGCAGATTTGCAAACTCACAAAAACTTATTCATAACCACAAATCAATACTCTTAGAGTTCTCAAGGTCATTTTGAAGACATGAGCAGAGTGGTGAAACACTTGAGTTGTCAATATGCACGTTCCCAGCTGAGGTAAGCAATGCTCTGCCTTCTTGTTTCAGCTCTGATACTGTAAACAAGTTTCCCTTTTGCAGTCTTTTTAGTGCCACATGTTTTGCACATTTTTGTGCTGCTTGTTGGTGATTTTGCTATTTAAAATGGCCCCTAAGAACCAAATAAGACATCAGTGCAAAAAATAATAACAGTACAAAACACAATAAAGCAAAAACAGACAATTATAAACCAGAGACATCCTGCAGGGGAGGCAGAGGGAGAGGGATCAGAGGGAGGAAGGGAGGAGCACAGGGGACTGTGGTGATGGTACATGGGTGCCTTGGGGAAGGAAATTCTATGGGGACTCAATCTGAGGGGGTGGGGGAAAGCAAATATTATCTAAAAAAATTTAAAAAGATAAATGTTAAAGTAAAAAAATAAAATAAAAAATAAATGGCTTCCAAATACAATGTTGAAGGACTGTCTAGTGTTCCTAAGCACAGCAGGCTGTGCTTACAGAGAAAATATATGTGTTAGATATATTTTGTTCAGGCATGCAAGCTTGGGACTATGAGATTAATGTTAATGAGTCAATAACAAATATTAAATAAAGTGCATTTAAACAGAAACACAAACAATGAGTTTTAAGTATTGATGGTTGACAAAAATGTTGTGATTAGGGGTTCCAGGAATTTAACTTTATATTTCCCTTAGGAGTAATAGTTTAGTATATGCTTATTCAGCATGCACAGAGACTTTATAGAACATAACTATCATGAAAGACAAGAATCAGCTGTAACAGCTCCAGGATCAGGCAATCTGTAGAAAGTGGAGTGTCCAGCTCCAAAGTCATACCTCTTTAATTCTGGATGCCTGTGCTCTTTCCTTCCTTCCAGAAAAGAAAGAAAATGCTGCTGCTTAGCTTCCAGTATTCCTTCTACTGCATAATGCTGCCTTCACTACAACTTCACCAGCACTAGTGTGGGAAATGAACAGGTATGAAGCAACTTTGAAAGATGGAACACCAGCTATGTGAAGGCTGGGATAGAGATGTGTAACACATTTGCCATCACTCAGCGCTTAAATATATGTGGCAGGTATTGATAATCTATTATAGCTCCTTTTTGTGCTTAAGCCTAGATGGAGTTTCACAATCTTTCTCAACACAAAACTGTTAGTCAGAATTGGCATCTAAGATGAAACATTTATCTTCTTTACATGATCACCTGCGTCCTAAGATTAGGCAAACACTTGAAGTATCTCAGTTGCTGGCTTTCAGGAACTTCAGAGTTTAAGCAAATCAGTCTGTTTCAAATCCTTGACCTTTGTGGTAGCTCTGAGTATCTAGCTAACTCTGCTTTGGAAAGATTTTTCTGGATTCTTTTGTATAAAACTTTGCTCTTGAAAGATTCCTTTCCTTCTCAACTTTGAATGGTCTACCCCTAAAACAAGGGCTTAGAGTTGGTACTCAGTGAAGTTTGTTGAATGAATGCCTGAGGACCTAGCTTGACACGAATCTTCCCCAAGGAGAAATAACTCTGATGTAGACCAGTGACAGAAAGGAAACATGAAAGGCACAAAGTAGGACCAGCATGTTAGGGGATAGAGTTTTCAGAGGAAATACTCAAGAGATTATAAATATAAGCTGAACTGGAGCAACATCCTGTTGGATTGCTTAGCTTCTTTTCTCTTTATGTTCTCGCTTCCCATGATTTACATCTTTATGGTGGTAAATTGGATCTGGAAATCTCAACCAGGAATAGAGTGGAGTCGTTAGAGCGAGGAGGCATGAGGGACACTGCTTGAGCTGGGAGCTAGTTTTGACTCTGAACTAAAGGTCTCCAACCTTCAGTTTCTAGACCTGCTGGGCCCCAGTGCTGCTCATTCTCACATATGGGGTCAGTCCTCTCACCCTTTATCTGCCTATTCCAGCTCCTTTTCCTCAACCCAGACTCCTTTCCCCTTTTTCTCTCTTCTATCAAGCACAGCAGATGGGATCTTAGAGAAAATAGGGATGAGGGCGTGCAAGGTGAGACTAGGAAAAGATTCATGGGAGCCTACGGGGGGAATGTTGCTTTGGAGTTAATATAGCATGGGAGTCAGATTAGATTAGATCTTTTTTTTTTTTAAAGATTTATTTATTTATTTATGCAAGCACTGGGTACAGTTAGAAGCGCGGGAGGGTGAGAGAATTCACCAGAGCCAGAGCAGGGAACAGAACAGGCAGACTGATGAAGTACACTGCTGAGGGGAGCAGCGGGCGGCAGGAGAGGTCTATGCACCATGTGGGACCCTCGCCCGGTGGCCAGGGATCGAACTGGCGCCACAGAGGCTGCGGGCAGCTTCACAGCCCAGCGCTCAACCGCTGCACCATGGGGGTGGCCCAGATTAGATTAAATCTTGTGAGGTTTCTGAACCATGTTAGTTATTATTGGAAGTAATTTTTCAGTCAAAATCTCTGCCCTGTGTTGGGAAAACTACAAGAAACCTGAGCTTCCTAACCCGCAGCTAGATCTGTAGAATGAGTGCAATACTTTAGGCAGCAGGACGTGGTGACAAAGTACATAAGACGTGGGCTTTAGAGTCAGATGGTGTTGGGTTACCTCTTACTGACTCTGTGATTTAGGGCAGCTTTTTTTAAATCACTCTGGATTTCAGTTCTTTCACTTATTTAGTTCTGTCAGATGCCTTACATATAAGGTAAATGTATGTATCTGATGGATTCATGATGGGTAAAAGAAATGAGGTCTATAAAGTTTTTATGATGTATGCGTAGGAAACTCAAATGGCTTTTACGGTTGTCATTAGTAATATGATCGTCTTGTGGTATTTACTTGCACATGATGAGGTATTTCCTTTTCTTCTTATCTCTGAGAATGAAAGCAACATGGACTGAGATGAAGACAGGTACTGGTAGGGTCATGTGAGTATGTGTCTAGGAAGCAGTCCTGATAGTGTATGTGTCAAGAAGCCTGCAGGATTCCCCAGTAGAGACTATAATGGGGGCTCTGGAGACCGTTAGTTCCCAAGATTATAGGGTGATTAACTAGGAAAAGCATGAAAGACTTACTTTGGGAAAGTTTGCTTCCATTTCTGCCCTGACTCTGCAGCCCTGTGGGTAAGAAGGGGTCATCATCAACTTAACCGAGAAATGAACCAATAAACTGGACTGCTATTAAGTTACTGTAAACCTTAACACATTTGGTTTAACCCCCCCTCCCAGTTTCTGGGATGTTTAGATTCTCACTAAATGCATACCCCCTCCCCCACCACTGCCCGAATATTATTCCAGTGTTTGCCCCTCATGCATTGTGTTAGTTTTCCAATGCTGGTCTAACAACTCATCGTTTACTTGTGTAATGTTATAGTTTTGGAGGTCAGAAGACCAAAGCAGGTCTCATTGGACCAAAATCAAGATATCTGCAGAGCTGTGTTCCTTTGTAGAGGCTTTGGTGGGAACTATTGGTTCCTTATTTTTTATGGCTTCTAGGGATCTCCTGTATTTCTTGGCTCATGGCTTCCTTCTGTCTTTAAAACCACATCAAGTCACCCAAACCTATCATCACATTTCCTTCTTGTGTTATTTACTGGCTCTTCTGCTTCTCATTCCACATTTAAGAACCCCTGTGTGTTTACATTGGGCCCACCTGAATAATGCATTATAACCTCCTTATATGAAGGGCAGCTAGTTGGCAACCTTAATTCCATTTTCAACCCTTGCCGTAATTCTAATATTACAAGACATTCTCCCTTGCCAGAAAGCACCACATATTCATATATTCCAGCAGTTAGGCTGTGGATGTTTGGGGGCCAATCTTCTGCCTTTAACAACCATTATTCATTGTGAACTATTCTCTCATTCTAGAATTAGGACAGAAACCAGTGCACTCCCTCAGATATTGGGCTTGAGCCATGGTGTCTAAGAATCACTTTCTGAGGAATTGGTCTCTGTTTGACCCAATTGGCCCTTTAAATAAAGTGACCCATGATGCCTTACACTGAGTATGAGGGTGATCTGACTGCTCTGCCCAAACAGGTGGGTAGGAGAAGCTAGTCTTTATTTCTTCAACAATCTTTAGATTCCTTGTTACGATAGCTGGGTTGATAGGTTCAATTTTTCTTTGATGAGTATTTTCAAACACAAGAAGTCTGTCTGTTCATTTATGTCAAAGCCTTATCTGATAGTACTTTCATTAACTCGATTAATGCCTGAGGCAGTTTACACAGTCTACAAAATCATTAACTGCCAGTTCCTAAATCTACCTAGAGGTGACCTGTACTTTTTTAGACACATGTATAAAGACACACTTATATACATACACAGTGATCAGTGTGGTGGTAAAAAGGTGTTACACAAATGTTAAAGGTGTATTAGGAGAAGGATTAGAAGGAAGGGAGCTAACATTTATTGCAAAACTGTTCTGTGCCAGGAACTTTGTATTCGTATACTCACTTTAATTTTCATTACCATGAAGGAAAGAAACTTTTATTACCTCCATTTTACAAATGGGAAAATTGTGGCCTAAAAATCACATAGCTATTAAGGTCTCAATGTGTACTATCTAGACTATCTGATTCCAAAACTTTTATTCATTACCTTTTACCAGATCAGCTCTCTCTCTCTTTTTTTTTTTTTAGGAAGGGAACATTTTAATATTACAAGACAAAATATTATCATCTTGTACATCTCTAAAGAAATCATGTTTCTGTCACCAGACCAGCTCTTAAAATAAGACAAATGGAGCAGAATATGGATGATCACACTGAGATTTGTGGAACTAGCCTTAGAGTTCCACAGAGTCATCCAGGAACTCCTCACACAGGAGTGAAGGTACTTGGTAAGAGGCAAGCAGAATGGGCGTCCTGCCCACCTTCAATCAGACCAGTTCTGCTGTTATCACTTTTCCATATTGGGATGCAATGTAATATCGCAAAAGGAAAAAGATGGAGTATAGCACTAACATAACCTCCTGAGGGTCATTTTAGCCTTTTGAATGTCTAGACTGGAATCTAACCCTACAGCCCTGTGATTCTGGGACATTTGTCATAGTTGTCCTCAGTTGATTGAGCAGTTCTTCCAGTGTCTTGGTTATTCACTGAATGTGCCTCAGGAACTTTGGTAGAGGTGGTGCTCTCTAGAACAAAATGGTCACTTCAGGTAGTGAGTGATGCAGGGGTTATTGAGATAGAGAAGAGGCAAGTTTCCCTCAGACACTTATCTGCACTGTAGACAGAATGTATGCTGATGAAGAGGGGAAGTCAGATTCCTGTTGGAGATGGTGCTGATCAAGCCCTAGACAGCGGAAGTTGCTACAGAAAAGGAAGCTCTCACGCTGATGATGAATGGGGTAAGGAGAGGTACACAGATCTTTTGAGAATCATTACTTGTAGGGACTATATATATGATTAGGATATTAATATCCTCCATTCTGAGACTCTACTGCACTTGTCACTGATTGGCTCACAGTGAGTCAATATGATACTCTCAAAGCAAGCAGAGTCCCATTAAAGTATCACTTATTTAAATTAAAGGAGATAACAACTTCGAAAATCTAAAGTCAGCATCTCATAAGCTACAATGTCTGAGTGAGTCACCATTTAACAAAGACAACAAGTACAACGAAGTCCAGATCTTCTCTTCATTTTAAGAGCATGCTTAATCTCTGCTGCCCTGAGTTACTTAGTCATCCATCAGGAAAGAATATTCAAAGAATACCCAACATTTATTGATGGACCACTTTAATCCTTACAATAATGAACTTGTATAACTCAAAAATCTCAAAATGTCCTCTCAAATCCATCTTACCCCACTTCTGTAGTAACAAGGTTCCCAGTTCTTAGCTGTGCACAAGGCTGCCTAGAGCGTCCCAGCCTCCCTTGCTATCAGGTGTGACCATGCGACTACATTCTTACCAGTGATACAAGCAGAAGGGGTGTATGGCAGCTTCAGTTTTCCTCAGAAGACATGCCCTTTGTCTCTTCTTCATCCTCCTGTCCTCCATCCTGCTTCCTGGATGCAATGGATGCTCCTCTGGTCACCAGCTTGGACCATAACGGGGAGGCCCATGCCTGAGAATGAGGGGCAGTGAGATGAGCCTGGGCACCTGAGGATAGAGGAGAGCAGCTCTGGATTTTCTACCTCAGCACTTTGCTGTGAGTGAAAAATGAACTATGTCATTTTAAACCATTTATAGCATGTTTCTTGCTCACAGCCAATACTAATGCAAACTGATATACCCTATGTGTTAGCAACTATATTATTCCAGTGTTTCAAATGAGGAAATTGCAACTTTGTCAGATTAAATCACTTTCCCAAATCACCCACTCTGCAGGAGTCAGAATTCGAACCCTGATTTTTGCCAAAGTCCATGTGCTTTCTTCCTTCTAAGTATTCACTTTCAGGTGAACCCTAGGTGGGTGATAGTTTTTGCCTTATGTGGCTGGCAAGAGATTTTCAGCAAGGCCCTCTCACAGTGTCTAGTCATGAATGTACTGCTTCCACTTTGCTCCTCTGTCATCTTTCAAAAATAAAATTTATGAGCCACAAGGGTCATGGTGAGACTCAATTACATTTTACCCTGATAGTCTTGGGATGTTATAGCACCTGCCAGGGGTCTGACTTGCATGAAGATTCTTAGTCCTTCTAGGAGAAATGGTAAAAAAGGAGACCCTAGAGTGATAGGTGGTTGATACCTTGAGCAAAGAGGGAATGAATAAGTAGGCTCTGATCCTAGGAGGAAGACAGAGGTCTGGTGGTAGAAAATCAGAGAACTGACTTGAAGTGACAGTGGGGTGACGGTGAGCAGTGAGAGGGCATATCCATCTTATTAGAGACACAAATCAGATTGATGAGGGAGTCTGAAGTAGATGCTGTTACCAGGTGATCTCAGCACAAACTGTAAATAATGAAAAGGGCTATCTGTGGTGTGATTAAATAATACTAGCTCTGGTCATGGTGATCAAGGCTGGGAGATGGGGGAGGCAAATTGGCAGCACCGGCAGAAATAATGGAGCAAATGGACACTCTACTCTTGAATGCACACATCTCCATCAAGTGTCGAGTCAGAACTATTGGTGGATAATGGCTGGTGGCTGAATTATTTGCAGACCTTGTAAAGACATGGCTGGGGCACATCTGACAACATAGTCCTTAGAAACTGGGAGGGGACATTAAAAATTTATATTTTATAAATGACATTAAAGTTCAGATATTGTCAATTCCACATACATGAGATACAATTCTTAGAAACAGAAAGTAGAGCAGTGGTTACAGGTCTGGAGCGAGGGGGGGAATGGGAAGTTGTTTAGTGGGTACAGAGCTCTGGTTTGGGACGATGAAAAAGATAGTGGTGATGTTGCACTACAATCTGAATGTACCTGATGCCACTGAACTACTATATATTTTAAAATGGTTGCAACAGTAAATTTTGTTATTTTTATCTTACTACGCAAAAAATATGTTTAATTATGCAGCCATACATTTCCCCCCCCTCCCTCTACCTCCCATTGAGGAGAAGGAGCTCCAGGGAACCTAGCACTGTAGCTAGAAATCCTGTACTATTATCTCTGTTCTGCATTTAACTGCTTCTGATTCTAGACATTGTCCATTTGGGATCATTCCTTGTTCCTCAGACTTAATGAAGATTTAGCTTCTGAGGCTCAACTGCAGATATATATTCCTAAGGTATATTTGCTCTTCCCCTCTATCAAATATATCCCAGCTGCTCTGGGAAACTCTGTACCCTTGTTCCCCAAAGCTGTTTCCACCTCCAGGGTCACGCTTCTGCTTATGGCCCTGCCTGGCCTAATCTAACTCTCCTCAAGGGCAAATCAGATAACCTAATCATCTAGACCCACACCACTGTCTCCTTTTACTCACCCCCTATACTCCAGAACTAGAGCATTTATCATCTACACACCATCTTGTGACACCCCCAGGGGGGGCGGGGGTGATAAGAGCTGAGGTCATGGCTAACCAGGCCGCCCTGGGGATAAGAAAACAGAATATCAGACAGACCAACCCCAGCATCCACATAGACTAGCAGAGAGGCCCATGAGTGGGCAGCAACTCACATGGCCAGACTGAGGGTCAGGGAGCTCTGGCAACAGAACCCACAGACCATTTTATTTCTTGATTTTGCTTTCTTTCCCTCTAGAACACAGATGAGAGCTGACGCCTCCCTGATCAGTGAGAGCTTGATGATATTGCCTCAATTACCTGACTCCACAATGTAGAATAACATAGCTTTCCCTAGCTTTTTGGGAATTTTCAGAGGTTTATGCTCTTTTGAACCTCTCCGCCTCTGTGCTTCTGAATTCAATTGTGTTAGCTCTAATTTGCCCTTAGTCAGCTCAAAAGGAAAATTGAGTTCTTTCACGAGTTACTCGTATCCAAAACACCTGTTTTACAGATGGGGCAACTGGAGAGGTTAAGTAACATGTGATGAACATTTATAATTTGGGGGACTTTTTTATTAGACTTTGGTGGTGGTGGGGGATGCTGTTACGTTTTACAGTGCTCAGTCCTCTGTAATCTTGCATAACTGGACCACCCCATTCTTTATCTACCCTAAATTTACCCATCCCAGAAGGCCTCTGAATTTCATATTCTTCTTTCCTTTTACACAGAAAGGATTTCCACTCTCATATTCAAGCAGTTATCAGAATATTTCTTCTCAAGCAGTTAATTCTTCTCTAATAAGAACCCTACTACTAATCTTTAACATAATACAATTTTCTCTATAGTTACACTTGCCTAGTTTTATATTTTCTAAAATCAGCCAAACCAAATATTTTCAAAATAAAAACTCTCAGACTCACTCAGAGTAAAATTAAAAATTTAAACACCCAAAGTCAGACCTCACATGAAAGCACTTCCTGTATTTAACCCACATGGATACCCTCTTTCTCCAACCTCCATGGATCATGCAGCAATTCCTTAACTTGCCCATGCATATACTTGTCACCTGGGGATCTTTGGGACACAATTCTTACCCAAGCTACAGGGGTTCTAATTTAGTAGATGAAGGTGGGGCCTAGGACTCTGCATCCTAAAATTCCTTAATTATTATTTAGGAACACTAATTGCATTGGCTTCATTTCAAAGGCTCAGTAGCCACATGTGGCTAGTATCTGCCATGCCAGATAGCGAATTTACAGAACATTTCTATCACTCCTGAAGTTCCAGCGAATGGCACTCATCTAGGCCATGTGCTGCCTATGACACTTACTGTATTGTTTATTAGCAAATGTCACTTTGCCCACCATCATTCTTCTACCTTCCAGACTCTTACCATGCCATCTGCACTATCATACCCTAGCAAGAAAACTCTCCTATAGCCTAAGCACCTTCTCTGTTCTCTCTGTATCTTGGCCTCAACTTACTTCAGGGCCAGGATAGTGTAGGGTCAGGACAGGACACATTGCAGGTTTTCTGATCCAGCAGACTGGGTAAAGGAGGAGAGAGTCCCGGAGACCTCAGCGGGTTTTCAGGCTTTTATTGGGGTTCACCAGGCATATGGCAGGCAAGGGTGCTGGGGGGCCAGGAGGTTGGTAGTCTTCCCAGCCCCCAGCAAATCCTCATTCTATCTGGGCTCTCTGGTGTTTTCTCTGCTTCTCTGCCCTTCTGTTTGTTCTGCTGCTTCTTGGCTTCTGCTGGCATCCCCGTGACACCGACCTTAAAAAGCATAGTCTCAGCCCAGGTGAATCCCATCTGCCTATGCCCACACCCTATTCCAGGTGCCCGCCATCAGGCATGCATTCAGGGCCGCAAGGAGCCATCATCTATCCTGATGGCGGGAGGGCAGAAAAGCCTGACATTTTCTGCAGATAGGATGTTGAGGTTCTCTTTGCCCCTAGTACGTGTTTCTACACTCTTGTGAAAGACTCAGCCATTTAGAGCCTAGTGCTATTGCTATTATTTTTCTCACCATTTTTACAGTCTTACTATCAGCCTTCCACTCCTTCATTGAAGACTTTTACACCTGGCTCACAATATCCTTGTTTACCTCAAACCTTGCTGTTGTGACCTGCTCACCTCCAGCTAAGAATAAGAACTAACTCTTGTTATGTGCCAGTCACTGGTCTAAGAAATCAGCATGTTATATATTCACTCATGTGATTCTATGACAGCCCTAAAAGATAGGTCACTTATCGTTATCTCCATTTTACAGATGAGGAAGCAGTTAAATAATCTGCTGGTGGTTGTGCCTCCGTCAAGTAGTGAAGGATGCATCTACACTAGGCACTCATCCATTCTAAATTTTCTCCTAGTGATGTTCTTTCATTCAGCCTCAGTTATCTACTTCTACAGCTATCTCATGAACTCTGCCATCACCTCTACGTGTGTCATCTTCTAATCACTATGTCAGGCATCCCACCCTCTGACCACTTCTCTCTCCCTCCATGGGTCAATGAAAACACCTGTAAAAGTAAAGGAAATAATAGCAACATTTATATAGTCCAGTGTTAATTCATTTATTGCTACAACAATTCTGTGACAACAGCAGGTATTAGTATCGTTTCACAGATAAGGAAATTGAAACACAGAGAGGTTAAGTTACTTGCTGAATGTCATGTAGCTCATTGATGACAGAGTCAAAGTTTGAATGTAGTCAGGTTACCTACTAGGTTCAGTATGTAAACCTGGAGTCATGGGGAAAATCATTATCTTCTGGGGATTTTTTTCCCCCAAATTACCCACGATTACCCACCCTTTCCAAAAGTCTGTTTTGAAAGAGCCACTCATGGTTTGTCTCATATTGAGAACCACACATTCAGTCACTTCAGCAGCCCCCCCGACCTGTTATTCTGTTGGGTCCACAGCCATGGTCAGAACTGCTTCTCCCAAACAGGTCAGGGCTGGGCCTGAGAGCAGAGGTGTCCTGCCCAGCATGGATGAATGAAAAAAGCATGCAGTATCGATAGTGGAGGAACTGTGTATGGCAGCAGGGATGGACAGACTCCTCAATGCCTATGTAGCACTTGGTGAGTTGTTTTTTCTCATGTCCATCTGACTCCATCTGGTTTCCAGGGAGAAGATCAACTGCTGAGCTGTGGGTTGTGCAGGGCAGCAGTTTGCTCCTCACTAACATGATGGCTTCTAAGATGAGTTGAGAGCTGGAGGAGAAAAGGAGAGCAAAGACAGTGTTCTTGGCATAGATCCAGGGGAAAGGCAGTCTGGCTGAAACAGTTCAGTGCCCTTGGCGAGGAAGAGCAATCTACGTAAACAGGAAGTAAAAAGGTTGGGGGGAGAGGGCAGTGGTTAGTCGGTGAGAACAGAGCTGACACCAGATGGGTGTAAGTGGTTACATGCAAAAGAGATATGATGCAGGCCCAGACTTCACATGTTAACTGTCTCTCGTCGGAGGCCTAGTTTCGCTAGCATATCTGTGCTGTCGGGATAAGTCTTTGAGCACCTGCCTTTCTTGCCAGTTGTCAGGTAGATTTATTTGATCTCAATAGTCTAAACATTCTGAGAGGATGGGATTATTATTTCCACACTTTTAGGTGAGGCAACTAACTTAGATATTGTTGCTTTGTCCCAATTCATTTGCATTAGACCATTACACAACACTTTTGAAAACTATCTCCTCTCTGAAAAAAATAAAAGTGGCTATGAGACTTAACCTATTAGATAGCATATAAGTTTTCTAAGGTTGCCATAACAAATTTCCACAACCCTACTTTTCTTATCATTCTTGAGGCCAGAAATCTAAAATCAAGGTATCAGTAGGGCTACATTCCTTCTGAAAAAGGCTCTAGGGGAGAATGTTTTTTTGCCTCTTCCTGCTCTAGACATTCTTTAGCTGTGACTGCATAACTGCAGTCTCCTTCATCTTCACGTGGCCTTTCCTTTTTGTCCATGTCTTCTTCTCTCTGTCTCCTACAAGGATACTTATTACTAGATTTATAGTCACCTTCATAATCTAGGGTGAGCTCATCTCAATATCCTTAACTTAATTGTAGCTTCATAGACCCTTTTCCCAAATATGGTAATATTCCCAAGATCAAGTATTAGGACATGGACATATATTTTGGGGCCACCATTCAAACAGTTACAGGGGGTATCATTATTAAAATATAAATGAAGATTTTTTTAGTATCTTAATAACCATGGAATAAGAGAGAGGGACATATCTTGAGTAGAGTTCTCATGGCCAGATCTCTATTCTTTAAAATAATAAACTTTTTTGAAATGCTAGGCCCGCCGATTGCCCCTACCTATATTTCAAAGCCACAGGGTTATTGGAATTTCAGGGCAAGGCCAGAGTGTATTATGAAGGTAAATATTTTTAAAATGTCCTCCAAGTGAGAGTGACATACTTTCCTCCCACAATGCACATATACACAGCCACCCATAATTGAGATTTACTTCTCTGAGAGAATCCTGTTACTAGTGTGATGGGTAAAGGAGATTTCCAAGGTATGTCAATTGTGTGTTGAAGAAAGAGAAAGAAAAATCTAATAACAGTAGTGATCATGGAGGCTAAAAGTTGGATTGAGGTTCTTTTTTTTTTTAAAGATTTATTTATTTATGCATATAAGAACTGGGGTACAGGCCAGAGCTGCGGGGCAGTGAGAGACTTCGCCAGAGACAGAGTGGGGAACAGAACAGATAGACTGACTGAAATACACTGCTGAGGGGAGAAGCAGGTGAGACAGGAGAGGTCTGTTGCGCCACGTGGGTAGCTCCCTGGCTGGTCGGGGATCGAACTTATGCTGCAGAGGATTTGGATAGCTTCATAGTGCTGTGCTTAACCCCTTTCACCACCAGGGATGCCGTGGATTGAGGTTCTTAACAAAATCCAAGGAGCAGGGCTGGGAGGAAGGGACTAATTACTACTGCAAGAGAGTGGTACCCTTGTCCATGTAATCTGTCTGAAATATAAATATGATCCTGTCACTCTGCTTGAGATTTTGTCTCCCCATGAAGATGGGGTGATTCCAGATTCCTTAACAGAGTGGGGAACAGAGGACTTTGTAAGCTGGCTACGAAACTTACAAGGCCGGCCTACTTTTTGAAGACTCGTCTCTCACTCTCCCTCAAAGGACTGTCTTCTCCTGTTATACCCAAATGCTTGCAATTTCCCAAACAAATCATGTCTTTTCTTGTTTTTCTAACTCTAAACATGCTGTTCTTTCTGCTTGGAATGGTCTTCTCTGCCTGGGAATGCTTAGTGACCCCTCAAGATCAGTTTTCCTACCACCTCATCTGCAATCCTTCATTAGCCAGGCTCCTCATTCCCTTCCATGAGTTGGCACCTCCTTCTACTGTGATTCCAAGTCACTCTGTTCATGAGAACTGCTTGCCTGTGTCCTGTATAACTTCCCTTCAGTACTTTGAGAACTTTTAGAAAGAGCAATGTCATATTCATCTGTGAATGTGAATCCCAGTGCCTGATAGATGTTCAGTAAAAGTTTGCTAAAAAATGAAAGGTCTGTGTCATCATAGCTTCAAGTCTGAGACACTTGTTTTGGTGAGACACTTCATGCTGGTGGGATCCAGGCTTTCAATCTTTGTAAACCTGTCTGGCTGGGGCCACAGACAGAGAAGAGCAAAGTGACAGATCTGGAAATATGTCTGAAAGAGGCATAAACAAAGGAATTGCAGGAAACAGAGTGAGGCTATCCCTATGAAGGGCATGATGGGAGTGAGTTAAGATAGATTGGGAAACCTCAGTCCATTTCACCACTGTTACCCTGAAGACTACTAATGTGGGGGTTTCCCATCAATATCAGTGACAATACATCAGAAGGGGTGGGCATGAGAGATGCGCTACAACTAGAAACTGTCAGTATTGCTACCAGTGTGCTATGTAGTTACGGGATGAATTGAGGAAAAGAGGACAAACAGAAGCATTGGTAAGTGACCCTTTAAGAAATTTCTGAACAAGAGAAGAGGAATTTGATGTTGGGTCCATTGGCTGGTGTGCATGTATTGGTACCTGCTTAACTGATTCTGAGGAAAGTGAATCATACTGCCCAGCCCTGGCATTTGTTCAGACCATCTGATTCATAGGCTGACAACAGCTGTTGAGCTCTTCTTAAAATGATGTTGGGTAACCTTTGCATCAGTTGGCCCAAGCAGCACAGTGTAGCGGGTAGCAATCCAGCGCCTAAATTCAGACTGCACACCAGCTTTATTGGTGGTTTAACTTCGATGTGTCTCAATTTCATCTTTAGTAAAATGGGAATGATACTAACAGTCCATGCCTCATAAGGTTGCCTTTAAGATGCAGTGGGTTACTTAAAACCGTAAGAGTGATCAATGGCCCTTACCCATTATTATAACTATGGGGGCAAGTATAAATATTATGTGAGGTAGTAGATGTGTTAACTCACCTCACTGTAGTTAATTATTTCACAACATATGTGTATCAAGTCATCCAGTTGTACACCTTAAAACTTACATGTCCTGTGTCAGTTGTATCTCAATAAAGCTGGGTGGGTGGAGGAGACAATGAAAGAACCATCTTTTGAACTAAAATAATAATAATGATCTATTATATGGGACTATATAGGACCTGCATTAATCAAGACTCAGTTGCAAATGACAGAAACCCAATTCAGACTAGCTTAAGCAAAAAAGGAGGCTCTAATGTCTTCTCTACTTGAAAATACAAAACCAGCGTTGGATATACCAGCTTCAATACAGCTGGCTTCAGGGGCTCAAAATGACATTTTGGGGACTTGTCTTCTTTTTATCTTTCAGCTGTTTTCTTCTGTGCCAGTTTTATTCTCAGGCAGTTTCCTCTTGTTGAAGAAAAATGGCCATTGGCGGTCAATATCAGATTTGCATTTCTTCAACTTAACAGCCATAGTAGAAGGATCCAGTAACTTTTATAACAGCCTGCGTGAAACTGGAGGGGATTATGCTAAGCAAAGTAAGTCAGAGGAGAAAGACAAAGACTGGGTGGTGTCACATATGTGGAATATAGAGAAACAAAACAAGGGGTCAGATAAACTAAACCTATAACAATCCCTAGAAACTTGATTGTTGAATTGAGGCTGGGGGGTAGTGAGGGGAGTTGGAAGTAGGAAGGGAAGAGAGTAAGGTGAGAAGAGGCCAGAGGGCACAATGGACTATGGTGGAGAACTTTCAGTGACTTGGTGGGTGTGGGGTGGTAACATACAACTGAAGGGTGTGATTCTGTACCTCTAAATCATATACGGTATTGTAAACCAATGTTATCTCAAATACATTTTTTTAAATAAAAATAAATAATTGACAATTATAAAAATAAATAAAATCAAGTAAAAAAAAGAAAAGAAGAAAGGAGTCAGGGAAAATTCTGGCCCTGATTCTCATTGCCCCTGATTGAATTATATACTTCTTCCTTAATCAAACACTGTCTCTGTTTGGCTAGGTCTGGACCACGTCCCTACCACTGAGTGAGTAAAAGGGCCTTTCCACAAAGGCCGATTCAAATGTGGTTACTGAAAGAAAAGCAAGGAGACAGATAGGAACAGATTCAGGTTTTGTGGAGCATGAAGCTTTATAAATTTGGCCCTTTCTTTAATGAAATTACAAAATTTGTAATTTTGTAATAGGTAGGAGTGTGATTTTTATTTAGAATGAGAAAAAAAATCACAATAAATTACTGGACTCTTGGAGATTTTGGTCCTTTCCTTCTAAGTCTAATTAGGCAATTTACCAGAAGTCTTCTATTGAATAGACTGTAATGTGGCTTCCTTTCCTCATCCAGAACACTCCATGGCTCCTAATATTGTCTACAACTTCCAGGGCCTCATGCATACAAGGGGTTCTGGAGCTCAAGTTTTGTTAACTTTATAATAAATATGCCTCTGGACACAGGCAAGTGAAAAGAACAGATTTCTATTTTTTTAAATAGCAAATTCCTTGTTGTAAAGAATGGCAATCTGGACATATATCTGAATAATTGTGCAGGCCACCACATCTGGGGAACCTGGGGTCTTGGCAGAACAAGTGATCATCATTTTGTACTTTGTGGCACCGGCCAAACGCAGCTGGATTTTTGCTACACTGATTTTAACAGCTCTGCACTCACGTAATTCAGTGCTTTAAAAGGCCATGTTTTATTTGGCACTAATGCTTTCAACAAACTTGCAGAGACCGTTGGCCCCAGCAGTCAAAAGCTGAACCTGTCCCGCCGCAGCTCCTGGCTGTGTCCTAGATTCCTCTTTCTTTTTCTCCTTCTCCTCCTCCACCTTTTTGTCCACCTTTTCTCTTCTTCCTTCTTTTTCTCCACTATTTTTTCTTCTTTCCTGTCTTCCTGATTGTTTTGACAGATCTTTGAGTTCAGACAGTACATCACACATAAGGCCTAAATTATGAGCAAATTCCACTGACGTCAGGCCATTTGTACATTCAGTGGACTTGGCTCGATTTTTGGCATCACTAAGCTGTGTCCATTGGAGACGCAGACAAGTGCCTTCGGGGCAACAGAGGCACTCCAGATGGTGGTGTTCAGATAGGCTCCCCAGTACTCTGCCTCCCATCTGGGCCAGCTCTCTGAATGCCACGGGCCACTCTCAGCACATCCCCGCAGCTGCTGTTGACTCTTGGAAGGAACGCAGCAAACATACTGTGACTTATCAGGGAAAACCTGCAGATGATTAACTCTGGGCCCATTATATGCTGCATTTCCACCCAAGTGGACTCCAGGCTGGGGGTAAAAGCAGGGGAGGAGAGAAGGCAGACAGAGTGGAACACCAGGAGTTTGGCAATAATTGTAAGTGTTTTCTCCAGCAAGAGAGACACATCAGTAGGAGGGAAAAAAAAAAACAACATTTAGAGATAGACAAACATAAGTTCAGGTTCCTGCTATTTCACTCATTACCTGTGTGAACTTGATAGATTTTGGTAGCTATCTGCCAAGTATTCTTTCCCACACTCCTGCTGGAAACAGCAGCCTCTTCCTTTGGGGCACTCCTTTCCTGCTCCATACGGTCTGAGGGTTCTGTCCTCCAACCCCCCCTAAACGGTCCTCTATCCTATTGGTTGGTGATTGGGCCCAGCGGTGCCAATATATTGTCACAGCCTCCTGGCCATTAGCAAATAAGCACATGGTTTATGCCATCCTGGTGAGTTTTCAAAATTTCTAAATTGAGCAAAGCTATGTAGAATGTTAATATACTTCACAACTCCAGAATGAAGGGAGAAGTAACTGTCACCGTAGCTGAGTGAAATAGAGTAATCTAAAGCTAAAAATGTATTCTACTTCTCCAAATCACTCCCATGGCTACCTGGATTTATGGGAGCAATGTGGGATTACACATATGTGAATTTTCCCGGTGGCTGTGGGTTTTCCTTTCAAGGGTAAACTCCACTCCCTTTTTCCTTTTTAACCATATTCCTCACAGACTTTTCTAAAATGTTTTGCATACATTTCTTATTTTTAAAATGGGAGATGCTACATTTAAATACCTTCATGTAACCTCTTCTGGACAGCTCAAGGTTATCGAAATAAGAATCAATTAATAGGTTGTATGATAATATGATTTGGCCCCTCCCATTTTTTTTTTTTTAAAGACTGCCCCACCTTATGCTTCCTAACTCCTTCCTGTTCACTCAAGCACTCTGGAAACACCCTAGACAAGCTCCCAACAAGAATGAGCTTCAGGGACCCTGGACTCATTCACAGCCAAAGCTAGGTTTCCCTTCCTGTCCTGATGTTCTTGCATTCCTCTGACTCCTGAACTTCTGTTTGCTTCCTGCTTTTAGTGCAGCAGTTTCTTCTCAGATCTCACCTGTGATACAGTTGCTCTGTGGCTGACCTTTGGTTCTCTTCCTCATATGCCATTCTGCCTCTGCCCTTGGGCCTATTCTACCTCCAGCTGGCATTTGCACTAAGCCAAACTAGGGTCCCATGACAAGGAATCAGATGTTAGTTTTTCTGTCTCCTTTCACGTAGTTAAATGGACTGGGGTCATTTTGTAGGGACAGCCAACCTTACATACCACCATAACCCCCAGAGTGAGATTTGAAATAGCTGGGGGTGGGGAGTATGTTACAGAAGATATTTGTACTCTGCAGAGGGCATATTGTAGTTGGACAGTACAGGTGTCAGTTCTCTGAGGAGTGTCAATTAACATTTTACATTGCATTACAGATGCTTTTTTTTTTTTTTACAATTGTCCAGTTTCCAAGCTTACTTAGGCTCCCTTGTTGTTTACCCAGCTACCTTTCTCTTGTTCTTTCCCTGCTAATCCAGGAGCCAAGGCCACGTAGGTTAGGCCGCCTTTTTTCTGTTTCAACAGGTCCTTCTCTTCATCTCCATAAAGATGATTTAAGAGGTAAAACATAAAAATGTACATATATGTGTATACATATATATACAGGTAGAGGATCTTATTCTTCTCAAGGGCTAAAGGGAGCTAAAATGTTACTATCATTCTACAGAGAGCACCCGAGAACCCAGCCTCTGATATGTGTGCAGAAACCTCCCCTTTCTTTCCTTCTTCCTCCTGCTTACCTTATGTCCTATCCTGTTCACCTTGGCTCTCTGATTTCCCACATACTTGAATAAGATGGTCCTTAACCCTAGTCACATTGGAATCATCCAGAGGGCTTTTAAAAAATATTGATGTCCTAGCCCAAACACAACCACCCTCCTTTTTGCTCCTTCCTTGGGCATTCTAGCTCCCTGTTTCTTCTTTGAATATGTCAGATACCATCTTGCCCCAGGACTTTTGACTTGCTGTTTTTTCCCCACCTAGAATTCTCTTTGTCCAGATTTCTGCATGACTTACTTCTCCACATCTTTCCAGTGTTTATCTGACACCTTTTCTTTGAGAGATACCTGCAACTGTTTGAAATTTAAAGTTAAAATAAAATATTCTTTCCATTTTTATTGCTTGCTTTTCCTTGTAGTGGTTATGACCATTTACCACACCATACATTTCCCTTTTTGTTTTTGTTTTCCTGCACTGGGATGTGAGCAACATTAGGACAGATATTCTAACCTAGTTTTGTTTATTGCCCTGTCTTCTATGTGTAAAACAGTCTTGGCACATAGTAAATACTCAAGAAACATTTGTTGAATGAATGACTGAATGAATGGATAAAGGCCTGCAATCTCCTTCTCTTATCTCAGGTTCAGATTAAATACCTTCCTGACCCTTCTACCTAAAGTAGCCAGTCTCATCCTAGTTATTCTTCATAATATCAGCATGTTTTATTTTTTCATGGTACTCATTATTATCTGAAATAATTCTATTTATTGCTTCTTTTCTGTCCCTTCCCTCCTCCACTAGAATGTAGGCTCTAGAGACCTGAGACATTGACACATAGTAGGTTGTCAATAAATATTCAGTAAGTAAATGAAAAGTTGTGCTAAAGGATTCATATGGATTATCTCACCTCCTCCTCATATTAGCCCTCACTAAACAGTATCATTAGAGTCCCCTTAGTTCAAAGGACAAAACTGAGGTTTTTGGTTTTTTTTTTAGAAGTATCTTATTTACTTCCCACAAGTGCATCAACAGCTAAGATCACAAAACAGATACTTGATATGGAAAGGCTCCTTTATCAAAAGCAGAGTAATCCAGATCAACACAGTTATGCAGCACCTGCTAAGTTCAAAGCTCTATGTGGTGGATACAAAACTCAATAAACAATCTCCATCTACAAGGTAAAGTAAGGGAGATTCGAGTATCTCAAATCAAACAGAGGTTTTAAAGAGCTTGTGTAGCTTGAAAATGGTAGAACACAGATTTGAACACAGGTTGTTTGACCCCAGAACTCATTCTGCAGTTTATTTAACTTCTTAGAGCCTTCAGATTTAGTTTACAAGAGAAAAGATATATATGATTCATTCATTGCCCAAGCTTACTTGATTATAGAATCATCTTTTCTTTTGTGAAATATCCCTATAGTTTTTTGGATACATTTTAGAAATGCTGCCATAAAGTTTCTAGCTCATTTGATTGGGAAATTGATGAAGCTGTATTTATAGGTTAGTAACAGGGCTCCATTGTAACCCCATGAGGCCTAATACTAGGGATGTAGTGGGATGTGCAATAGTCTTTTCAATGGGAAAGCAAAGGCAGTTCAGAGTTACTGCCAAAAAAGTAATAGAGGAGGAAGAAGTTCCAGGGAGAGAGAGGGGAGGAAGAGAGAGGAAAAGACAGACAAAAATTCTAGTAAGAAAGGGTAAAAATGTACATTTCTTTCAGCAACATCTGTAACTGTTCAGTATATGGGCCTGAGTAAACAGAGCAGCAGAAATTTAAATTTGGCCTCTAACCCAGGAACCTGCAGATCCTCAATGGGCAAGTAGACATTGGGATTATCTACTCAAGATCTCTTTTCTTTCTTTTTCTAGTAGAACTCCATGTTTCCTCTTGTAATTCACCCTGCTTCTTTAAATCAGTCATTCTCTTTACTTGTGGAAGGTGTAAAAATGAATAGGTCACCCTTTGCAGTTCAAATCAGTGGGATATCAAGGCAAATCTACTTAAAGCCTTCTGGAAAAGGTTTGCTTATTCATGGAAAAGAGACACATAGAAGGAAGTATTGTGTTTGATGTGATGGGTGGGACTGGATAAAGCTAACATTAACAATGAGAAAAATGGGAGAACAGAAAAATGGGAAGAACCATCACTTACCCAGCCTCCACATCTGGGCTTCTTATGTGAAAGAATAAACATTTCTTTCTTGCTTTTTTTTTTTTTAATATTTAAATATTTATTTATTTATTTATTTATCTATTTATTTATTTATTTATTTACACAAGCACTGGGTACAGTCAGAAGCATGGGAGGGTGAGATAATTCACCAGAGCCAGAACAGAGAGCAGAGCAGGCAGACTGACGAAGTACACTGCTGAGGGGAGCAGCGGGCAGCAGGAGAGGTCTGTGCGCCATGTGGGACCCTCGCCCGGTGGCCAGGGATCCAACTGGCACTGCAGAGGCTGTGGGCAGCTTCGCAACCCAGTGCTCAAACGCTGCGCCACCGGGGAGGCCCGAGAATAAACGTTTCTTATTACTAAAGTCATTTTTAAAAAATTCTGTTATTTGTAGCCAACACATTTCAATTGATACACATAGAAGCTAGGACTCCATACATCCCCCCTCCATGTATTTTTGCAGGTCAGAGTCTGAACATTTGAAAGGAAAACTGCAGCAGTGAGGAAGGCCAAATGAAGAGATTCCGTTCTTCTTCAAATCAAAGACATTAATGGGTTCAGAAAATTCATGGCGCAGGGAAGGGGGAGAGTATTCAGTTTTGTATTTCATTCATGTCTAGATGAAGGCACCTATGTGTCAATGCAAAAAATAATTTAGTGTACCTTTCACCCAATATTTAGTAAATATTTGTTTAGTATTTATTTAATGAGATTGAGACTACCAGATTTTCTCTTAATTGAAATTGTAGATCTCCTTATCTTTGAAAGAAGAGCTTTATTACATATATTGACTATAACATGATATCTTTTACTTATTTGGAATTGTTTTCCATAGTGCAATATTAGATTCTAGTTGCGATCGATGTTATTTAAGAGTACATATATCTGGGCCTCCCCTGGTGGTGCAGCAGTTGAGCACTGGGCTGCGAAGCTGCCTGCAGCCTCTGCAGCGCCAGTTCGATCCCAGGCCACCGGTGAGGGTCCCACATGGCCCGACAGACCTCTCCTGCCACGCCTTGCTGCTCCCCTCAGCAGTGTATTTCGTGAGTCTGCCTGTTCTGTTCCCCGCTCTGGCTCTGGTGAATTCTCTCACCCTCCTGCGCTTCTGATTGTACCCAGTGCTTGTATAAATAAATAAATAAATAAATCTTAAAAAAAAAAAAAAGAGTACATATATCTTACATGCATATAATTATCATGGGCTGAAGAAATGTACAAAGGTGTTTTCTTTCTGGCTTTCCTTTCCATTTTTGTATAGTTCTTATTATTCTCTGTTTAATTTTCATATGTGCTTTTATTTTTTAATCCAGTATCTTGGGAGGTATATTAAAGGGATTAAATTTTAGATAAGGAAGTAAACCACCATTTCCTGTGAATAGAACTATGGCATGCATTATTTGGTTTCAGAATTTCATCTATGGCTGTCTGTTTCAGGTAGTTGTCAGTGGACTGTTTCAGGAATCAGGGGCTGTGCCTCAGCTACGCGTGCAGTTTTCATAGGGTGTTGCAAAAGAGATGGATTGGTTGCCAGCTCAAGAGTACTGCCTAAATTGGCAAAAGTGGAACTCATGTTGGAAACAGATATGAAGGGAGCAGCTGTCAAATCAGTGGTGTAATACTAAAGATTTCCAAACTATGGTGGCTGAGGATTTTTAGGGACTCTTCTTGTTCCTAAACTAGCTTCTCATCTGCTTAAATGCCCAGCTATGGGATTGTCCCTCAGTCTTTTTTCTTTTTTTTTTTTTTAAAGATTTATTTATTTATTTATACAAGCACTGGGTATAGTCAGAAGTGTGGGAGGGTGAGAGAATTCACCAGAGCCAGAGCAGGGAGCAGAACAGGCAGACAGACAGAGGACACTGCTGAGGGAGAGCAGCGGGCATGGCAGGAGAGGTCTGCGTGCCATGTGGAACCCTCGTCGGCGACCGGGGATCAAGCCGGCGCTGCAGAGGCTGTAGGCAATCTCGCAGCCGAGCGCTCAACCGCTGCACCACCGGGTAGGCCCTGTCCCTGAGTCTAGTTCAGTAGACCTGAGACATTCAGGAGAGGAGAAGAGTAGAAAATGGGCCGGTGGTGGGATGGGGGCAGAGGTGAACACAGTGGCCTGTAGTGGAGGACTATTGGTGCTTTGGTGATGAGAAAACTATGGTGACCACACCTGAGGGTAGAAATCATATATTGTAAAAAAAAATAAACAAGGATGTTAAAACCAAAATTTTTAAAAATTCCACTTAACACCTGTAATGTCTGTTCTCCCTTCACTTTAAAACATAAGGTTAGCTGTCTGTGCTCTTTCCTGAGAGCCTTTAGGTATAGTTTAGAGAAGATATAGACCCTGTCAGACTCATCTGTTGCATTGCTGATAACTCTGGGGAATGGAAACTCAATAAAAGTAGTACAGAGAATTTCTCCTTGGCCAGAAAATCTTGTCTACGTGATCCCTTTAGGAAAGTCAGACAGTGTCTAACTTCAGCATACTTATAGATGCCCCACAGAGTGAAAGCAAGCAGTCCTACCCCTCAATCCGTGAACTTGCTCAGGTAACAAGTCCAAGACCACACATTTAGGAAGTGGAAAAATGAGACTGAAAATCCAATTAGCTTCACACATGAGTGAAAACCCAGTGAAAGGTTTGCTGTTAGAAAAAGATATTCTCATCCCCAATTGTCACTATTCTCCACCTTTCATTTCTACCCAGAATTTAGTAAAGCCTCTTACTGTATGTGTGGAGCACTGGTTCCCAACTACAGATGCAAGACTTTAGGCTTCACACCCACCAGAGCACAATCAGCTGACTTCACCTGTCAAGGTTGTGGTTCTGCTGAATTGAGACTTGTCTCATGGGTTTTTTTTTGTCCCATCATTTGTGGCATGTCCCTCTGTCGCTTCCTTTTCAGTTTTTATGGGTTGGTATAAGGAGCTTTTTTCTTCTCTCCACAGACTGGCTTTGTGTTACAATTACAAATTGCAGGCTATAATCCAAGGTTATTGGCCTGGACTCCTTAGCTGTCTACTGCTTCAGACTGTTGCCTCTGCACCTGTTCAGATGAGCAGAGCGCTAGTGCCGGCAGGGGGTAGGAGACAGGAGCTGGGTGGTGGGGTACTGTGAGGTGGCTGCTAGTACACTCTAATACGAGTTCAAGTCTTCTTAGGTATGGTGGGTACTTGAGTTAGATGGGTGGTGGGGAGGGATAAACAGGGATGCCCCCAAGTTAAAACACCCTAAGTAATCTTGTGCTAGCTTCAGTTATAGCTCTCAGTGGTGGCTCAGCTCTGTCATATTGGTTCTGCAACCAGTCAATAGATACAGAACCAGAGAGAGCTATGGTTAGCATAGTCTCACAGTGGGGTTTGTTCCTTTTACCTTTTGATTGCAGAACCAGTGCTCTGGGGACACTTGCTCCTGATGCTGAGTTCAAGATGCTTTGAACTCTGGTTAATGGCATTTTACTATTTAGCTGTTATCTCAGCTTTGGCCCCAGGTGGGTGTGAAGTCAGGGGTGTCACATAACATGGCCACAAGGTACAGAGAATGGCCACTTCCTTCTTTTTTTGCAATTTAGAGAGTTTAGTCTCTTCTGTATGGAGACACAGATGAGCCTATCTAGACCACCTCACGAGTTGGGGTTCCAGCTATTCACATCTAGGTGTCCCAGACTCAAGCCGACAACCACCACCTTGCAAACCCTGTGTGGGCAGTCACCAGGACTTTCCACTGCTCTCAACATCCCCTACAGGGCTGCAGACTGTTTCACTCTAACTCTGGGTGCCTAGTTGCTGTCCACCAGTACAGGATCTGTGTTGATAGCACTGATCTACAACTCTGGCATTCTGTCACAGGTCTCTGCACCACTACCCTGTAATTCTCCAGAGGTAGACCCTCCGTCCTGCACACCGATTTTACGTATGCCCCCTCTTCGGTGCAGTCCACAGGTTCTAAAGTCCCTGATGTGGGCCAGAGTCTTTCAGTCAACAGCAGCAGAGAAGCTCTATTTAGTAGCCACCCTCCTTCTCTTAGGTTGCACTGTGCAGGAAATGCTACAAGTACACTTAAAAATTGTATTTTTTCCTACTCCCCTCTACTGCGTTGTCCATCTTGAAGGGTTCAGTAGTTATCTATTCATCATCAGGCACCATTGTCTTTATTTATGCCTGATTTAGTTGTCAATATGTGGAGGTGAACTTGGTGTCCTCACTCTTATGCCATCTTTCCAGACCCCCTTTCCTGGGTTTTCTAGAGAATCAAACACAAGAGTGTGTGCTGACTTCTCAAGAGAAAGTTAAGCATCAGTCTTCTTTTCCCCTCATAATCAAGCCCATAAGCTATATTCCCATCAGCAGAGCTATGGAACTAATGCTTTTCTTTGTATTTATGAGATATTTCTACATGCTGATTTCAAATTCATAATTTTAGCGACCTATTTTTTGTCATTACATCGCTGCATTTTGAGTAAATATTTAAAGTTTGTTTCTTGCATTTGTAGTAAATGCAGTGGAGCAGTCTAGGTCCAATAAGAATTTAATTGAGGACAAAAATTTGCTGCTTTTAGCATGCCTAATAATTTCCATCTTTTGTCTCACTTGAAAAAATGTATTACCGTTTTGTGTTTATGCCTCCCATTTATTTTTATAAAATTAATTCAAGCAAAATATTCAAATCACCAATGCTTTATAGATAATAAAACTAGCCGGACAAAACAGAACCAATAACTGACAATACCATCATAAAAACTTTATTAATCAGCAAATGCTTGAGAATTCCAATTTAGGCATAGAAAAAGTGACTTTTGAGGGTCAAAGGACAGTGTCAGGGTCTTGGTCAGCTGTATGTCATAGTACCTAGAAACATACCATTCATAAAATGCTTGCTTAGGGAATGGATTCCATGCCTGGAAAGTATAGATTTGTAGGTTTGATAAATTTTACTTGATTTTTAAGATGAATACATTATCATTTTAATTCTACTGCCTCAATTATTATGCTCAGGCTATTTCAAATGTCTAGATTCAAACCTGTCCAGATCCTCAATGCAAATATGAAAATATGTGGGGCAAAGACAAAGTCCTTATTATGTGCTAGAATTCACAAGAAAGAATAAGATAATTAGAAGTTATTTTCTTTCAGATCACTTCTTTTGAAGTAGTTAGCAAGACATTCAGTGAGAAATTTCAAATGTGACAATTTAAAAGTCTAAAAATAATCCAAGATAAATGCAAAACTACAGACCAGACCTTATCAACACTACAAATGTATTTACTAGTTGAGTATACACTCAAATTTGTGTATGTCAAAAGCCTTCATCATGAAAAAATAATTAGAATAAGAAAGGACAAAATTTAATAAAGACTAAGAATTAAACTTCGTGATTGAATGCTAACTCTACCCCTTGTTAACTGCATGATCTTGGGAAAGTAACTTGGCTTACCAGTTCTGTCCTAGGTAAAAAGGAAATAATAGTGCTGTCTCCATACTGGAGTTCAGAACTGATTATGAGACAGTATAGGATGGTAATCAAAATATCACCTGTTAAACTGTTAAAAGGTAAAATCGAAGATGTGGCTTAGATGTGTGGCAACAACAGGCTTCCTATTGTGGAACCCCAGCTACACATCAAGTATTATTGAACCTGCTGTCTCTCATGCAGGATCTTGCCCCTGTTAAATGTATGGCATATAGAAGCAGGATGGAATCCCATCCTGTGGTTCCCCAGTTAAAATGAGGTACGGCGGGACTGAGAGAAGCTTTTTTAAATTCTTTTCCCTACCTCATTAAGAAGAAGAGTCACATTTCTTTCCTTGAGAGGGGTTGGCAGAAAGTGGGTAGGAATATCATTTTATTGAAACTCCTTCCACAAGGAAAATAGAGAATATGGAAGCAGAGTGGGGGTGAGTTTTACCCTTTAACATTTCTTGGACTTTTGTTTTCTTAATTCATTAGACTTAACCATTTAGCCTATATTCAGCCAGGCTGTGGCTAATCCCTTGTGGGGAAGAGATGAGAAAACTATTAGGGAAGTACTGTTCTCATTTCCATAAGGCTATTCCCCCACTGCTAATCATGCTCCCCTGTGGTCCTTCTGGTATATACTCCAGGGCAGTAGCATTGCTTCTGCCCTATTTCACAGAGTGCTCTGAAATTGGCCAGATGATTACATTAAATTCATTAACTTGGAGGCAACATTGTACCCAAGACTGAAAATCAAATCCCTATTTTATTTCTCAACCCAAATTATGTCTCGCCAAGCTTTCCAATTACATATTGCATTAATTGGCCTCCCTGAGAAGCAGATGCTCAGAAAGGAGTCCAGCTTGTGAAAGGATTGGAGAGGGAACAGGAGAAGGTGAGGAGCGCCTTCAAACCATGGTGCAAATTTGACACCTGTGAAGAGAAGGAAGGGAGGAGGACTAAGTAGGAAGAATCTCAGCCTGCAGTGCAGTGCAACTCCTAGAGATGTTAGAGTTGGCTGAGGGGGAATCAGTCTTCAAGTCAGAGTCACTTGCTGGAGGACTTCTACATTTCACTGCAATGAGCCAGTTAAGGGACCCTAACTCTCCTCAGTCATTGGTTAGGAACAGTTGGCAGGAAGTGTGGTCTCAGTGAATACAGTGGTGGATTCAGAAGCTGTCAGTCCATTATCCTTCTTGCAGCAGACCCGAGTTATGTATTTTATGACTGGAATGTGCCTATAACCTACCACAGCTTCTACAATGGTATTGAATGACAATGTAAAGATACTTCAAAAATAACACATAATTAGATGTTTCACACCTGAATTAAGTAGACTTCTTCCGATGATTAAATTCTAAATAAAAAGTATAGTTAAAAAAATTAGATCCCCTTGCAAGTTAAATCCAAATAACAATGCAAAAAGTATTAAAGCCCTGAATCAATTCTCTTGACGTTATTAAAGTTCTAAAATGTTAAATTCCAAAATATGTCTTCTCCAATTTCTGATCCTCTCAGTCTTAACCAAGAGAGGGCAGATGTGGGGCTGGATTCCCTGAGCAGCACATTGCCTGGAATGGATGTGATTCCTTCAAGAATTCAGACTTTGTCTTCATGATCCCACTTCAGAAAAAGTCCAAAGAAAAAAGAAATAAAAAAGGAAAAGTCCAAAGAATTCCTGGAATAAACGAGATTATAAGAGTTCTAGCTTAGTTACTATAAGATTTAGAAAGCAAGTTGACCTGTAGGTTATCATCCAATTACCACAGGAAAACAATGCTTGCAAATCACATCACTTGGTGAGGTCAAAGATGGTATCAAAAATATCCTAATTAAGGTGAGTAGAAGGAGATAATTTGAGTTTTCATCTCACCACCAAGATTCACTGATTCATATCACAAATAGACATTGAATACCTACTGTGTTCCAGGAGGTATCTGGTGATGAATAAAATAGACAAATGTCCTTGCCCACATTGAGCAAAATTGCATTTTTTGGGGAAAGACATTATTCAAAGAAGATAAATAGTTATGTAAGTAGCATGTTGGTGAGATGATAAGGAGGGAAAACAAAAGAAGAAGATAATCAAATATGGGGAGAGGATTAGAATTTTAACTAGGATAGTCAGGGATGATAATTTTTAATAAAAATCAAAAGATTTATTTATGCATACAAGAACTGGGGTACAGGCCAGAGGTGTAGGGGTGAGAGGATTCACCAGAGACAGAGTGGGGAACAGAATAGGCAGAGTGACTGGAATTCACTGCTGAGGGGAGCAGCGCGTGAATCAGGAGAGATCTGCTGCGCCATGTGGGTATCTCCCTGGCCGGGGATCAAACTCATGCTGCAGTGGCTGTGGTTAGCTTCACAGGTTGCGTCTCAACCCCTTGCGCCACCAGAGAGGCCCCCTCTATTATATTTCTTCTTGCTTTTTTGGGAGTCAGTAAAACTCATCTGAGTTTATAGCAGCTCAACCTAATTTTTTAGGTTGTTCCCTTTCTTTATCTTCCAATGTAAGGCTAGTACAACTTGCTAGATTTGGGTATCTTCTTTCTTTTGCCTTCTTACACATTTTCTTTTGTTTTCTGGCCCAGATGTTCACTTTTCTTACACTTTATTCAAAGTTTTGATTTGTGCGGTGTCCCACTAGGGAGACATGAAATCTATGCATTCTATATTTGCCAAAAGGAAATAAATTTGCACTTTCACCTTTCTGAGCTGCATAAATATTCCCAGAAGACAGTCTTCCAGTGAATCAGTAGCCAACCCAAGCCTGGAGTTGACTTGTCATGTCTTTTCCCAGCCCTGCACAGGCAGGACCTTTACCATTCTGCTATCGCTCTTACCAAGAACAGGCTAACCACGTTTTTTGCAGGCCAGAATATCTGAAAGAGAATTAAGAAGGGGAAAGGAACATCAGTTATATCTGATCTTTATTCTGCGCCCTGATCCTCATTCCAAACTCTTCAAAATTTCCTCTTCCCTCCTGGGAAATAACAACTATATATAGGTGGGAAGTTTACTTTAATGGATGTTTCCCTATATAGAAGGAAATATTTGGAATGGGAGCTATTTCCCCATTAAAGTATGTAAAATACTTAGCACAATATCTAAAAGGAGGTTAGTACTCACTAAATATTGATTACTATAAGTACAAAGCCAACCGAAAAATTAAAATGAAAATGGTCAGTTTGTTATTTATAGAACTAGCTAAAGGGGAGAGTAAAATGAGAGAAGTAGATAACCAAGTAATTTTAAAATACTGAGTCTTTTTCTTGAGGTTTCTACAGAGTAAAACTCACTGCCTTAAATTGTCCTTTAGTGGTCATCTGTGGATACAGCTTCCTTCAGACATGGATAGAATCTCCAGGTATCCTCAGCGTGTGTGTGACTCAGGCCCTCTCACCGGTCTGCTTGGCCCATCAGGAACTTCAGAAGTGGAGACTGAGAGTGTGAGCCCTTACATTTGGGCCAGAGAAACCTGATGGAATTTCGAGCCATGAACTCTGCCTTCTGGTTCAACACAAGTAGGATTTTAAATAAGATTAGGTAATTTCTTTTATTTAAAATTACATAAAGGCCTCCCTGGTGGTGCAAGGGGTTATACGCAACCTATGAAGCTATCCGCAGCCACTGCAGCATGAGTTCGAACCCCGGCCAGGTAGCTACCCACATGGCACAGCAGACCTCTCCTGCCTCGCCCACTGCTCCCCTCAGCAGTGTATTTCAGTGGATCTGCCTATTCTGTTCCCCACTCTGTCTCTGGTGGATCCTTTCACCCCCCACACCTCTTAGCCTGTACCCCAGTTCTTGCATGCATAAATAAATAAATCTTTAAAAAAAATAAAATAAAATTACATAAAATTATTTTGGGGAAAAAAATCTCCAGATAGATGAACACAATTGGTCAAGCATGACTTTTTTTTTAGATCTCAGGATTACAGAACTGGATTAATCCTAATCCTAATCTTCAGTTATCATATGCTCTCCTAACTGGTCACTTCCCTTCATCCCCCTTGTCTGGCCTTCTTCCTAACTTGTTCCCTCTCTGAGGGGATCTATAATATCAATGTCTTGTTCTGAGTGGAATAAAATTTTAGGGTTCTCCTACCCTTCCTCTCCTTCCTCTCCCAGGCAACTGTCTTTTTTTGTTGGACTAAGTTTGAAATTTGAATAAACACTGAAAGTGACAAACTTGTCACATCTGGAGGGGAAAAAAAAAATGCTGTTTCTTTTGGTTTCTCCAGAATGCTAAATGCATCCCAAAAGCTCAAAGGAAGGGTGCGGTTTTGACTCAAACTTTGCCCTGTTTGCCAACCTCAGGGAGTCTGGGTTGAGTTAGGGGGAATGTAACAAAACCTGACAACAGACAAGTCTAATGTGGTTTGGAGTTTTATTATGAAACTTCTGTGTAGTTCTGCTTTTCACCCATTTGTGTCATAAGAAAACAACCAAAACATTCATTTTAGTTTTTGCTAACCATCTTTCAGAGTAACACAATACATATTCAGGATTTAATATGTATTATAACTAACAAATTACTGTAAGTTGTAAAGTTGTATCGTGTACTGATTCACAAGTTAGTTTTAAACTATTTTCTTATTTCCTTCAATTATACGTATGATTTAATATATATTTATAAACGTATACTATCATATTTATATAAAAATATACACCTTAAAACAAACATAATATTGAATTTTTTAAATTATCGCTGTTACATTAGCAGTTTATATTATTGAAAGAAAAATTGAATACTACAAAAGATTAGAAAGAGGAAAAATTAGGTATGAGGCAGTTTCTTAATTCATTCTACTGGCAACTGATATCATGCTAGATGCTGAGGAAAATATGTGGGTGATTTGGAATATGAACTATACCCTTTAGGAGAGAGAGAGAAATAAAAATACATGAATTTATTTTATTTTAAAATTTTCTTTAAAATGGATAGTGTTTATTTTTTGATTAACTTATTTTTTTATTAAGGTAATTATTTATTTATAACACTATATGTCTTAGAAGTATAGGTTCATACATCTTCAAATGTATGTTACCACACTTCACCTACCACCAAAACCCCATTTATTCTTCTAATTTCAAGGGTTTGTTTGGCTTGGTTTTGTGTGTTACTTTGCTTTATTTCTTTATATTCCACATATGAATGAAATCGTTTGGTATTTTTGTATCTCTTTCTGACTTAAAATATATTTATTTTGAATATTCAGTGAAAGATTAAATTTGGCAGGTATCTTCAATACTCCTGTATCTTCCCATTACCTTTAACTCAGTCATTTAGAGGCAAGCTCTATTTACTCAGAGATCTCATCACAGTCTCTGTGGTTGCCAGAGACATCTCAAGATTTAACCTGAGGTTTAGTTCTCTTTAGACTGCATGCATCTGGTTTTCTTCCTTCAGAGAGGCAGCAGTTAAAAAGAAATCTTTCCACTTGTTACAAGTGGATGAGTGATTAAAAAGTGCAGTGTTGACAGTGTCTACAACTACATTAGGTCAAGGTAGGAAAGAGACATGGTTATATAGTATTTTTTTAAAAGATTTATTTATTTTATTTATACAAGAACTGGGGTACAGGCCAGATGCACGGGAGGGTGAGAGGATTTACCAGAGACAGAGCGGGGAACACAACAGGCAGACTGACGAAATACACCACTGAGGGGAGCAGCGGGCATGACAGGAGAGGTCTGCCACACCATGTGGGACCCTCGCTCGCTGGCTAGTATCGGACCGGCACTGCAGAGGCTGCGGACAGCTTCACAGTGTGGCACTCAACCACCTGCACCACCAGGGGAGGCCTGGTTATATAGTATATTAATGACTCATTCCAAATTTCACAAGATGGACAACGGACCAAAGCAGAACATTTTTTCTAAATTTATTTTGAATAAAGCTTTGAAAAGAAAATTTTAACAAAATAGAGTCTATTCAATAATTAAAAAATCTTTAATATGATACAAAGTCAAATATATAAAGTTAGGATCAAAAACAATTTCATTTTACCTCATTATACACTATTAATGGTTGACTTCCATTGACTTCAGATAATTAAAACTGTATTTCTAAGATTTCAAAATAATTATGTGGGGAGCTATACAAAAGAAGTAAGGTTGTGAGGTTTATATTGATGATCATTTAATGTAGCAAGGAAATGAAAGAAAGGTATTTCAGTTCTTCTTAAGTAAGGCAGTTGAGGCAGCTGAACACAAAGGAGAAACTACCAATAGCAGTTGTCTAATTCTGGCTTTCTTCTACCAGTGACACCAAACCAGATTGTTTCTAACTCTCTTGATTATTACACACACACACACACACACACACACGATTACACACACAAAAACACATACACACATGCCCCTCAAGTTCCCAACAAAGTCAACATTACTTAAAAATAACTTACTGTTTTCATTTATCTATTTGTCTACCATGCATTAATCCAGTAAGTATTTATTATGCACCTATCATGAGGAAATGCACTTTGCTGGACTCAGTATTACCAAATATCTGGGCTGAAAAACAATTGCATGGCACTAAGAGTTTCTATAATAAAATGAAGCTGCTATGGGAAACATGAGTTATTTACAAAATAAATGAGCTTAAATGTAGGGGAAAATAGCATTCAGTTTTCAAAACTGAGAGTTGTTTGTTTTTCTCAAGAACACTCCTAAACTACCTTGCAATTCTGAATTTGAGTTTTAATTACTAACAAACAAGTGAAAAACCCTTCCCAGGGCAAGGAACATCAGCAATGGATTATTTGACTCTCATTGTGGTTTATTTCATTATATGATGAGTCACTTTTTTTCCTTTGTTAGTTTCAGAGTTTGAGAAAAGTCTGGTGGCTATGTTTTACAAAGGCTACAAAAAATAAATTGTTGTTCTTCAAACTGTATAAGTCTCTCTTCCCAATTCTGGCCATCCACTTTTATCTAGTGCCAACTAGACATTTGTCCATTAGTGCTCCACAGGCACAAGCAGCTCAGTACAGTATAAACTGAACTCTGTGTGGTCACCCATAAACCTAATCTTGCATTTGCTCTCATACTTATTAGTACCACCCATCTGCCTAGTTTCTCATACTAGAAATCAAATACTCATCAAGATCCTCTCTTTGCTGGCACTCCTCATAGTTATTAGATCAACATGTTCTGTTAATTTTATATTCTGAATAGATCTAGAATCATGTTTCTATTGCTATGTGGCAAATCTGGTGATTAGCCAGTTCGGTTCCAGAGTCTGTGCCTCTAACAACTACACTACATTGCATCCTGATATATAGTACCTGACACATAACCAATGCTGGAGAATACAATGTTTATCTATGAACAAGAATTCCTAATAATGAGCCCTCAGTCACAGACAATGCTAGACTTCTCCAGGCTTCCTTGCACTGGGTCTGTCTCTGGAAAACTCAGGACATGGAAGAGCAGAGAAATTATCCTCATTGCAGCAGGCCGACTATGAGGAGGAGAAAAATGAGTAGAAAACAAAAAGGGGACTTCTGTACATAAATCCAATTTATTTTTTTCATACTCATCCATCAGATTAAATAAATTCTCCTTTCCTGGAAGAGGGAAAAGTTGGAAGAGTAGAAGTTTAGTTTATTGACTAGTGGAGCTCCCCACACCTGGAAGCAGACATAAGGAACTGGAAAGAGATACTCTCTCCCAATGTAATATGCATATATTTATTACCTTTTTTGTTCTCAATACCAATGCCACATCACGCTGTAATTTTTTGTTTGTCTCTATCTCCCTCTTCCTTCCTCACCTATACACTTCTTAAGAGCACATGTATTTTTCTATTAGTCTCTGGATGTCCAGTGACTGGCACGTAGTATATACGCAATAATTGTTCATTAAATGAAAGAATGAAAAGGTATTTTTCTTTAATTCCCAGAAAATACAGAAGAATTTAATACACACTAGAATTAGTTGTTAACTAGCCGTTTCAGAACTATAGATCCTTTATTTGAGTTTATCCTCAACCTCTGTAATTCTTGGCTTTTTGTCTCTCTCTCTCTCTCTCTCTCTCCCTCTCTCTAAAATAAGGGCTTAACAAGTGATCTGAATAAGCTGACAGCTTCCTGCTCTCACTGCTGCTGCTATGCATGGCTTATCTGAAATTGGAATCAGAAAAGGCAGTAAGGAAAGACAATCTGGCAACTTAGCACGCATCTTGGTTCTCTTTTGTCCAGCAGAAAGAAGTTCATTTTAGAGGACATGGGCTTTGGTGTCATTCATCCTGCTTTTGAAAACCCACTCTGCAATTTTACTAACTGTGTGACCTTGTGCAGATTGTGCTGTAGCATAGGAGCTATGTTCTAGTAGTTTTTAGCCATTCCCTTCTGAGAGGACGTCATCTGCTTTTCAGAAAGTTCTCATTTAACTGCTTTTATAGAGGTACTCATGCACTAGCCTATGACCTCCTTTCCATTTTTGAAACCTGCCTGCTTTATCTTCCAGACATCAGATTCTGCTGTCTGATAGTGTGAGAATATAAGAAATGTGATTTCTTTTATTTCTTTCATTTATCCTGTTTTTCTAGTTTGTGATTGTATCTCAATTAACTATTTCCTTAGTTACTGATTGACTTAATGGAATCCAGCTTCATTGACATAATTTGTGAACTTTGGCTACCACTAACATCTATTTGAACCACAGTAGCTCGTCAAATTGCCCTGATATTTTTATTGCATCTTCCAGAACCACTGAAGCTTACTACCAATGGTCACTTCCAAATGCGTCAGTATTTTAGCCGCTTGGTAGAGTTATCCAAATGTAACACATGCTTCCTTGTACCTGGTGCCACGAATTTCTGGGAATGCAATACGGAACTATTCAAATCCTAAGCATATAAAGAAATGGTCATTTTAAAATCACTTCAAAGAAATGAACAATTGAGAAAGACCTCCATAAGACCCAGTTTTCCCAAAGTGGACTCCCACTATTTTATGGAACAACTTCTTGTCAACTTGTTTCCACTTATTAATCCTTCCATGGTCCTCCTGTTTTAGTGAGTCAGGTTTATTCTTGTATTCACAGACTGTTGATTCACAAATTCAGGAACTCTGAAGGCTGCTAAATAATAAGTTAACACTGACACATTTATCTAGGATTTCATACTTTGTGAAGTGTTTCACATCCTTTTCTTTCATAGTATTTGAGTTCTAGAGCAAGAGAATTTTATGGATGCATCATTAAACTTCTAGAATAATTATTCTGTTATGTCTTTTTGATATCCTGGGTGTGTTTCTGTCTCCATTGCTCATTAAGTAAGTCATTCAACTAATATTTATTGAATCTCCCTCTGTATTAATTAAGCACTTTGCCAGAAATTCTGGGGAAAAAATGAATATGACATGATCTTTGCATTGAAGCCAGGGAGAAAGATTTGAAATTAACCAACAAAAATGCAGTGATAAAATATCATAATATAGATTTGTATAAAGCACTAAAAGAATACAGCAGGAAGAGGAGAGATTAATTCTAGTGCAAACATTATGGTTGTTCAGATTTCAGAGTAGAACAATTTAAAAAAAAAATCAACAACAAAACAAGACCCTAAAGCGAAGTAAGATTAATTAAAATTCATTTAAGAAGGATTCAAAAATCCATATAATAGATGAATTTTTTTTTCCTTGGGGATGTGGGGATAGTCTGACAGGAGGAATAGTTGTGTAACCTAACAAACAAGATACAGTGTGATAACTTCAAAGAGGTTAGAAATCACTGTCCAGTACCCTGGAAGTTTAAACACTGGGTTACTCAGACTTTGTTACATATATTTTCCAGGCAGTAGTACTGAGAGAAATTTGTGCCAAATAGGTAGAACCAAGAGGTTTTAATAGCAATCATTTGCACTTATCTTTATCTTAATAATTATGGTAATCATGTCTTTCTATTTGGTTACAAACGTTCTTGGTTGGGGTGTGGTGTGTGTGTGTGTGTGTGTATGTGTGTTTTAAATGGTGTTTTTAGCATTATAACATATCAAAAAGCTCTACTTGAGTCTTTTTAAAAAGCAACTATAACAGAAGGAAGAACAAACAGGATTTCCTCTATAACTAATATTGACTTAACTTTATAGGGTCCCAAGCCTGAACTTCTCTGTTTATTCATGAAACAAAGCCAGGCTATTGGTCCATTTGGATTTACTTCCAACCTTCACAGTTCAGACTGTACAGCCAGTTTAACTCTTGGCCTCTCAGGTGACGTGACTTACAAGGGTTATAGAAGAGGCCACAGTAGTGCTGGGAGGTTGCGAAAGAAACTCATGCTCTGGCCCATAGCCCAGTAGAATAGAGTCCCTCAGCAAAACAGTTTCCACTGCTTACACTTGGGAGTTAGCCCTCCGTTAGCCTTTGTCTCAAACCATCTGGATGTTAAAAGTGCTAATAAGCAACCGTCTCAGTGGTGGAATAATTTCAGTCTGGTGATTCTGTTCTGGAAGGCTCTATAATGAAAGAGATCCTGGCAATAAAACAACAAAGCAGTTTCCTAAGTTTGAGGTCATTTAAGCCTACTTGTGAGAAGGCATACTGATAACTGAGAGTGGGTATTGGAGACTTGACATAGTGGCTCTGCTGTTTTTGTAGATGAAAGGGTATCTTGTCCAATACCCTCCTCCTAGCTCTCTTAAATGCAGTAAGTGTGGATCTTTTCTTAGAGATCCCAGAATTATTTCATAGCTCTTACTGTGACAATTGTTGGGAAAGTTAATGAAATTTGGCAGTTCCCTGAGAGTTGTCCAGATCATTTAAAATTTGACCTCTAAGTTACTGCCAGAGGATAACAGCTTTGAGTCCTCTCAATCACAGTATTATTTAAGAAAAATATTATTTGTCCTAAGGAAGACTAGAGGTGTCTGTGCGTGTGTGTATGTCCTGGTATAATACTGTACTGCCTATTACACTGGCCAGTTTCACACAGAGATGAAAACTGAATGTATGTGTTATTATTTTTATAAGAAACAGATATTTAGGTAGTGGAAAAGCCATTTGTGAGATGGCTAGTGGGCACAAATGCATTTATTCATTTTATTTCAAGATCATGTTTCACTTTAATATTCGTGAAAGGCATTTGTCAAGAATTTCAACTTTAATATTTTATGAAATTATCTTAAATATAGCAACACTGGTAATGAATTGGCATGCAGCAACAACCCTTTTCTCCTCCTCACTAGCTTAAATGTCTGTATCTATAAGCAATTCTTTCTTTCCAGCTTTACAATCATTTTTCTTTTGAGTTTTCCTTGGAAACCTCACAACCTTAGGAAACATTCCACACACTTTCACTTTCAAGAGTAAGTCACATCTCTCACATTTCATTTAAAACTCTGGTTCACAGAGTTATTAACCTAATGTCACATCTCTCTATCATATCTGATGGTTCTCTATGATCTGGCAAAATAAGAAAGCAGGTGCTGTTGAAAAACTTTACAATTAGTAGTTCATTTGTTTCCCATAATAAGCCTTTGAGTTAGGGTCAGCTCATCTAAATTAATCTAAATAGGCCATTTCTTGAATTTTATACCTAATTTATTGATTTGTTTATAAAATACTCATAGAATCTCTAAGTGTGAGGTACTGTTCTTAGTACCTCAGAAATAAAAATAAGGTTGGGTCCCTACCATGCTTCCGAGGAGTGCTGGGTCATGTAATTAATAGAGCAAATTGCAGCTGATTTGCTGTACATTGTACAATTGATAGAGACTTTGGGCTTGTGATCTGTGGCAACTGATATGGCAAATGCAATCTTTCTGTTCCATTAGAAGAGAGATCAGATGCATTCACATTCCTGTGGGACAGACTATAATATTCATGTAAGCTTTTTTTTTTTAAAGATCTATTTTATTTATACAAGAGCCGGGGTACAGTCCAGATGCACGGGAGGGTGAGAGGATTCACCAAAGACAGAGTGGGGAATAGAACAGGCAGACTGATGAAATACACTGCTGAGGGGAGCAGCGGGCGAGGCAGGAGAGGTCTGCTCGCCATGTGGGTTTCTCCGAGGCCGGTGGGGATAGAACCGGCACTGCAGAGTCTGCGAACAGCTTCACAGCGCTGCGCTCAACCCCTTGCGCCACCAGGGAGGCCCTCATGTAAGCTTTTGCCTCAGGGATATAGTAATACTCTTGCCGCTGTCATAATACACTCTGAAGAGTTTGGAACTGCCTGAACATCCCACAAAACATCCCACTGATACATTACATTGATGACATCAAACTGATTGTTCAGGATGAGAAAGAAGTGGCTGGTATGCTGAAGGCCTTGGTAAGTTACAACATTCCAGAGGGTTGGAGGTAAGTCCTATGAAAATTTAGGAATCTGACACTTCAGTGAAGTTTTCATGGGTCTAATGTACAGAAGCATGACAAGATAGCCCCTTCAAACCCAAAGACAATTGCTGCATTTTTGTATCTGTTACTACAAAGACAGGAAATACAATGCCTGGCAGGCCTCTGTAGGCCTTATAGACAACATAGTCCAAATTTACAAATACTACTCCACATACTGAATGACACAGAAAGCATAAGCTTTGAAAGCAGTGCAAATAGTCCCATCACTTGAATCATATAATCCAGCAGATCTTAGGGCATTGGAAGGATCAGAGGTGGGAAAAAATGTAGTGTCACATGGCCAGTCCCCAGGGAGAATAGCAATGCAAGTCTCTGGGCCTCTGGAGCAAGACCATGCCATTTGCAGCATAGAATTATATACCTTTGAGAAACAGGTTTGATGAGTTATGGGGATTAGCAGACAGAATACTTCATGGGATACCAAATGACCATGGGTCCAGAACTGCCCATTATGAGATAGATTCTGTTGGATATGTGAACTCATAAAGTCAGATTGATCCATCAGTAGTCCATTGTAATATGGAAATGATACATCTGAGATTGAACCTGAACAGGGAAGAAGACAAATTGCATGTGCAGGTAGCCCAGACCCACATGTCACTCACTACATTTCCTTCCTCAGCTTGTTTCCCCGGGAGGTGCCCTATGTTTAGCTGAAGAAGGAAAAGCCAGGTTTGATTTATAGATGGGTCTGTATGTGGGAATAAGTTGAAAAACGGATGATGGCTGCATTATCGTCACTTTCATAGAAAATTTTGAAAGATAGTGGAAAGAAAAAAATCTTTCCAGTGGGTGGAGATGTGAACAGAGCACCTAGTCATAGACTTTTTGTAGAATGAGAAGTGGCTCAGTGTATACAGCATGAGAAGTGGCCTAGAAAGAAAAGAATTAGAACATGGGAAATAAGAAGATAGAGGCATGTAGATGAACATAAAGAGTCTTGCATCACACATTACAGCCTAACAGAAAGCATTACCATAGAAGAAGAGCTGGATAAGTAAGTAGATACAATAACCAGACCAGTACATATAAGCATGCCTTTGTCATCAACCACCCTAGAACGTGATGGGCACATGAACAAAGTGGCCATGGTCATGATGGCAGAGTTATGTCATGTTTCATTCCAATAAAATAGACTTTTCACCAGAACTGGTTTTATATCTAGTTTCTGATGCTTCTAAATGTCCAACCTGTCAGCAACAGAAACTAAATGCGATCCCATAATTTCTTGATGAATCCAACTCACCACTCAATATAGTCAGCTGCAAGAGATGGTGGTTTGTCTTCACAAGCTATGTTCCTCTCCTGAGAACAGCTTTTGGTGATTGTAATACCTCAGTCAATACCACAGTTCAGGGGCTTACAGGATGTCCCATTCGTGGGTAATGAATCCCATACAACAAACATCTGAACATGACCACTAGGATTGGACTCATGACTGTGCAAATCTATATCCATGGATCAGTCTGTAAGTATACTAGCCATATCATTTACTGCACCATTTAGAAGTATCCAACTTCAGAGAACTCTGTAGTAGCCTTCTAAAGGTACAGTTGCTGTCTGAAAGCATGTGGTGCCATCCTTTTCAGAGAAAAGTGCAGACTTGTTACTTTTCCTTCTGCTAATCATATAGGAACCTTCTCCCCCTTATCCCATAGAGCCATATGTATGATCTGAGAGAAAGGAGCTGTTGGAATTGTGGTGGATGCTGTGGGCTAAATCATAGATCTCTATGGTACCATGACATGCCATGTCCTAATAGGAAGAATGCAAAGATAAATGCAAAGAATGCAAAGAAAAATCCACACCAAGGAGTGGAATCAGGGATAGCCCCATTTACAACCTCTCCCAATAACCCACTGGAGCATCTTAAGTTTTCTGTACCTAGAAGTCTGAGCTCTGCATGGCTGGAGGTTCTGATCCCCAGGAGTGCACTCTTGTCATAGGACAGAGCAAGTATCTCAGTGAACTACATGCTAAAGATACTCTCAGGGCACTTTGAGCCACTTGTGTCCAGAAATCAGCAGGTAAAAAGAGAAGTGACCATCTTGGAAGAGGTAATCAACCCTGATCATCAAGAGGAAGTCATGATGTTTTACAGAACAGGCATAGGAATGTGTATAGAACTCAGGTGATCTTCTTGGAAGCCTCCTGGTAATCTTGGTCCATGTAACTGTGAATGGACATGAGCAGCAACCCTAACTTGAAAAAGGTATGATTCCAAAGAACTAAAACCTATCAGGAATGAAAGTTTGGGTTACACATAGGTTAGCTACCAAGAGTTGCCAAGGTAGTAAATGAGAATGATGGGAATTTGGAATGGACAATACAGAAGGGAGTGGATAAACACTAGTTTCAACCCCAAGACCAAGTGCAGCACTGTGGGCTCTGGTTCATCTCACTCACTTCCTGCTTCTGAGTTTTTTGCAGGAGAAAAGGCCCACAAATGCCATGGAGAAGCTGTTCTCTAAATGTGCCACTCAGTTCTGCAGTAGGGAGCATGATTGACTATTGAACCCAACCTTTCCCTGCTTGATCCACCCCTGTTTTTGCACTGAGCCTTAGGCTTCCTTTGGGAGTCTTCTAGCCAAGGATACCATGATAGGAATATTAACATAGACCCATTTCTGTGAGACCAGTACTCCTTTAACAGATGAATGTGGATTGATGATTCCCCATCGGCCTGGTTGAAGCTTTCTTAGAATTGTATTGTAACGTAAGGCTCTTTTTACCTAATCTTTTTTTCTTCCCCCTCTCTTTCACTGGTGTCAGAGTTGCATCACAATCTGAAGGCTCTCCCCACCTTCTTTGGCTTTCTCTTTTTTATTCTTCACAGTCATTTCCCCCAATAAATCTCATGCATGTCTATTTCCATCTTGGTGTACACAAACTAGCATAGTTCTACTGGGGAAATGAGACCTTAACTTACAAAAATATGGTACAGTATGAAGAAAACAGACTCTACCTTACTGAACTTGTTCTCTAGAAATTGCACATGCAAATGTATACATTGAGGATTGGCCATTAGGAAACTTGTGTAGTATTCTGATCTCATCCTTGCTATTGTTTGGGCATACCTCTTGAATTTTTAAAAATCATACCTTACTTAACTAGAAAATTGGGGCAAAAGAATTTACTCCTTAGAACTAAAGAAAGACATTTCTTCAGAGTATTTTGGTGTGTGTGTGATGTAGGAAAAGTAATCTTAAGATTTGTGTCAGACGAACAGAGCTCAACACAACAACTTACAAGAGATTATGGCAAGTCTCATGGCTTTACTAAGTCTTCCTTACCTCATAGGCTATTGTAAAGTTCAAGCGTAACAGAGCATGTGAAAAGTCTTTGTAATTTATAAAATGCCATGCTTACATCTGTAAGCATCTATGATAGTGATGATGATTAAGGATCTTCTTGGCATAGGTCCTGATATTTGACAGATGACATCTTGAGAAGCAGGAAGTTAATTTCGTTGACTGTTTTAGTCTACTAGAGCTGCCATAACAAAAAAAACCACAGAGTGGATGGCTTAAACAACAGAAATTTGTTCTTTCATAGTTCTGGATGCTGGAAATCCAAGATCAAGGTGCTGGCCAAGTTAGTTTCTCCTGAGACCTCTCTCCTTGACTTGCAAACAGCCATCTTCTTGCTGTGTCCTCACATGGCCTTTTCTCTGTGTGGGCACATCCCACATGTCTCTTCCTCTTCTTCTAAGGACATCAATCAAATTGTATTAGGACCGCACCCTTATGACCTCATTTAACTTTGATTACCTTTGTAAGGGCCCTATCTTCAAATATAGTCCTATTGGGAGTTAGGGCTTCATCATATGAATGGGGGAGAGGGGGTTGGGAGCAGAGGAAGAGACATAGTTCAGTATATAACGCCCATCATTAAGTTGTTCAAGGTCATTCTAAGTTCTATTTAATACCACTCTGATCTGTATCTTGGGATAATGTGCTTTCTAGAGCTTCTGCATCAGGATCACTTTGAGGTGCTTGAGAGAGATACAGATTCTTAGGTTTATTGAATAAGAATCTTTGGGACATTATTTTTTTTTCCTTTGGGACATTATTACCAAATGGATTAAAGTCATCTGGATGATTTTTGTGTACCAAATTTTAATAATTTCTGAGACATATATATAAATACATAGAAGTTTCGAGTAATACTGCCCAGTATTGGTTCTCCCAAATACTAGATGTGTAATCTTTCCCAGTTCACTTAATTTCTCTGTGTCTCAATATCCCAATATATAAAATAAGTTTTATTGTTACTACCTTCAGGTTGTTGTGAGGATTTGAGATTGCAGGATTAGAGGACCCGGCCTGCTATAGGTGCCTTATAATTTGTTAATTTTTATAATTTTAAAATTTAAGAACTTTAAATTAAAAATTAAGTTAAATTAGAATTTTAGTTTTCTAATTTTAATTTTCATCATTCTTCAGCTTTGTTTGGTAAAACAGTGCTCCCTGATGCTTTTTTCACTTATGCCTTTTTCTTCCTTAAAATGTCATCTCTCACCTCTGAATCCTATTCTTCCTTTATCTCAGACTTGAAATCCCAATGACTTCATGTTTCCTTTCCCAATCTCCATTGCAATCTGACCATCTCTTATCATTCCATTTTGCACTATAGTTACTTGTGATTGTCTTGTTGCCCATTAACTATTGAGAACTGATCCAATCCCAAAGCACATACACACACGCAACACACACATACAATACATTCCTTGAGGACACCTAGAACTGGGTTTAGATTGATAGATGTTTGCTGAGTGGAATTACAGGGACTCATTTGTTTCTTTCAAGCTGAAGAATGGCACAATTCTTTGTATGATGGTCTTTGTATTCTGTGCTCATGATGTTACAAGACATAGCTCATGATTTAGGGGCTGCTCCTAAACAGGAAAATGGGAAGTAGAATTTTGACAAATGCAAATGTGTGTGGGGAATGCAGCTAACATTTTTCTCCTTCTCACATTCCTGTAATTGAACAGAAGTGGACCCTTTATGTCTTGTTATGAATATGTGGCCAGAGAAACTGTTTGTGATGTATACAGCTCTGAAAGAGTAAAGAGCTTGATACCAAAGTTGATGAAGGATGAAGGAATTTTGATTGTTAGGGAAACTTGGAGCCTACAGTTTATTTTGAAACTATTTTTGGTAAAGATTTAGTTAGGTTCATTCCTATGAAGGTTTGAAAATGTCTGGTCTACTTTATAGCACAATAAAACCTCATGGTTTCCTGGTTGGCTGGTATTTGTTTAAAGAGAGCGGGTTGCTGGTCAGGACAACATTTGAGAGGTTATAATGAGAGGAAATCTGATGTAAACCTTTTCACCTGTAAAAAGGAGGGGTCGCTAAGGACGAAAACTGGCCATGCCCATGAGGTTTTCTGGCTGAAAGCCATAGTGATTTGTTTAAAGTCTTGTCCATATTAGCGGGGATGTTAGTCATCCTTTCAAACATGGTTACACATCCCCAAAAGACAGCATTTAAACCTTGAATTTATATAAGGGTTCTTGTTATTTTTCACAGTTTGCACTTACATTTAATATAGTTACCAAAGCACCAAACCATGCTAGAGAGTTGTAACTGGGAACAGTCCAAGCATAATTCTAGTGACGACTGATGTTAACAGGAGTTCTGCAGTTAGTAATCCTGGTTGCTTAGCAGAACGTTAAATATGCATGTTGTTGTTGTTTTTTTTCCTGAATTACCTGACAAGATTATTTTTCAAATTTCTCTATATGTACAGCTTGCTTTTTATTAGTAGATCTGGTTGCTTGTTTACTATTTCCAGAACTGGTGAAAATATTTTAATGTTAAACAGCAAATATTGAACAAGACCATTTAAATGAGCTCACGGAGTCTTTTAAAAAATGATTTCTCACTGACTTCAAAGGGATATGAGAAAAAAAGGTCAGACTAAGATGTGTTGCTCACTGAAACTGAATAATAACTACTTAGTTTTTTTTTAAATACATTCTTGGAGCTATGTTAGATGTTTCTGTTTTTGTGTTATATAGAATCTGTAACCTCACTATCATATTTTTAATTCTTTTACTTGTAGGATACCACTACAAGTACAAAATAAATGCTAGTTTATAACATCTATTTATAGGGAACACTGTAGGCATACTATTAAGGAAAATATGTTATTATTTTTTATACTCATGTTTATATGAGAAAATGTATGTGTGGTCTTTTCATTATGTCAGACAACTATTTAAATTATGTTTTTTAGCTAAAACTAACATATATAATGAAACTAAAGGCAAAGTTTTGTTTGTTTGTTTGTTTTCCCAGCTAAACTTCCTAAAATGAAACCTTTTCTGAATATCAACATAAGTATTAATTCATTCCTCAGTCCACCGATTCTGGCTTTTGCTCCCATCATGGAATCTGTTTCATGTAAGGCTGACAATAATTTCCCATGGATACTTTCCTGTCCTCTTTTTAGAATGTGTCATTTTATGTTTTTGTCCCCCTTCTTGAAACTTCCTTATTTTGGTACACGATATCACTCTTGCCTGATTCTCTTTGTAATTTCGTCACTTCCTTTTCAGTCACCCTTCCAAGTTCTTCTTTTGCTTCATGGCCCTTATTGTGCTGCTATTCTCAGAGTTCAGACATATTCTCATACTATATACTCTCATGGGAAGTCCCATTCTCTTTCCAGTGTTCCATTTCTTTTTCTTTTCTTTTTTTTTTTTTTTACAGATTTATTTATTTATGCATGCAAGAACTGGGGTATAGGCCACAGATACGGAGGGTGAGAGGATTCACCAGAGACAGAGCGGGGAACAGAACTGGCAAACTGACTGAAATACACTGCTGAGGGGAGTAGCCAGCGAGACAGGAGAGATCTGCTGCATCATGTAGGTAGCTCCCTGGTGGGGGATCGAACTTGTGCTGCAGTGGCTGCGGATAGCTTCATAGGTTGCATCTTGCGCCACCAGGGGAGGTCCTCCAGTGTTCCATTTCTGTCTACATTTTACAGACTTCCAAACTGTACCTCTAGTTCACACTGCTTCTTGAGCTTTAGACTTACATGTCCAACTGCCATAGATAGGTTCACTTTCGACTTGAATTCAATCTGTTCAAAAACCCATAATTTTTACTCTCGATTCTTCCTCTGGCACTTCATATCCTAGTCAGTGACTTCAAGATATCCTAGTGACCTAAGCTAACCTGGGGAGCCTTCTTCACATTCTCCTTTCTCCTCTATGAAATTGACCAGGAAGTTCTGTAGTTGTTAAATGTTAATTCAATTCTTCCCTTTCCAATTTACTGCCACTACCTTACAAAAAGTTATCTTCCATTTGGCCTATTTTAACAGTTTCTTAAATGATTTTCCTGACTTTGGTCTCACTTTCTTCTAAACTATTCTTTATATAGTACCTACATAGAAATTTGAATGCACAATTAAAATTTGTTATGCCTAAACCAAAACAAAAACCCAATTTTACCTGCTGCCTGCTTTAAAACGTTTATCAGTTTCTTTTCACCTACAGAGTGAATTCCACCTATAGAAAAAAGATAGCCTATAGGGCTTCCATTTATTTGACTTCCCTCCATCTATCCAGCCTCATTTCATCTTGCCCACCTTCCCTCTATTCTGAATCATATCAACTTGACCACCGTTCCAGAAATCCCATGCTTTACATGCCTCCCCGTCTTTGCACATACCGTTCTGTGTCAGGAATGCTCTAATTTCTCCTCTACTACTTGGGAAATTCCTATCAATTCTTTGATACCCACGCTAGTATCACTTCATCCATGTCCTTTTTGTCCCACTGCTGTACTTGTTAAGAACTAAATTAGAGCATTTCATATTGTGTTGCTCTTGTTTACGTCTTTTATATTCCACCAAATTGAGGGCAGGAACTATATCTTATTCATATTTGTACTTTTAGTATCTAGGGCAATGCCTGGCACATGCTGAATGAATGAATAAACTTTTATGAACATAAATGTTTTCTTGTCTGCACTGTGTTTAATACTATTTGGATGAAATTGATTCTTAAGGCTTATTCTTTCCCCCTGTTTCTCAATGTTACCACATATAGGCCCTAAATCAACATCTTTTCAGCAGAATGAAATCTAAGATATGTAGGCCCACAACATTATGAAAATAATATGTAGTCACTCTGTTAAAATTCATCTATTAAAATTTTTTTTTGCAGTTATAGAACACAATTAGAATAGCACATTAAAATCTCTGTAGCATTTGCCTTGAGATGAAAGAGAGCTGCTAATTGATCCATTTGATTGCATAGTTAGAAAGACTAATGACTTAGTTGAATAAAATGGCATTGAAGTTAAATCTTGAAAATTGGTTGGACGGATGATAGACTCTGGGGATCTTCTTGGAAAAACTCAGGATGGATAGATCCTAGAAAGTCCCGAAGGGATGGGAAAGGAAGAGGAAGAGGATACAAGAAAAAATGAATTTAAATTTATGAGCGGGCCTCCCTGGTGGCACAGGCAGTTGAGCGCAGCACTGTGAAGCTGTCGGCAGCCTCTGCAGAGCTGGTTCGATCCCAGCCAGCCGGCTAGAATCCCACATGGCACAGCAGACCTCTCCTGTCTCGCCCGCTGCTCCCCTCAGAAGTGTGTTTCGTCAGTCTGCCTGTTCTGTTCCCCGCTCTGTCTCTGGTGTATCCTCTCACCCTCTCGCACATCTGGCCTGTACCCCAGTTCTTGTATAAATAAATAAATCTTTTAAAAAATAATAAATAAATTTACTGAGCATTTAGCCATTGTTAGTCATCTTACATGTAAAGTTAATTCCTAACAATGATCTTGTGGCATGAATACTGTTATCCCCATTCCAAGGATGAAGTAGGTAACATGATACATTAAATAGTGTCCAAGGTCTTGGCAGCTACACAGTGGTAAGCATATTTGACTGACGCTAACGATACCTTCCTTCATGGCATGCTTCCCCACCTTTCAAATAGAACTCCCAGAGCTACTGTGTGCAATTTAGTAACACACACAAAGCCATGTTATTTGTTCCTATTTGAAATGATCTTATATAGGTGTTTCATTTATTAGTTAACAGTAATATAACTATAATTTAATTTCTAATTCCAATGCCTGTTTTTTTAAAGAGTTCACTGATGAAAATAGTAGTCTCATATTTATTGATGATGCTAGATAGTGAATCAGCTGAATGTTTTTGAGCTTTTCCTGCAAACCAAGGTGAATGTATTTTAAGTTGGTTTAGTGAAGAGCACATACATATAAACTTTTCTTTGGTGTGCTCTGCTGCTGGCTCCATTTGAAATCCAGAAACAACTGCTGTCTGGGGGAAAAAGCAGTTTGCTCTTGCTGCCTCCTGTATATTGCTTGCCCTGGCAGTTTGTCACTCTCCTGGGCAAGAATCCAGCTTGTGGTAGTGAGGTGGTTTTGTGGCAGAACTCCACAATTAACCACAAGTTCAGTGTCAACGGTAGGCTGCCACCGTCGTGGCTGTGATCCTTCAGATCTGCTAGTGTAGCCAGAGCTGAAGAAACTACTGCTTGTCTAAGGAGGGAACAGGAAAACTTGGAAAGAGTTTGCATTGCTGTTTATTGTTCAAGGTTCAAGTTTTAGGCTTAATAAAAAAATGTGGAAATTAAAGATTACTAGTTATAGACTTAATACTTTTTACTAGTAGCTTTTTTGTAAAGGTATGATAGATTTGTGTCATAGATATAATAGTTGCTCTGAAGATCAGAAATAGAAAAATGAAAATTCTGAAAGTACTAGAATATACTCTTTCATAGCAAAAGAAATCCAGGCACCATCACTTGAATTAAAAAAACACACACACACACACATTCTCTTAAACATTTCCGTTGGAAACTAAATAACACATGTACAATGCTTTCCATAAATTTAAGAGGAATAGATTTTTTTTTTACTGATTTTGTGCAAATGGATATTAAGTAAATTACTTTTCAAAAACAATATTTTGGGGCAAACTTGTTTGTATCATATACTAAGAATTTCTATTGAGATACATTGGCTAATAAAGCAAAAGAAGTAAAAAGACATGCAACTAAAATCTGATTAACAATTTTTGAGAAATACAAATGCACTTCAGGGCCTCCCTGGTGGCGCAGAGATTGAGTGCTGGGTTGTGAAGTTGCCCGCAGCCTCTGCAGTGCCGGTTCGATCCCCCGCCGCTGGGCAAGGGTCCCACATGGTGTGCGGACCTCTCCTGCCACTCGCTGCTCCCCTCAGCAGTGTACTTCGTCAGTCTGCCTCCTCTGCTCTCCACTCTGACTCTGGTGAATTCTCTCACCCTCCCGCGCTTCTGACTGTACCCAGTGTTTGTATAAATAAATAAATAAATCTTAAAAACAAAAAACAAAAAAACAAATGCACTTCAAAGTTTTTTTGCACATATACTGAATAGTGTAGGTGATTGAGCTGAGCTCAAATAAGAGAATTCTTCTGTTTGAAGGGCACATTGAAGAGGTAGCCATGTAAATAAACAAATATTGTAATAGAACATAAACCTTTATATAGCAAATACTAACAATAAACTCTAGTTGCATATTAGTGCCACAGCATCACTCTAAGCCTCCTCATACTTGACACTTTTGTTCTTTGTCCTCTCAAAGTTGATATTCCAGCCATAGTATTCTTGAAATTATCTAAGGGTACCATAGCTGCATTCTTCCAGATTTTTATTCTTGCTTGCTTCCTTTGTCCAAATTATCTTTTCTTCTTACTTTATTTAGGCATCCTTTACTCATCTTTCAATAACAAGCCCAAAAATCTCTTCCCTGCTTCTACCTGGTTGGGTTTAGGTATCCTTGCTCTTAGTACTCAGAATACCCTGAGCTTACTTACCTCTGTATCACAGCTCCTAATCACATTGGGCTCTCATAGTCTTTTCACTTTTCTTACTCCCACTATGAACACTTAAGGGTAGGAACCACACCTTTCATCATGTATCCTGTCATCAAGCATCAAGCACAGTGCCCAGCACAATGCCAGGCCCTAACAAATATTGAATGAATCCCACCACCACCTCTCTCTCCCCAATGAAATGAAATCAAATAAGCAACTGGAAAGTGACCCAACAAAAACACAATCTGACCAGGGCCACACAAGCACATAGGAGTAAGATAAGACAGGATATTTGAGGTCCTACTGAGTCTATGGAGCAGCTTTAGAACAGTAGCAGGAAAGACAGGATAAAGGCTATGATGTGCAGATCAGGTTCAAGAAACTACTGCAAGTGCTACAGCTGGACCAAGGACACACCAAATGTGGCACATTTGGGAAAGAAGGTACAAAGAACCAGGCATGATGCTGGCCAAGGGTGGTCTAGGATATAATAGTGGAATTCCTGAGACTGTGGACATGGATTGAAGACCAAAGTGGGCACTTCGCCCTGAGAAACAAGACAAGAAACAGCACCAGAATGTAGCCTAAGATTGAAGCGTGATGCTAAGAGATAAAGAATGAGCCTAATCATTGATGAGGGATGCCTCAGATGAGCTAGACTGGCAGTAAGACTCTTCAAGCAAGAAAAGGAGTTCTCTCAGGTTTTAAAACAAATTTGTATCTGATGTCTTAAACAGGGAAACAGTGAGCTCATTAAATTTGTCTTGGCCTACTCTGGTTCTGCTCTTAGCACTGATGTTTACTAACTGGGTAACCTCGAGCAAGTTTTTGGGATTTTTTTTTTTTTAAAGCTCATTAAGGGAGGGAGATTAAATGTTGGTGTTGGGGGTGGTATATTGAACTGAGAAAGTAAAAGAAGTGAGGCAATAACATACAGAGGTGAAGGAGGGGATGGATGGGAAGGAGAGAGAGTTAAGACAGCCATCCAGACATACCCAAGGGAGAGAACTGGACCCCTTAGAGAAGGAAGAAACGAACTATGAAAATAAGCTGAGAAAATACATTGAGGACACTCTGGAAAAGGAGGATTCTTTTCTTTTTTTTAATAGCTCTGAAACACTGTTCCCTATAATAATCTCTGCATGGGCCTTATCTCCCACATAAAGCTGCAGCCTGAAGAAGCATCTAACGAACTTTATAGTTTTTAAATGTTCTAAACTGCATTTAATACAGTGCTCTGCATATAATGGGTGTTCAATAAATGCCTGTTGCGATGAATGAGTTGAAGTGAGGTTCAGATTCTGAGATGAGTTTTAGCTGAGATGAGGGAAATAGGTATGTTAGCATGCTTAGATAACAGAATTACCTGCACACACTGAAAGCAGAATGATGATCTTTCTAGACCAGAGGAAAGCCAGTCTGTTTTTTCGGGTGTTACTTCAAAATTTTAACGTTTCCAAAAACTTTGCAGGCTTTCATGTATCTTAAGGAATAGCTCTTTAGGAATTTGGCATCTGAAGGATAATGATTTATATATTGGTTACTCCTAAAAATTTTATATTTTAAAAATTGAAATTTTGAAGTTAAAATAAACTTTAATTAAAAATTGTCATTATCCTTGAGAAATTAAGGCTGCCTCATTACTGAATTCTGAAAAGATGACATTTTAGAAAAAGTACATGGTTCTAAGTGTTTTGCCAAATCCAATTCAAATCTTTCAGAGGTTTAAAATCTCTTTTTCTCTTTGTTTCCTTTCATTCTTTTTTTACCCCAAAGTTTCCAAAAAGGGGTTTCAGGTCAGAGTAGGACTTGTCAGTTGTCAGGTACTGGGCCAATCACCCCATTTCAAAAGAGCATTCAGCTTTTATTTGTGTGGTGCTTCTATTGAAAAATGTTTGAAAACCATGTTTGAGAGGTGACAGTGCAGAATGGGAACAGTAATAAATAAAAAGCTCATCAAGAACTGGTAACCAGGCCTCCCTGGTGGTGCAGCGGTTGAGCGCTGGGTTGCAAAGCTGTCCGCAACCTCTGCAGCGCTGGTTCGGTCCCCGGCCACCTGGCGAGGGTCCCACATGGCACGCAGACCTCTCCTGCCGCCTGCTGCTCCCCTCAGCAGCGTACTTTTTCTGTCTGCCTATTCTGTTCCCCGCTTTGGCTCTGGTGAATTCTCTCACCCTCCCGCGCTTCTGACTGTACCCAGTGCTTGTATAAATAAATAAATCTTAAAAAAAAAAGAACTGGTAACCATGATCCACTGCTTTTCAGCTGCTCTTAGCAAATCTTTAGAGGGTGCTCCATAAATCATCCTGAGGAGTCAGATACTGAGGAGTCACGGGATTCCTCATCATGGAACAGTAAAACTGACTGAACAGAGTCCTAGCCCTCACCCAAACACCTATATCATCACATCCTACCTATATTCCAAGATAATATAACAGAGTAATCAGTAAGAGTAGCTGCTAAGATCCATGGAAAAATATTTAGTTTTGCAAGGGAATTTCTGGGAATATTGCTCTAGAAAAGGATTTTGTTTACATCTGGATTTTAGTTAGGAAATAATCACATCTTCTTTAAAAATGATTGAAGGTATAGGTATTAAGGACATAGACTCATACTTACCAGAAGATGGACAAATAGGGAGGAAAGAAGGCCCTATACGAGGACCCCTTGTTATTTTGGATGAAATTTCAATGCCAAACCAAAGGTATTCACAGAGAGGAATTTTCATTTTTATTTTTTTTCAAAGATTTATTTATTTATGCATACAAGAGCTGGGGAACAGGCCAGAGATGTGGGGGTGGGGGTGTGTGTGTGAGAGGATTCACCAGAGACAGAGTGGGAAACAACAGGCAGACTGAAGTACACTGCTGAGGGGAGCAGCGGGCAAGTCAGGAGAGGTCTGCTTCGCCATGTGGGTTGCTCCCTGGCCAGCCGGGGATCGAACTGCAGAGGCTGCGGATTGCTTCATAGTGCAGTGCTTAACCCCTTGCGCCACCAGAGAGGCCCAGAGAGGAATTTTTAATTCAGCAGTGATGAGCACCAGAGGGCCCAGATGAAAAGTGTGTGTTCTAACAGCTGGGCTGAACCCAGTTGACACATCTCAACTGCTACTTGTATGGTTAGAAAGGTAGGCAGGCAGTGGCATCTAGGTCCGTCAACAGGCTCCTTAGGCACTAGACTCATGTTTAGGGGTGTTTTTGGCCCTGAGTCTGGAAATACCTAGGCTGGGTTTTCTTCCATACTTAACTGGGGTATTGGCAATTTATTAGTGTGGGTACTTAAGTTAGAGAAAAAAACCCAAAATTCGCATCCTTCAAACTGGGGCACATAGGGAAACTGGGTCTTTGGAGCAGAAGGGCAAGTACCCATTTTCAGACTAGAGGAATATACAGGGGGTTGCATTGCTCCAGAATGTCAGGAGTTGGGCGGTAAGCACTAGGATTCCATGTCATGGATTATCAAACTGGGAGGATGATTCTAGTGGAGATCTCATGGGTAATGATGTGAGGGGGGCAAAGTCAGATAAAATGAAACTGGGGTAGAGAGTACTGAGCAAAGTCAATGGTATGCTGTGACTCTAGGTTATTTCACAAAAGATAATGGTCATATGTTCTTTAATCTAGAGATAAGAGCTAAATCATTCTATTGGATGTTTAAATCTTGCAAAAAAAATTAAATAATTTGAATTCTAAGAAATGCAGCCTACTAATAATCGTTGACAAGGACTATAAACAGAGAAGGGAGTTGCTATAAACATAGCTAGCTCATTCCTTTTGTGCATATTTTTAGTTAAGTAAACTGACTGTCTTTGGTCATGTCCTTACATTTTATTTCAGAATTCTCTCAGGTGCTGGGAGTGGTATACTCTTATTACAAGTAATTGAAAGAGCTGGACTTCTGGTCTCATGAAAACCTGGGAAGACAGCTGAAAGAAAGCCAACAGAGAACTGGGAAGGATATTTGATTGTTATTTTCTGGGTGTTGGTCATTTGATAAAAATTCTTTTATTTTTGTCACGACTAAGAATTTGCTTTAGTGCGATGGTACAAATAATTCAAAGACAGCTCTTGGTAATCTGAAACACGAATCCCACGGATGCCTATAAATTTCTGGCAAACTGAAATCAGAGATTTATCAGAGTGGAAGGGACTTTAAAGGTCATCTAAATTAAATTGATTCACTTTATAACTGAGAAGAATGAGACCTGTAAAAGCCATAAGACTTGCTTAATGCCAAGCTATGAATGGCTGGACCAGGAAGGGAATCTATTAAACTGTATTTCTAATCTACTACTATTTCCATAACCATACCCACCCTACCTTAGGTGACAACTTCAGGTTAAAAAAATAACAACATGGGGCCTCCCTGGTGCCACAGGGGTTAAGTGTGAGCACTATGAAGCTATCCACAGGCACTGCAGCACGAGTTTGATCCCCGGCCAGGGAGATGACCCACATGGTGCAACAGACCTCTCCTGTCTCACCCACTGCTCCCCTCCTCAGCAGTGTATTTCAGTAGATTTGCCTGTTCTGCTCCCCACTCTGTCTGGTGAATCCTCTCACCCCTGCACCTCCGGCCTGCACCCCAGCTCTTGTATTCATAAATAAATCTTCAAAGAAATAAACAGCAACAACAAAACTTTAATCTGCATTTTTTTCTAATCTCATTTCAAAAGAACTCAGCAAACATTTTACAATTGATATGCACAATCACTACCAATCAAAGAAAGAAACTTAATGGATACATTCTGAGCTTGCGCAGAAGCAGATGACAAAACTAGCACCAGCATTACTGCAAATGCCCATTACACGTCCTCATAGGAAAAATAAACTATTTGTTTGCTGAGTTCTTTTGAAATGAGATTAGAAAAAAATTCAATTGTTATAGTGGGGAAAAAAAAGACCCCATAATTTTTTATCTTTTAGGACAAGCATTTGCCGAAGGGATCCTAAAACTCTTAATCCTTTTTCTTTATCCAAGAAATAGAAAAAGAAAGGGATTTCTGGTCCTTTTTCATCCTTGTGCTTATTTCTTAGTGATTTCTGCTATGTATGTGAACGATGACCATATAAGAAAATGGTCTGTTTTAGGTCATGGGCTGTGGGCAGAGATTAATTGGTGAAAAATGGGCCTGTTTGTGGGATTTACCACACAGTAAGGTTTCTCATCTCCCTGGAAAAATGTGGAATTAGCTCTTTGAGAAATGTAGGCCTCTCAGGAGCTTGAAGGGAGAGTTTCGGTGGAGGGAAACACAGTTCACTCTCTAAGGCAGTTATGATTGGTTAGATTCCAGAGCAGTCCCTTTGGTATAAGCAAAGTTCTCCCGGCTTTCAAGTCAGCGTTTCCTACGTGTTGCTAGTTTCACCCGTAATTCACAGATAGCATCTTATTTGGCTTCTTTCTTGGCCAGCCCATCCAAGCTGGGAACCTGATCCTCCCCTCCCCCTCTGGACAACTTGCCGCTGTTACAGGGGAAAGCCTTCCCTGTGGAAAGAACTGCAACAGCAGATTTTCTGTGCTTGTTGGAGGGAGACACAAGATGTGACCCAGTGGGTATGCATGGCAAGGGTGAGCAGCAGAGGACGGGATGCTAGCTCCTCGCCTAGGAAGATGTTCTTGAGGACGATATTGACTTGGATACTCTCAGAGAGCATTCCACGTGCATGCTCCTTCCTGGGCGTCACCGCGGGGATCCTGGCCCTGCTCACAGCCCAAGAATCCTCCTTGAGGGGTGACCTAGCCCCAGCGATTAGGGTTTCTTCGCCGGACTCACGGTGGTGGCAGGTCCTCACCGGGTCACAGCTCGGCTGGGACAGCCCAAGGGCCCACTCTGAACTCGGATGAGGTTGGGGCAGGACCTGCCACCTCCCTCCGGTCTCAACTTGTTTCCCTACCAGGTCGTCCTCTTGGGTACCACGACGCCCTCTCCCCCTAGACTCCAGCGGAGAGAGATCTGTCGGACCCTGGCCCGGGGAGTCTAACTTACCCCGAAAGGCAACCTGCGCATCTGGGGTCCGGGGAAGGCGGACTTGCCATCCGAAGAAGAGGCCCCGGCTCACCTCCCCCAAAGGCGGCGGGGGCGAGGGCGGCCGCCCCCGGGGGCGGCCCGCTCAGGCGGCGGGTTCGCGGGTTCGCGTCCGCCCCTCGGCGGGTTGCGCGGCGGCTCCGGGACGGGGCGCGGGCGCGCGCGAGCTGCGGGCGGGGCGCGCGCCCGGCCGGGGCAGCGGCGGGGGAGGAGCGCCCGCCCGCCCTCAGCTCGCGCGCCCAACGGACCAGCCCGGGGCCGTGAGGTAACTGTTGCAGCCCGCGGGAGCTGGGAGGCGACGCCGAGTCTCCAGTCCCGAGAGGCGGCCGCAGCACAAGGAGCCCCTCCCGCCGCTCCCCGCAGCCGGCATGTCGCGGACCCTGCCGCTGCCCCGTCCGCGCGGCGGGGACCCCGGGCCGCGGCGCCGGGCACAGCCCTGACGCGCCGCGGAGGCGGGGGCCCCGGGAACGCCGGGGCAGGGGCCGAGCGAGCGCGTCCGGCCGCGGCGCCCCGCGCGGGGCGAGCTGTGTCCCGCGGCCCCCCGGGTCCCGGCCATGAGGAGGGACGAGCGAGACGCCAAAGCCATGCGGTGCCCGCCGCCGCCGGACGGGCCGCCTCGCCCCCCGAGAGCCTGCGGAACGGCTACGTGAAGAGCTGCGTGAGCCCCCTGCGGCAGGACCCGCCGCGCGGCTTCTTCTTTCACCTCTGCCGCTTCTGCAACGTGGAGCTGCTGCTGCCGCCGCCGGCCTCCCCCGGCAGCCGTGCCGCGGCTCCCCCTGTTCCCGGGCGCGCCTCTTGCTGGGCGCCCTGGCCGCCTTTGTCCTCGCCCTGCTGCTCGCCTCGGGGCGCGAGGGCTGGGCTGCACGGGCCGCCGCGCTGCGGACCCTGCTGCGCGTCTGCTCGCACAGCCTCAGCCCGCTCTTCAGCATCGCCTGTGCCTTCTTCTTCCTCACCTGCGTCCTCGCCCGGACCCCGCGGGGCCCCGGGCCGGGCCGGGGCGGCGGCGGCGACTCCTGGTGGCTCCTGGCGCTGCCCGTCTGCTGTTACCTGGGGGACCTGTTGGTGTGGCCGTGGTGGTCCTGGCCCGAGGGGGACGGACGCGCCGGGGCCCCCGCGCCCCCTTCGCCCACGGCGGTGGCGGGCAGGTTGTTCTTGGTGCTGAGCCTCGTGGGCTTGCTGATGCTCGCGTGGCCCGGGAGGCTCCAGCACAGCTCCGTGGTGCTGCTCTTCTCCAGCTTCGTCTGGTGGGTCTCCTTCACCAGCCTCGGGGCGCTGCCCGCTGCCCTCCGGCCGCTGCTCTCCTGCCTGGTCGGGGGCGCCGGCTGCCTGCTGGCCCTGGGGTTGGATCACTTCTTTCACCTCAGGGAAGCGCCTCATCATCCTCGGCTGTCCGCAGCCGGGGAGGAAAAAGTGCCTGTGATCAGACCCCGCAGGAGGTCGAGCTGCGTGTCGTTCGGAGAAAGTTCAGCCAGTTACTCTGGAGGTTGCAAAATGTTCAGGAGACCTTCGCTGCCTTGCATTTCCAGAGAGCAGGTAGGTCGCCAGAAAGCAAGGTTTGTAGCGAAGCGAGCGCGGTTTTATGGCTTCAAGCCCCCAGTTGAATTGGCATACTTGAAAGCATGTTAATTTCCAGGGTGAAAAAAAGTTTTATTCTGGAAAGAACGCCTAAGTACAAGAAGCCTTTTTTTTTTTTTTTTAAAGAAGAGTGCACTGTCCTTTATCTTTACTAGAAATGAAATAGGCTAATCATATTGCACCTTTAAAAGACTTTGTGCAACACACGAGTTCTCAGATGCGAACTTAGTTTGCGATTTAATATTGATAGAGTGACTGCTCCCACGCGGGCATACTCTGATGGGGTTCTCTTTGGTGCCACTTATCTCTTGCCTTGGTAATGCTGATGTCTCCCCAAAGATAACATACAACTATTAGAATGAGTGACTGTGTATATGAATTTTAATCAGTGTGGTTTCATTATTTTTGGTAGTTGAAAGGAGGTTTCTGAGCTCTCACAATGATCAGCGTTGGAACTGAGACTTGCTAATTAAGATGAGAAGACTTTTGGAAGTAATTTTTAAGAGGTTTCTCTTCTCTCACCGCCACCCCCCGCCCCGAATTTTAGCCATATAGGCTAATACAGTGTTTTACAGACTAACTCATGTCTTGTGTATTTGTTGCATAATTAGGAGAATGTTGTAATAATTTAACCTTTAAACTTGGTAATGTTTGGAAAGTTACCAAAAGCATTTCCATTTCTCCCTGTAGATTTGTATGTTTTTGTTTTTAAGAAATTGAAATCATCCTCAGGGGATGAGTTTGTACCTTTATATAGCCTAGCAAATGTTACCTGTTCTGCATCACCCAGAAACTCAATAACTACTATTCATTGAACATTTACTCAATGCAAAACACTTTGTGTATATTGTCTTCAGTCCTTACAAACCCCTGTATGGTGCATGACATTAACTTCAATTTAGGGATGAGCAAATTAAAGCTAATAGAGATCACCCAACTTCACACCTCTAGTAAGCGGAAGCATTGGGATTTGAACGTAGAAGTTTCAGCTTTCAGTGCTGTAGTCTGAGCAGCTAGAAGGGTGAATGAAGGTAGAGGTTTTGTTTGAGAGTAGTAGTCTATGTATATTCTCTTGGTTTTCAAACTTTCTGAATAACACGATGTTTTACACTGGGACCCCCTAAGTATATTTGAAAGAAAAGTTTCTTTTACGTCTGAGGCTCCCTTATTTTTCCCCTTCTCTTCAAATAATCTACAAAATGCTTAACGTTGCTGCATAATGCTCCACTGAGACAGCACTTTGCTTCCTGAAAAGTGTTTTGAGTAGCTGTTTTGTGGTCTCTAGTCATTTGGCCACATGCTTGAAAAACTGTTCAAAAGTGGTAAGTCTTTTGTTTTCTCAGTCTGCTGCTACTGCTAATAGACAGTACTTAGAAAAACATGTATCAGGAGAAAGATTGCTTTGAAAGCATTCACTATGGAGCAAAGTAGTATCAGCTATTTTCATAGATTAGAATAGCATTTCATGATTGACTCTGTGTAAAGAGATTGCATTTCTTAATGCTGGAAAAACATCTTAGCAGTTTTATCGCATTTGGGACAGTTTTCCTGAACTTCACGGCACTATAGTTTAACATATTTTAATTGAATGTTGTGTAGTCAGTTATGACTGTTGCCTTGTAAATTGAAAATTCCTGGTCTTAATCCTAGTCTGATGCTCTTTCCATCACAACCTTTAACTAGATGCAGTGTTGTTACGCTAGCTATCTTTTTATTAGTTGTATTAGAGGAAAATAAAATTTGTACTTTTGAAAGGGGCGTATTTTCCTAGTGGAGAAAACTCTTATTTACATTCAACTATGAATAGGAGCATTTTGATTGTCTTAAACATATAATAGTTCAAGGTTTTAGAATGGCTACCTAATGATCAGTGTCATGCTATTTTTGTATTACTAGAAGTTACTAGATACTTTTAATTTAACAGTGATTATAATAATACTTTCTACTTATTCATGTTCCTGAAGTTTAACCATGGATCTGTGGTTTTTGTTTGCATGTATTTTATATTAAAAGAAATTGAGAGGAAACTGGCACTTTTATGGAAGTGCTCTGTTTTGTCTATCACATTGTAAGATCACTTTCTTGTTTCAGAAAGTGAAGGAGCACAAAAAGATTGTGGATAGAACTTGATATAGGGGGAAATGCTCTGGGTTCATAGGCAGCAGTTCGAGGGTAAAAGTCTTGGTTTTACTCTGTAATCTTGGAAAAGTCAATGTTTCTGAGTGTCCATATTGTGTCGAATCAGGGTATCCCAGTAGATGAATTCTATGATAGCTTCCAGATTTAGACTTTACTTCTTTTAGTTTGTTTACACTTTTTGTGAAGTATAAATAAAACATTACAAGTTAGTAGTTCTTGTAGATTTACTTATCTGTGATGTTGACACTGCTGGCCTTTAATTTTTTAAGGTGTAATAACTGGAAAAGATAAGCAAATATTTTGTATTTTTGTAGTAGAGAGAAATATTCATTTTTGGATCGATAACACAATTATTACACTTTACTTTCTGTAAGGGTTTAAACATTTTTATTAACATCTAACGTAATTCTTAACTCTTGGGGTATTATGCTAGGCTCTGTGTTGAAAATTAATGGTATATGTTTGTAAAATATTTGATTTTCGTAATTAGATTTATCTTATTTGCTGTCAATGCTATGTATGTGTCTATTCTTAACTATTTTTTTTTTTTCTTAGCAAAGAGTGTAAGGGATTTAAATTTTAAATCTGGTTACTGTTGACTATGTTCTGTCTTGGTGGAATGGAAAGAGGCACTAAGTTTGTAGTATATGGAGACAGATGAGACTAATAGGAAGTTATAAAAATCTGTTGTCTATTACATAGAAGCTTGACTAGAATTTAGCAATTTATCAGGAGGTAGATGAAACTAATAGGACATTATAAAAACCTGTTCTCTACATTGAAGTTTGACTCAGAACTTAACAAACTACTTGTCTATACCATTTTAATTGTCTATTCTACAATGTAGTTTTCAGCTTTTCATCCAGATTATTTTGTATATAATAGGCTAGGTAAATAGCCTAGGTAAATGAGGTTTTGAAAGGTGTAACTTAGCCTGTGAGATATTTTTTTATACAGAAAATGCTAAGTGTTTTCTAAATGGTTAGGTAAATATTTTAAAATTCTGTGGCCTTAAGGACCATAAATATAATTTAAAGTGTTAATTTTATTTGAAAAAAAGTATACATACACATGTAGTGTGAAGACTTAAAAAAAGATTTTAAAGTTTAGGTGATTATTTATTTCCCTAAGGAATTTGCAAGGCATACCTTACTGTTCATTTCTCTAAGAATACTGTGGTCTTTGTGAAATTTATTTTATGATTTCAAATTAGTGTTTTATTCTAATTTTATATTAGTATTTTGTAGTGAAATACAACCTAGGTAAGAATATGCTCTGTTTTGTAAATATTGTAGGTACTCTGCCATCAGTTATCCTTCAGAAACACAGATTTGGTCAAAAGACTCACTCTTTTAAAAATCTCTTATGGCTTTTGGTTGTTCACAGGGTCAAATTTATGCCTTGTTTGCCATGTCCTACTTAACTTGCTTTTAGCTCTTTTTTGTTTTTTGTTTTTTCCTTAGTTTTCTGGATGTGGGAAAGACAGGTCTTTTTTTTTTTTTTTTTTTAAAGATTTTATTTATTTATTTATACAAGCACTGGGTACAGTCAGAAGCGCGGGAGGGTGAGAGAATTCACCAGAGCTGGAGCAGGGAGCAGAGCAGACCGACTGACAATACACTGCTGAGGAGAGCAGCGGGCAGCAGGAGAGGTCTGCGCACCATGGGGACCCTTGCCTGGCGGCGGGGGATCGAACCTGCGCTGCAGAGGCTGCAGGCAGCTTCGCAGTCCAGCGCTCAACCACTGCACCACTGGGGAGGTCCTGTTTTGTTTTTTAAAAGCCACCTATGATTATGGAACACTCCCTCCCTTCCTCCATCCTTGGTTCTAGTTCTCTATTTGAGGACTGCTTATTTTCAACTTATATATTTTTTTTTTTTCCTTCTGCTTTTATCATTTACCTGGTCGAAATCTCCTTTAAGGAATAAATAAGATGGCATTTAGACAGTAGTGTGATATTTAAATTAATGTGTAAGTTGAGAACCAAACACCTTATAGTACAGTTGACCATATATACAAATATAAGTTGACAAATGATATGAAGCAGTGATGCTGTGCAATAGAGTATTTTCATTATATCACCAAAATAGTAACATGTCCACAGTTTATGTTTCTCAGTCTGCGTGGAAGGCAGACAGGGCCAGCTATACGTGAAACTGTGAAACTCGTCCTCAGACTTTTCCTCTTCCTCAGTGGCAGGCCCGTCTCTGATTCTCTTTCCTTCCCCTCTTTCAGTTATTCAGTAAGCTTGTGTTCCTAGAACATTCCCATGCCTTCTAGACTCCATCCCAAGCAGGATGAATCTATATTTGCTGAAAAAAAGTTTATTTTAAAATCAACATAACTGTTTGCATAGATATAAAAGAGATTAAGAGTTTATTTAATTGAACTATGCTCATTGTATAGGAAGAAATTCAACTCCAGTGAGAAAAAAACACCATTTCCAGGTTAAGCAAGGAGGTGTTGGAACACAGGGACGAGAATATAGGTTTGACTCCTAGTCCATTTGTGCTTTCACTAAATAGCTTATGTACCTGTAGGCACAGTTTTCTAAGACAGTTCCTAGGTGGCGAATGATGTGCCTCATTATAGGAGGTTGGGATAAACGTGGGAGAGATAGAAGGGACTTTGAAGATCACAGTGTTCATAATGACTAAAGATAAACCTAGTGTACCCAGTGTAGTTATCTCAGGGTGACTTGAAGGGTGCAGCCGGCTCAAGCTCAAGCACCTTAGAGGTGAGGAAGAAGGGGAGAGGGTAAGAAGAATGGAAGCGAATTGACTATTGCCTACTTACAGGCAACATAAACAAAACAAAAGAAACATAAAACATAAACAAAAGAAACCAAACAATTGTGTTAGCCACGCAAAACTTTAGGAGAGCTGAGTTCTGTCTGTGTGTAATTCCTGACGGTTTACAACATTGGATTTTTTTTAATAAGCTGATTCATGTATATTTGAGTGATTGTTAGAAGCCTGCTGTTGAACTTGGTGCAGAGGAATGTATTTTTCTTTTTTCTTTTTTCATTTTGAACCTAGAATTTTCTCTCCAGTATTGATTCATCTAGCAGGTATCTTATTTTTATAGATTTTTCCCTCCTCTACCATCTACAGTATATTGTTTGACTTAAATTTACATAGTATTTACATTTTAATGAGAATTGTCGTATATAAAAGTCTGTACACAGGTATACTTTTATATGGCTTACAGAAGAAAATAGAACAAAAAAAGAAAGTTATGTATTCTCAGCTCATTTCCTTTGAATTCTTGTAACCTCTTTTACTTTCCTTTCTTTCTGCCCCAGAGATAATGGTTCTATCATCATTATTTTTTGTTATTCATTCCCTTATTCATTTTTATAATTATAACCCCCATGAATGTACTTCTAAATAACGTTGTTAGTATTGCTTGCTTTTGATCTTTAAATCGAATCATATGTGAATTTTTTTTTTCTTTTTTTTTTATTTTATTTTATTTTATTTTTTTTTAAATATTAAATTTTATTTTTATATTCCCCCATACAATTGCAAACGCCCCATTCTGACCCCAATCCTTCCCCTCCCGCCCCCCACCCCCAAAAAGTGTCTCTGGTTCATAGTTTTTTTGTTGATTTTGATTTTCACTTTCTTATATTCATTTTCCTGGTCCCTTATTTAAGTTTTCTAGATTCCTGCTATGAGTGAGACCATCCGGTACATATGTGAATTTTTTTCTAACTTTTTTTTGCTTGATGTCTCCTGAGATTCCATATTGAAATGGATACTAGTAGTTTTTTTTTCTTTTTTCTTTGTTTTTTAATAATTTATTTATTTATGCATACAACAACTGGGGTACAGGCCAGAGGTGTGGGGGGTGAGAGGATTCCCCAGAGACAGAGTGGGGAGCAGAACAGGCAGATTGACTGAAATACACTGTTAAGGGGAGCAGCAGGTGAGACAGGAGAGGTCTCCTGTGTCATGTGAGTAGCTCCCTGGCCAGGGATTGAATGTGCTACAGTGGCTGCAGATAGCTTCGTAGGTTGCGCCTTAACCCCTTGCACCACCAGGGAGGCCCTGTTGTTTTTCTTTTTTCAATACCATATAATAGTTCACTGTATAATGATAGTAAAATTTATCCATTCCACTGTTCATGGACCGTTGAGTGATTTTCATTTCTTTTGCCTATTATGTGCAGTGCTACTATGAAAATTATTGTAAATGTCTCTTGGTGTATGTGTGCATCTAGAGGTAGAATTGTTGAGTTGCAAGGTATGCTCATATTCAAAACTAGGATACTATGAAAAGTTGAATTGCTGTTAAATATGGTTGCAGCATTTTTGCTTTTGCTATAGCAGTCTATAAAAATGGTCTCAAACAAATGATTCCTATTTTCTGACTTTAATTTTTGTTAGACTAGTAGTTATGAAATGGTATTTCTTTTTTTTTTTTTAAAAGATTTATTTATTTATTTATTTATTTACTTCTGACTGGGTACAGTCAGAAGCGCGGGAGGGTGAGAGAATTCACCAGAGTCAGAGCAGGGAGCAGAACAGGCAGAAGGACCGAAGTACACTGCTGAGGGGAGCAGCGGGCGGCAGGAGAGGTCTGCACACCATGTGGGACCCTCCTCCAGTGGCCGGGGAGCAGCCAGGGATTGAACCAGCTGCGGCAGCTTCGCAACCCGGCGCTCAACCGCTGCGCCACCGGGGAGGCCTATGAAATGGTATTTCTTTTTAAAGTTTTGCCTTTCAAGTGCTTTTTGACCATATAGCATTGGGTTATATGTGTGAAGAATGTAGAGATGCAGTCTCATTTTTTTATCCATATGGATAAATGGCAATACAATTTTTTTTAAAGATTTATTAATTTATACAAGCACTGGGGCACAGACCAGAGGTGAGGGAGGGCAAGAGAATTCACCAGAGACAGAACAGGGAGCAGAACAGGCAGACGGACTGAAGTACACTGCTGAGGGGAGCAGCGGGCGAGACAGGATTGGTCTGCCTCGCCATGTGGGAATCTCCCTGGCCAGGGATTGAACTCACGCTGCTTGTTTCCTATTTTATTTATGTTGGCTGAAATATAGGTTAGTATTTCTTTGAGTTTCTTTCTTGTTATTTTCCTGGCTTTGTATTTGGGAAACTAAAGCATTAATTTTTAGCTTTTTCATTGTATGCTTTTAAGATTATACTTTCCTCTCTAAATATTGTTTTAGTTGAATCTCTCGAGGTTTTGTTTTATTTTTTTAAAGATTTATTTACTTATGCATACAAGAACTAGGGTATAGCCCAGAGGTGCGGTGGGGGGTGGCGGGTGGGGGGTAGGTGAGAGGATTCATCAGAGAGAGTGGGGAGCAGAATAAGTGGATCTACTGAAATACACTGATGTAGGGAATAGCAGGCAAGACAGGAGAGGTCTGCTGCACTATGTGGGTAGCCCTCTGGCCAGCCGGGGATTGAACTCATGCTGCAGAGGCTTCAGAGAGCTTCACAGTGCTGTGCTTAACCCCTTGCGCCACCAGGGAGACCCTGAATCTCACAAGTTTTAATGTGTTGTATTGTTATGGTTCAGTCCTAAGCACTTTCTAATTTTAATTTTCCCTTTTAACTAACATGTTGTGCTTAGAAATAAAAAAAAAATGCTAATCATCTGCAGATTTTCTAGTTATTTCATGGTGTTGATTTCTTATTCAATTACCTGTGGCCAAGAAATGTGGCCTAACATGGTTTTAATAAATGTATTATGTGCTTGAAAATGACATGTATTTTTCAATTGTTAGGTACAATATTTGTTAGCTGGAAGATTGTAGGTAAAAGGTGGTAAAATGGTCTCGTCATGTCTTCATTGTCCTTATTGATTTTTGTATCTTTCTGACCCATCAGTAACTAGAGAGAGTGTTAAAAATTTCACTTTGCTGGTAGATTTGTCAATTTCACATGTATGGAGAATAGAACATTTTGAATTGGATGGAATTACTTATTAAAGGAACAACAAAAAGGTGTATGAGAGCAATTTCAAATGTCTAAAGAGTTACGGGTAGGAAATAATGAAAAATTAGCTTATTCCAAGTTCATATATATTTATAAATTGTGTCTTACATATGCCAGATCTCAGAAATACTAAAATGATAAATAATTTGTAAATATATGTTAACTCTGATGAAACTAAAACCATATTCAGGGCCTCCCTGGTGGCATAAGGATTAAAGTCTCAGCGCTACCAAGCTATAGCCAGCCATTGCAGCATGCGTTCGATCCTCAGCCAGGAGCTACCTTACATGATATGGTGCCTGTAGGGGAGACCTCTCCTGTCTCCCCTGCTGCTCCCCTCAGTATTTCAGTAGATCCGCCTGTTCTGCTTCCCCCTCTGTCCTCTTACCCTCTGCACCTCTGGCCTGTACCCCAGTTCTTCTATGCATAAATAAATTTAAAAAATCTTTAAAAAAATAAAAATATACTCAAAGATGTGATCAAAACAGGAAGCTTTTATACCTTGTAGACTAAGAAACAATAAATTCGTGAAGAATTGACAAAAGAAAGGGTTTGGGCTGTACATCCTGCAAAGACAGCAGTATAGTTAAGATTGTATTCTTTCCATTTGGCATCTTCTTTTAATATTGTTTGTAAGATTCAGCCATGTGACTGTAAATACCTCCTTTTCTTGTCCTGTAGGCTGTAGTATTCTATTACATGAACACTCAGTTGATTTATCCACTGTGCTGTAATAAATATTTAGATTGTTTCAAATTTTGACTATTAAAAATAATGCTACATGGGGGAAAAACTCTATAGATAAATGAGATGTTCACCATAATGGTTCAACATGAGCAATCAGATATAGATACACTGTACATCCTGTAAAGTGAAGATATATTAAGTCTGTAGATATTCTGTTTCTATAAATTTGATGACTTTAAATTTTCATATAGATGGAACCATATAGTATTTTACCTTCACATTTGTATATGCATTTGTATATGCACATATAACATAACTTTTACATTTGTCTACATACATATAACATTTGTATACACACAAGTAACATTTTATGTTATACATTTTTAAATTTGTTTACACACATATAGCATACATTTATATGTATACACACATATAACATAACTCAGATGAAAATGAGGGACATTTCTTGTACCCTGGTGACTCCCTCATTTTCTCTCCCAGTTGATATCCTGTGTCTGGGAATGTACACAAAGGTTTTGAACAAAACTAAAATTTGCGTTTTATATCATTTTCTGTGTTGTGAAGTATTCCTCTTTTGATGTTTCAATGTTATTTTTTCCATTTTTTCTTGAAACATTTAGTGCTGTAGGCAAGTAGTTAATGATTTGGGAGATTCAAAGATGAATAAAACCTTTTTCCATCAGAAAACTTGGGGTCTGCTGGCAATTACATTCCTAGGGATTTACCCAAAGGACACAAAAACATTGATTCACCTGTACCCCTATGTTTATTGCAGCACTATTTACAATAGGTAAAATCTGGAAACAACCTAAAGGCCCCAAAATAGATGACTGGATCAAGAAGATGTGGTATATATACACAATGGAATATTATTAAGCAATCAAAAAAGATAAACTCATGCCATTCTCAGCAACATGGATGGAGGTAGAAGGAATTATGCTCAGTGAAATAAGCCAGAAAGAAAAAGAAAAATATCGGATGGTTTCACTTATAGCAGGAATATATAAAGGTCCAGTTGACAGGTGCTTTTAAGTTTTAGCCTGTGGTAGAGGGACATTGCTAACCAGATAGGACTTTTTGTGAGAGCAGGGGAGTAAATACCTCAAACTCACTCTCTTCCTGCCTTTTATTCTCCTGCCAGTGTCTGCCATTGGCTGACTCTACCTGAAGACAGGCAAAGGATACTTACCTATGATAAGTCTATTCAGTACTGATTCCTGGGACACAGAACAGAGGAAAGAAGAGTGAAAATGGATCTGGAGAGGCAGATGAACTATACCCAGCACAAGTGGCTTTTTGAGGACACAAAAAGACTGTATCAATTTCTGCAGAAGTGAAGAAATGATCACTTAGGAAGAGAGAATAGTGTAAACAGAGGTAGGGGAGTGTTGAAATAGTGTTCAAAAGCTAGAAAGTGTTTCAGATAGTTGGAAGTGTATGCTGAATAAAGAACAATAGGCCATGAAAATGAAAAGATAGGTTAGTATTTGAAGAGAAATGCTAATTTTTACACTGCTTTTCCTTTTATTAAGTGTTGTATTATATCATACTTTTTATAAATGCATAAGAATAAACATCGCCTTCATCTCTAAGTAGAAGATAATGGGTCATGTTTTTTTGCTTTAACATTGTGATCAGAGTGATTTACACAGTGACCTAAACTAAATAGCAGAAGGATCCTGAGTCATTTAGAGTGAAGCTTCCAATTCAGGATGTAGACTCTGAGGTGAAGCTGTCTGCCTTTGAAATCTGGCACCACCACTTTCCAGCTTCATGACTTTAGGCAAGTTACCTAATCTAGGCCTCAGTTTTCTCATTTGTAAAGTAAGCTATCTTAGTTGCTTTATCATAGAACTAGAAAAATGATTAAATGAGTGATTCATATAAATTAGATAGCTCAGAGTGCAGCAGACACTCTGAATAAATTTGGCCTTTAAAGAAAAACAAAATTTGCATCAGAAGATATAGCTGTCTTCAAATATTTGAAAGATTGCCACATGAAATAGGGATTAATTTTCTTATTTTCATGAGCAACTTTGGCATCCAAACTAACACTAATGTGTGTAACAGGTAAACAGGTTTTAGATTAATATGAGAGAGTTGTTTTGATCATGTAAAATTGCTTGAGTTGGAATGGGTTAACTCATGAGATAATGACTTGCATGCCCAGGGAAGTGTTCAAGAAAAGAATGGGGATGTTTGAAAGTATATTCGTGCCTCAGGTTGGTGAAAATGAGATAAAATTGTATTCCAAATTGCATGCTTTGGTTTATTCCTTTTTATTGTTGAGTAATAGTTCATTGGTTGAACCTACCAGTTTATCCTTCACTTGTTGAAGGATATCTAGGTGGTTTTCCAGTTTTGTTGACTACAAGTAGAATTTATTGGTTGACTATAAATAGAAATTTCCATTTTGTTGATTATACAGTATAGGATTTTTGTGAAAACACAAATTTTTATTCTCTAGGTAAATATCTAAGAATAGGATTGCTGGGTCACGTGGTAAATATATGTTAAACTTTATTGGAAGCTGCCAGATTATTTTCTAGTGGCTGTGCTGTTTTTCAGTCTTACCAGTGAAGTTCCAGTAACTTCACACCCACACCAGTACTTGGGTTTTGTTAGTATTTTATTTTGATCAGTCTAATAGGCATGTAATGGTATCTCATAGTTTTAATTCACATTTCCATATTTGCTAATGATTTTTTGATATCTTTTTATTTTTTTAAAGATTTATTTATTTATTTATACATACAAGCACTGGGTACAGTCAGAAGCACGGGAGGGTGAGAGAATTCACCAGAGCCAGAGCGGGGAGCAGAGCAGGCAGAAGGACCGAAGTACACTGCTGAGGGGAGCAGCGGGCTGCAGGAGAGGTCTGCGCACCATGTGGGACCCTCCTCCAGTGGCCGGGGAACAGCCGGGGATTGAACCAGCGCTGCAGAGGCTGCGGGCAGCTTCGCAACCCAGCGCTCAACTGCTGTGCCACCGGGGAGGCCCAATTTTTTGATATCTTTTCATGGATTTATTTGCAACTGTATATTCTTTTTGGTGAAGTGTGGATATAAGTCTTCAAATCTTTTGTTGATAATGTGATTTACAAATGTTTTCTCCCCATCAGTAGTGTTTTTCAGAGAACAGAAGATTGTAATTTTGATAAAGTTCAATTTATTTTTTCTTTTACAGTTTATGCTTTTGATGACATGTTTAAAAAGTCTTTCCCTAACACCAGGCCGTGAAGATCTTCTCATGATTTTTTTAAAAAACCTTTATAGTTTTATGTTTTACCTGTGGATTTATTTTGAGCTGATTTTTGTTTGCAGTGTTAAGTTTAGGTTCATTTTTTCCCTACATAGTTGTTCTAATGTCATTTGTTATAAAAAATCTCCTTTCTTCAATGAATGGCATTAGTATGTTTGTCAGAAAGCATTTTGTCTTCTTTATGTGGATTTGTTTCTGTCCCACTAATAAATGTGTCTTTCTCTTTGCCATAACTACACTGCCTTGATTACTGTAAATTGTGTAATGTGAATCTTCCAACTTTTTTTTTCAAAATCTTTTCGTTTTTAATTTTCTTTTTCTTATTTATGCATACAAGAACTGGGGTGTAAGCCAGAGGTGTGGGGGGTGAGAGGATTCACCAGAGACAGACTAGGGAGCAAAACAGGCAGATCTGCTGAAATACACTGCTGAGGGGAGCAGCAGGTAAGACAGGAGAGGTCTGCTGCGCCATGAGGGTTAGCTACCTGGCCAAGGATCGAACTTGTGCTGCAGTGGCTGGGGAGAGCTTCATAGTGTGAGACTTTAATCCCTATGCCACCAGGGAGGCCCCCAAAATAATTTTTATTCTTTTTCTTCTACATATAAAGAACTTGTTTACAACTATGAAAAACGGCTGTATTTTGATTATCATTTCATTATCATAAGGATCAATTTATTATTTACCTAACAGATTGCTGTTGCCTCTTCTCAGATCCTGTCAGTGGCATACAATTCAGTTTATTTGTTAGTTAACTAATTGGTTTGCATATAACCTTATGATTATAATTCTAAGGGTAAAATGGATGCTAATTGAAACATTAGGAACTCTCATCACCATTAATTTCCCTTTTTTAACTATGCAAAATAATATAGATTTCTATTATACAGATTCAAAAAGTGTTTGGATAGGAAATATTCCCTTTTTACGTTTTTCTTCGAATATTTGTTCTGTGATAGTAACTTGGAATTATGAAGTTTTCCTTTTCATTTCATGTTATTGAAATTGGTTTTGTTGTTTTTGGTAAAGAAATGAAAACTTTCACTTACATTTGTTTTTTACCATTGGGAAAACATGAATGATTTTAAAAAAACTAGAGGTTTAAATTTAAAACATTTCCCTGTACCGAGCAGTCCATCAATCTTTTAACTATGAAATCTTCATAATTACCAGAGTTGCATGTTTTAAAGCTTAGAGGAAAATGGGCACACTGAATCCTAGCAACTGAAGGCAAATAGATACGTCAGTGCCACGCTTATGTCAGCAGTTTGTCCATTTGCTTGGGAACTCTTTTGTTTTAGTAGTATGTTTTACAATAAGGTCTCTCAGTGGAGCAGCACTGCATGATTGGATATGTACTATGTGTTGCACTTTCTGTATACAGACTTTGACATATGTATGTGTACATACTTATCATCTAGTTATTTGTTACTGACATTTAGTCTTATTTTGTTTCTCAAAAGTGTTTTATTTGCTTATGTCTAATAACTAGCAATAGCCTCTGCATTTCTAATTATGGTGACCTTTATGTAGGGCACTGAGTGTGATTCCAGACAAGTTATTAAAGTTAGATCTGTATGTTGATGAGCCATAGACATTTTTTAAGAGGGAAGCTATTAAATGTGGAATAATGTAGATTTTTCTTGATCAAGGCATATAATTTCATTGTGCCTTAATTTTATTAAAAGTTGCTATAAAGTTTATATACTTGGAGTTTAAAACATCTGCCTTAGTGCTAAAATGAGTACTCCAAGTGTGGTAGGATTTGTATGTTTTTTCTGTGGGGCAGAAATTGTCTAGGTGGAAAAGACCAGTAGGGATTGGATGATTGCAGATTTGGAGCATGCAAAGAGAGAATGAGGTCACATACACCTTAGAAGTTAGTCAATATGTTTCCATCAAGGCTTACTATATGCTTCTGAGAACTTAGGCTCTAGAGATAATCAAGACTGATATCTCCTTGGCCATGGAGTTGATAGTCTAGTCACTCATTTCTTTTTTTTTTTTTTAAGATTTATTTAGTTATGCATACAAGAGCTGGGATACAGGCCAGAGGTGAGGAGGTGAGAGGATTCACCAGAGACAGAGTAGGGAACAAACAGGCAGATTGACCAAAGTACACTGCTGAGGGGAGCAGCGGGCGAGACAGGAGAGGTCTGCTATGCCATGTGGGTTGCTCCCTGGCCAGCCAGGGGGATTGAACTTGTGCTGCAGAGGCTGTGGATAGCTTCATAGGTTGCGCCTTAACCCCAGGGAGGCCCATAGTCACACATTTCTAAAGGGAGAAATATTTGCTTAGAATGTCATAATTAAAGCTTGGGAATGGCGGAGATAGAATTTAGTAAATCAAGGACAAAATGATTCTGTATTGTGCAGGGTTTTAGGAGAAAAGCAAAGATTATGGAAAGTACCTGTATTTATTCATTGACATGATAAAGAGGAGTCAGTGAAGAAAACAGAGTGGTAGGATGTGAAGGATTTACTATGAAGCTAATTAAACTTAAACTCCAAGGCCACTCACTTATATAAATTTCTTCCAAGACTTTGGAAAGAAGGTGTTCACATGACCATCTGTTTCTGTAGAGTTTCTGAAAGTAAGGTATTTTAAGTTAAAATTACTATCACTTTCCTTTCTTGACTCACCCTTATGTCATGTAGATATCACTGAAATGACTGCAGGTATTTTGGGGATACACCTAAGGAAAAGTTGAATTGGGTTTACATTTAGTTTGATTGGATGTATTTATGTGGTTCATTGTCACTTTGGAACTGTTCTGCTATAGTGATGAAATCTAAGAATACTTTTGGTATTCATTGTATTGACTCAATGTTGTGACAGGAAGATGCAAGGCCAGAGATCTTAGGTGATATGATCATGACCTGCTGATACTAGAAGTATATGGGTAGGAGAAGCCAAACATAATTTGAAATATATAGAACCAGAAACTAGTCTGGAGAAAATTCTCCTAAGCACCCAATGTTGTATTTATAATTTGGCTTTTTATTATTCCCTTAAAAATAAAAATTCAAGCCCAATAAATTCAAGCCCACTGAATCATGGAGGTCAAGAGGAGACAATTTAAACATGGAGGATTCATCTTTAATTTGTTTTATTGTTTTTTTTTAAAGATTCATACTTATTTATTTGTGCCTACAAGAACTGAGGTATAGGCCAGAGGTGCAGGGGGTGAGAGGATTCACCAGAGACAGAGTGGGGAACAGAACAGGTAGATCTACTGAAATACACTGCTGAGGGGAGCAGTGGGCCAAACAGTAGAGGTCTGCTGTGCCATGTGGATCAGCTCCCTGGCCAGGGATCAAACTCAGGCTGCAGTGGCTGGAGATAGCTTGATAGCGCAGAGACCTTAACCCCTGAGGTAGCTAAGGAAGGCAGTTTGATTTGGTGGTGGTAATTTTCATGATCTGTAGGAATGAATATGAACTTGGGAGTTGAGGTAGAATAAGTCAAAGAGGAATATTTTTTGGGGAAATCAGGGTCCAGGAAAGGTGTTTGCACACATATACATATGTACACACACTCACACGCTTGTGCTTTCAAGATATATGCCCTCTAAATATGTTAAAGAGAGAAGGATGATCCATATGGCAAAGATGGAAAAATTAGAGATAATAGCAAGAAAGATTAAAGCAGAGCAGAGATAGTAGTGAGAGCAGGGAGATAAAAGGAAATGGAATCATGACGTAGGAGTGCCCTGACAGTAGAATTCAGTGAAGGGGCAAATATTCACCCCTGCATACTTCAGTGCTGTTCTTAGTCATGATGGTATTAGTCCTTTGTTAATGCTGAATACAGTCATTGGTCTTTATAATGCCAGCCTCAAACAATGATGTTTTTCATGATATAAATGAAAGTTAATTATCTGTGTTAGTTTAACATGGTAAACTCAGTCTTCCAAGTTCTTCTATGACTGTGAAATGGTTACTCAAATCAGTTTAAAGATATATATTAATTCTTTTGCTGGCTGAGTTGTAGAAACTAATTATTGTAAAAGATATAAAATAAGATTATTCTCTCAGTTTTATAGATGTCATACAAAGGATGCAAAACTGAGTACCATGTAAGATAGTAATTATTATTTTTTCTATTTATATTTATTAGGTATCCATTATATGCCAAGCTTGGGGGTTAATGCTGGGGATAGAGCAATGAATAACATGGGCATAGTCTTTGCATTTGTGGAACATTCATTCTAGCAATTGTGTCATGAAGAAAAATAAGGAGAGTGAGATTGAAGAGGAATGGAGGAAGATATTTAGATAGTGTGGTTGGAAAACAAGGCTGATATTTACATATCATTTTTGTCAGTGTATTTAGAAAACTACTTTATGCAAACCAAATGTATTTACTAAGGTCAAATCATTTGACAGTGGCAACATTTACTCACCGTTATTTTCTCATTTTTGAGATGATTAATAGCTGTTCCTACTCCTTGCATTTGTTGCAGAATTTTATTCATTTTTTGTGATGAAAATATAAATATTTTTAATTGAGGTTATGTTGCTTTACATCATTGTTTGCATTTTGGGAGTGTAAGAAACTCACTCCCTTTCAAATGTTATTACCATAGTGCTCCCACCACCAAAGCACACATGGGCCACCTAGTGTTGCAGAATTTTAAGTAAAATGGTGTACAAGTGCACACATGTGTGTGTAAAGGTAAATTTTGGCACAGTGAGATAATTTTAACTCCCAGTAAATGTTGATTCTTCCTTTTAGCATGATTGCATTTCCTTTTTTATTATATATGCATTTATGTTTTCCAAATAAGTTTTATTTTAATTTTTATATTCCCCATAAAATTGCAACCTCCTGATTTTGACCCCAACCCTCCTATCCCAGCCCCTACCCTGCCCCGCCAAAGTGTGTCTCTGGTTCATAGTTGTTTGTTGATTTTGATTATAGTTATTCTTTTTCCTGGTCCCTTACTTAGGTTTTCTAGATTCTTGTTATGAGTGAGACCATTCTTTTTCTTTCTGGCTTATTTCACTGAGCATGATCCCTTCCAGCTCCATCCATGTTGCTGCAAATTGCATGTGTTTATCTTTTTTGAATGCTGAGTAATATTCCATGGTGTATATGTACCACATCTCCTTGATCCAGTCATCTATTTTTGGGCATTTGGGGTGTTTCCAAAGCTTAGCTATTGTAAATAGTGCTGCTGTAAACATAGGGGTGCAGGTGCTCTTCGGAATTAATGTTTCTGTGTCCTTTGGGTAAATACCTAGGAGTGGAATTGCTGGATCATATGGAAGCTATCTTTAGTAGGTTGAGGAATCTCTACACAGCTTTCCATAGTGGTTGGATCAGTTTGCACTCCCACCAACAGTGCAGGAGAGTTCTTTTCTCTCCACATCCTTGCCAACATTTGTTGTTGCTAGTTTTTTTTAATATGTGCCATTCTCACTGGTGTGAGATGGTATCTCATTGTAGTTTTGATTTGCATTACCCTGATTGCAAGTGACGTTGAACATTTTTTCATATGCCTGGTGGCCATTTGTATTTCCTCTTTGGAGAAGTTTCTTTCTTTTTTTTTTTTAAACTTTTTTTTTTTTTAAGATTTATTTATTGATTGATTGATTTATACAGCACTGGGTACAGTCAGAAGCACAGGAGGGTGAGAGAATTCACCAGAGCGAGAGCGGGAAGCAGAGCAGGCAGAAGGACCGAAGTACACTGCTGAGGGGAGCAGCGGGCGGCAGGAGAGGTCTGCGCGCCATGTGGGACCCTTGCCCGGCGGCCGGGGATCGAACCGGAGCTGCAGAGGCTGCGGGCAGCTTCGCAACCCAGCGCTCAACCGCTGCACCACCGGGGAGGCCCTGGAGAAGTTTCTTTTTAATTCTTCTGCCCATTTTTTGACTGGATTATTTTCTTTGTTTTTGCTGAGTCTCATCAGCTCTTTGTAGATTTTTGTGATCAGCCCTTTATCATTAGTGCTGGGTGCAAAAATGTTCTTCCAGTCGGTGGGGTTTCTCTTTGTTTTGGTTATTGTCTCTTTTGCTGTGCAGAAGCTCTTTAATTTGATGTAGTCCCAGCTGTTTATCTTTGCCTTCACTATCACTGCTTTGGGTGATGCGTCTGTAAAGATGTCTTTGAGGTGCATATCATGTAGTGTTTTGCCTATATTTCTTTCTATATATTTTATGGTTTCAGGTCTTATGTCTAGTTCTTTAATCCATTTTGAGTTGGTTTTTGTGTATGGTGTGAGGTAGTAGTCAAGCTTCATTCTTTTGCATGTAGCAACCCAGTTTTCCCAGCACCATTTATTGAACAAATTTTCTTTGCTCCAGTGCATATTCTTTGCTCCTTTGTCAAATATTAGTTGACCATAGATATGTGGGTTTATTTTCTGGGCTTTCTATTCGGTTCCATTGGTCCATGTGTCTGTTCTGGTTCCAACCATGCAGTTTTGAATATTATGGCTTTGTAGTACAGTTTGAAATCTGGGAGAGTGTTGCCTCCATTCCCTTCTTTTTTTTTTCAGGAGGGTTTTGGCTATTCGGGGGTTTTGGTAGCTCCATATGAATCTCATCAATATTTTTTCTATTTCTTTGAAGAATGACATTGAAATTTTAATTGGAATAGCATTGAATCTGTAGATTGCTTTTGGTAGGATGGCCATTTTGATAATGTTAATTCTTCCGTTCCATGAGCAGGGGATGTCTTTCCATTTCTTTGTGTCTACTTCTATTTCTTTTAACAGTGTTTTATAGTTTTCTTTGTATAGGTCCTTTACTTCTTTTGTTAGGTTTATTCCCAAGTATTTGATTTTTTTTTTTTTGGTTTCAATAATAAAAGGAATAGTTTTCTTGATTTCTTCTTCTTTTTTAAAATTAAATTAAATTTATTTATTTATACAAGCACTGGGTATAGTCAGAAGCGTGGGAGGGTGAGAGAATTCACCAGAGCCAGAGCAGGGAGCAGAGCAGGCAGAAGGACCGAAGTATACTGTTGAGGGGAGCAGTGGGCGGCAGGAGAGGTCTGTGTGCCATATGGGACTCTCCTCTGGTGGCCGGGGATCGGCCATGGAGCAGCCGTGGAGCAAACTGGAGCTGCAGAGGCTGCGGGCAGCTTTGCAGCCCAGCGCTCAACCACTGTGCCACCAGGGGAGGCCCTCTTGATTTCTTCTTCTTCAGATTTATTGTTTGTGTATAGGAAGGCTACTTATTTTTGTGTGTTGATTTTGTATCCTGCCACTTTACTAAACTGATTGATTAGTTGAATCAGTTTTTCTGTGGAGTTTTTGGGGTTCTCTATGTATATTATCATATCGTCCACAAATAGTGATAGTTTGATTTCTTCCTTGCCTATTTTTCCAAATAAGTTTTAAGATGACCAACACCTCTACTAAATACCTTCTTTCCCTGCATATGCCTCCAAATTGCATATTGAAGTTTCTGATTTTTTTTATTTAGAGATAAAATTTACTTACTTGAAGCATAATGTACAAATGACAGAGTACACTGATCTTGAATGAACTGCTCAGTGAATATTTTCATAGGTATATACATCCAGTTCCAAAATATGACATTCATATCTCACCATAAGAAGTCTTTGTTTATCCTTAGAGATATTACTTCCTTCACATGTAACCACTATTCTACCTACTCTCTCCATCAGTTTGTCTGTTCTTGAATTTCATATAAATTGAATTAGATGATAAATTATCATTACATCTCTTTTCATTTACTGTGAAAATTATGCCTAAAGATTCATCCATGTTATTACATGTACGACTATTTTGTTCTTTTATAGTTCTGTGTAGTATTCCATAGTAGGAATGTACCACAATTCATTCTTCAGTTTGTGGACATTTTAGTTATTCCCATTTTGAGAAGCAATTGTGAATAAAGCTGTTGTAAACATTATATAAAAACATATGTCAATTTTTGTTGACTATATGCCTAGGACTGTGGTTTACTGAATCATAGGGTAGGTGTATAGCTTTAAGAGAAGAAATTGCCAAGCAGTTTTCCAGAGTTATACTAATTTACACACCCAACACTGGTTGATAAGAGTTACACTTTTTCCAGATTCTAATCAATACCTTTAATGGGTATTTTAGCCTTTTTGTGACGTGTATAATAGTGTCATTGCTTTTATTAGCATTTTGATGCTAACAGTGTTTTGAATGCCTTTATGTATGTATAGTGGCCATTTGGATATTTAATGAAATTCCTATTTAGATCTCTTTTCCATTTAAAACATAGATTGTCTTTTTTATAGTTACACATAGTAGTTATTTATATATATTTTTTTAAGTATTCTAGATACAAAGCCTTTGCTGGACTTATATATTAATGATATCTTTTTTTTAAGATTTATTTATTTATACAAGCACTGGGGTACAGGCCAGAGGAGCAGGAATGTGAGAGAATTCACCAGAGACAGAACAGGGAGCAGAACAGGCAGAAGCCGAAGTACACTGCTGAGAGGAGCAGAGGGTGAGACAGGAGAGGTCTGCTGCGCCATGTGGGACTCTCCCTTGCTGGCCAGGAATCAAACCCACAGTGCAGAGGCTGCAGACAGCGTCACAGCGCTGTGCTCAACCTGCTGCACCACCATGGAGGCCCATTAATGATATCTTCTATTGGCTTATGGCTTATCTTTTTGCTCACATAATATATTTTGGGGAATAAAAATTCTTAATTTTAAGAAAGCTGACCTTATCCTTTTTTTTTTTTTTCATTTTGTACGTTAGTAGCTATTAATAGGCCAGTTGCTTTAATTTTAAGTTAGCAGTTAATAGCCTTTTAAATATTAATTTAAAAAAATCTTTGTTTACACAAAGATCATGAAGGTGTGCTCATATTTTCTTCTAGAAGTTTTATAGTTTTGCCTTTTACTTTTTTGGTTTGTGATTTGTCTTGAGTCAATTCTGTGTTAATGGTGTCAGCATGAGAGCAAGGCTCATTGATTGAAAAGACTTTTCCTCCATTCTTTCACCATTGTCACACTATCACTTCATAGTAAATCTTGAAGTTTGGGAATATAAGGCTTTCAACTTTGTTCTTCATAAAGATATAACTTGACTGTTCTAGGGTCTTTGCATTTCCACATAATTTTGGATCTGCTTGCCCATTTCCACAAAAAATTTATTGAGACTCTGATTAAGATTGCACTGGATCTGTAGATAATTTGGGGAGAATTTCTACCATAACAATATTGGGTCTCCAACCATGACTCATGGTATGTTTCTCCATTTATTTATATCTCTAAATTTTTTCTCATTATTGTTTTTTAGTTTTTAGTGTAGCTAGCTGTCTTACCTATCTTATAGAAGATTTACTCATTAGTATTTACTTTTTTGTTATTGTATACTGAGTGGTGTTTTATAAATTTCATTTTCCATTTGTTATGATTATATAGAAATGTAGTAGAAAAGTCCTGAACTTCTGTCAGTCTTACTAAATTCACTTAGTCATTGTAGTTCCTTGCAAGTAGGTTCCTTTGCATTTTCTGTGTATATAATCATGTTAGCTGTGAGAATGACAGTTTTATTTCTTTTTGATCTTTATACTTTCCCACCCTTTTATTGCCTTATTTTAATTACTAGAACCTCCAATGTTAAGTTGAATAGGAAGGATGATAGTGGACAATCTTGTTTTCTTCCCAACTTTCATGGGAAAGTGTTCAACTTTTAACTATTAAGATTGATGTTATCTGGAGTTGGGGTGTGTGTGTGTATTTTTTTTTAATAGATACCTTTTATCAGATTAAAGGTATCTATTTGCATATTGCTGAGAGGTTTTTAAAATGATGAGTGGGTGTTAAAGTTTATCAGATACATTTTTTTTGCATCTGTTGAGATGATCCTAGGAGTCTCTTCTTTATTTTGTTGACATGATGAGTTACTTTGGCTTGCATTTGAATGTCAGACCAACGTATTTTTGGAATAAATCCCACTCGGTCATTTCTTTCATACTTTTTATATATTGCTGGGCTTGCCTTGCTAAATAATTATTTTTAGGATTTTTGTCTATATTCATAAGAGATTTTGGCCTATAATTTTCTTTTAATGTCCATGACAGATGGTGTTAGGGTTAAGCTGGTTTCATTCAATGACTTATGAAGTATTTCCTTTTTACTGCTGAAAAATTGTGTAAGCTTGGTTTCTGCTCATTTTAATCCATATGATTATGTTTTTCTCTCTTGTAAGACTATGTAGTCATCAGATGAAGGTATGAGTTGTCTTTTACAGTTGAGGAAACTGAGGCTCAGAGAAGTTAAGCAGGATTAAGCCCCTGGTAGTTGGTGTCAAAAAAAAAAAAAAAAAAAATCTGTCCTATTCAAAGCCTGTGTTAAATAATGGAGATGAGGGAAAATGACTCAGCAAGTGGTGCTATTGGAGGTGTCAAGAAGCACCAGACGTTGCTTTCTTGAAAGTTTTGAAAACTTACTTTTTGCTGGACTAAGAACCCACACCCCTGACAAATGTTCCTAGTTATTTGTAAGGATTATGACTTAAAGTAGCTAAATTTTATAATTCTCTGTTGTCTGTATCAAATGAAAAATCCATCCATTCCCAAACTGAATAAATCAGTTTATTTCTCTGTGGGAATAAATGGTTACTTGAAATGTGCTGGGATTCCTTTTTCCAAATCCACATAGTCCTGGCAAAAATTCTTTCACTTTGTAGAAGTTAAGATATTTCTAACTTTGACTTTCCCCACCATGTTAAGGTTAAGGAATCAACTCTTCTTATATTAAAGACCCAAAGATATGGGGGGACAGCTTAATATAAGGAAATATAAGGTGACTTTTAAGATTTTTCTAGTACTTTATTTTTCCCCAACGTCATTCATTCTCACCAGAGAGTCATTCTTATTTAAAAAAAGTTAAATTGTTAGTTCACTGGGAGGCATCTTTTTCTTCAGTTAAGTGATGCAAAATACATGAAAAGTTGTACCTTGTTTATTAATTACTAAGTTTCAGGTTTTAGAACAATTATTTACTGATGACTTCTCATCGTGTGGCTATTTACATTTTTTATTTTATGAGTTTCCAGCAAGCTATAATGTTGTTTAGTCACTAAAATTTGTGCAGTGCCAATAACCTTATTTTTTTTAATTCATGTGGATGCCTTCAATAAGTTTGTGTTATTTACAGTTAGCTTAATTAAAAAATATGGCTCTCTTTGAAATTGCTTCTTGTTTTTAAGCCATAAAACATTATTTAGTGAAACTATGAAAGAATAATGTTAGAAGTAGTACTTTTGAGGGAAAAATGTTCTGTATTAAGAAAAAGCTCAAAATTTCAGAACTGAAATCGTTTTAAGAGTTCACTTTATCCTAGTGTCGGATATTGCTATCTTATTAGGATCATATTGTTGATAAATATAGTATTTATTGGTCTCAAAAATTCTTTCTTAATTACTGATATCTCCAACAAAGGAGACATAACTTTAGTTTAAGAGTAAATATTATTTTTAACCATGGTCGCTTTAAAATTGAAGTTAAAGTGTGGTCTGCCTGTCTTTTCCTTCTCTTCTGTTAGGAATAATAGATGTTTATTTTCTTTCTGTTCTATAGATCTAATTGATTAATAGGTGGAATCTAATCAGGTTAATTATTAGCATGAGAATTAAGTATTTCATTTTTGTTTTTTAATAAAGGTAGACGTGAATGGATCTGATAATGTGCCGAATAATAATTTGTTTTAGAGCTTCAGTGTGTTAATGGAATTGGAAATACTTGTTATATATGTTATATTAAAATTCTGAGACAGCCAGAGGCAGTTGATTGGCTTTGTTATAATCTGTGAAACAGGAAAAATTTAAAAAATTTCAAGGTTAACTATCAAAAAGAAGTCTTTAGAAGGAATATTTTAACAATCCCATTGCTCATGAACTAACCATTAAACACTGTAATAAAAAAGGCTTGCGAACTTTCCCCATTTTTAGGGTAATATTTTAAAAAAATTACTAAATAATAAAAGGTTACCGATATTCCAGTTGACGTTTTCCCTCCAAATGAAGTTTTTCCTTTTGCTGTCTCTGTGTTTTCATTTTCAATGTTCAAGTGATACTGTTGCTGGCAACATTTCTTATAAAGAGTGAATTCATTCTCTTATTGTAGATGTGCTGATGTCATTACATCCTTTTATATATATTTTTTATGGTTTAGTTATTTCATGGGAACCTGACACAGCGAAAGATTGAAAGGTTAGCTGAAAGAGAAAAGAGATGAAACTGAAACTAAAAATGGTTAAATATACACTAGTCAGTTATCAGTTACTACTTACATGTTATCTGTGGTAAAATTTAAATTTGTTCTGACTTTTCCTTGTTTCTGTAGTAGCCTGCTTAAAATAAGTATGTTACCATTTTCTGTGAGCATCCATTTCATCCATTGTGCTCAAGTCTTAGCAACCAATTTTAATAGTAATTTTGTAAAATATAGAGCTTAATGTAAATATAGAGCCTAATCTTCCCCATGAATTCTATTTTGTGTAAGTTAGTGGCAACAAAATAGATTGATTCATAGACTAGCTTTCTTCCATCAGCATAGATGGTATGTTCTGTATTTGCACTGTCTTAAGCATATTTCCTGTTATCATTTTCTTGTTTTGTTGAGTTAGATGGCTAAAATTAGTAGTAGATAAAATTTGCCCTCCAAATATCTTTGGATTCTAATTTCTTACAATTGATAATCTCTTTATAATTGATAATCAAAACTTGTTTCAAAAGCTTGAAAAATTTTACCATGAAGTTTTTGTTCACTTTTTATATTTTAACGTAATATATGCACATAATTAAAAATTACATTGTGTTAAAAAATTTAAAATGAAAATTAGCTGTTCTCTTTCTAGTTCTTCTCCACACTTAAGTTCTCCCACTATTATGACTCCTAATTTTTTTCACTGTCTCTTATGGTACTTATCTACATAATTTAAAATATTATCTTTTTTTGCCAGTGTCTTGACTTAAACAATTCCTTTATGGTTACTGGGGATTTAGGACTCGTAGAATTCTTTCCTCCTACTCTTCTTCCATTCTCTTGCTAAAGCTATGTCACAATCTTAAAATCTACTTTTGGCATTTTCATTCTTTGGTTATGGAAATACTGCTTGCTATTGCAGTGGTACACTTTCTTTATTTTAAAAAGCATCTTGTGTTACTATTAAAAAGTCCAAAACAATTCTGATTTCTCTCTGAAAACTTTTAGGATTTCTTTATGCTGTTGTGCCTGACTGCATATTTTGTTTTTTTCTTCCTGACTGTGTTAATATTTAATGGGTATTCGTATGTAGGATACCAATATTTTAATTTTGAAAACTTTTCCTGTGATTTTTGTAAGTTTCTTTTACTTTCTTTCAGCTTGCTCTTAATGGACAATCTACTTACTGGAAAATGTATTTCCCAGGTTGACATCAGATTTCCTATTTTAATCGCCTAATTTCTAAAATCTTTTTTTTTCTCCCGCAAATCCATTTTTTTAGGCTTTTTGTTTTGTTTTCCTAGGTTTTTTTCTTTTCATCTTCCTCTTCTACTGAATTATAATTTTTTGCTACCATAGTTTTAATTTCTCAGTGTTTTAATCTTTGTTCCCATTTTAATATACTTTTGTTTCATGAAAGCTCTACCTACTCTTAACTCTGAAATTGTTAATGACAGTTGATTGATACTTTCTTCTGTGTCCTTTTCCTCCAGGTTTCTAGTTTTTTTGGTACTCATTTTGGTTTTTGTCTTTCTATTAAAAGCTTTCATTGGATTCTTGAAATCCTTTTTCCTCTAAGATACCTCTATCTCTGGTTAATTTGGGAGATGACTTCCAAAACTAAACTGAGATAATAGGAAAGCGAGAGAGGAAAATTGATAAACTATGTATTGATTGAGTGTGTTGCTCTTGCGGGTAGCTGGAGAGTTCAGTATTTTTGTAGACCCTCAGAGAGACTCTGTAGGAACCACTTTCTTATGCATTTTAGGAAAAAGAATATTAAAACAGAATGTCCATAGCAAACCATAGCCACTACTTAAATAAAATTTAAAATTCTGTTTTTACATATACTAATTATATTTCAAGTACCTAATAACCACTTGTGGGTAGTGGCTATTGGATTAGACAGTACAAATATAGAACATACCTCATATTATATACACTGAAGTCTGAGAAAGTTGGGCTCTTTATCTATTAACATTTATCTTTTAATTTGAAGGTTTTCCTGGAGTTATTAACTCTCTGTCACTTCTTGCTTGCATCTTACAGGAGTTGTGTCAATCTACATCTTACCTCTGTTTTCTACTGACTAGAAATGTAGAGTTTTTCTTCTTCGTTTTCTTGAGAGGTCAAAATTCTGATCTGTCAATCTGAGAGAAGTAGTCATGCAACAGAAGATAGTGGAGATATACTTATCCTCTTTTAATTATGTAGATTTTCAAACAAACTACTCAGGTTTTAGTGCGAAATGTTACCACCCAAATCTGTGGAAATTGGTATCTTTACATTCTAAGTTTTACTACAAAATAAATTGACTTCTCATTCTTATGCTCATGGGGCATTTAGGTTTCAGTCCTCTCTGATCTTCAAATAACCCCATCTCTTTGGTGCTTAAGAAAAACATGATGTAATATTTCAAATATATGGGGCAGTATAAAGAAAAATGTATTTGTAATTCAAGTAATATTCAGATAAACTCAGCAATGCCTTCATTTATTTTCTTTTTTAAAATGGGCCTCCCCGGTGGCGCAGCGGTTGAGCGCTGGATTGCGAAGCTGCCCGCAGCCTCTGCAGCGCAGGTTCAATCCCCGGCTGTTCCCCGGCCACCGAAGGAGGGTCCCACATGGCTCGCAGACCTCTCCTGCTGCCTGCTGCTCCCCCTCAGCAGTGTACTTCGGTCCTTCCTCCTGCTCTGCTCCCCACTCTGGCTCTGGTGAATTCGCTCACCATCCCGTGCTTCTGACTGTACCCAGTGCTTGTACACAAACAATAAATCTGAAGAAGAAGAGATCAAAAAAACCATCCCTTTTATTATCAAAACAAAAAAATCAAATACTTGGGAATAAATCTAACAAAAGAGGTAAAGGACCTATACAAAGAAAACTATAAAACACTGTTAAAAGAAATAGAAGAAGACACAAAGAAATGGAAAGACATCCCCTACTCATGGATTGGAAGAATAAACATTATTAAAATGGCCATCCTACCAAAAGCAATCTACAGATTCAATGCTATTCCAATAAAAATTTCAATGTCATTCTTCAAAGAAGTAGAACAATTATTGATGAAATTCATAAGGGATCACCAAAAACCCCGAATAGCCAAAGCTCTCCTGAAAAAAAAAAGAAGGGAATGGAGGCATCACACTCCCAGACTTCAAACTATACTGCAAAGCCATAATCATCAAAACTGCATGGTATTGGAACAAGAACAGACACACAGACCAATGGTATCGAATAGAAAACCCAGAAATAAACCCACAGATTTATGGTCAACTAATCTTTGACAAAGGAGCAAAGAATATGCATTGGAGCAAAGAAAATTTGTTCAATAAATGGTGCTGGGAAAACTGGGTCGCTACATGCAAAAGAATGACGCTTCACCACTACCTCACACCATACACAAAAATCAACTCAAAATGGATTAAAGAACTAGACATAAGACCTGAAACCATAAAATACATAGAAGGAAATATAGGCGAAACACTACGTGATAGGCACATCAAAGACATCTTTACAGACACATCACCCAAAGCAGTGATAGTGAAGGCAAAGATAAATAGCTGGGACTACATCAAATTAAAGAGCTTCTGCACAGCAAAAGAGACAATAACCAAAACAAAGAGAAACCCCACCGACTGGGAGAACATTTTTGCACCCAGCACTAATGATAAAGGGCTGATCACAAAAATCTGCAAAGAGCTTATGAGACTCAACAACAACAAGAAAATAATCCTGTCAAAAAATAGGCAGAAGAGCTAAAAAGAAACTTCTCTGAAGAGGAAATGCAAATGGCCAACAGGCATATGAAAAAATGTTCAACATCACTTGTCATCAGGGAAATGCAAATCAAAACTACCACCATCTTACACCAGTGAGAATGGCACATATTAAAAAAACTAGCAACAACAAATGTTGGCGAGGATGTGGAGAAAAAGGAACTCTCCTGCACTGCTGGTGGGAGTGCAAACTGGTCCAACCACTATGGAAAGCTGTGTGGAGATTTCTGGACCTACTAAACATAGAGCTTCCATATGATCCAGCAATTCCACTCCTAGGTATTTACCCAAAGGACACAGAAACATCAATTTCAAAGAGCACCTGTACCCCTATGTTTATAGCAGCACTGTTTACAATAGCTAAGCTTTGGAAACACCCCAAATGCCCAAAAATAGATGACTGAATCAAGGAGATGTGGTACATATACACCATGGAATATTACTCAGCATTCAAAAAAGATAAACACATGCAATTTCCAGCAACATGGATGGCACTGGAAGGGATCATGCTCAGCGAAATAAGCCAGAAAGAAAAAGAAAAATACCGGATGGTCTCACTCATAGCAGGAATCTAGAAAACTTAAATAAGGGACCAGGAAAATGAATAACTATAAGAAAGTGAAAATCAAAATCAACAAAAAACTATGAACCAGAGACACTCTCTGGGGGGTGTGGGGTGGGGAGGGGAGGGATTGGGGTCAAAATAAGGGGTTGCAATTTTATGGGGAATATAAAAATAAAATTTATTTAAAAAAACATAAAAAATAAATAAATTAAAATTAAAAAAAAATATCTTAAAAAATAAAATGCATGAAATCTTTTATTTAATTAAATTGCATTGATATCAAGGCTGCTGAGATTGTATTGTGTAATTTACCAATATTTTATTGATAATTTTGAGCTTATTTGCAAAAGAGATCTTGTCTTAAAATTTCTTCCTCTTCTAGCCTCTAGCCTCATCTGCCTTTGAAGTCAAGGTAACACTATACTTAAGAAATACATTGATGAGTTTTCTTTATTTTTCTGTTATGTGGAGCAGTCTGTATAAAATTGGATTAATTTCTTCCTAATGCTTGTTTGAATTATTCAGTAAAGGCCTAGTGCTAGGTATGTATGTGTAAGTCACATTCTTTCATTCTGTTTTAATATTCTTTTTCCTAAAATGCATAATAAAGTGGTACTTTTCAATTTCCATTTGCTAATGGCAATCTTTTTGTGAATCAGAAAGTTCTTTTTTTTCTTTAATGCTCTCTTGAATGACGGTTTAGCTGGCTATAGAATTCTAACTTGACAGTATTTTCCATATGGCTTTGTCTTCCCCAAATATCTCTTGAAAAACTTCTTTTTAAAGTTTGGCCTAATGACCACGTGGCTCAATATTTAGCCTGAATCTTACTTACGTAGAGTCCTATCAAATAACTAATTTTTAAAATGGATCCCAGTTGCCAGTTAGTTAATAGGAAAAATTTATAGCAAATGGTACATTATAGTCTCAGTATCTTTAATTATAATGATAAGAGGTTTTTGCAAACAGTTAAGACAACATTTCCAAATCATGGCTTCATAGTAGAACTTGTTGACTTAATTGATTTGAGATGGGAGTTGAAAGCTGTTTAAGAGTTTAAGTTTAAGAAACAAACTGATCTGTACATTCAATGAAATTTTGATACAAAACTAGTAGTCTTTTTTCATTTTTAAAAAGAAATTGATGAAATAATTGTAAAATTTATATGGATAGACAAAAGCCAACATAATTTTAAAAGCGCATTGTTGAACTTATACCATTTAATTTCAAGATTTACTTAAATACAGTGAAATAGTAGTGATAGAATTGACATCATGCATCAATGGAATAGAATTGAATGTCTAGAAATAGACTCACTTAAATAAGGTTGATATTTTTGGTGCCAATTGCAAAGAGGCCAATGCACTTAAAAAAATAGCATTATAATTTTTTCAAAAAATGTACTGGAATAATTGCATAATCTATATGGAAATAAAATGAACACTGACTTTTACATCATAGAGTAAAAAGAATTATAAATCAAAATTTGAAAATAAAAAGCTATATAACATCTAGAAAAAATATTGAACATAAAAACACAAACCATAAAAGAAAAAAATCATTAAACTGGAATTTATTAAAATTAAGAACACTGTTCTTTGAAAACTCTCAATAAGGAAATTAAAATCTATCCCCATGCATGGGAAAAGTAATCACAATGCTTATATCTGATAAATTGCTTATACCTAGAACATTTAAAGAATACTGCAGCTCAATAAAAGTGAACAAATTCAATTAAATGTTGGCAAAAGATTTGAGCAATCTGCTGGTGAAAATGTAAACTGGTACTCGAAAATGATCTGGCAGTTTAGCATGTGATCTTGGAATCCTTTCCTAGGTATTTACTGAAGAGAAATGAAAATATATCCACAGAACAATTTGTTCGTGCATGTTTATAGCACTTTTCTTAAAAATAGCCATAAATTAAAAACAACCCAAATGTTCATCAGAGGTGAATGGGTGAACAAATTGCAGTATATCCCTACGATGGAATATTATTTGCTAATACTAGGGAATGAACTATGAATATGCCCAACACAATGGGTGAATCTTAAAACATCAACAAAAATATGCTAAATGGAAGAAAGTGAATACAAAGGAATAAGTGATATATAATTCAATTTATATATAATTCTAGAAAAGGAAAACTAGAGTGTTACAAAGTAAATCAATAATTATCTGGGTAGTGGAAGGGGAATCAACTAGAGGAGCACAGGGAAATGTGCGTTGGTGATGTTTGTTTTATATTTTAACAGTTGTATAATATTTGTGAAAAATCATCAAACTTAGCGTTCTAAGAGTGGATATGTAAATTTTACATCAATAAATTTGATTTTAGGGGGAGGAACTCTGGACTGGAAAAAACTCATGTCTAATTACCACAGTATAGATGTGTCCTTTTTATAAGCTTTTATTTATTATGTATTCGTATTACAAGTATGCACTGACAGTCTTTACTATAGAACATCTCTACTCCCACATTCCTAGCCCATGGGAAATTGTAGTTTTATTTTACATGATGCAGAATCAAGCATTCAAGGACACTTTATTATAGGTTTTGCTTTGTGACTTCAAATCCATTTGAGTCGTTCAACAATAGTAGGTCTTTGAAAACCACTTTTCATTAAACTTTGTTTCATTGTAGCACTGATAAGAAAAAAATCCAGCTGACTTTGGACATTATTCTAGCACCTGCTTTCATTAATTATTTCACTTAAAGCTATGATTTCCAAGAACTTATCCACTATGTTGAGTGAAAACTTACTCTATATTGTGAGTGGTTGAGTATAGAGTCTTTATGGTTTTTATTCATTTAGAAATAATATGTTTTGACCTTTAATTGAATGTTAACATAGCACAAATATTAAGAATATGTCATGTTACATTATGTTGTGAAGTACCGGGAATATCTTTCATTACTTAGGAAGTAATAAGGTGAAAAAAACTATAGATGTAAAAAATATGTGGATATAGCTATTTCAACTCTTTAATGTGAGCCTATTAAAGCAAAAAAAAAAAAAGGCTAAACATCATTTCAAATGTCAGTGATACTGATAGTAATTAGAGTAAGATGCTTAGATATACTGTCATTTACTGTGGATGTGGGATCATTTGAAGAGTTTGACATGTAGTTATTGAGTTAATATTCAAAACAACCCTTTGAGACAGATATTATTAGTATTCTCAACATAGGATCCAGGGATATGACGTACAAGAATTTTAACTAATTTCCTCAAAAATAAATAATTGATAAATGACTGTCACTGTGTTTGTATAGCTTTTGATGTTAGATGCTATTTTGTCACAACATCAGTGACTATTTTGTCACTATATTAACAAAAAAATTTCTCATCTTTCAGTTATGTTGAATACATATGCCTTTATACCTTTAGCAAATCATTTTGGTAAAGTCAAGAATTTTTTCCCCTTTGTATCTATCATATGGAAGTATGTTTTGGACTGGGTTATTGATAATTCTTTTATTTTTACAATAATTCAATTTCAGAGATAGAGGAGATATTATTTAATTAAATAAAGCCTGGAATAAAATTTAACAATCAGGTAGACCTGTTTTCTCAATTCCATTATTTTCCCTGTGTCTTTTTGTTTTTTAAGACTTTTATTTTTTTTAAAGAGTTATTTATTTATACAAGAACGGGGGTACAGGTCATAGGTGCAGGAGGGTGAGAGAATTCACCAGAAAGAGTGGGGAGCAGAACAGGCAGACAACCGAAGACACTGCTGAGGGGAGCAGCAGGCGAGACAGGAGAGGTCTGCCGCACCATGTGGGTAGCTCCCTGGCTGGTCAGGAATCGAACCCACACTGCAGAGGCTGCGGACAGCTTCACAGCGCAGTGCTCAACCCACTGCGCCACTGGGGAGGCCCTTCCCTGTGTCTTTTTATGGTCTACTTCTGTTGGCTGTGAACTTTAGTTTTAAATTTATTTATGTCTGTGACAAAACCACTATATGTTTTATGAGTAGTTTCAGTAACCTTACAAGGGTTCCCATTTTCAGAATACTAGAGTAGCCATAAATACCTTCTTTTGGATTCATGACATTCCCATTTGACAGTGATAAAAAGCATACTCCTAGGAATCATTGAAAAGGAATGCTAGAACTATTTATGTGATAGTTCCGCATAACATAGAAAGTCAATCTATCAACATACTTAGCTTTTTTTTTTTAAGATTTATTTATTTATGCATACAAGAGCTGGGGTGTAGGCCACAGGTATGGCGAGTGAGGGTTAGGGAATTCACCAGAGACAGAGTGGGCAGCAGAACCTGCAGACTGACTGAAATACACTGCTGAGGGGAGCAACAGGCGAGACAGGAGAGGTCTGCTATGCCCTGTGGGTTAGCTCCCTGGCTGGGGATCAAACTCGTGCTGTAGTGGCTGCGGATAGCTTCATAGTGCTGAGACTTAACTCCTTGCTCCATCAGGGAGGCCCTACCCAACTCCAATCTTTCACCAGCTTTATGGAGTTGTTCTGGGGCCTTTTTAAGCAGCAATTATTGTGTTAACCATAACAGAATTTCTGTGATACTTAACTTTTTATTCACTTAGCTGTCATAAACATCTGCAGGTCTCTTCAAATATAAATACTGAGTTGCTTAAGTGTCTTATCTATCAGAATGCTGTGTAATAATTAAAAGTAATTAAAGTATAGATCTGTCAAATGTATATCATCACTGATGTTTTTCCAAAGCTCAGACTGCTTTGATAGTGTATCTCCAGATCATGCTCACTGCCACATTAAAGATACCAATGAACCTCCTCGTCTTTACCCCTGCTCAGTTCATTTATCTTCTGTAGGCGTTTCTGAATTATTTCAAATACAATTTCAGGTAAGGGAAAAATTAGACCTTTTTTTGAGATAATATCTCTAGCATTTACCTTGGAATACAACAGTAAACGCACATTATTGACTGATGTGGACAAATAAAGTATTTTAGTCCTTTTATTTGATCAGATTCACAGCTCAAGTGTTGAGGAATTTCAAATAAGGTGATAGTAATGTACTAATCTGATGACTCATTTTGAAATTTGAATATACTGAATTTTGTTTATTTTTTTAATTTGCACTTTATAGCATTTCAAAGATCACATTCTACTGATTTCCCTAGTGACCTCTGACCAAAAGCAATAAAGTTCTGTCCTGGGTGGAACTTGATAGTGGTAGTTTCTAAAATTTGTATAATGAGGGATTGTACTTTTGTGAAAACAAGTCATAGTTTTCTCTGCCACCTTTGTTTATTTCTGTGTTTTAACCCATATTAGTTGTGGAATTAGCTATTATATAATAAAATACCAGGATTTTATACTTTTTTGTATTTTAATTTTCAAGCAAAACGTTTTTCTGAAAGATTTGTAAGACCAAACTTTTTGAGATAAATATTGATATTGAGAAGTTGAGTTTCAGAACTGTACTGATTGTATAAAATATAATTAATCTCCATTGTAAGTACACAAACAAATTGAATTAAATCATAATCTTTTTTTAAAGATTTATTTACGCATACAAGATCTGGGGTACAGGTCAGAGGTGTGGGAGTTGAGAGGATCCACCAGAGACGGAGCGGGGAACAGAACAGGCAGATTGACTGAAATGCACTGCTGAGGGGAGCAGCGTGTGAGAAAACAGAGGTCTGTTGCAACATGTGGGTAGCTCCCCAGCCGGGGATCGAACTTGTGCTGCAGTGGCTGCAGACAGCTACATAAGTTGTGTCCTAGCCCCTTGCACCATCAGGGAGGCCCCTAAATCATAATTTAGTTTTTCATTTAGTGGAATGTTTAGATGCCTTGTAATAAAAACATACTGCATGACTGAAATGGTTGAATAAATTCATTTATTTTTATGGATTGAGAAAAATTTATTGAGTGATTTCAAATCTAGCAGTGCTTTGAAATTAAATTAAAAATTAATCATAACATTGCCTATATTCATTTAACAAGTGGTGGTACTCACATGTCCAAGATTACAATTTTTCAATTAAACTACAGATAAGATTTGATATAGAAATACATATATGGGCCTGCAATAATGCTACAGTTATCAGGATCTGGACATCCAGATTGGAAACCTCTTCGTATAAGGAAGGGCATGTAGCTACCACAATTATTATTCTAAACTGTAGAGAGGTTATGTAGCTCAAGAATTTTTAATTAAACATGAGGGAGCCAGAAAAAATTAAGTAACCATCTTTTATTTTCTCAATGTGAAATAGATACATTTATGTCTCATATGCAGTGGGTATGGATATTGGTATTCAAATCATGGATGTCTACTCTTTAATTTATTTACCACAATAAATTAAAATAATAGATCAGTTTGTCCCAGTTCCCAGTGTTTCATGTTTAGAATTTTGTCCATATTCTAAGTTATTATACCCTGCCACCATCATTTTACATTTGTTTGTTATGTTAATTTTTTTAAAAAAAGATTTATTTATTTATTTATATAAGCACTGGGTACAGTCAGAAGCGTGGGAGGGTGAGAGAATTCACCAGAGCCAGAGCAGGGAGTAGAACAGGCAGATTGATGAAGTACATTGTTGAGGGGAGCAGCAGGCATAGCAGGAGAGGTCTGCGCGCCATGTGGGACCCTTGCCGGAGGCCAGGGATCAAACCAGAGCTGCAGAGGCTGCGGTCAGCTTCACAGCCCAGCGCTCAACCACTGTTATGTTAAAGTTTAAAAGCATTTACTTGGATTTTATCCAACACCCCCATATGTCAGCTTTATAGATGTGGAAACTAAGACAAATAGAAGGAAAATCATTTCTTTTAACCGCTAAATACTGATTGTGTGCCTTATTTAAGGATTTTTGTATAAAACAAAATCATAGCATGTTATTTTAATTATTTTTTGATAATGTACTATTGTTTAAATATTATTGCATTTGTTTTCTTTTAGTAGAAATGCACTAATATTTGATACTGTTTAGCTATCAGGCTATAATTTTATTCCCACAGATAAAATGCACTCATTGGATTTATATGCTAGTAGAAGGAGAGGCAGAAAAAAAAATTTTTTTTAAGTCATCTGTTGATAAACAAGTGCTATGGAGAAAAATTAAGGAAGTAAAATGATAAAAGGAAGCTCTGAGGATGGGAGAGAGAAGTTGTAAGTTTAAACTTTACTAGGAAATTGACATCTGAGAGGGGCCTCCCTGGTGGCGCAGCGGTTGAGCGCTGGGTTGCGAAGCTGCCCGCGGCCTCTGCGGCGCCGGTTCGATCCCTGGCTGCTCCCCAGCCACCGGAGGAGGGTCCCGCATGGCGCGCAGACCTCTCCTGCCGCCCGCTGCTCCCCTCAGCAGTGTACTTCGGTCCTTCTGCCTGCTCTGCTCCCCGCTCTGGCTCTGGCGAATTCTCTCACCCTCCCGCGCTTCTGACTGTACCCTGTGCATGTATAAACAAAACAAACAAATAAAAATAAATAAATTAAAAAAAAATGCCTCTATATAAAAAAAAAAAATTAAAAAAAAAAAAGTGACATCTGAGAGAAGGACCTAAAGGAGGTATGAAAAGGCGACATGACCTGGAAGGGCGACATCTGTAAGGTAGCTTGAGAATACATCAGGCAGAGAGAAGAACAAGGGCAAAGGCCCTGAGATTGGAGTGTACCTTACATGTTCAAGTCAAGGCAAGGGAGAATGATGTCAAAAGCTGGGGAAGCAGAGAGAAAAGTAAAAGAGATGAGGTAAAAAAAATTTAAAAACTTAGAAAAGTAAACGTGTGCTTTTTTTCCCATTGTGTCTAGATTACATGCTGAAATTGTTAATGCTCAATCAGCATGTTGGGGTGGGGTTTGAGCAACTGTATTTTACAACCCTTCAAGATAACTCACTAGGATGATTCATCTGTTTGCCAAATCAGACAGAACAATTAAAAGTGTCAGGTCAGGGACCTCCCTGGTGGCGCAAGAGGTTAAGACGAAACCTATGAAGCTAACCGCAGCCACTGCAGCACAAGTTCGATCCACGAGTTTGATCCCCAGCCAGGGAGCTACCCACATGGCGCAGCAGACCTCTCCTGACTCACCTGCTGCTCCCCTCAGCTGTGTATTTCAGTCAGTCTGCCAGTTCTGTTACCTACTCTGTCTCTGGTGAATCCTTTCACCCCCTACACCTCTGGCCTGTACCCCAGCTCTTGTATGTATAAATAAATAGCTCTTTTTTTTAAAAAAAAAAAGTATCAGGTTAGCTTTCCAGATCTGCTTGTTTTGCCTTGCATAAATGATCTTGAGTTTTGTGTAGTTTCATAAAAACCTAGTGAAATAGTTATTTTAATTTCCATTAAAAAAAAAACATATCCTTAAGTTTTTAAATGTGCATTATAAAAAAAATGAATTTTGGCAAATTGATATATTTATTTTGGAAATGTGTGTATATTGCTTTACAAAATGATAAAATGAAGAAAATGGCATTCAGATTCCTCATTCTAGGGTGCTTGAACATCTTAGTTTTTACTCATTAAGCTATAAGTGTCATTAATATTTGTCAATAAGCAGTTACAGTAAGGAATTCATGAGGACTCTATGGAGTGTTAGGTATGTTGAAAGATTAGGAGTGAATTTTTAAAATTTATGATCTAAAAGAAGAGATAGTAAAACTCCAAGTGTGTATTATTTTTTTCTACTTTCTCTCTTGCCTCCTTCCTCTGTTTCCCTATTTTTCTCCCACATTCTCCTTTTGATTTATCTTAATGGGGTCAGAGTGTTTCTGGTATATTATGATGTATGACTTCAGAGAGCTTTGTGAATTCTCAAAATCACAGTTGTATAGTAATTTTATTTAGGCATGACTTTTAATTGCATTATGTTTCAAACTCTAGAGTGTGAGTGAGCCTAACTGCATTTGCTGCTGTTTTCCTGTTTACGGTAACATTCATGAAGTGAATCAGATTTTTGTACAAGAACATTTTGTGGGAAATGGTCATAAAAGGAAGCCATTGGTCAGGACAAAAGGAAAAAAGCCAAGAAATATCTGACTTTAAGCAAAAAATATAAGTTGAAGAAACATCAAGAAGTGGGGTGTCTTTTTTTTGTAGCCTGCCATTTTACTGACTTACTGTTTCTAATTTATTTTTAGTAGAGTCTTCAGGGATTTCTAGGTATATTATCATGTCATCTGCAAACGGTTATTGTTCTACTTCCTCTTTTCCAATTTGGATTCCTTTTATATCTTTCCTTTGCCTACTTGTTCTCGGTAAGCCTACCAATACTGTGTCGAATAGTAGTATGAAAGTGGGTATCTTTTAGTTGTTGTTGTTGTTGTTGTTGTTGTTGTGTACCTGATCTTAGAGCAAAAGCTTTCAGGTTCTCAACACTTAGTATGAATTCTCAGCACTGAGTATGAGTTAGCTATGGGTTTGTCCTATATGGTCTTTATTGTTATATGTTCCTTCTATCCCCATTTTTTAAAATCATAAATGGATGTTGAATCTTGTCAAATACTTTCTATGCATCTATTGATAGGACACTTTTGATCTTTCATTGATATGATAAATGACATCAATCAATTTGTAGTGTTGAACCATCCCTGCATCTATGAGATGAGTCCCATTTCATCATGAAATATGATTGTTTTAATGTATTATTGAATTCTAGTTGCTAAGATTTTATTGAGGATTTTTGCGTGTGTGTTCATCAGGAACATTGGTTTGTAGTTTTCTTTTTTTGGTATACCTTTGCTTGTAATTTGTTCAAGTTTTGTATTTTCCTGTTGCCAGAAGTTTTTGCATCAACATTGATTCCTTTACATTTGATACTGTTAAATCCTTCATAATGTAAAGGTAGTATAGAATTGTGACTAAGACCACAGATTCTGGAGCCAAATTGCCTAGATTGGTATTCAGCTATTATTTTCTTGTTTTGTGACCTTGGTCAAATTACTTAATCCTTCTGTACCTTAGTTTCCCTAGCTTTAAAGTGCAGATGAGAGTAGTAATAGCTACTACCTCAAGGATTGCCAGATTGATTTAAAATTTATAGATCCTTAGAATTGTGCCAGGTCCATAGGGGATAGCAAGCAATAACTTACAGGGCAGTTCTGGCATGTGGCCTGTTCTTGTTATTGCCAGTGAATTAAGAATGTTTAGCATTTGTAAAGGATTGTTGAAAAACAACAAAGTATATGTTTGGCACTAAGTCAATATTACCATATTGCCCTGTACAGGAAAAGTTCACTATCTCTTAACACCTTATATGTTTGGTTGTTTTTAAAAACTTACAGTATAGTTGCAGGAGAATGAGGAAGATAGGTAGAAAGTACTTTTAAATAATTTCAGAAAATATTTTTACTTTATCCCCAAATTGTTTAACCCCACCTAATCTTTGTTAACCTTTGGTTTTTATAATTGTGATGACACATAAATCACAGTAGACACTTTTGTTTGAAGAAATAATTTTAATACTGTGGAATTATGTTTGGATATTTATTAATTCACTTTTATTTTCTAAGAACTAGAATTTTTCTTTGATGCTTCCTTAGTATTTAGGGTAGAGCCAGAAAAGTTGTTTGACTTATAACCTAATTTCTCTTTCTTCTTTGTCTTTCATTACAATTCAAGTGTAACTTGTGATAATTATGACAAGAAAAGTTTAAAATGTAAGTAGGCGGAACTAGTCATTCAAAGACCTTAAGATTGTGTTTATTTTTAAGTGTACTGGTTAAATAAACCATTACCCAAAAGGATCTCACTGGGAGGTCTATGGAATAAGCTATGGCTGTATAGATTTGGCCCCACAAACCAAGGGAATATAAGAAAAGTCGAGAAAGAAACATGGAAAGGAAGAAAGCAGAATAAAAAAGATTTGGCAATGGTAGTGCATCACCAGGAAGCTGTTTCTAGTGCTATATTCTTGGCTTAAAAATTTTAAGAGATGTGGCAATCAAATTTTACTCTAGCCGCCTTTGAAAAACCTAGTGACTAATATGCCTCAAATCTACTGTTTTCTGAAATTTGGTGTTCATGCTTGAAATGTGCCATTGTGGAATAAAGTTCATTTCTGACGTAATATATCTGACCTTCCTCAGTTTGTGGCATTTTAGTTTTCTGAAACACGTGTTTGTCATTACTCTGTCTTTTAGAAAGTCTGTAGGCATTCATCCAGGAAAAAAAAACTAACAGCAACCAAATGAATCTATGTTATTGCCTGGGATAAAAAATATTGACTTTTGTAACTGTATCCTGGGACATCTTTTTTTCCCCTTAATCACAGTTGGCATTAGAAAATTTTATTACTATGAGACCCTTGTTATTTTTCTAGAAATAACAGTTTTGTCCATCTATAAGCAATTTGGATATACTTTGGACAATCAGAATCAATATTAGACTCAGTAGTGTTCCTATTATTTCTTGCTGAGATCAGTTTTCCTTTGATTGGATTTTAAAATCTACCTTTAGTTCCATCTAACTGGATTCTTAAATTTATAGACTTACAAATTTGTAACAGTGAATTGATTTTCATGTTAAAATTAAATAATTAGTTTGTGTTGCATGGCTGATAAGCTGTAATTTATTGAATTTTAGAAACATAGGATAATTAAGGCATTGCAAATTTGTTTTAACACTTATTGAAAGTCATTAAAATGTATTATATACATACGTTCATTTACTAACATAGTATATTCTACAATGTTCAATTTTTCTTGGTAATAAAGAGCTTTAATGACTAATTAATGTACTAAAATATTAACATGTCCAAGGGATTTCCTACTACTATATTCTCATTTTGCCCCCAAAGCAGCCTACAAATGAGGAAGATAATATATAGAGGTTACACGACTTGCCTAAGTTTGCCTACTTAGTAAACAGCCAAGTTTCTGGGTTTCTCTGAAGTGCCTTTATCTAATATACTATGATTTCTATGCATTCAGAAGGCAAGAAAGTAGATTAGCTTCTTCCAATCCTAATATTTCTACACTAGCTATTTTCAGTAAATTCCTAGTATTTACTGTTCTGTAATTGTTCTCACTATCGTAAGCCAGAATGAAGAAAGCACAAATACAAAAATCATAGAGTTTACACTAGATGAGACCGTAGCTTTTTTTAGTGCATTTTCCCTATACCTGGCTACACCCCAGAATCAGCTAAGTAGCAGATTAAAGTGCCGTTTCCCTATACTCACTCTCTAGAGATTCTGATTCAGTAGGCATACTATGGAGTCTTGGATTTTTTACCTTTTAAAAGGTTTCCTGAATGAGTTTTATGTAGTTTGGGAACCTCTAAACCCAATCCTTCATTTTCTGGACAAGAAAACTAATAAACAAGGTGGAGATAGTGCTAATAAATGGTAAAATAGACTCAAAGGTATTCTTTTAAATCTTACCCAGTGCTTATTTCCTGTTCTCTATGTCCATATTTCTTTTAACTTCCTAAGTGTTATCTTTTGCTCAAAACACATATGGGTGCTCTGTAAGTAATACAATACTGAAGTAATGACATAATTTTTTCTCTATTATGAAAATCATCTTGTATTTTAGTGGTATTTCCACTCTGTGTTACTCTAGCCTCCTTTTCACTATCAACCTGCTGTTGTCCCTCACATTCTTATTGTTTTTTTTTTTTTTTTTAAAGATTTATTTATTTATTTATACAAGCACTGGGCAACAGTCAGAAGCGCGGGAGGGTGAGAGAATTCACCAGAGCCAGAGCGGGGAGCAGAGCAGGCAGAAGGACCGAAGTACACTGCTGAGGGGAGCAGCGGGCTGCAGGAGAGGTCTGCGCGCCATGCGGGACCCTCCTCCAGTGACCTGGGAGCAGCCGGGAATCGAACCGGCGCAGAGGCCGTGGGCAGCTTCACAACCCAGCGCTCAACCGCTGCGCCACTGGGGAGGCCCACATTCTTATTGTTTTGAAGTAATTTGTGACGGTATCTTTGTTCCCCTCCTCAACATTGACTTCAAAGATTTAAAATAGTTCTTTAGAAGATATTCCATAAATTGAATGAATACTTTATAACAGAATAAAATTTTCCTAGAAGTTAGAAAGAATTAAGTAATATTTAAATGTTATGATAGATTTTCGTGTAGTTCAACAGTTTGCAATCTGGTGACTGGGGAAACTGTGTTGATTGGTAACCATTGAGATTAATTTGTTGATAAGAACTAAACCATATGTCTGGGCAGAAAGAACATAATAGTTACAGTGAGGCAAATTAAAATGGATATAATTTTTTGAACTCTTAGTATTTGCCAAGCACTGTGTTAAGTGCTTCACAGATATTTTATGTAGTCCTTTGTTATAACTTCTTTTTTTTTTAAAGAGAGCAGTAGTCTCATCTATTTTTTTTTTTAAGATTTATTTATTTATGTATACAAGCACTGGGTACAGTCAGAAGCGCGGGAGGGTGAGAGAATTCACCAGAGCCGGAGCGGGGAGCAGAGCAGGCAGAAGGATCGAAGTACACTGCTGAGGGGAGCAGCAGGCAGCAGGAGAGGTCTGTGCACCATGTGGGACCCTCTTCCAGTGGCCGGGGAGCAGCCAGGGATCGAACCAGCGCTGCAGAGACTGCGGGCAGCTTTGCAACCCAGCGCTCAACCGCTGCGCCACCAGGGAGGCCCCTAGGTTATAACTTCTGTGTGAAACTTTTTAAAGGTAGTATACATAGAAGTATGCTAATTTTTTAATAAAAGGTATGCATTATTATCTCTGTTTTATAGATTAGAAAACAAAAACTTAGAATGATTAAAATAACTTGCCTGTAGTCATGTATTTATAATAGTAAGTGGCAGAGGACTTGAACTCAGCTCTGACTTCAAAGTCCATGTTAATCACTGTCATTAATTCAGTTTTCTTTAGTAACTTATGGAATTACTACACTGTGCTTAACAAAGTACCAAACCTTAGGTCAGATGTGACTGAATATTTTGCTCTTGAGGTTAGAATAGAGAGTAATGCAGGTAACACTAGTTATTAATGGAGTTCTCCTTTAAATTCCCACACTATCCACGATACTTGGAAGTCTATTGGACTGTTGTACTAATATCCAGAGATTATGTCATTTTTCTTTCTTTGCTAAAAGTAAAGAGCATTTAAATAAATGAAGTCCAAGGGGTCCAGTCCCAGGGAGTAGAGACGTGATGCAAAGGAGGAACATTAGAAGCGTTTGTATTATGGGAGTTTTTAAATGATTACAAGATTTATCCTAAAGAGAAAGCATGTTAGATCTTCTAGTGTGAAGTGAAAGAGTAAGGGGGTTAGTCTCCACAACTGAAACGTGAAAGAAAACTCTGTACTTGCACTGTGTAGAAGAGAGCGATTATATTTGTCCACTGCTGTACCAGCTAGCCACAAATGTCTGTTTATCTTCAATTAAACTAACTGAAATTAAATAAAATTAAAAATCCAGCTTCTCAGTCATACTAGCCACATTTAAAGTGCTCAAGAGCCACATGTGGCTAATGGCAACCATATTAGACAAAACATTTCCATCATGGAAAAAAGTTTTATTGGACAGTCCTGCCATAGACTTGATGTGGAGGTATGCCTACTTTTAGATTAAATACTCAGAATTTGGCAGAGAGCCACTAAAAATTTTTCCAAATCCTTGATTGTTATACAATCTGGTTGAATCACATGGGGATAAGTGAGAAGGAAAATACTGAAACATCTTTAGAATCCTTAGGAAAAAAGGAATAGGATGAGAATGATAGGGGTGTGCATTGTGTGTGTGGCCTCTTGTTGACACAGTGGGAAAAAGAAGGGAGGCAGAAGACAAATAAGCTATTTTCTCTTATGTTCTCCCTTGCAAGGTAAGGGCTAAGTTTCTGGTCTGAACCTCAGGTTGACCTGAGACTGGGTATTTTTAGGACCCACTCATGACTATGACCATGGAGTATAAGGACCCAAGGTGAGGATGACTTTGGAAGCAAGGAATAGGACACAACCTAATAAACAAAATGATTAATATATGCAGTATCCTCTACAGTACCATCTGCATTGTCACTAGTGACAAGTTTGTCCATTTTTATATCTGAGTAGTATTCCATTGTGCATATTGTATATGTATGAATATGTATATAGAATATGTGTGTGTGTATAATACACACATAAACACACATTTTTCTGGCCCACACCTCTATACTTAAACACTGTTTTCATAATTTAGCTGTTATACATACTGCTGCAATGAATATAATAGTAGTACATATATCCCTTTGAATTAGGTTTTTTTTTTTTCTGGTATTCTTTTGGTCGATACCTTGGAGTGTAATTGCTCTGTCATGGTAGGTCTATTTTAAATATTTTGAGAAACCTTCCTGTTTTCCACAGGGGCTAGAACAGTCTACATTCCCACCAACAGTGTACAAGGGTTACTTTTGCCTCACATCCATGCCAACACTTGGTCTTTTTGATGTGGGCCATTCTCACAGATGTGAGATGGTATCTTATTGTGATTTTGATAAGTCATGAAGATCATTTTTTTTATGACTATCTGTATGTCTTCAGAGAAGTGTCATTTTAGCTTTTCTGCACACTTTGTTGATTGGGGTGATTTCTTTTTGTTGAGTTGCATGATATATTTTGGTTATCAGCCCTTTGTAAGATGTATTATTAGCATATATTTTCTCCCTCTCAGTTATTATCTTTTTGTTTTACTGTTAGTTTCTTTCACTGTGTGCAAACTTTTTAGTCTGATGTAATTCTGTTTGTTTATATTTGCTTTTGCTTCTCTTGCCATTGGAGAGGAATCTCCAAAGACATTTCTAAAGCCAGTGTCAGGGAATGTGTTGTGCCTTTTTTTTTCTTTGATGTAATTTGTAGTTTTGGGTCTCTCCAGTTCCATCCACATTGTCACAAATGATAAGTTTGCCCTTTTTATTGCTGAGTAGTATTCCATTGTGCATGTATGAATACAGAATGTATATGTGTATATATATGCATAATATACATATATACACATTTTTGAGTTAATTTTTGTGTAAGGTGTGAAATGGTGGTCTAGTTTTATTCTTTTGTATGTGGCTGTCCATTTTCCCAACATGAAGAGACTCTCCTCTCCGCATTATACTCTTGGATACTTTGTCATAGATTAACTGTCCATAGACATGTGGATTTATTTCTGGCTGCTCAATTCTATTCGATTGGTCAATGTGTATTTTTGTTCCAGTGCCATATGGTTTTGGTAACTATAAATTTGTAGTATAGTTTGAGGTCTGAGAGCATGATGCTGCCATTCTTCTTCATTTTTGTCAGGATTATTGTGGCTGCACAGTGTCTTTTGTGGTTTTATATGAACTTCAGTGTTTTTTATTTTATCTTCAAAGAACCCACTGAGGCCTTGCTAGAGATTGTATTGTATTTATATATTGCTTTGGGTAGGATGGCCATTTTAATGGTGTTCTTCCAATCCATCAGCAGGGAATATCTTTTCATTTCTTTGTGTCATTTTTGATTTTTTTTTACAATATCTTATAGTTTCCATTGTATAGGTCCTTCACCTCCTTTATTAAGTTTACTCCAAGGTATTTCATTCTTTTTATTGCAATTGTGCCTGGTATTATTTTCTTGATTTCTTTCTTTTCTAGCTCATTTGCATGTAGAAACACAATTGATATTTGCAGATTGATTTTGTACCCTGCCACTTTACTGAATTATTTTTATGTCAATATTTTTTTTATTTCCTTCACCCAACCTTATCCTCAGTGAGAAACACTGTACACTTAGTGACTATGCAACCTGTCTGGTGGTCTGTAGATTCATATTTGGGAACCCCATTATTTTATATCACACATGTCATTTGCAGTAATGTTAGTAGAATGTTACAGTAATTAGAATTCTATAGCATCACACTAACTGTGTCTCTCCAAATTCATCTGCAGTATTCTTTAGGTTCAAACAATTATTAATTTAAAACATTGCTATGTTATAATTATACTTCTTCATTTTGAATATTTATTTCAGAAATGAAGAATTTACTTACCTCACTTCTGTGATAGGTGGCATGTAAATCATGTCAAACAGGAAATTATCACTTATTTTTCCAATGAGTTAATATAAATTTCTGATGAGTGTTACTTTACCTAATTTCACATAAAACATCCCTTTAATCCTGTGAGCCATTGATATCAACCTTGTTATTTGGTTGAACTCCTTGAGAAGTCATTTCTGAGACAAGGATATGGTATAGGTAATTTATTTGGGAAGTGATTCCAGAAAGTAGGAGTAAAAAGTGGAGAGAGGAAGACAGAGGAAGAAAAGCAAATATTAGAATGCATAGACTAGACTCTGCTAAATGTCCTGAAAAGTGCTCAGAATGCCTCATAGAATTTCTTCTTTATGGATGGGGAAACTAAAACATTTATCTGTCTTGTCCTTCAACTCTGGTGAAGGGTTGCCCTACCCTCTGAACCTATTTAAATTAACTTGCCCACATTTCCAGGCTGTGCTTGCTCACAGAATGAGTGGGGCTATTATAGTGCTGTTGAAAACCCTGAAAATGGAAAGATGGCAAGTGCCTGCTTGAAGTGACATTCTGTACTGTGAGTTGTATCATCCCAGGGCACTCCACAACAGGTATGACCAAAAGGGGACCGAAGAGCTATGACATGGGGTTCTAATGGCACCTGTTACAGTCACCTTTTGTATTTTATAGAATCTACCTTTTCCTTCTCTTTTAAAATTCAATTACATTTGTTTATAGGATTATTCAGTGATTACCAATAAGCTCATGTTCTAGTTCTTAGTATCCTATTAACTGAAATTCATTTGACAAGGGAATTGAACTTACCTGTCTTTGGCTTTAGTTCCAGCATTACAGTGTTCAAACCTTTTCAGTCCATGGCTAAATGGAGACAATGTAAGAGTTAAAGAGTTTTGCTTTCTGTTATACTATCTTCTGGGAGAAACCTATTTTTTCCTTTCTTGGTATAATTTAGCAGAAAGAAAATCCCTTTTGTTTTCTCTTACATTTTTGCAAGCCATAGATAATTTTGAGGTTTGGACTTTTTTAATTCACTGGTCAACGTAAAAGGCTTTTTCCTAGTTCTCTTCAATTTCTTCCCTCTTTTGAGTTTAATGCTATGGAATCATGACAATATTTTCTGTGAAAACTTTGAACTGTTTTCTTAAATTTAGAGAGACACATTTGACTATATTCAGATTTTTCCTATATGACCATTGTGCACTCTGAACTGACCTGGTTACTATTTGCATTTATTCTTGGTTTGGGTTAGCACTACACCTTTTGTTTAATATTTCTGTCTTTGTGCACCAGAGAAGCTTCTCTCATTCTGTCATTCTGCTCTCCTATCCAGTCCTCTCTTCTTTTGCATTATCTGTCTTTCCCTTTTCCAGTAGTAGATCCTTTTCCTAGGATCTACTATGGCCTATTCACATTCTGAACTGTCCCTTTTGTTCTCCTTTATCCATTGCTTGGGATTCTTATTCAGTGAATATAATTAATGTGATGAATTGTTTGGAACTCAAGTATTAGAAATGATAGTGTTTGAAATGGTAATGATACCACTTTGGTGTCTTATCAGGAAGCTTGGATCACCTTTTCTTCATATCCCTGAGACATCAGAGAAAAATACATAAGAGAAAAGTAATTTAGCTTTTTGGAAGGAAAAATATAAAAGCATCAACTCACATAATTTCAAAATGAAGAAAATGTCCGTGTAGTTTTCTTAGATATTTTAAAGCCATTTCATTTTATGGCTAAAGTGAAAATTATAAGGAGAAAGGAAAGCACTGAGTACTACAGTAAAAAATATTTAAGAAGATTAGGGAAAATCGAAGAATGGTATTATGTGGTCATATTAAATAAAAAAGTGAGTTCTCTGTTTAAGGTGAAGTGGGAAAAAAGGAGTGGGAGAGAGAGGCCAGCCTGGGTAACAGCTTTGATAACTAAATGGTGATTATACAAGTGTTTATGTGAGGGCCACATCCATGATTAATTTGGGGATTGCTAGCAAACCACACATGAAAATGTGTGTGTTTTGGTTCCTGGTATAAGAGCTCTCACATAAGTTTTCGATAAATGCTTATTAAATTAATTATGGTAAATTGGCATAGATTTAATGATTGTTGTGTTGATGTAATAATCTTGGAAAAAAGCTATAATAGTAATTTGTTGTACACCGGCCTTTTCCTTGTGTGTGGAATGAAATAAGTGCTCCATTACTTTTTGAGAATTTTAACAGCACTATTTTAAAAAATCAAGCAGGGAATTAAATTTAAAAACCAGGCTAATCTCTGGTTATTTCTCTGTAATTTGAACTGGGAGACTTCCAAAATCTGCAAAAATTTCATCTCAAGAGGGTAATGTTTTGTAAACATTTCAACAGGTTGTAGTTTTCTTAGGTTCAGCACTGATAACTGACTTTCATTTTCTTAAATATCTATATAGTATCGGGTCTCCCTGGTGGCACAGGGGTTAGTCTCAGTGCTGTCAAGCTAGCAGCAGCCCCTGCACCTCTTCCCTATACCTCAGTTCTTGTATGCATAAATAAAAAAATTTAAAAATCTATTCCGTATACATTTATTTGAGGGTATTCTATGAATCATGTACTTTATAAGGGATCAAGAAAAATAGTAATAATAATAATAAATAAAAACCCAAAATTAACAGGCAACTGTAAATCAGAGACATTTTGCAGAGTTGGGGGGAGAGGGATCAAAACAGGGAATGAAGAGCACAAGGCACCATGGTGATGGTACACGGGTGAATTGGTGGTGGGAATTTTATGGGGACTACACCTGAGAGGAGAAAGCAAATATTGTACAAAAATGAACAATGATGTAAAATATATAAAAATAAATAAATTTAAAAAATAAAGAAAATCTTGTCTGTAATAACATTTGATATTTTGATAATTCTTGTGTTTGTAGGTTGAATCATTGGGTTCAACTTACAACTATAAAGAGTAGACATATTATTCTCAAATGCCAATTTTGATTTTCTTAAACTGAAAATTATGATTGCCTGAGTATCCGGGAGCTTTGATTTTCTTAGGTAAATGTTAAGCTAAGCATGCATCCTCTATCTTCTGTATTTTCTATCATACAGAGGATTACTGGGTTTTTGTCTTAGCATAATCAAATAGATTTATAAACATGAAAATAGTCCATAAAATTAACCGTAAAATTTCCTCATATTTTGTTTTCCTTAGAAGATAATGAGTACCATAATTTCTACAGTGTTCAATTAAGTATTCAACTATTTTAGTAAAATCTACATATAAAGTCTATGATCATTACTTTTCTGGGAAAACTGAAGCAGGAACTGGAGATTTTTGAAACTCCACTTGATGTTAGATGACTAAATGGTGTTTTGGTTGGAAGCTAAAGAATGAGACTTGTTATAAAAATAGTTTATCCCATACCAACAACATCATCTTGACTTATTCATTTTTATTTTTGAACAAGATAGAGTGATTGTGGAAGCTTGTATTTTAGGAACTTCCTGTTTAGATTGTGTTAAATAACATACAACTTAATATTTTTACAACAGCTTTTATAAACAGATATAAACAAAGTAATATGGGTTGTGAGTTGAGGCTTGACTCAGGCAGAAGCTTCAAGATGCATCTTAAGACAGAGGGATAGTTCTCTTTTTACGAATTATTTGTTCCTTTCTCAGGTGAATGGATGTTTATGGAAACTCAGTTTATTTCCTTGATAATTTGACCATCTAATTTTAACTTGTAGTTTTAATGTTCACAGTTCTTTTTTGTAACCTGACACATACATCAAAAGAACTCATTAACATCAATGATACTAATAAATTATAACCTTTATTTAGATCAGTCTCTACAGTAATACGTAAGTCCTTCATGTGTATTATCTCATTTGATCTAACTAATCACTAAGTATGAGTATTATTATCACCATTTTATAGATGACATTTCTCTGTGGTTAATCCCTTGGAAAAATGAACAGCATTTGGGAATGTTAGTAGTCACACTCATTTTGTTTACTTTGTACATGGTTTTTTGGTATATGACAATATTCCTATTAAATTTGCTATTTCTAGATCTCTTCGCCCTTAATCATTATTTTTATTATGTCTTGTGTGTCTATTTAGACTTGAACCCTCTATACATACCTTTGATTATATGTCCCTGATCTCTCCTTCTTCACTCCCTCCAAACCAGAACAGTGCAGTTCTGGAATGATAATCTCTGTACTATTTCTACCATTTAAATATTTTTTGAGTTCAGGGTTGAGATTGCAATTTTTTCTAAATGAGAACTACCATGACACTGAACAACTTTGGAAATTAACTTATACTGCAAACCTGATATTTCTTAACAAATTTAGAAATTCATTAGTTTAAAATAACAGTGATAATGCCTAAATTAAAAACTTATACTCTGCTAAACTCATTTTGACAACAATGGATGCTGTTTGACTCACAAATAATGTCAAACTACTTTGTATGCTTCAGTGATGTCAAAAGTTAAACAAAAGTGAGGTCTTCATTTCCATGGACAAATTTGCAGCAGATATATTTCCTAGATTAAAGCACAATGCTAGTGGTTTTTCAGAGCTCCATGCAAGTAAGCAGTTTTCCATATTTCAAAATTCATTTCATTGCATTCAGGGAACTTCCAAGTAAAGAGTTAGAATGGATTTTTGGCAATGTAAAGACTTGTAAAAATTCAAATACTGGAAGAATCTTAATCTGTAACTATCGCTCAAGTCATGAATTTTTTTTTTTTTAAAGATTTATTTATTTATTTATACAAGCACTGGGCACAGTCAGAAGCGCGGGAGGGTGAGAGAATTCACCAGAGCCAGAGCGGGGAGCAGAGCAGGCAGAAGGACTGAAGTACACTGCTGAGGGGAGCAGCGGGCAGCAGGAGAGGTCTGCGCGCCATGTGGGACCCTCTCCCGGTGGCCGGGAGCAGCCAGGATCGAACCAGTGCTGCAGAGGCTGCAGGCAGCTTCGCAACCCAGCGCTCAACCGCTGAGCCACCAGGGAGGCCCTCAAGTCATGAATTTTATGAACTAAAATCCTGTTTGTGGACTGGCACCAATATTTGGCAGGACTGATCTGTGAAAAGACTTTCAGAGGTGAAATGTGTAATATCTCATTACAGATGAGCACTTATTTTGATGATAGGCTTACCAACTTTGACTCCCAATGAAATGAAATGCTTTCTTCCAGAAAAATTCTTTTCTTTTCATTGGCAGACTTGCATTACAAAAATTTATACTCAGGTATTATTATTGTATTTTGAATTTTGCTAGTTAAGTGTGGAAATATTTGTTTCTTATTTCAAAAGTACCTATATATTTGCCTTGATTTTGTTTCCTGTTCTACAAAGCATAACCCTTTACATAAAACATTTGCCAACCCTGAAGAAAACAATTTTCATTTGTTTGTAAGTGATGCTGTAGGTATCAAAGGCAAAGAAATAAATATTTACTGATGTGGCTTAAAGTATTAGCAAGAAAAAATAATCCTTCATCATACCTTAAACAGACTTTGTATGACTATTTAATCCACCTTTCTTATTTTATAGTTAGGAACCCAAGGTTTAGTAGAAGCTAGTCATTGGTAGAACTGAAAATAGAGATAAGATCCGGATTTTTTTAAAAAATCCTTTCTATTATGCTTTATTTATGTAAGTGTTTATGCTGGGTGCTAAGGATGATAAAAAAGCAGTGAGAGTTGGTGTCTGCATAAAGGGACATTGCAGTATGTCAGAGACCCAGGAAGCAAATGAAGCAAATGAAATGAAGCAAATGAGCACCATATTTAAAGGAAAACAACTCTTATTATCAACAAAGTCCTTAAGAGACTGGGGAAACTGTAGAAGCTGTAGGAGAGGGCCCCCAAAAGGAGCTGTAGCTTTTGGTGGAAGAATCTATCCCCTACCAACTTGTGCTGCCTAGGCAGGATCTGACCTCTCATCTATAAACCCAAAATTCAGTATCTTAGGGAACATTGCTATATCGACAGTGGTTTTAAAAAGGAAAATGGAGGAAAGGAGCAGCATAAATTATTATATTATACAACAATACATATTAACATTCTAAGTGTGGGTAATCTAGACAGCTTATATTTTAGATAAGAGCATATCAAAAACATGTTTTAGAGCATTTTTATAGAACTTTACATTTTACCAAGCATATTTTTATTTTAGCATCACAAATTTAAGACTGTGCATTCTTTTCTACACTGGCACCTGGAACAAATGTAACTTAGTTCTTGATGCTTTAAGTTGGTACGTCTCTTATTCCACAACATAAAGTTGTCTTTTCTCTAAAGGAGCAAGATGTTGTTTCAAGTGGTTAAGAACTCAGCAAGAGGTCAAGTACTAAAAGGAAAGCAAATAATGGATATTATTATTTGAAAATCATCATTTTCACATTTTTGTAACCTGGTCTTTCCTATAGGATGAAATATGTATTAGAGATGCTCAGTATAATAAATTGTGAACATTCTAGTATATTATCATCATTAAAAATGCTAGGTTTTATAGATATAGGGGACCAAAGTTTAAATTATGACTGCCATGTAAACTTGGGCAAGTTATTGAGTATCTCTCAGCCATAGTTAACTGTAAAAGTGAGGACCACATGAAGTTAATTACAGTCAACATTGATACTTTTATAATTTTCTGTAGTATATATCCCTACTTAAATGTAATGTTCAGTTTTAAAATAAAGTTAGATAAGGGCCTAGTCAATGTATCTGTTAAATATTTTCAAATTTTGTTTATGAAAAAGTAGACTACCGATTACAAGCATATAGTATGAATATTAGTTACTATTAATAGTATTAATAGGCTCTAAAACCAAAATTTCAAATTTATAAAATGTGACAAGTGATATTTATAGGTTAATTCATTCTGTTATGTGCGAGGTATTCATTTTGCTTGATGCTGGGATCTCCGGAACAAATCAGACCTTGTCCTCCTGGAGGTTGAAGGTGTATAATTTGCATCTGATTTATATTAATAATTGGGGAATTAGTAAACAGTGTCTATACTGACATACATGTTGCCAGCCTAATGGTTTATTTAGCTATCATTAACTATCAGCATACCAAAAAGACTAGGTTAGTTTATTTTTTAATAGTTTTGTGGTCAGGGATTAGCACAATTTATCACTGTACTAGACTCACTAATCTCAGCAAAGTGCTAGATGGTGTGTGTTTGCCTTCTAATGAATGAACAGTTATTAATTTAGGAAAAAGACTAATGAGTTAAAAATAGAAGTTTTTTAAAAAATTGTACTAATCTATTGATCTTTGCCAGATCTTAATATAATTATCTTGTTTCCTTTTCTACACCATTGAAACTACAAATACTAACTCTCATTTGTTCAGCAGTATCAGAAAACTAATATTTGAGGGGGAAAGCCATTCCACACTGAAGTTAGTGGTTACTCTCAGTTTGGATAGGACCTCTAAATGCTACTTGAAGCTTGATTTTGATCAGTCAATTTCTTTAGCTAATCCATCTCACATTATACAGATAATTCATTATAAATAGCTTCTAGATTTTTGTGATTTTATGCATGGAATGTGAATGTTTAGTGGTCTCTTACATAGTAAAGTTTTTCTTAAAATATAACTTGAAATTTATCTCTATATTTAAAATTCACTGAAAAAAGTAATTTTACTTATGTAAAACAAAGCTTTTAGTATGTTTTGTTTCATAATTATAGGTTACTGTGCTGATTTCTTTGGAATTTGATTTTTAAAATAAACTTAAGATTCACAGTTTTCATTTTCAAATCAAGTCACTAAGGGGCTAGTGTCTTTGCTTGCATAAATATTAGTTAATATTTAAATAAGTTCAGTTTCCATGACAGAACTTATTTGTTCAACCAATTCCTTAAGCTTATTATTTAAAAATCATCATTTTCACAGTTTTGTAAACTGATCTTTCCTGCAGGTGAAAGATACTGATGTATTAGAGATGCTAAGTATAGTAAATTGTGAAAATTCTAGTATATTATCATTATATTAATTAACATTAATATCAATTACATAATATGCAATATTATATATAAAATATATCATTATATTTATATTTTTCCCAGTGCCTAGCAGTATCAAACAGATAATTAATGGCAACTTGAATATTTTACTAATAAAGAATGGTAAATTTTTCATTTTATGTGGAAAAGATTAGTTTTTTAATAGTTTTTAAAGTTTCTTTCTTGAGAAGCTGATTAAAATCAACTTCGATACTTTTATAATTTTCTAGTATATATCCCTACTTAAATTTAATGTTCAGTTTTAAAATAAAGGTAGATAAGGGCCTAGTCAATGTAGCTGTTAAATGTTTTTAAGTTTTATTTATCAAAAGCTGTTTAATTTCACAAGTGATAAGAAAATATTTGTTAATATACCTGTGCTACTTTCCTATGTAGTTCTTTCTGTAAGAAATGTCTTCTTTTCTTTGGAGATGTGACCATTTGGCAGAATCAATTTTTTGTTTATAGTTCTGAAATCTACCATATTGGCCATGTGCTTCTTCATATTTAATAATCTACTTTCTGATTGTTATATTCTGAGTTACTTTACAGTTGCTAGTTTAAAAAAAAAACTTCATTATTGAAAGAATATCTTCCTTGTGTTCATTAGGCAATTCTTCTGTTTTAAGAGACCAGATATACAAATTGAGATTAAGAAATGGGAAGTAGATAACAAGAACAAAGAGAAAAAGGGAGGTTTAAGTAAGATGTAGAAAGTGGTAAGCATATTTTTCTTGTAGATTTCTTACCACCCCTCATTGGTTTGGAGGAATAATCAGATATGAGTTTGGTTGGAAAGATAAATTGGTACACTTACAAAAGTTCTCAGAGAGATGTTTCTGTTTTCTTTGTACAATGTTTGTCTCACTTAAAACCAAATAGTTCCTTTGTTTTTACTTTACTATCTGCCTACAGGTAGATTTTTTAGTTTAGTGAGGTTAGACATGGAGGTAAGAAAGACAAGGAGAAAAAGTCACTTAATTACTCTGGTCTTTATTTTCTTTATAAAATAAGGTTGGAGCTTTGACTTTTAAATTCCCTTAAGCTCAAATATACTCTGAATGTTTGTAACAAGAGAGTAAGACAATTCAAATGGCATTGAAGATTGATTTTATTGTAGAATTTGGCTATCATTATGAGAGGGAAATTGGAGACCAGGCTTGCTATGATAAAATATATGAAAAATATGGTGATGATTGAAAATCAGAAGTTTCTATAGTGAATTAGATTGATATGGTGAAGAAAGGATTTTTAGAATGAGTCATTTATTCATTTAAAATGTTACTTTAACTAAGTTCCATTATATGTAAAATTACTGATCTCCCAGGATGAGTATAAAATTTGAATGTATATACTCTGGTGGAGAATATATCTCCCAGCAGAGTACTTAACATAGTGAGCACATGAGTTTTCTTTCTCTTTTTTTGTTGCTTCTGGTTTGTAAGACTTGATGGTGCCTCCCCCTCTTTTAACTAGGTTTTTTTTTTTACTTCTGGTTGCAATGAAACAAAAGTTTGAGAGTACTAAAGGACTGACTAAAGGGGTTTCACCATCATTTGTTCTCTTTCAAAAGCACCCCTCCCCAAATGTAGATTATTACCAACAGTACTTTCACATTCTGTCCCAAGATGGATTGGACATTACCTATGTTACAGATGGGAAACTTCAGTAGTCAGAATAATTCAGGGTAATAGCTAACACTGATAATTGTAAAGGTTAAAGGCAGGGCAGGGTGGGAATACTTCAGAGGATTATCAAAGCCTGGATCTGAGTCCTTACAGGGAATTTCTAGCTTTTTCCTAGAAGAGTAAGTACTGCTCTTGGGGCAGAGATTACAAGTTGACAATGAAATATACTTACAAACTCTGCCCATGGTGAAATACTATTGGAACTATCGACTGTGTTACTTGGGGATTTACAGGTCCTGTGTCTGTGTAAATATATTACAGAGACCTAGATTTCGAGCGTCAAGGAACAGAATCCCTTCAACATAGGGACTTCAGTGGAGAATTTACTTCTTTTTTTTTTAATTTTTCCTCAATATATATATGTTACTGTTTTTGTAAGTAAGGCTGATGTCTTTGGTTGGATCATTTTTCATAAGTCTAAACTCTAAAAATAAATAACAAAGGGCAATTGAAGAAGAAATATTCTCTATTTGCTTTGTTAAACAGAGGCATATGCCTGTTTAGGATTAGCTAAGTTCTTTTGTTTCACTTGAATGTCATTGCATTTTGAGGATCTCTTTAGTTGTATTAGTTGTATAGAGTAGACTGGGGACAAAAGCAATCCAACCTCCTTCTGCTTGAGTCATGAGAGTACTGGGAGGCACATGGTATAATGTCTGGGTTCTGGCATCAGTCTACCTGAGTTACTGTATATATATATAGAGATGGGGTGTCCTTAGATTTGGTCATAAGATCATTATTGTAGGTATATCTCAATTTTCCTGGAAGCACCTTGTTATCACCTGTGGTTCTTTCTAGACCTGGAGTCAAGTCTATAGAACCTTCTTCTGGTTATTGAAGTGAGAGAAAATTTTTTCCTTTCGGTCTTGTTCATAAACCATGCTTAGAATTCTAGAATATGTATTAAAGTATTCCTTATGCAATCCTGAATTGTTCAAGTGTTGTATTAGTAAGGACTTTTAAATATTAGCTATTCATCTCTTTGATCTCTTGCATAAATTATACTGACAATTATAATGATAACTTAAAAGGAAAATATTTTATTTTTTGAAGATAAGAGAATAGGAATTATGTCTTTAAAGTTTGGCAATACCAATTTTAACAATTATTTTTGACACTCTTTCCATAGAATATGTTTCTCTTGGTGAAAATGTAGAGTCTATAACAGGGATGGAGATAAAATTTTTATCATCCATAAATAAGAGCAACCAATTGATGCCTGGGCTAAGGTATATATTTAAGAAGACATGGGAAATGTGGAAAAGAAATCAGTAGGTAAAAACTTGAAAAGATCTAGAGAAAGTAAGAGATTAAAAATACTGGTAAATTAAAGGCTATTTCATAGACATAAAAAATGGTTTTCTGTGCTTGAATTCCCTAAGCATACTAATTAGACAATGATATGTGATACTATTTTATTATTTCAAAATAGTTTTGAAAATTTTAAGGATAAAATAAAGTAGGTGTTTTACTCATTTTCAGAACACCAACTGATGAAAGCAAGAGTCTCCTAAGAGCTAATGAACAAAAAATTTTACATGCTTAAGTCCACCTATAGTATATAGAGGTTTAAGTAGTTAGTATTTGTATGGGTTAAAGCTCTTAACTATTTCAAACGTTGTGTAACTTCATTACTTTCATATTTTCCTCATTTTTTAAAAAAAGATTTATTTATTTATGCACACAAGAACTGGGGTACAGGCTGGAGCTGTGGGGGCGGTGAGAGAAGATTCACCAGAGACAGAGTGGGGAGCAGAACAGGCATAATGACTGAAATACACTGCTGAGGGGAGCAGCGGACGAGTCAGGAGAGGTCTGCTGCGCCATGTGGGAAGCTGACTGGCATGGGGATCGAACTTGTGCTGCAGTGGCTGTGGATAGCTTCATAGGTTGCATCTTAAACCCTTGTGCCACCAGGGAGGCCCCATATTTTACTCACTTAACCCCTGTTTATCCTCTGTCCTTTTAAATATCTTGTATCTGGCTTTGAACTATTCACAGGGAAAAAAAAAAAAAAAACAACCAAGGGCTATTTTACAAAAACTGAATTCTTAGCTTTGGAAAAATTATACCTGGTAAGTGTTGTATAATTTATTTCCTTTTGAATTTATTAAGAAAAGGAGGAATTAATTTCACTGAATTTCCATGGCATGTTTACACAGTTACAAATAAATCACTGTAGCTAGATGTCACCTCAAGACAGAACTACAGGAGAGGAATTAGAAGCCAGGAAACACCACTCTTAAGGAACTTGATGCAACGGGGAGAAAAAAAATGCAATAGTGATAGAGTGGAAGTATGATCGTGAGAAGTTATAGGTGGGTGAGAATCTGCAGCATGTTTATAATCTAATGGGAATGATTTAGAAAAGAGAGAAAATGATGACATAGCAGATAGGTAGAGATTTGCTGGTGAAATATGCTTCAGTAGGCAATAAGGCGTGGGTATTTGATCTAGTGCATTTATAGAAAAGTTGGCTCTTGACTATAACTCAGAAAATGCATCTAAAGGGGCCTCCCTGGTGGCGCAGGAGTTAAAGACAGCGCTATCAAACTATTGCCAGCCACTGCAGCATGAGTTCCATTCCCTACCAGGGAGGTGACCCACATGGCTCAGCAGACCTCTCTTGACTTGCTCACTGCTCCCCTCAGCAGTGTATTTTAGTAGATCTGCCTGTTCTGCTCCCCACTCTCTCTGGTGAATCCTTGTACCCCCTGCACCTCTGGCCTATACTCCAGTTCTTGTATGCATAAATAAATAAATCTTAAAAAAAAAAAGAAAAGAAAATTCATCTATAGTGATTGAATGAAACGTGAGGACTATGGAAAACAGGTATTGGAAAGTAAAATGATCATTCGATAAATAAAAGCAAGGTCTTTTTAGCAAGACGATCTTATAAAAAGCATAATTATAATTTAGCATGGTAGAAGGAAATAAAATTGGAGGGAAGTTTGAGTTCAAATTCTAGCTGTGATTTACTAAGTGAAACCTGACAGAATTTAGTTGCAACATCATGTATTATTTCGGGGCAGTGGAAGAAACAGAATTCATGGTCGGGTGGTTCAAATAAAAGAATTTTCATGAAGAGTCTACTTTGAGAAAGTGAGCAAGGTTATGAGAATGGACAAGAAGTAGTTAGGAGGGCCTCCCTGGTGGCGCAAGGGTTTGAGCATGGCACTATGAGGCAATCCTCAGCCTCTGCAGCATGAGTTCGATCCCCAGCTGGCCAGGGAGCAACCACATGGCGTAGCAGACTTCTCCTGGCTTGCCCACTGTTCCCCTCAGCAGTGTGTTTTGGTCAGTCTGCCTGTTTTGTCCCCCACTCTGTCTCTGGTGAGTCCTCTCACCCTTCGGCATCTCTGGCCTGTACCCCTGCTCTTGTATGCATGGATGGATGAATCTTTAAAAAAGAAAAAGTAGTAGTTAGGCAACTGGACACTAGACACTAACTACTAACTCTGGAAAGCTTTTATTTCACCTGGGCTAAAGGAAAAAGGGTGAAAATGGCATTTTCAGAGTCACAGCTGAATCTGTAAAATGAAGTCCACCGGTGAAAGCTGTGGTCATGGAGGGATACAGCTGTTTCCAGAGACAGGGGTGCATAGGCACTGATGCAGCTGAGTAGGAAAAACCTGACTTCTAGTTCTTCTCACACTCCAATTTCCTGTTGGAGGTGGTGCAGAATTTAGGGGCCAGCCTCTCTTGGGTCAAAAGAAGAGTAAAGAATGGAACTAACAGGCAAATGCAGAAAAATTAATATAAACACTAAGCCTCAACTTTTCCATATATAAAGTGGGGTCACTTGCAAAGTTGCTGCCAAGCACCTGCCACATTGTTAGCACAGAGCAGCATCCAGTAAACAGTAAGTTATAAAATGATATAAAATAATGGTTAAAGATCTATAAAGCTTTCAAATTAAGCAGATCTGAATTTAGTTTCTGTCTCTGCCACTTACTAGTCATGTGACTTTGTACAGATTTCTTCACTTCCCTTAGTCTCCGTAGTGTCATCTGGGGCATAGACTTACCACAGATAATTCTGGTAAAGATTAAAGGAGACATATATTTTAGGTGCCTGACATAACGTTGGTACATATCATGCAGTCTAAATCACCATGACCGTCATCGAACTTTTAAATGAGAATAATATAGCAATAGTAAATGAGATTCATTTCCAAGTGATAATAGTCTCCCAAAGCATACCTTTTTTTCTGCTTCAGGCTTTCTGTTTGGGTCCTTCTTTATCATGCACTAATCAAGTTCCTAACTTTGCACTTTAGACGTTAGCAAATGCAGTTTTAGTTAACTTTTTGCCTATCTGCTAATTTTGTTTGTGGTTTATGTTGAATAAATACAAAGAGTTAAATGGTTTTCTTCATTGAGCCTAAGTTGGAAGGCATAGCAAATAGAAAAAGTTGGTAACACCAAAATTCAATTTTATTAGCAAAGATTTGCACATAGAGCGCAAATGTCATCAATATGAGAACAGAGAATGGCCTAATAGTTAATTCACAGCTATACCTTAATAAATATTCTTTTTATATTTCACACAAATATAATAGTTCTGTAAGTTTGATTTGAGGACACATATATGTTTTTCTTTTGGGCTGCATAGGGAACAATGAAATAAAACCTCATTGACGTAATTGAACCTGATAACATCTCCTGGTTGTACTGCTAATGTTTCACTGTGGTAATGGTGGTTTTGTAGAGCTCTGTAAAGCATGCTGGACTTATAAACATATTCAAACAGAAACTTTTATCAGGATTCAGCTTTTTAACCACAAAGAAAAGCTGAATTTTTATAAAGGCATAGTGTTGGGTTAACTTTTATCAAATGAAATGTTTTTTGAGTAGTATGTACTTTATGTTAGTTACCTTAGAGAAAATGCTGTTTTAAAAATTTGTTGTGAACAGTTAACTACAATATGAAAATATGTAATTTCTCATACTATGTATTTGAGCTTAGAAAGAAACAGATATAGTAGTAGAAGCTCCTAAAAACAACAAGTTAAAATTTCATACTTTTATTAAATAATATCTTATAAAAAACAGAACCATGCTTTGAGAACATACCATAGTCACTATAACATTTATTGCCTTCCAAAAGTTAGTTCTTTTATTCTTATATTTAAATCACTTAAAGGACCTACTTCGATATTGGGATTGTAGTTTAAGATGCCAAAAATTTTGCTGATTTGGGGACAGTGTATATCCAGAGTATATATTGTTTACTTGGATGTAAAATTTTAAGAGCTACTACATGCTTTTATATAGGAAGAATGAATGCTCTATTAATTTTCCTTAATAGAGAACCATCTACTAGGTGTTTAGTGTACATGGTATGTACCTAACAATTTTAGTTAAATGTATAAAAATGATTCATATGATTTAATAATTTTTTAAAAAGAAAAAAGTACATTTTCATGTCAGTGAAATGGTTTACAATATTAAAGGTAACTCAGTGATGAGGAAATAGGTCATATTTTGTAGATTCCTTATATCCAATCAAGTTCTTTTATTTCTCTTAAATTAAAAAAAATTCCAGGCAAAATTAAAATTTGATAGAAGGCAGTTATGTGTTTTATGACTGTTCATTATGGATACTCAGAATCAATATGAGTCCTAGAATTGTAAAGAGATTTCTCACTCAAGATATTTTCAGGGCTGTGTCAGTTGCTAAGTTAATGAACATTATCACACTTAAAAGCTCAAGAAGTAAAAAGCTCTTTACATTTTATGTAAAGATAAACACCATTTACTCACCATTACATTTACAATTAACTTCGTACATTAGCAATAACTTTTGAAGTTCTATGTATGCAACTGCCAGGTCCAGTTTTTTTCTCAGAGATGATCACCACATTGAATCTCTTTATACTTTCCCATACATTGATATTCCTAAAGTGTATTTCAAAATGTATTTTGTTTTACAGGCATGAAATCATAATGCTATTTGGCATTTTTATGGTTCATTCATATAATATGTGACTATACATTTACTTTCACTATTCTAGTGTTTTTTTTTTTTTTTTTTTTTTTTTTTTAGAGGCATGCTTTATTTATTTGTTTGCTGGTTTGTTTGTTTGTTTTGTTTATACATGCACTGGGTACAGTCAGAAGCGCGGGAGGGTGAGAGAATTCACCAGAGCCAGAGCGGGGAGCAGAGCAGGCAGAAGGACCGAAGTACACTGCTGAGGGGAGCAGCGGGCGGCAGGAGAGGTCTGCACGCCATGTGGGACCCTCCTCTGGTGGCCGGGGAGCAGCCGGGGATCGAACCGGCGCCGCAGAGGCCGCGGGCAGCTTCGCAACCCAGCGCTCAACCGCTGCGCCACCGGGGAGGCCCCCTACTTTCACTATTCTATTCCATTGTATGAATATACCAAAATTTTTCCATTTCATTATCATGGTTATTTGGGTTGTATCTAGTTTTCTTTCTTCCGCAACTAGTGCAGTTGTGTGTATTCATTTTATTTTTTTGCCTCCTCGTGTCAAGCTACGTAGCAAAAAAATCAAGCTTCTGACTTTTTCTCCCAATCTGTTGTGTACTGAGGCTTACATAAAATGCAATAAAAATATCTCAAGAATTTCAAATCGCTAAACGATCTAAAATTTCTAGACATTCACACTTAATTTCTGTATTTATCTTATTGTGGATCTTACTTTGAATACCACTGTTTTAAAACATACCTGGCTGCCAAACCCCTAGTTCATGAATCTTCTACTTATGTAGACATTTTTTTCCCTCTAATATTCTAGTTCACATTACACAGTAGGCAATCTACTAGCAATTTATGGCTTTCACTTCTATTTATTTTCATTTCCTAATATGCAGGGAATGTCATACTAAGCCCTGCTGCTTTTAGGTAAACACATCTTTACCAAGTTTATTGCTTTTGGCAAATATATCTTTGATCATAGATACTACAAATAAATATGAGCTTAAATATAATACCTCTAACAAAGGGTTAATATCCAAAATATACAAGGAACTCTTAACTCAATAATAATAATAATAAACAACCTTATTAAAAGATGGGCAGTAGGGAGCCTCCCTGGTGGTGCAGGGGTTAAACTCTCAGTGCTATCAAGCTATCGCCAGCCACTGCCTGAGTTCAATCTCTGGCCAGGGAGCTAACCCACATGGCACAGCAGACCTCTCCTATCTTGCCCACTGCTCCCCTCAGCAGTGTATTTCAGTAGATCCACCTGTTCTGCTCCCTACTCTGTCTCGGAAGAATTCTCTTACCCCCTGAACCTCTTGCCAGTTCTTCTTTGCATAAATAAATAAAAATAAATCTAAATTTAAAAAACTTCTTAAATTAAAAAAAAAAATGGGCAGAAGACCTGAATAGACACTTCTCCAAAGAATACATACAGATGGCCAGTGTGCACATGAAAAGATACTATCATCTCTTACTAGAGAATTGTAAATCAAAACAGTAAAATATCACTTCACACATATAAGAATGGCTATTATCCAAAAGACAAGAAACAACATGAGTTAGAGTGTATGTGGTGAGAATGGAATAATTATACATGGTTGGTGGGAATACAAATTGGTGCATCCATTACTGAAGGTAGTATGCAGCTGCCTCAAAAAATTAAAAATAGAAATTCCATATAATCCACTTACCCGACTTCTGAGTATTTACCTGAAAAATACAAAAACACTAACTCAAAGAGATATATGTACCCCATCTTTATTGCAGCACTATTTACAAAAATCAAGGACTGGAAACAGCTTAAGTGCTCATGATTGACTAATGGATAAAGATGTGATGTACATATACAATGGAATACAATTCCACCATTAAAAAAAAAGGTGAAATCCTGTCATTTGCAATAATAATGGTTTAGAGGTAATTATGCTTGGTGAAATAAGCCAGACAGAAAAAGATAAAATGTATGATTCCACTCACATATGGTACATAAAGAAAACAAACAGATGAACTAAATAAAGCAAAAGCTTTTAGACTATAAGAGCGGGGCGGGGAGGGGGGTGGAATAAATTGGGACAAAGGGTCAATGGTGGGGTGAAGAATGGTGAACGTAATGTAGCAGATATACATGTTGATTCTCCATGATCCCACCTGAAACTTACATTGTAAAGCAATGTTACGTCAGTGAGAAATAAAATAAATAAAACTTAAGAGAATACTTAAGAGTTAATCAAGATCAACCTGGCAAGTACAAGTGAGAGAAAGCTATAATGGGATGAAGGGCCGAGGAGGAGTGAATTCATTAAGGGAGATGGTTTGCAATACAAGATGCCACGGGAGAGAAGCAAAAGAGTAAACAGAGGGGGGGAAATGTACTTAGTGAAGATTTTCGAGATCCCTGGGAGTACAGTTACCTCCCATGTAAGCAGCAGCTTCTGAGTAAGCAGCCTAGAAGTGATCTCAAAACATTAGGGAACTTTCTCAGAATCTGTAAAAGCTAATGTTGCTATTATAAGCAAGAAGCAGCATTACTTTATACCAGTATTTCTGAACCTCCTTTTCATATCACCTCCTTTAGGTGCTTTTTTAGACTCCTACCCTCCCATAATCCCTCCTCTGGAATTTTAATACCACAGATTTAGTGTATCTCTTTACATACCTTCATGCTTGGAGGGTCTCATACCATCTTGTTAATTTTAAGATTTTTTTTTTTGCTCCCCCCTCCCCAAGCATTTTCACCTTTTTGGGAGTGATAGGACTCTCATTAAGAACACATGACATGCTGCTGTACCTCCCACCTTAGGCACTCAATTTATATCTGTGGAGGAAACCAGCCATTCTTAGTTTATTTTTTTTCCCCAGTCATTTATAGGTACTGATTTTCTTTTACTTAAATGGTAGTATACTATACACACTGCCCTTCACTTCACTCTTTTCACTTAATAAAATAAGCTGAAGACTTGATATGTAATAAAGCTGCTTCTTATTAGTGGATGAAAATGCCCCATAGAATAGATATGCCATAATTTAGTCATCCTGTCCTGTAAGATATTTTGGTTTCAGACTTTTGTTATTATAAAAATACTGCATTAAAAAGATGAATGCATGAAATGAATATAAAGGCTCTTGTGATTAGACACAAGGACTTTTTTTAAGTGCTTTTGACAGAAAAACCTTATTGGTAAGGAAAGAGCACCACCTAGTGGCACTGGCTTAGGAGGGTGAGTAAAGATTCTTTGGAGAGCGGGAAAAGGGAGAAATTTGACTTCTGTTTCTTCTATACTTAGTACCTGAATAGGATGTTCTATGAATACTGTATTTTTATTCTTAACATTGCTTTTTTTTAAAGATTTGTTTTTATTTATTTATTTACACAAGCACTGGGTACAGTCAGAAGCACGGGAGGGTGAGAGAATTCACCAGAGCCAGAGCGGGGAGCAGAGCAGGCAGAAGGACCGAAGTACATTGCTGAGGGGAGCAGTCTGCGCGCCATGCGGGACCCTCCTACGGTGGCAGGGGAGCAGCCGGGGATCGAACCGGCGCTGCAGAGGGGCAGCTTCACAACCCAGCGCTTAACCACTGCGCCACCGGGGAGGCCCTGTATTTTTATTCTTAAGATAATTATTTTGAAGATTACTGAAGTTCACTGACTTTATTATGACTCTGAATTTCTCAGGCAGGTTGCAAAATTAACGAAATTGTCTTAAGATAATTTTTATTTTCACTTTCTCATACCTCTCCCAAAATTTAACCTATCTTAGATATGTGTAATTTAAAATGATACATTTATATCTTTTTATGCATTTTCTTATTTCTGGATTGTAACTAAATATTTTGTTGTTTGTGTTTTTTTTTTTTCAGATGATTCTTTGGGATTGGGACTTAAAGCAATGGTATAAGCCTCATCAGGTAAATATAAGTGTTATCACTAATAATTAGTTTTTGTAATGAGATTTTTTACATTTAAATTAAAGTTATATTCATAATATTTCTATGCTATAAGATTTTCTTCAATGTAAATAAAATAACTAGCATATGTTAATAAAATAACTAGTCATATGTTTATTCTATGCTTTACTACTTTCCAAGTTTTCTGAGATTTATATTATTGCATAGTAATTTATTCATTCTCATTCTTTTTAGTATTTCATTGAATAAATAGGCTGCAATTTTTCATCCTTCCGATAGCAGATGGACATTTGTTTTATTTTCAGTTTTTTGGCTATTGTAAATGATGCTGCTGGAACATTCCTGATTTTGGTTGGGTATATATTTTAGAGTGAATTGTTGGGTCATAGGTTATGCATGCATTTTTTCTGTTTTAGTATGTAGTTCCAAATTGTAGGTTATATCAATTTTTATTCAACAATTAGCAGTGTATGAGTTCCAATTGCTCCACATGCTGACCATCGCTTGATTGTGTCTATTTTAAATCATTTTGGTAGTGGTAGCTATGGAAGTTATCTCATTGTGTTATTAATATTTGCATTTCACTTATGACTTACAGGTTGGGGATCCTTTCATACACTAATTAGCTACTCAGATATCCTTTAGTTAGGTCTTTTGCTTATTGTTCTGATTTTTTACCCTTTACTTAGCAATTAGTAGGAGTTTTTAAAAAGTATTTTGGACATGAATATGTCTTCTCATAGCCTGTGGGTGATTATTATGTCTTTTAATGAAATACACTTTCACTGTATATGTAATCAACCATTTCCTCTTTGACTACTGATTTTTTTCTGTCCTATTTAAGAAATTTTTGCTCATCCCCTGTGTTGTGAAGACATTTTTCTGTTACCTCATTGAAATATTACTATTTTACTTTCCATTTTTAGGTCTGCAATACGTCTGGAATTTATTTTTCTGTATTGTATGTTTTATAGCTTGATACTTTTTTTAAACATATGGATATCCATTGACTTAGTTCCAATTATTGAAAAAAAATAAGCATTCTTCCTTCTTTGCACTGTAGCGTCACTTTCGTCAACAATCAAGTGATAATTCTGCCTGGTTTGTCCATCTCTTGACCACCACTTACAAATTGGCAGATTCAAACTTACTTCATTGTTCTCTCTGGGATCTTGGTTGGTCTTTAAAATGCTCCCTGACTTAATAATCCTAAATTCCAATTTTGGCCTCCCAATCTTTTGAGAAGACAGAAAGCTTTTACTCTGTTTTCTAGCTTCTTGATTGACCTGTTCTCGTTTTCTCAACCCTTGCCAGTGATAAATTAGCATCAAATTTCTTGAGGGAAAAAGTAGTCCAGATTGTGAGTCATTTCAGTCTTTTGACTTAGGTTCTTGTTCTTTCAAGCCCTAAGCCCTGACTGTTTGACTGAGCTCTGATGACTTGAAATGGATACTAGCTTTTCTAAACTACTGCTGGCACTAAGCAGAAGAGTTGTTCTGGTACAAATTAGTTACTCCTAGCTGAGAAATAAGGCCAGCCAGTTAAACACCTCATTTCTAAACTGAGAATAATACTAATTCCCTCAGAGGGCATAACAAATAATATTTTGTGTCTGGAACATAATAGCACTGATAAGAATGTGAGTTAATGTTAATTTCAATAATGATAAATACTAAGCACTTGTGAATTTGTAGTATGAGACAAGAGTTAACCAAATTTCACTCTACATGGTCAAATAGTAAATATTTTGGCATTTACAGGCAGTGTACAGCTGCCACAGCCTCTGTCTCCTGCTTCTCCCCTTCTCTTCCTTTTATTCAGCAACACTTTAAGATGCAGACTGTGTAGACTATTTTTAGTGCTCTTACAAAGACAGGGTTCTGCCAAGTATACGCCAATAGAAAATAAGAATTTAGGGCCTCCCCAGTGGCGCAGGGGTTAGTCGCAGCACAATCAACCTATCAGCAGCTACTGCGGCATGAGTTCATCCCTGGCCGGTAAGGGAGCTGCCCACATGGTGCAGCAGACCTCTCCTGTCTCACCCTCTGCTCCCCTCAGCAGTGTGTTTCAGTCAGTCTGTCTATTCTGTTCCCTGCTCTGTCTCTGGTGAATCCTCTCACCCACCCATACCTCTGACCTATACCCCAGATCTTGGATGCATAAATAAATATTTTTTTAAAAATAAGAATTTAAATTTAAATTTTTTAACAAAATATTTGAATATTCTATTTGATCTGGCATAAGTTAAATCATGTCACTCTCTTGCTCTCTACTCTATTTCAGCCAGAATATAAAAATTCTAACTACAGAGTTAAATGACTACAAATACATTCCTTCTTTCTACAAATACATTCCTTCTCTCCTCAGGCCTGATGGTCTGATACTTTCCCCTTTATTTTTCTGCTCTAACTGCACTGGCTTCCTTGTGATTTCTCAAATAAGTCAGGCAGGCTTTTGACTCTAGGTTTTCAGAACTTATTTATCTCTGCCTGAAATGTCCTTTCCCCATACTTCTGTTAGATCTTAAGATAAATATTTTCTTCTTACCCTCTCTGAGAGTTCAATGCCCTCCATCATTTGTTCTTTTTCTTTACTTGTTTTATTTGTTTTTACATGCTCAAAATTTATACTTCTCCATTGCCCATCTTCCATAGCCTAGGGTCTGTTGTCCTCAAAACTTTCATACCAACACTCCTCACCACCTTATTTTGCAAGTTTTTTTTTTAATATAGCTTTCTCTTATAATTCATGTTCTCTGTAATCACCATTTTACCACTTTTGTTTCTTTATTTATGCTCTTTACTTCTTGAAGAATGAGGTTTCCCTATACATTTGTTTCATTTTATTGTAAATTATTTTCCTGTAGTCTTTGTAAGTAAAATTCTATAGTTCAAATGGTATTCATTCCATACCATTTCTGTTAACCATTCAGATTAACAGATTATCTAATTTTTAATTATCAGATTAATTCAGATTATATCTCCCTTGCACTCATACCATTTTATCAGTCTTATCTCACTTTCCACAGTAACAATAGTATTTGTTGCACTTTACCTAGCTCTACAGTGCTTTATGTGCATGATACTATACAATGTATCATCACAGTTAGTTCTCCTTGCTCTTCTCTGCTAGGTACAATTATAAACTCTGGAAATAATGTAAAAGGTGACCAAGGGAGAACGCTGCTGAACAGCAAGAGGAGAGAGAACTAGCTAAGGGCCCCAGTAATGGGGGACAACATAATGATAGTGTTCTTTGTTCCTATGGTGTGTAGATTCCCTTCCTCACTTGGAGGTACCAGGTGGTCCAAACTGAGGAAGAACTTCTGCCCACTCCCTCTCACCCTCTCTTAGCACCAGCATCGCACCCTCTCAATTGCATCAGCAGGGGGAGCAAAAGACCTCTGTAAATGGCCTGACAATTAAATTGTCATTAGAACGATAGCCTGAAAAAGCAGACCAGAACCTGATGAGTGCTAAATATAAGCAGGGAGATGACCTCCTATGTGAAAGACTTTTTTAGAACCCAGATAGCACAACGTTGGTCCCAGACCACTGCAATAAAACTAGTAGTATCACAGTAAAGTAGGCAGGTCACAGGAATTTTTGGTGTTCCAGTGCAAATAAAAGTTATGTTTATATTGTTATGCAGTCCATTAAATATGCAATAACATATCTAAAAAAGTTCATAATTTAAAAACTAATGCTAACAATGCTAACCATCATGAGAAACTTCAATTGTAAAAAATGCAATATAGTGAACATTAATAAAATGATATTCCTATGGCCAAAATTAAAAATCACCTAGCATACCAAGAGCCAGGAAAATTACAGTTTAACTGGGAAAATATAATCAATGCTAATGCCAAGAGGAATCAGATTTGAAATTCTCTGGCAAGGAATTTTTTAAAATAGTCATAATTATGGTGTATTAATCAATTAAAAATGCTCTTGAAATAAATACATGAAATAGAACATCTCAGCAAAGAAATAAAAAGTAATAAATTATGGTTCTGAAAAAACAATAATGGCAATTTAAAACTTATTAATATGTTCAAAATAGTGGAGATGACAGAGGGTAAAATTTGTGAGCTTGACGCTAGATCTAAAGAATATATCCCATTTGAACATAGAGAAAATATATGGAAACAACATGAAAAGAACCATATAGGCCTAAGGGACAATATTCCTATCATCTGTGTCTGAGAAAGAAAGAGGGTGGGTTTAAAAGAATATTTGAACATCTGAAGAAGTGTGATCCTATAGCTCTGAATCATAGACTGTGATGTAAATCAATGTTAGCTTAATTTACAAAAAAAACAGTAAATGAATAATGACTGAAAGCTCAAATTTTGCAAAAGATGTTATCCTACAGATTCAAAGTGCTGAACCTAAATAGGATCAAATGCCAGCCCCCTCTGAACAATCTACTCTAAGACATGTCATAATTAAACTTTTGAAAACTAAAGACAAAGAAACTATCCTGAAAGCAACCAAAAAGAAATGACGCATTACTTATTGAGAAACAGCAACTCAAGTGACAGCAGATTTTTCATGTGGGTGTTGGAAAATAGGTGCTATTATATACAATTTGTGGAAGTACAGGGAGGACAGTTTTACAGTAATGATGGACACTTAACATGTTCACTTTGGTTCAGCAATTCAAGTTATGGGAGGCTATTTGTCGGAAGTATGCCTTATTATCTATAGTGACACATACAGAGAGGCATTTGTTAAAATGTCATATATTGTACATAAAGACTACAAGTAGCTCAGCTAGGCCCCAATAATGGAAACTTTTAAAATAAAAACTAATACAAAATAAAACTTAACGAGGGTAATATAGTTCAATGACTATTTAGGCAATTATTGGTCTATCATAATATCTCAATTCTAAAATGTGTCACGGATACTTTAAATAAACAGTAGCATGGCGAATTCATTAGTTTGAATAATTATGAATGCCAGACTCACCCAAATGTTAAGTTTTAAGTACAATAAAATAAACAAATGTAATATTCAGGTCACTGCTATTATCAATGAATGTGCTCATTTCAAATCATGGGATCTTTAGGTGAACTTCATATATAGAGAAAATAAAAACATTTTCATGTGAATACAGTGATTACTCTAAATTTTAAAGTATATTTCCTACCTATTTTTTAGAGCCCAACTTAATATTATCCTTCCCATGATGTTTTCTTTTAACACATCCATCAACTTGTATATTTACTCTTAACAAAATTATTTCTCTACATTCCACATGTAAGTGACACCATCCAGTCTTTGACTAATATGACATATACTACAAATGTTATCTCACTTACAATATTCTCCAATTCTGCCTATGTTTGTGCAAAAGTTACTGGATCTTTCTACCATGCCTGTTAAGTTGTAGAAATGCTGAGTCTGATATTAATTGCCAGCGATCCCTTTTCAAGAGAGGTAACTGCCTGAAAATAAAATTGGCAAAGAAACAGCTGAGAGATAAGAGGGAATCCTATATATGTTACTTTGTGCCCCTGAAACCAGCTATGTTGAAGCTGGTGTATACAACCCCTGTTTTGTATTTTCAGGTAAATAAGTCAATAAAGTCTTCTTTTCTCTCTATTATTTCTTTGAATGAATTCTGTGTTCCTGTCTCTCCCATTTCTGGAATATCCATGATTTGTATATTGCCTTTTCTCAGGAGTAGAATTAAGTCTCGGAGTGTTTCTTCATTTTTTTTTCCTTCATATTTTCTCTTTTTTCTTTCACTTGGATTCTTTTTGTGTTACTGTCTTCGAGGTCACTGATTCAGTCTTCCACTTGGTCTATTTTGGAAGCTATTCCATACCTTTCTCCATAATTATTTCCTCTAGTCATCATTGTACATACAGCAGCTCCATTATTTTCTTACTTAAGCTTCCATTTCTCTCTTCTGCTCATTAATTTTTTTCCTCAGGACATTCGCTTTTTTTCCCCGAGGTGTTTTTTTTATTGGGTGGGGGGTACCTCTGATAAACTTTCTGTGTTTTCATTCATTTTTTTAAATATCTTTGTCATGATGATTATCTAACTCTGTATCTACCTCCTGAAGTTTTTAGCTTTTCAGTTCAATTAACACTATCTCCTTCTAACTCTGATCAATTTTTCTGTATTTCTTATGTCACCATTTCCTATAATATTTTCGTAATGATTATTTCATTTTAAATACATTTATACTATATATGCACTAAATATATAATTTATATTCTTTATGTGTATTATCAGATTTAATTTTCACATCAGCCTTTAGTGAGATAGATGTTATTATCCCTATTTTACAGTGAAGAGACTAAAAAGTTAAGATGTTAAATAATTCACATACGCTGTTAGGAATAAAGGAAAGTTCACAATATCTGCTATCTACTTCATAAAATGTTTTGTTACATCATTTATGCCATGTCCACATAAATGAAAATTAATGTTTGAGTTAAATTACTTACTTAGATATTCTTGTATGGATGTTGATTTAAACTAGGTTAAATTTTCCTTAAATATTAAGTTTTCTGTGTAACAAATATATGATTTTATTTTTTTTTTTCTTTTCTAGAATTCTGGAGGTGGAAGTGGAGTTGATCTTTCTGTTCTAAATGAGGCACGCAATATGGTGTCAGATCTTCTGATTGATCCAAACCTTCCCCCACAAGTCATTTCTTCTCTCCGGAGTATCAGCAGCTTGATGGGTGCTTTCTCAGGTTCCTGTCGGCCAAAGATTAATCCTCTCACACCATTTCCTGGATTTTATCCCTGCTCTGAAATAGAGGACCCAGCTGAGAAAGGAGATCGAAAACTTCACAAGGTCAAAATACAGTAATCAGCCAGCCCTATTTATCACGTTTATTGATGTTTTCAAATTAAAACAGTTCCTTTGAATCTTACATTAAAATAGAATTTATTTTTCAAGGGCCAGCTTCTATTACAGTATGAGTTGCTTGGGACTTTAGAGGCAGTTAAAATCTCAAGTAACCCTAAACAAGTCTTCAGTTATTACTCTAAATAACATGGCTGTAATGAGCAGTTATAACAACTATTTATTGTTAATGTTGCTGTGATTGTTGTCACGAAGTAGAAAACAAGAAGCAAATTTAATTCAGGCTTACACAACAAACAAGGGGTCAAATCATGTCACTATTCTATTTTGTTTTTCAGAATCCAGTAATTGTTCTTGTTGAACCAGAAGAAATGACCAAATTATAACACCCACTTTATGAATTACACTGCACTCTTTTAAACTGATTTTCACATTTCTTTGTAAATCTTTATAAATCTCCAACACCTCTTTTATTCACTCAAGATTGCTATAGCCCAATAGGCATTGATTTTTGTATCCTTAAATATGGGAATAATTTATTTTTAAAAATCAGTGCTTCAAAATAGGATTTCCATTAGAAAATAATAATATCCTAAGTAGGCATACATTATGCTTGTTCAGACTGCCTTTACTTATTTCACTTGATTCTTTTATCAATACCTGTACGTACAAATATATAAAATCATAATTTGAAAACAAAAACATCATACATTCTAGTTTACTTCATTTGATAAAGAAACTAACCCAGAAAAGATGAAATTCAAATCAGCTAATTTTTTTTATTTTAATAGTGTACATAGAGCTTAGGAAAAATTAGTTTCTGGAGGGATTTTGATTATCAGTTATTTTCCTTTTGTTAGTTCTCATTATTAGGGTTTAAAAATGTTGAAAGATTAAGACTGATTAAGACAAAAAAGATTTCAAAATTATTGATCACAAACCTGGATTATAGTTAGATAAGTGATTCTTTCATTTTTAAACAGTATATCCAGTAGAACCTATATTGGTCAAAACCTAATAAACTAAAAAAATTTTTAAAAATCTAATTAAGTATAGTACTTAGTTTTATGGCATTTTAAAGTGTTCTACTACTAAGAATGTGGTTTAATCACAGGCATAAAAAAGGGAGAGTAATATATTCATCAATAAGATAACTGTAGTGTGTACTTGAATTAGTTTTCATTTGATATGTTGCTCTTCCTTTGTATTGTCCATCAATGTTTGATTTTAGAATAATTTTTAAAACAGTATTTAAAAATCTTTATCATAAAAATCAAACTGACATAGGTATTATGTTTATTACTGTTTTACTATGTAGAAAAGTGTACTGGTGCATTTAACAGTTTAATGATATTAAAATAAACAGGATGCCTACATATCTCAACTTTTGAACATTCAGTTAATCAAGTTTATCTTTCATTCTAGAATCTGATAAGAATAAGTCATATAATAAGGAAGTAACCCTTCTTTCTTTTTAAACTTCTCATGAAATTCTAATGTCTAATTCATTCATGCTTTTGGAAAAAAATATAAAAATCCTGATTTAACTCATAAAGGGCTAGAGCATTTATGAAAAAATGTTAGGAAAGGGAGTTAAAACATATAATTTAATGTAAATGTATTATCTATGTTAAGAACTAAGGAATATTAAATGGACCTAGATTATAACTATAGTTAATGATAAAGGCTCTGAATTTAATCATTAATTCAGAAGATTGCTGAGAATTCTGCAGATTAACTTCTATGTATATTAGCATAACCCTGAAAGTGTAAATGGTTTCGAATGCAGAACTGATCATCCCTAATTCTAAGCTTGTCCTTTGAAATTCTTTTTCAGGGTAAATTTTTCATACCTGCTATAAAATGTCAATTGTCTAGGAGTAAAATGTACAAAGGAAAAATGCAGTTAAATTTTTTGGAATTCAGAAATCATTTTTGTTGAAATAAGATAAATTCAGCAGTATAGAATGTAAAATTTGCAGCAAAAGGGTCAGATTTCCAGAATAAAATGTTCTGTTTCTCCTGTACATGTTAAAAAATGTACTTTGTTTTAATATTTTAAATGCCATCTTTTAATGTCACATATACAACATACTGAGGGGTGACAATTTTAACCAGTTTAAAATTATTCAACAGGGACTAAACAGTAGGAATAGTTTGCAAACTCCACAGCTGAGGAGGAGCTCAGGAACTTCAGGTCTGCCACTTATTGAACAGTCTTCGTCAAGGTGGGAACGCAATAATGGCAGAAGGCCTCAGCAAGAATTTGGCATTTCAAGGTAATTCCCAGAACTTTTTCAAGAAACTCTAATCTAAATGCATCCATTTTGTTTCTGTGAATGAAGTTTGAAATCATTCTAAAAGCACAACTGAGCAGTTCAAGTATTTTAGTATAGGAAAGCATGTGCAGTAATATGGCATAAGAGAGAAACTAATTTTTAATTAAAGCAAATAAACCCTGTCCCCAAAATAAGTAAGTTGGGTTCAAATCAAGCTGGGGCCTTAAAAAAACATGAACCAGGGATGAAGCTGAAGGAAACTGGGATCAATTTAAACAGAGTAGTAGGGAAACTTTTTAAATGGTAGAGAAGCCCATTACAGGAGCAGTCACCAGTCCAGTGCATGGTATCTAGAGGTGGGTCATCAGAGCAACTGATAATGAAAGGAAGAGCAAGTTCCCAGGGCTTATGTCAAGTTAGATAGAAGGTAGCAAGATTATTCAAACCCTGTTCCTGCTGGAGGACTAAGACTACTAATACATTCTATACTCTGTTGGGATTTACTTGCAACTAAGTAGTGGTAGTCCTACCAATCAAAGACTGTCAGTAAGTACAACTAAGTGAGAATTGGAAAATGTAAGAACTAAAGTCTTCTGAATGTAAATATACCGTTTTATCCTGATAATCACAAAGGATTCAATACTGCCTTTTAAACCCAGGAAACATCTTTTGTTTGAGTTAAAAGCTCCTATTTAGTCACCTAAAAAAAAAAATCAGAAAATTAGTGTAAATTTCCCTTTAATCCACTTTTATTACTCAGCTTCTGTACTTCGGTTAAATTATAGTTACACATTTGAAACAGTAGATGGCAGGATTGAATCACAGTTACTTATTTGATAAAATTTATGTTAACATTTCTATATGAAATATAATCAGAAAAACGTAATTTCACAGATTATTTTGTGATTGATTTGAATGTCTGTAATACATCTGAGTAGATGAACTCCTATTTTTATAATGAAAAAATTGGTAAAATGATATATAAAACAGGAATGGGTTTAAGTTGAAAAGTATAGTGCAGAAAAATAAACTTTGGTCCAAAGCTTGTTCAGAGTCTAAACTGATATATGGCAGCAGGAATGATGTTCAAACAGAAAATGTGACTCATATTTCTTAACCATAGGAAATATCATCTTGAATATAGTGTTGGGTTTAAGAAAGAATGATATGAATTATTCTGTTTTTAACCTCTTTACCACACTGAGGTAAAAGTATGCATTTGCAATTAAAGAAACATTTGATATATTGAGTTAAGGTCATTTTTGTTCTACTGCTTCAGATGATTCGTGTTAAAATAGAAATATGACCCAAAGAAAAGTAATCTTTAACTCTGAAAAGTGTTCATATAAAGGTAAATGTATGCAGATTCAATATATTAACCCTCATTAAAACAAAGCCATGTCTCATAAAAGGTTTAGAAATGTGAAGAATAAAGCAATTATCAAATAACAATTCCTTCAAAGAAATGAGATTAGATGTAATTTTTTCTAGTGTGCATAAGCTGCAGTTCCTCCATAATAAATTTCCAGGTGTAGATAGGGTAAGATGGGAATATGTAATGTATCTATAGACACTGTTCATTTTGAAATTCAGTCTCTGGATCAGTTCTGCTCAACAGAAATTTCTATTATGGTGGGGATATTTCATGTCTGTACTGTCCAGTACAGTAGTGGATACATGTTGCTATAGATCACTTGAATCATGTCTAATATTGGCTACGGGAGAGAATTTAAATTTGATTTATATTTAATTAATGTATGTGAAGAGGCATGTGATATCATAATATGATAATCATATTAGACATTGTAGCTATGGATCTTTAATGAATGGTGATGCTTGTTCAGGAAGCTATAATAACACAAAACTATATGACTTATGATTCTGGAATAATGAGACATCTTGATTGCATTAGATTTCTCTAGAACTGAGATCTTATAAAATTTTTTAGTCTTGTTTTGAATGCAGCTTTGAATTCTGAGCATAGTTTCTCTAACTGATTTTAAATGACCCTATGATTTAAACATCATTCCAATATTGAACCTTTCATTCCTTGAAACTGCCTGAAACCAAATTTCTTTTTTCTTTTTAGATTTATTTTTTTAATTTATACAATAGCTGGGGTATAGACCAGAGGCACGGGAGGGTGAGAGGATTCACCAGAGATAGAGCAGGGAGCAAAACAGGCAGGCGACCAAAAGCACTGCTGAGGGGAGCAGCGGGCGAGACAGGAAAGGTCTGCCGCGCCATGTGGGAATCTCCCTGGCCGTCTGGAATCAAACCAGCGCTGCTGAGGCTGTGGACAGCTTCACAGTGCTAGGCTCAACCCGCTGCACCAGCTGGAGGCCCTGAAACCAAATTTCTCATCTGTTACTGTTGTTCTGGCCCTTCCTGGCATAATGCTGCTATCTTTTAGATTAATGATTACTAACAACATTGATTGACGTAGAAAGCTTGGTGTTACCTTTACCTCTTGTTACCTTCCTCTGAAGCTGTCAATTGTCAAAATTATTTCTGAATCTCTTCTCTGTTCCTTCACATTTGTCACGTTGCCTACACTGTTTCATACGTTACTCCTTACCTGGACAATTAAATTATCCTCTTAATTGGTCTTCCCGTTCCTAATATCCATAATTACCTGATCCATCTTCTACCTTTCCAACAGAAATCTCCATAAACAAAACTTTGACTAGGTTTTTTTAGTCATTATGTTTTTGGACCCTTAGAAATGCCTGTGGGACAGTGCTTAAATTCTTAGGCTGGGATTCAAAACGCTGTTATTCCCTCATGACTAATTGGCATCCTTACTTGGAAAAATTAAGCCAATTAAAAGAGATGGGCAGTCTTGCAAAGAGTGAGAATGGACCTGAGGGGAGAAATCAGTTACTGTACAAAAATGAGCAACGATGTAAGAAAATAATTTTTTTGTTTAAAAAAGAAAAAATATATAAGTGAGAATAGAAAAATGACTTGGAAAACTCTCAGGTAAAAATAACAGGCTTGGAACTTGTGTTTGACTTTTCCTTGAGGTTTTCAGATATTTTGTTTTTGATTTAATTCCATTTGAAAATTCAGCTGAGTTATATTCTCCATATTTGTGTCAAGAGTAATGTAGAATTTAATTTTGCTTTTTTTCATGTTTGTTTGCAGAAAAAAATCATAAAGTATCATAAATAAACCTCATCATAGCTATAAGAGAAATTCAATGGAAGAAAAACACAAGAGAGAAAAGAAATAGTCTGACTTGAATAGCCTGTTTTCCATACCCTTAAGGGCTTATTACCACCTTTCATCTTAGAGGACTTAAGGTTTTAATTAATTATAGGGGGCCATTTCTTTACAATACCAAAAATATTTCTCTAACATCATTTCTCTATCTGAAACGACCATCAAGATTAACTATTTGAGTCACGTCCTTTCACTTATAGCAGGAATACAGGGGAGCCAAATAAGAACATCAGTGTAAAAAAATAATAACAGTACAAAACACAACAAAGCAAAAACAGACAACAATAAATCAGAGACATCCTGCAGGGGAGGAGGAGGGAGAGGGATCAGAGGGAGGGAGGGAGGGAGGAGCACGGGGTACTGAGGTGATGGTGCATGGGTACATTGGTGAAGGAAACTCTATGGGGACTACCACCCACTCAGGTGTAGTAGTGACATCCTTCTCCCGTGGGCCCTAGGGAAAAGTAATGTTTCACCTCTGAATTTTCTTAACATCTCTTTACCTATTTTTGGCATAATTTTCTACCTTGTATTAGACCACACTTAAGAAATCTGCTTGATTACTGTAAACAGTTTGGACTTAAATGAAATTGTATTGTTGAAGATTAAAAGCTGCCTAACAAATATCCTGCAGGAGTATCAGTCCATATTAGACTGTAACAGTTGTTGCTGTCTTTTGCCTAAGTTTAACCTAGGATGAGTTTCTCTTGTCAGGAGTTTCAGGAAAGGTTAAATAATACTTTATTGGATTATCTGACAATTGAATTATCCATCTTTGAGTTGTAGTATTAGAGCTTATGGTTAAAAGGAATGATTTAAACTGTTATCTTGGACTACTTGCTACGACCCCAACCCTCCCTGAGGACAGATTCATCTTTCATAGTTCACTCCCTTTGAACAGACTTTCCCTGGGAGGGGAGGGCAGGTTAGGCAAATTACCCCCCAAACTCAAGTCTAAAGAGACTTGCTTTTAACCTATTCTCTGATTCATCTTCAGAGGTGCTTTGTAAATTGATCTAGTAACTTGTTGCTTGGCAAAATGACTTCCCCTAAATAATGTACATGGTGACCAGCATTTCAGTAGTATGTCTTATAATTTATCAGAGATTTTTACCAATGCCTGCATGCTGTTTGCATTGCAGAAATTCAAGGGGGCTAATGGTATCATTCCACTCAGTTTCTTAAGAGAATAACCCTATAAATCTAGACTTCATGCATCCAACATATTTATGCAACTCTTAAAAATATGAATGAGGTGACACAAACTTTTTCGAGGTGATTTTTGATTTGTCTAGAAGTTGACTCAGTATATCATTTAACTGGTCACATATCTTTGGACATCTGTTGTAATGTTTGCTCATTTAGATTTTAAGATTGATTCCCAAGTCTAACTTCAATTACCTGCCGACCAACTATAATCACTGAGAATTCCCCCTGTTTTGTTGTCTTCTTTCTCTAATACTGTTTTGTGTAATCTCATTGGGGTGTACATTTATCCAGTCTTGTGGACAGAAATTAATGAGATGATTTTGGAACTGAACTGAAAAATTATAATTTGATTTGTCCCTCTCAATTCTAAACAACTAATTGATGTTTGGCATATTTCAATTATTAGAAGACCCTGTGCAAAAGCAGAATATTATGGAACAGTGCTGTGGGTCTAGTTTATAAAAGAGAAATCTCAATCTTTGTTTTGAATATTAATCAGTGAATAGACTTTAATACAGTACATAGATTTCTCAGTTTTAATATTGCCGTAGCTGGTATTGTTACTCTTCTTTCCCAGTCTCTCCCATTCCATATGTAGACCACAAATACACAAATGATTGAACAGAATGATTGAACACTGGCAGGAAGAAGAGTTTTTTGGGTGGTATTATCTGCATATTGCTTCTTTTTGTAACATTGTCAACAAATTATTACTACTACTTTGGATGTTGAATTTTAACTCTGCCATTGTGAATTTTAACTGTGAATTTTGGGACATAAGTTAGCCTCTTGAAACCTCGGTTTCAAAACTGCTATTATAATTTTTGTTAATGTCAATAAAGCAGTTTTAATCAAGTGACTACCAACTGGTTTTACGAGCTTGCCTTTTTAATACAGAACTTTTTCTCCCATGGGGATATAGAACAGTTAGATTTCTAGAAAATGGCCTTGGGAGAACCTAAAGCAAGAGTTAAAGTGAAAGAAAAAAAATTACATTCATTCAAAATTGGGGTACAAAAAATGTTCTCTACCATAGAAAAATTAGGAATTAAAAGAAAGGATGATTCATTTATTCCACAAACATCAGCCAAACACTTGTATCGGGTGCTGTGCTATGTCCACTGTGAATATAGAGATGTATCTTGTAGCCCCAGAGGAATTCACAAACTTGTGAGGGAAAAGAACCTGTAAGCAGTGAAATTATAACATACTATGCATACAAGTTATAATAAAGAAACATGAAGAATATCCACTTAGATCATAAAAACAGATCTGACCTGAGTAATGGGGTATAAAAGTACAGAAAAGATGAAGGAATTGGGGAAGAATTTATTGAGAAGCTAGCCTACATTGAAAAATATTGAGCAAAAAATAGGAGAATCTATATTTGTCCTTGAGTCTGTCGAAAGTGGCCACATCAGGTGTTTAAGTAAATAGGCTAGTGAATAGCTGAGAAGGAAGGTAATATTTTTTTATGTATTTGGTATATGCATGCCACTGGGCCCAAACCTTCTTAAGCTGTATTTTTTGTATCATTCTGTATGCTATGTTTGCCGACCTATATTTAATTTCTTCATAAGAACTCTAAAATCCATAATAAATATTTCACATATAGGAAATGGCTGATTTAACAAGTAATCAATAATTATGAAGACCAGGAACAGAAAACTGTCTATTTAGGGAAATGATTTTCAGTGAGATCCCTGGACCCAGTACAAGTAGGAACATCTGAAAATGTGTTTTCTGACTCTACGCCAGACTTACTGAATCAGAATTTCTGGGGTGGGAATAGCAATCTGGGTTGTAGTAATGACAACCTGTTTCATGCCTGGGTTCAGCAAACTACTCTTTGGACTGGATGTGGGTAATTTGCTTTTATAAATAAAATTATATTGCTGCACAGTTATACTTTGTTTTATTGTTTACAGCTACTTTCTCACTACAATGGCAGAGCTGAGTGATTGTAACAGAGACCTTATGGCCTGCACTATTTGGATCTTTAGGGAAAAAGTTTGCTGACTTTAGACCATAGACACTATAGTGATGTCTAAACTCTAAATATATAAAGAGATATTTACTAATTAAATTGAAGACTGTGAAAAAAAAAATAGGAATTTGCCATGATTTTAATTTTTTAACCTGTTCTTTCCCTTGTAGTCAAGGATGCTATCTAAATGGGCCTTTCAGTTCAAATCTACTGACAATCCCGAAGCAAAGGTCATCTTCTATATCGCTTTCTCACCATATAGGTCTCAGAAGAGCTGGTAAGAAAACAGTCTTTATGATATAAATATGGGAGGTCTCAAACTGCATAGTAGTGCAAATTTTTGTCATTACAGTTTTTAGCTAATTTTGAAAACCATTTGATGTTGTAAGTTAATGTAAGTAACAAATTTGGGCTCGCTATTAGTTATTTGACCATTTGCTCATTCACATTTTTGAACTATCTACCATGTTCTTTGTTAGGCACTAGGAAGTCACAGATAAAATGTAGAACTACTTAACCTAAATAGTTGAAGATCTAGAGTCACCTACCATCAAGGGAAAAAAAATCTCAGGAAAGGGGATTCTTTCATATATGGTATATGGAAAGAATCTTTATATGAGTGGAAAAAACCCTGACTATATACTAGTAAAGCTATTATAGAAATGTTGACAAACTTTTGGATGAAAGATATTTTATAGGTACAATAGAGTTATGGTAAAACAACATCGATATGCTGATTTTAATATATATGCTGTCTGCCTAAACAGAGGCAACATGATACACATTCACAAAATTCTTTTATACGTGTTTGTCATACAAGAAAAATTATAAAACTTAGAGAGACAGAAAAATATTATTAATAAACAAGAAAAACAGACACTGTAAGGAACTCTCTATGACACTGATGTTAGGTCTAACAAAAACTTTAATAATGTCTTAAAAGAAATAGAAGGAAAGCAGATCAAAATGGATGGATAATTTTAACGGAGAATGGAAGACAGAGAAAAGAAACAATGGGCAGCCTAGAACTGTGAAAATTCAATTGTTTAGATTAAAAGCTTATTGGATGGTTTAAGAGCAGATGGGACACAGGAGAAAACAGGAGTTGTGAACTTGAAGACAATAAAATACTCAAATGAAGCACCGAGAAGTGAAAATAAGACTTTTCCATTTCTGTGGGTAAGAAGATTGGAAGTCACATTCATCCTATAAACCAGTAAAAAAACTGAACTGACTGATAACTCAAAAACTCTTCCAGGATTTGTAACAGAGGTGAGGACCTAAAGGTCAAACATTGTCCCCCAAGTTGGAAAAACAGACATGTAAACCTAGTGCAGACTCACATGGGAAAACCCCATCAGGAACAAGGATCTGGAACCAGTGGTGGGGTAGAAAAATCTCAACCATAACTGATATACTGCTGTATCTCAGTGTGGACAACTCAATATTGCAGGAAGACCCAGCCATAGGGGGCCCCACAGTTCTGTGAGATTCACCTCTAAGAGCTTGACCAGGTTTCATGAGCAAATATCAAAGAAAAATCCCCTCATGTTTCTGGCAGAAGGAGGGGAAAAGGAACCATTTTGAAATATACCAGAACATTATGTTCTTCAGAGGGCCTGCCCACAGAAGAAATTAGTTAACTAAAGCCTAACTCACTGAGTTATCACTGGGAAAAGGGAAATATTTAACTCTAGTCCATTCTAGCTTTTCTCTTCAACCTAAGGGAAGTTGAAAAAGAACCTAGAAACACAGGTGATGTTCACAGTCCAGAGACCTATATAAAAAAGTCTTTTAGTCACTAAAAGACTAAAGTCTAATGATAGAGCTATAGGATATTTCCACTCCCCCTGTCCCTCATCACCACTTTGCTAAAAGCCTAGCTTCTTTGTAGAATTGTCAAACTGATCCTAAAGTTCATATTGAAATTCAAAGGGCCCAGAAAGGCAAGTGGAGGACTCGCCCTTCCAAGTTTTAAAACCTACTGACAGGGTATGGTTAATCAAGACAGTATAGTACTGGCACAACTCAATGGCATAGAATTGACCATTCAGGGCCTCCCCAGTGGCGCAGCGGGTTGAATGCCATGCTGTGAAGCTGTCCGCAGCCTCTGCAGTGCTGGTTTGATTTCCGTCTGGCCAGGGAGAAACCCACATGGCTCAGCAGACCTCTCCTGCCTTGCCCACTGCTCCCCTCAGCAGTGTATTTCAGTCAGTCTGCTTGTTCTGTTCCCCGCTCTGTCTCTGGTGAATTCTCTCACCCTCCCGCGCCTCTAGCCTGCACCCCAGCTCTTGTATAAAAATAAATAAATCTTTAAAAAAAAAATTGACCATTCAAAAGTAAGCCCTTCACATGGTCAAATGGTTTTCAAAAAGGGTGCCAAGATTAATTCATTAGGAAAGGAATAATGTTTTTAACAAATGAGAGGATAACTAGATACATTATATGAAAAAGGATGAATTTGGAACTCACCTGTCATCATACTCAAAAAACCTTATGGACACAAATGTAATACGTAAACCCTAAAACTTGTAAAAAAAAAAAAACAATAACAACATAGTAGAAAGCCTATAACTTTGGGTGTTGAATAAAATGGACAGAGATGTCCTACAAATCAGTAACAAAAAGTTAAGTGCCCTCATTTAAAAAAGGGCATAAGATACAAATAGATGTTTCTCCAACGATGTATAAGTTGGCTGTAATGACATGAAAAGACACTTAGTATCATTAATCATTAGTCAAATACAAATTGAAACCACTGTAATTGAAAATCAGACAATAGTAAGTGTTGGTAAAAATGTTGAGAAGTGGGAACACTCATACTGATGATGGGAAAGTAAAATGTTTCAGCCACTTGGAAGACACTTCGGCAGCTCAGTACTTGAATAGAGGAACAAAATTGCTGTATTCATACAAACAAGTTTATATGGCATTGGAAATGAGTGCAAGAGTCATATGCAACTGCATGGAAGTGTTTAAATGTTGAGTAAAGTAAATGAGACATAGCAGCAATATATAGACCATTTGACTCAGTTCACAAAGTTTAAAAAAAAAGGGCAAAATTAGCTTAAATTGGAGGAGATGCACAAATACATAATATAAATATTTTTAAAAGCCAGAAAATAGTGCCACAAGTTAAAACAATAATTTCCATAGCTTAGCTATTGTAAATAGTGCTGCTATAAATGGAAACAACGCACATGCCCAAAAATAGATGACTGGATCAAGAAGATATGGTTCATATACACAATGGAATATTACTCAGCAATCAAAAAAGATAAACTCATGCAATTTGCAGCAACATGGATGGAGCTGGAAGGGATCATGCTCAGCGAAATAAGCCAGAAAGAAAAAGAAAAATACCGGATGGTCTCACTCATAGCAGGAATTTGGAAAACCTAAATAAGGGACCAGGAAAAAGACTAATTATAATAAAGTCAAAATCAACTAGCAACTATAAACCAGAGACACACTATGGGGAGGAGGGGAGGAAGGGGTAGGGTCAAAATAGGGGGGGCAGGAATTATATGGGGAATATAATCAAGATGAAAATGCAAAAATGATAGAAGTGCAAAATGATGAAGTGCAAAAATGAAAAATGATGTAAAATATATAAAATAAAATAAAATAAAAACAATAATTTCCTTTAATGAAATGGGAGAGAATTTCTGTTTTATGTCTTAGCTTGAATGATGAGCATTTCTGTTGTAACTTTTCTATGTACATGTTAATTAAATTTCACAAGTAAAAATAGGTTTAAAATAAAATGATGAATTCATAGTCTAGAAAGTCTTTTTTAAGGGTTATTGGCTTTTTCCTACCATTTTTCCCTCTCCTCAAAGCTTTTCAGTATTAATTAAATTTCTATCCCAAGATTATTTACCTTTATCCTTCTCAGCTTGTTTGTCAGGATTGTGTGTGTGTGTGTGTGTGTATAGCTTTGTATTATATATATAATGCACATATTGCTGAAAATTGGAACTTTTGCCTCTAGTTTGTAACTAATTACTGTTATGACTTTGACAAGCAGACCACTTCTCATTTTTAGCTTCCCTTTTCCTCTTCTGAAACATAAAACATTTGACTTGAATATTTATAAAATCCTGTCAACCCTAACATATGAATTTATAGAAATCAATCTGATTAAATAGCAGTGGCAGCCTAGAAAGGGTAAGGTATCAATGTTAACTAACTCAAGTTTCTTGTATTTTTTTTGGTCACACGTTAAATGAAAATGCTATTAATCATAGGGTTAATTGTGAGGATTAAATAAAATAACACATTGTGGTAGCCAGGGTTTTCCAGAGAAACAAAATTTATCAGATGTGCCTATGCATATACATGCATACAGACAGACAAATAGACACAGACAGGGAAGGGAGTTAGAAAGATGAATATTTTGACAGAATTATTTCAAGCAGTTGACTCACAAAGTCTGAAAATTTTAGGGAATGTTTCCAGGCTGTAATTTGTAGCAGGAGTTGATGTTTGAGTTTAGATTCGGAAGACAGTCTGGAGGCAAATATTTTCCTTTTCAGAGGACATCATATTTTCTCTTAAAACCTTCAACTAATTGGATAAGGCCAACCCGCATTAGAGAAGTAAATCAGCTTTACTCAGTCTGCTGTTGCTCACATCTGAAAAATATATGCATAGCAAAATTTAAACTGGTGTTTGACCAAACGACTGGATACCACAGCCTAGTTAGATGGAGATATAAAATTAACAATAACACCTGTCTGTTAAGTGTTTGCCATTATGCTAATATTTACTTATTGTAAGTTCTTAATAACTGTTAATTGCTTTTCTTCCGATTCACACTTTGACTCCCCCCTCACCTTAGTTCTATTCTCCACTAGACTCTAGGTTTATTGAGTTGGAAAGATGGTATCTTTTTCTCTGTTGTAAAATCCAGCACATTTTCCAGTATATAATAGGTTCTACAATATGTGTTGAATGAATGAATGAGCTGGGTAGATTTGGATATATTTTTTAAAGAAATCTGCAGTTGTGTTATACAGTTTTATCACATGCTCAACTTGCTTAATGCTTTTGGGAACTTTGGTTTTTCAATAAAGATGGATTTTATTGTATTGAAAATATTCAAAAATATTTATTTATTCATGTAAATTCATGAATTATTCACATGAGTAATCATGTGAATCATGATTACATGTGAGTAATCATGTGAATAATCGAACTGGTAGGGACACAAAATGTGAAAAATGAAGTTCAATATGAATTAGGAAATTTGTGCCACATAGTATGTACATTTTAGTTAAGCTCTTAATGTTTACCTGCCATGTGCCATCCTCCTCCTACAGGGTATTTATTCCAGCCACTGATGATAAAAAATATGGTCTGTATTTTGCTTAAATTCCTAAATGAAGATAGCTCCACCTAGAAATCTGTTTTATCATTTAATTGTGAACATTTTGCTTTCTTTACAGGAGGAAAATGTTCTATATAAATATACAAACACATAAATTCATATTTGTCTCTTCTCTTAATTTTTAAAGGTGCTTTTTCCAGCCTAAGTCCTGTGAATTCTCCCAGTTATGGACCGGTGTCTGCTGGTTCTCTAACTAATCGATCACCTATAGAATTTCCGGATACTGCTGATTTTCTTACTAAGCCAAGAGCTATTTTACAGAAATCTCTGGGCAGTGCACCCAGTTCACCAGATTTTTATCAACAACTTAAAAATTCTGATAGCAACTTGTGTAACAAGTAAGTTACCTAAACGTTTATTATTTGTTTCAAAATGTAGGTTTAACAAAATATCAGTTATTTTGTTTATATTATCACTAGATAATGGGTTAAGACTATCATCTTCTTTATTTACCTTATAGTTTTTATTCTAAATAAACTTTTTCATTTCACTGCTATTATTCATTTTCCAATTTAAGTGAAATGTAGTGCTATTCTACTTATCATAAAATATCAATAATTGTACAATGTTGATTTTAGTCTTTATAGATTTTAATGTCTATATCTATCTAGTGCCCAGTTCATGTGTTTATTCTTATTTCTGCTTTGGAAGTAATTAGTATTTACCTCTGACCTCTGGCTTTCAAAATATGTTAACACAGATACTTTCTAGGACAATCCTGTTAAGTAGAGAGAGACTAAAATATTTGTATATTTTGCAATTGAGATCTTGGTTAAAAATTAAGCAGATATTCCAATTCTACTTAAGTAAAAAAAAATTCTTTATTTATCATATGTGTTTATCTGTTTTATTCCATAAGTTGTGGACATCAGATACTGAAATATGTTTCAACTTCTGAATCAGAGTCTGGTACAGATTGCCACAGTGGAAAATCAGGTAAGACTGTGCAAAAAAATCTAGGTATTTGAATTTAAGAGCAATTTCTAATTTTTTTAATGAATGAATGAATGGCATCTTTAAAATAAAAATTATAGTGTATTTATCTATTATATAGGAGTCATTAGGGACAAATTATAAATAGGTGGTGAGAGTATTTTTAAGAGTAAAAATGAACCATCATAAGCAGTGAAATTAATTATAATAACATTGAAATTTATATAATACAATTTAAGCCCAAAAGGGTTAGCACATGTTTTTCTCAGGCATAGAGGAATTCTTTTAAGATTTGATTATAACATTCTGAAAGATTTTATATTTTCAAATAAGAAATATTGTTGGCAAAATTGTAAAACTGTAGTTGTTTCATAACTTTAAAAAATATATGATTCAAGTGTCCAATAGTAATTAACTAGGTAACTCACACCATCATTCCTCCTGAAGGTAGCTAGAGGAAAGCTGGACAAATTATTAACAACAACAAAATCTGCTTGAAGCTATTGAAGTACTAGCAAGCTCTTTAAATTGCTCAGAGTTACCAGTATAATATCTAGGTGGATGAGGATGATAGAAATGCAAAAAAGTGAACCTGGAGTGTGGGGCCATCCAAAAGGGTATTTGCTGTTTCCAGGGGGATCAGTGATTGATAGAATGCGAATGATGTTTTACAAAACTCCATGGGAGTAGAAGGATAGAGACTGGAGTTGAAGGATTGCCATGGTAGGGATTACTTGGTAAACTCAGCAGTGCTGCACCCTAGGACTAAAGGTAAACCAGAAATAGATTAAGCCCTTTCATAGGTTATAGACTCATATCAATCCCTTCACATATCATAAAATTCACCCTTTTATAGTGTATAGTTCAATAGTTTTGAAAGGGTTGTTTAGCAAACAAAGAAAGCAATCCTTCATAAACATTTCCCAAAAAATGGAAGAGTGAAAACTTCCCTACTTATTCTGTAAGACCAGTATTACCCTGATACCATGACCAAACAAGACCAAAACTTAGTCTTGCAGACAAGAAAACTACGGAAAAATATCTTTTATGTTCATGGATACAAAAACCCTAAACAAAACACCAGCATACTGAATCTAGGAGCACAATACAGGGTTACACATGACAAATGATATTCATCTCAGGAATTCAAGGGTAGTTTAAAATTTGAAAACCAATCCATTTAATATATTACATTAATAGAATAAAGGGGGTAAAAACCACATGATATTCTAAATACATGCAGAAAAGGCAAAAGACAAAATCCCATACTTTTTCTTGATAAAAACGTTAAAATTACTAATTGCAGGGACATTCCTTAACCTGATAAACGGCATCTTTAAAAAACACATGACTAATATTCTTAATGCAGAAAGACTGATGTGTTGCCCCTGGGATTAGTAGTAAGGTAAGGACATGCTTTCAGAATCTCCAGTATTGTACTGGAGATTCTAGCCAAGACAATTAGAAAGAAAATGAAATAAAGGTATCCTGAATGGAATAAAAGGAAACAAACTGTCCTATTCACAGATAATATACTTTATGTAGAAAATCCCAAAGAAAGCAGACACATGTTACTGCTAGAACTCATAAACAAGTTGAGCAGTCACAAGATAGAAGTTCAGTCTACAAAATCAGTTGTATTTCTGTATGTCAGCAATTACAAGTTGAAATTAAGAGGGCATTTCCATTCACAATAGTATCAAAAAGAATCTAGTTAGAACAAAGTTAACAAAAGGAAGTGGGAGATTTATAAACTGAAAACTATAAAACATTGCTAATAGTAAAGAAAAAGAGCCCTGAGCATTGTCAACAGGGCTGGCTGTTCTCCCAAGTTTTTCCATAAATTCAGTGCAATCCTTATCAGTTTCAGCATGACTTTGGTAGAAAATGTCAAGTTGGTCTTAATATTGAAAATACAGATGACCTACAATAGCCAAACTAGTTGGAAAAGGAAAAATTTGGAGGACTAATACATCTGATTTCAAAACTTAAAAAAATCACTATAAATAAGACAATATGATATTCATAAAGGATGAACTGATAGAACAATGAAACCAAATTGCTAGTCCAAAAATAAATTTTTACATTTATGAGCTACTGATTTTTTGACAGATACCAAGACAATTGAAAAGAAAAAGGACATTTTGTCCCCAATAAATGGGATCGGGACAATTGGATATCTGCCAAAAAGGAGTTTTGGGCCCCCTTATCTCACCATACACACACTAAGTGACTCAAAATAGTTCATAAGCCTAAGTATAAGAGTTAAAAGCATGAAACTTGTAGAAGAAAATAAAGGACTGAGTTTCATGATCTTGAATGAGTAAAGTGTTCTTTGGTAGAATAACAAAAGCACAGTCCATGAGAGAAAATTGAGCTTATGCACATCAAAAGTCACTAATAAGAAAATGAAATGACACATCAGATTGGGAAAAATATTTGCAAAGTATACATCTGATGAAGGTCTTAATATCTGTGATACATAAAGAACTCTTACAACTTAGTATTTTTAAAAGTCACATAATTAAACTAAAAAAATTAGCAAAAGATCTCAGATATTTTAGCGAAAATCACTTGGTGAAGGATATAAATGAATATAAATATAAGAAAAAAATGATGAACATCCTTAGTTGCATCCTTAAGGAAATGCAAATTCATCCTACAATAAGACATAACACATACTAACTAGAATAGTTAAAATTAAAAGGACAGGCAATACCAAGTGTTGGCAAATATTCAGAGACATTGGAACTCTTGTGCATTGCAGATGAGAAAGTGATACAATCATTTTGGAAAACATTTTGACACGTTGTTAAAAAATTACACATAAATTTCCCATAAACCCCGCAATACCACTGCTAAGAATTTACTTTTTTTTTTTTTTTTTTTTTGGTGGGACCCTTGCTGGCGGCCAGAGAAGGAGCTGGCGCTGCAGAGGCTGCGGGCAGCCTCTCGCAGCCCAGCGCTCAACCACTGCGCCACCAGGGGAGGCCCCACTAAGAATTTACACCAGAGAAAACATGAGCACTGAAAGACAGGATTGTGAATGCCTATGACATCATTATTATTGACAATAGTGCAAAACTGGAAATGATTCAAATGTCTATGAACCTTTGAATATATAAATATCATGTGGAATATCCATAGGATGTAATTTAATTCATCAGTCTAAGAAATGAACTCTTGCACATTCTACTACATGGATGAACTTCAAGACATTATTCTAAATGAAAAGCCAGACTCAAAAGATTACATGTATATGAATTTTTAGAAAAGACAAATTTATATAATTACAAGTGACTACAGTAAAAATAGAAAATAAATATAAATGGGCATAAAGGAATATGGGTGATGAGATTATTCTAAAACTGATTGTTACAAAATGGTTGTACAGCTCTGTAAATTTACTAAAATTGTTGAAATATACACTTAAAATTGTTGGGTTTTTTTGGTATGCACTTATACTCAATAAAGCTTAAAAACAAACCAATAGTTCAGTAATTCTCTAAGTCCTTTGTATTAGTTATTGTCAACTGGAACATTCTCAGTTGGGGGCTCTTCTGTGATTACTGTCAGATATTGGCAAGGGTAAATATCTGAAGGATTGACTGGGGTAAATTTCCAGGATGAATAACCCATCGAAATATGGCATTCTTCCAACTGTTATTTGGATTCCACTGAAAGGAAGAGATGGAAGCTGCCAGTCTAGTTAATGGCTCAACCCAGAACAAAGTATCACTACGGCCATATTCTGTTTCAGAACAGTCATGTGGCCTGTCCAGATTCCAAGGCCCTGTAAAATGCTCTTGAAGGAGAATACATTTCAAAAGAGTGTTGTGGACATTTATGGAAAAGAAACTGACACATTGTACTGTTTTTAGGAGTTTAGATGATTAATTTTAGGAGTTTAGATTATTAAAATACAAAGCATATACTTCATAATAGCAACAATTTTTATATTGATGACTTTTACATTATTACTGTAATTGCTACCTTTATTCACCAAGGTACGAATAGTTGAATATTCTAAATTTCATTTCTTAAAATAACTCTTTTTCATTTGTGGGCCTTCCTGGTGGTGCAGCAGGTTGAGCACAGTGCTGTGAATCTGTCCGCAGCCTCTGCAGCGCGGCTTTGATTCCTGGCCAGCCAGGGAGATACCCACAAGGTGTGGCAGACCTCTCCTGTCTTGCCTGCTGCTCCCCGCAGCAGTGCTTTCAGTCGGTCTGCCTGTTTTGCTCCCCGCTCTGTCTCTGGTGAATCCTCTCACCCTTCCACGCCTCTGGCCTATACCCCAGCTGTTGTATAAATAAATAAATCTTTAAAAAATATATTTTTCATTTGAAGGGTACAGCACATCCCAATCATCATAGTTATTTTTGTAATGCATTCCATGTGGTAAGGTTCAGATTTGGCCTTTATTAATCACCTATTATATATAATAAATAGTAAGATAGGTGTTATCCATATTTTACAGGGGAAAAAGCTTGTCATTAAATGCAAATTCAGAATTTAAATCTAGTTCTCCTGAAACTCTCCTACACTGAGTACTCTTAAAAATGTTTACTTTACAAAACACCCTACATTTTGAAAATTAATTTATAGCTTGAAAATTTTCATACACAATAAACCTGTGTAATCAGTACCTCAGACTTTCCCCTCATCCTTTCTTCCAGGTACATTCTCCAAAGATAATGTCCATCCTGTCTTTCAATACTCTTGTGTATAAGTTTTGACATGTTTTTGAACTTTTCATAAGAGAATCAGAGTACGTACCTTTGTGTCTGGCTTCCTTCACTCAACATTAGATTCCTAAGAATCATCCATGTTATTGCATGTGATCGTTGTTCATTCTCTTTGCTCTGTAGTGTTCTATTGTGTGTATATACTGCAGTTTATTCTGTTGATGGGTTTTGGGAAGGTTTCCTGTGTAGGATATTGCAAACAAAATGAATATGAATGAATGCCATTTAGTTGCTAATGCTACCTCTGTCCCATGTGATTTGGGATAAACATTAATCACATTGGTAGAGAATTTACAATTCATGATATTGTTTTAAATTTTAGGTGTACCTTAATTTCATTCATATGTAACTGCAAATATAGTTGTCAATTTAAAATTCAATTTCAGATGCTGAAAATTTTTTATATCAAATTGGTTTTTAAAAAGTTCCTATTGTTAGGAACTGATTTTTTTTCTGTTTCTCACTTTTATAAAGAATATGCAGCCATCTCTTTCATCCAGGAATGAGTAAAGCAGGTGAAATGTTTGTGTTGCCTGAACATAAGGTACTGAGGCCAAATAATGCAATACAGCAAGATGCAAAATAACGGTGCATTCCAATTGAACACCTTAGTTCACTTTACCTGAGTATTTTTTACAAATAATTTTCCTTATAAAACTAGCCAAATAGGGAAAGTTTTATTCTTATTTATCACTTTGTTTTACTTTTTTGAAAGGTGATGAAGACAACACCATTTTATCAAGAGAATCATTCAACCTTGCAGAAGCTCAACAAAAAGAAGAAACTGAAAAGAGAGACTGTAGAAAATTGTTTTTGGAAGGTGATAATCACCTAACAGAAGCAACACAGAATGAACAGCAACTGAATGTAAAAGATAAACTTTCAGTGTGATTTTGTTATGTGAAATATATTAGTACTAGTTTTGTGTTCTTTTTGCCTAGAACAAGGTTTTTAATATAATGACATTTTAAAATTTTTTACTGAGAAGTCACTATAACACTAAACAACACTTTGGATTAAATATAATTACTTGTAAGCTCATCATTCTACAGCAAAGTATTCATTTTTAAATAAATGCATTTTATAATTTTATAGTAGGTATATTTCTATATTGATATTTTCTTTATTGTTAAAATATGAAGAATATTTGCATAGCCATTAAAAACAATGAAGATGATCTATTTATTTGAAATAGTAATATTTCTTTTGTTCTTAAAGTTTAAAATATAAGTTTCTTAGGGAAAAAACCCACCCATTTCTCTTGGGATCTTATCTTAGTAAAAAATGCCAACATAAGGATATGAGTTTCTTTCTGCTATCCTTGATACTTATAAATTCTAAAATGAAAGTGACATTTTAGATTTGTGTTTTGGAAATGGAGTATTTTTAATTTGTGAAAGAAAAACAAAGATTAATAAGTCTTTTGATGCCTAGAAGATATGTTTATAGTTGTATGGAGATACATACTACAAAGAGAATAGGAACTACAGGTTATGTTTGAGAATAACCATTACAGAAAATAGTACTTGTCATTTTATAATATTCAGTTTTAAGTGTTCTCTTAAAAAGTGGATTTAACAATGTTTATAAAAGGCAAGATTAAGTTACTTTGGGTGTTTTTCCCCAATACTTGTATAGATTGAACAGGAATCACCACTGGACCTGATTTTAATAGAAGATTTTGACTCATTAATAGAAAAGATGAGCAATTGGAATTTTCAAATTTTTGAAGTTGTACAAAAGATGGGGGAAAAGTCAGGAAGGATCCTCAGTCAGGTTTGTTTCTATTCTCTAACTTTTATTATAAATTAATTTTTCTTATATCTTGATAAAAAGCAAAATTAAAAAATGTATAATGGTTTAAGTACAAGGTCAACATTGTTCATTGAATTTTTTTCTCAAATGACATTTTTAGTAGAAAATTAGAAAAGATAAACCTATATTTAAATTTGAAAAGAGAAACTGACATACATATATGGAGAGAGAGAGATCTATAGACAAAGAATAGTTTATTTGCCTATATTATTGGGATTTAATTTAGCCTGAAGGAGTAATAAAAATTTACTTTTTTATTAAGTCTTGAGATGAAGAAGGACATGAAACATGATCTAACTCTAACTGAAATATATACTTCTTTTTTTTTTCACTTGCCCTCTGTATACTTTATCCTTTTCATGGTAGAAAACTGTAATAACACTTCCATTTATTTCAGAGTTTTCCCTGATGGGTCCACACTACAGCATGGGATTTAAGCTTCCCAACAAGTATCATTCTCATCAATTCCAAAGTATCTTACTTAATCCATACAGGAACATAAAGATAAATTATATGGAAAGCTTGTAAGTTCATCATTGAGGCCTTGAAGGACAAAAATATGATAATCATGTTCTGACTTCTTTTAACCTCTAGGGCTAGAAAAGAATAGAATTCTTATGCCCGCAATAAATTATGGATAAAAAGCTAAAGAGAAGATTGTACAATTTTAAATTTGGGTCATGCTGTGGTAATTATTCTTTGGTTTTGAAAGGTTCTAGAGTGATATCTTCAAGTTTTCTTGTTTTGGAAAAAATTCATTGTGGGGAAGTTTTTAATAAATTATTAAAGATATATAAACAGTTAATAAAATTTCTAAATGCTAACCATAAAAATGTTATACTCAACTATTATTAGGAATTCTGATTTTTAAAGTGAACTTTATTTTAATTGATATTTAGGTCATGTATACGTTGTTTCAAGACACTGGTTTATTGGAAATATTTAAAATTCCCACTTCACAATTCATGAACTATTTTTGTGCATTAGAAAATGGCTATCGAGACATTCCTTGTAAGTATTAATGTCTTAGTATTTATGTTCAAATAATATTGGTTTTGAAATTATTATTTTCCCTTCTGGTAATTCCTTAAACACTTTTAAAATTACATGTTTAGAAAAGTTTTCAACAGGGATTTAAAAATAAAGTCTGTATCAACCTAGAGTTAACTGACTAAACATTTTGGTTTGTATTCTTCAATTTTTTTCTTATATGTTTATTATTTTAATGAATCATAATATTGACTCCTATTTAATCCTGCTTTTTTACTTAATTGTTATGTTTAAAATATTTCTATATTAATAATTATTATTTGAGTACCTTATCTTTTACAATGTTGGCAATACTAAGCCAAAAGTTTCAGAAAATTCTTGACTTTAAAATGTTTACTATTTTGATTTTAAAATGTTTACTATTCGCTGGTGGTGTAGGGGTTAAAGACACAGTGCTATCAAGCTGTCCTGCAGCAGGAGTTCAATCCCAGCAGGCCAAAGGAACTAAGGAGCTAACCCACATGGCACAGCAGACTGTGCCTGTCTCACCTGCTGCTCCCCTCAGCAGTGTATTTCAATAGATCTGCCTGTTCTGCTCCCAACTCTGTCTATTGTGAATCCTCTCACCCAATGTCCCCCTAACCCCTGCACCTCTGGCCTACACCCCAGTTCTTGTATGCATAAATAAATAAATCTTTTTAAAAAATAAAATGTTTACTATTTACCCATTGCATTTTTTAACTATGTCCCCACATACAGAATTTTTTTTTTTTTAATAGAGGCATGTTTATTTATTTATTTATTTGTTTGTTTGTTTGTTTTGTTTATACAAGCACTGGGTACAGTCAGAAGCACGGGAGGGTGAGAGAATTCACCAGAGCCAGAGCGGGGAGCAGAGCAGGCAGAAGGACTGAAGCACACTGCTGAGGGGAGCAGCGGGCGGCAGGAGAGGTCTGCGCGCCATGTGGGACCCTCCTCCGGTGGCCGGGGAGCAGCTGGGGATCGAACTGGCGCCACAGAGGCTGCGGGCAGCTTCGCAACCCAGCGCTCAAACGCTGCGCCACTGGGGAGGCCCCGTACAGAATTTTTAATGGCTATTTGATTTTATGATAAAATTTAATTTTATTTCTTATTAGCAAAAGATAGTTTTCCTTTTGTGAACACAGTCTAAGTTTCCCTCCATATGGACACATTTTAGGAAAATTTTATAAATAGCCAATTATTCTTAAATTGGCATAACCCTTTGCTAATGATTCTTTTTTGTTTTTGCTAATGATTCTTAACATAATTTTTAAAACATTTTGGTGATTTTAGATCACAATCGTATACATGCCACAGATGTCCTTCATGCAGTTTGGTATCTGACAACACGGCCAATTCCTGGCTTACAGCAGATCCACAATGATCAAGGAACAGGAAATGAAACAGGTACTACCTTCTATGCCTAAAATCTTTTAATTACTTGATAAGGAATAATAGCTTTTTTATTTCATTACCTCTCTTCTTTTAAAATTTTCATTAGTGACCTTTGGTACATCTAAAGAATTGTTTAGATTTTTATTCATAATAACAACACGCAAATTAGGAAATCTACCCATTTCAAGAACTAGGTTAAGATCCAGCATTGCTAGGCCCACCATGTTTCTTTTTTTGTCCCTGAATATCCTGACTATCATAATGAGCTCTTTAGTAATATTTCTTTCAGTTCTTGGTTTTTCATTTTAGCTCTGTAATGTAAATTTAAAATATATGACATTCCCAATGAAATATGTTTAAAAAGCTCACATAAGTATTTAAATGATGATATTAAAGAAAAAAACTTTGTTAACACTCCAGTTTCACCTCCAAAGAAGTTAATCCTCATCACCAATTTATACAAATAGAATGACCTAAAACATTCATGGTATTCTTATTCTAGCTTATAAAAAGGGAGAAATAGTCCCAGACAGAATTTTCAGCTATAAATGTCTGAAAAATATTACCATACTAATCAGTGTAAATGTCATAGACTAAGCCACTGTTTTATCTTCTTGGTAGTTATGTCTAAAACACTGCCATTATTGGCTTGATGAATTTAAATTACGTCTCTTGTTTATTTTTGGTTGCCATCCATATTTACTGTTTGCTAGTGTTTTTCATTTCTGCTAATTTATATTGGTGGAAACCCGAGGAATATATGTGGGAATGGAATATTTTTCTTTTTCCTTCTGGCTTATTTCACTAAGCTTAATCCCTTCTAGCTCCATCCAGGTTGCTGCGAATGGCATGAGTTTTTCTTTTTTGATTGCTGAATAGTATTCCATTTGTGTATATGTACCACACGTTTTTGACCAGTCCTCTATATTTGGGCGTTTGGATGGTTTTCAACCCTCATCTATTATAAATAGTGCTGCATTAAACATAAAGATGCAGGTATTGTTTTGAATTCATGTTTTTGTGTTCTTTGGGTTGATCCCTTCACTGGTGTTTATAAAAGTCAATATGTCAAAAAAGGGATGGCAAATATTGAGTGAAGTGAGTTATAATGAAAATCATTTTGGACCTTGACAAATTAGGGCATTATTCCTTGATTCCTCTGATGAACACAATCTATAAAATTTTGTATCTCTTTAGCTTGTGGCTTTTTTTTTTATATACTTAAATTATGTTTTTTTTTTCTCTTATACTTTCAGATACTTTTAACAAAAATAATACAGTGACCATATAAATAAAGCTACCAAAATACAAAAAAAAAAAAAGAGTAAGAAATGGTTAAGACATTAGGATGCCAAAAGCACAGTGCTGATAGTGAAAAGTATTGTTTCTAATTAGAGGATAATGAATTATGTTGACTGAAACATTACTCACTTTTCTATGCCTTTTCATTTTTCAGTTTTTCTTTCATTCTTTTGTAAAGGGCTTTGTGGAAAGAAAAATAAGGGAAAGAGTGGTTATAGTCAGGGTTACAAATGAAACAATCTTTCTTGAATACACTGAAAAGTTTAGTTTGTTAATATATTAAAACCCTACATCTGTTTTAATGATTTTTTTTTTTTTTTTGTGGGACCCTCGCCGGCGGCCGGGGAATGAACCGGCGCTGCAGAGGCTGCGGGCAGCCTCAACCGCTGTGCCACCAGGGGAGGCCCTGTTTTAATGAAATTTTATTCTCTAGATGGTTTCTTCCTGTCAGTTCTTATACCCTGCCATTATATCCAAACCTTAAATAACAAATGTTTAGAAATCAGAGATTTAAAAAAATTATCATTTGCCTGAGTTAGAGTCATGAGAATCATGTCCTATAAAGTAAGCAGTCTTGACTTTGCTCATGTTTGACATGGTTCTTCTCTGTCAGCATGTATGTTGGAAATAATATACGTTAAGTCCATGCTTATAGTCTATTTCTTAGGTGAGCCAACAAATAAGTTAATCTTATGGGGAATCCCCTCCTTGCCCCATTGTGAGGAAGTTATATGTAATGCTGGTTTAATTTGCTTGTTCCTCAGATTCTGATGATAGAATTAACCCTGAGCGAATTGCCTACATTTCTTCAAGGAGCTGCTCTATTCCAGATGAGAGCTACGGTTGCCTCTCTTCAAACATTCCTGCATTAGAATTGATGGCTTTATATGTGGCAGCAGCCATGCATGATTATGATCACCCAGGACGGACAAATGCATTTCTGGTGGCAACAAATGCCCCTCAGGTAAGAAATACTATCAGAAAATATAGTGATTCTGAAATCATACAACCACTCTGTATATCCTGTTGTAAGCCACTCCTCAACTGAGTCATATGAAGATTTCATCTACATCACAATAATTGGATAACACATGGCATTGACACGTGTGCTAAATAATTACCAGAAAAATTGTCAACTAGAAAATAACCTGTTGATGAAAGAGTAATTCAATATTTTCTGAAATTCTAGAGTCCTTGCTTTCAGTACTTTTGCCTTTGATCAGATTGCTAAGACTGAATAGATGTAAGACTTACTCTTCCTTCTGGCAGGAACCTTAGTATGATCTAGTCAGACTAATGATAATGATTAAGAATTATTATTTTTGTCATTGTCCACTTTTCCCCATAAGACATACCATAATACTCTTAGCTCTGAATAAATTTGTATATGTAAGCATTCCTGTACTACCAAATTTTTTTTTTTTTTTTTCTATCCAGTACAGTTTGTAAGATGCAATATCCCTTTTAAGGTCATAATTTGCTTAAGAGGCAGAAGTTTTTAACAGATGAATACTATAATTATAATAGCTTTAAACACAAGAACTTAGAAATACTTGATTTTGAGTAGAATTTAGTGTGGTTGTAGATGTTTGTTTAGGGTGGTGATTCCTGAAATGTCATCTTTATATGTCTAATGTATGCCCTACAAAGACTACAATGAATCAGTCTTCTTCTCTGTTACACTATGTTTAAACTTCAGGTCTGATTCTTTTTTCTTCTATAGCCATTTTGTCTTTATTCCCCCCACCCTCATTTCTTTTTCTTTTACACACTCTAAAATATAGAATACAGGAGAGGGGCCTCCCTGGTGGCGCAGGGGTTAAAGTATCAATGCTATAAAGCTATAAGCCAGCCACTGAAGCATGAGTTCGATCCCCAGCAGCCAGGTAGCTAAGGAGCTAACCTGCATGGCACAGCAGATCTCTCCTGTCATCGCCTGCTGCTCCCCTCAACAGAACAGATCTGCCTGTTCTGCTCCCCACTCTGTCTCTAGTGAATCCTCTCACCCCCTTCACCTCCGACCTAGACCCAAGTTCTTATGTGCATAAATAATTAAAAATTAATCTTTAACAAAATAAAATATAGGAGATAGATTCTCTAACCAACAAAGGTGTAGGATTGAGGGAAAAAATGGGCAAAGAGAGAGAAGAGAAATAGAATCAAAGGACTAGAAAGAAAGCAGGAAGAACAGGGAGTGATGGTATAGAAATATTATTTTCTAATTAAAGTTCTTTATCCCTCTAAGTTGCCATTGAATGTTGAGATTCTCAGCTATGCAAAGATCCTAAAAACCATGTTTTATTCATCCTATCTCTGAAAGTTGCCTAAAAATGTGGGGTTTTTTTGTTTTTTGTTTTTGTGGGACCCTTGCCGGTGGCCGGGGATGGAACTGGCGCTGCAGAGGCTGCGGGCAGCCTCGCAACCTAGCGCTCGATCGCTGCACCACCAGGGGAGGCCCTAAAAATGTGTTTTAATAAAACAAGGATAGTGACTAACAAATAATCTTGAAAGATATGAGATTACCAGAAATTTCAAAACTCAGAACTTCAGGGTGAAGGAATCCCAAGACAGCTGTGTATCAAGACTATTTCTTTACGGAAAAGCATCTTTTTATTCTTATTGTTATTGCTTGCTGCTTTGCTTTCTGTAGCACTTGCTTTACTACTTCTGATTTTTTCAAAATGAGCATTTTTTTTTTTCTAAGTGGAAATCACTTGAACCAGAGAATTTGTGTTTTCACACGTTTCACCCTTATTTCTTACTCCCATGTGCTTTGTTGGAATGGGAGTACAAACTATGACCTTTCAGACACCTAGGTGTCTGACTCACCTCGAACAGTATTCCTGCTTCCCTCTTCTTCATGCACTACTACTCCGGACTCCATATACTGACTAAAGTGCAGAAATGTATCCCTAAACCTATTCTATATTCCTCATGACTATTATTAACAGAAGCTTTATCTGAGTTTTACTGAATTAGTAAACCTTAAATATTAACTTTATCATCTCTTGGGATGCAGCATAGTGCCTACAAAGAGGATGAACTTTGGACACAGATGATCCTTTCATTTCCTGGCTGTGGATGTTGGAGAAGTGTAGTTATCCTCTTTGCACTTAAAAATCTCATTTATAAAATTATTACAACCCTTCTTTGCAGGTATTAAAATATCTGGCAAAATATCTGGCTTTAGTAGGTGCTCATTGATTGTATTCCAGCCTGATCCTAACTCTGTTCGTTGTTGAAGTTTTTAATCTTTGAGATGCCTATCTCATTTTTCTTATTTTTAGGCAGTTTTATACAACGACAGATCTGTTCTGGAAAATCATCATGCTGCGTCAGCTTGGAACCTATATCTTTCTCGCCCAGAATACCACTTCCTTCTTAATCTTGATCATGTGGAATTCAAGCGCTTTCGTTTTTTAGTCATTGAAGCAATCCTCGCCACAGATCTTAAAAAGCATTTTGACTTCCTTGCTGAATTCAATGCTAAGGTTTGTTATGCAAACTGTTTTAAAAAATGTAAATTATTTTTTCAGTGTTACTGATAAAAGGCAAATGTTTTTAATGTTAATTTAATGTTAACTCAGAAAGTTATAATCTCCGATGTAAGACAATATGTAACAATATTTAAAAAAAAATTTTATTATGGTAACATGTCCTAAATTGCTCTTGTTTGCTGCATGTCCTGACACATCAACCTATAATGTTGACCTTCCTTCACAGAGTGAAAACCAATTAATTATGTCAAAAGCTTTTAGGGGCATATTTGAGAAAATGTGCACAGCGCCAAGTATGGAATTATAAGAAATTAAAGATGTTTTCTATGAAACCAGTTATGCCTACTCTGCCATATCTGGCACAGTTCATGTTCGTGATGCTTTAACTGGTGGTATGAAGAGAAGTATGCTTTCCTCTTCTGTTTGAGAATAATACACATTGAACAACTATTTTTTGGATTGCGCACATGTACAGTCACTGTGCTAGTAAAAAATAAAGAAAGAACAGGGCAAAATCCCTGCTCTCAGACAGCTCACATTCACTACGGAATCGAGAATCGCTGCACTTGTGTGACTGTGGTATTGACGGGACTGTGTTACATCACTCAGACATTGGGGGTGAAAAAATAAAGAACTACTCTTTAGTTTCCTAAATGAAAGATGCCCCCTTCTTTTGCCAGCAGGAAGTTGTTTTGTCTTGATTATATTTATGACCTAAAGGAAGTAGGTAGACTTCAGGGCAGAGAAACAGGTAACAAAGGGGTACTAGTTTCAATGCCCTGGAAAGAGATGCGAGCTATGTTGTTATTATGATATTAACATAATGCTTATTAAAATCAGCAAGAAATCACCATGCCTTTTAAATTATTCCAGAGTTGTAAAGCTCTGTTACCATTAACTTTAATATAAATTCATTTATGTGCTTACATTAGAGTTACAGAAGTTTTTACAGATGAAAGTTGTCCAACCCAATAGTTTTGAATCTGTGTGTTCCACACACTTCAATTCTGTAGTCTCTCAGGGAAATACCATCAGACTGGGGCTCTAGAAGTCCAACAGTTTCAATCAGAAGAGTTCTCCTTTTAGGTGTTCTCTACAGTGATGTTCTATATAAATTTTCCTTAGACAGAAAGGTTTGGTGTCAAAAAGACTACCTCCACATTAAAAGTTCAAAAGACATTGATCTGGTCACTTCACTTCATTTTTTATAAGAGGAAATTTGAGCTCCTGAATGGCATAATAATTTGCTGAATTAATAATGATAATTATCTTTTATTTAAATGACAATGTCATTTAGCACTAATTTAGCATTTACTATTAACTCTGGGGCATTTCTCATTATTAATCTCATGATAATATGGCTAGATTGGCATTACTTTTTCTATTTATTGATAGTTAGACTAAAAGATTATTTTTCCAGTGTTACCAATCATTCTGAATCAGGATTTAAAACCATAAGGATCGACACCTAAGACTTGTGTTTTACCTTTAACGGCTATAACCAGCCTCTCCTTAGATCCTTAAGTATTCTTTCCTACGGTAGAAATTGGTTTTTATTTGATTTGATATTTTCCACACTGTTTTGCATATATACTTATATATGTTACATACACACGCAAATTATAATTCTCTGTGGTAATCACAAATATTGAAATGTATGGTTTCTTATCTTTTCTAGTACTCTGCTTCAAAGGAAAATTTAACCCATAAATGCCCATTTTATGGCACAAACTGATTAATGAAAGCATTTACTGAAATTTCCTCCTATCATTTTGATAGTAAACAGTATTTTTTAATTTGGTTTTAAAAAAGTCCTTTGCTCTCAGAACCTAACTCAATTCTGTTTTTCCAAAATAGGCCAATGATGTAAATAGTAATGGTATAGAATGGAATAATGAAAATGACCGCCTCTTAGTGTGCCAGGTGTGCATCAAACTGGCAGATATAAATGGCCCAGCAAAAGCTCGTGACTTGCATTTGAAATGGACGGAAGGCATTGTCAATGAATTTTATGAGCAGGTAAACTGAAACATGAGTTTGGTGGAATTGACACTACTCTTTAGGATTTAGATAGCTTTGTTATGTTTGAAATATGAGTTACTTTGATCAAAAAGGTTAGAAATTATTGTATTTGTTCTGGTCTTTGTATTTCCTAAACTCATTTTGCCTTTGCTACTGAAATTTTAAAACAGCAAGAAATAACTGCCCATCTCAAGTGGGATGAATGTTCTTGAGTTAGAGGTAAGAATAGCATACATAATGATTCCCTTTCAACCCTGAGAGCCTATAACCTAGGATAATTTATTTCCAAATGAAGTAGTTTTTAATTCATTCAGAGTATGCTTAGTTTATATTTAAAGAATAGCAGTTTCAACTGTTACTGAAAGAATGCCTTAGAAACATCAACAACTTAATAAAAGTATGGCAGAGAAAAATTGAGGACTAGAAATGTAGTACTCTATAGTTTTCAAGGATTCAGATAGAGCAACATACAATTTTCTCATGTTTTAAAATCTTGGCCTTAGACACACTACAGGGGGTTGGGGGTGGGAGCGATTACGATCAAAATAAGGGGGGTGGGAATTGTATGGGGACTATAACCAAGATGAAAAAGCATACATTGTGCAAAAATGAAAAATGATGTAAAAATATATATAAAATAAAAAAATATATATAAAAAATAAAATATTAAAAAAATAAAATCTTGGCTTTACTGCATTGCAGAATATGCAATGCATATTGGGGGGTCCAAGTTTGAGGCTCTCTACAATATAGAAGTATACTGATTTCTCGACAAGCCTATCAGTTCATTATTTCCAAAATATCAAATATATCTTTTTGACTTTGGAATTGTATTCCTTGGATATCCTTATTCAGGAATGATCAAGGAATGATCTAATGAGGAATGATCAAGTAAAACCTTGTGACAGAACTGTTTTTACTTTGAGTTGCTACTCCAGTAGGAGTAATTAAGTGAGTTCATGAGCCATGCATGCTAAATCCATTATACCTATCACCCCAGACTGTCCTGAATGACTAGTAGTTATGCAATATTTGTCACCCTCCACCTAAGCTAAACATCCCAAAACATACTAGTATATACTCTGCTACCTATAAGTTACAAAATACCATATAGTTTAATCAAGGAAATGAGTGTTCAAGATCAATATTTTATTATTGTGACACATTGCAATGGAATTATAGGTAATTTTTAGGTAATAGTTATAAATATTTAATTTGTAGATTGCAAGATATAGTCTACATTTCCCATCCTCATTCTCAAAGATAATTGAAGCCTGCCTCAGAGTTCTCCAGTGGACTTCATGTTCAAAATTTTGTATTAAGGAAAATTAACCATTGTTATACTATCTGTACAAACAGAGGAAATAAAAAAGTAGTAATATATGATTGCCAATTTTAGAAAATCTACTGATTTGTAAAATAACATTAGAAAAGTTCATTTAGACCCAATTTATAATGTAATACTTCGAAATATATAAATTAATTTGTATTAAATAAGCCTGAGATTGAATCCTGGCTCTTCTTCCTTACCAGCAATTAGACATTGAGCAAGTTACTTAACCTCTCTGTGCTTCCTTTCACTTGTTAGTATAATAGTTATGATGATGGTACTTACCTCATAAGGTTGCTGTGAAGGCTAAGAATATATGCAATTTCAGGGCCTCCCCTGGTGGCACAGCAGTTGAGCGCTGGGCTGTGGCTGCCCGCAGCCTCTGCAGCGCCAGTTCATTCCCCGGCCGCCGGTGAGGATCCCACAAAAAAAAAAAAAAAAAAAAAAAAGAATATATGCAATTTCAGACTGTTTCATTTAATCTTTCTAGGTTTCATATGTCAAAGGAGAAAAATGTCATCAAAGACCCTACCAGGATGGCCCATGACAGTTGAATGTATTAATCTGTTGGTATTTGAAAGTCCTAGTCACTGCTCATCAGAGCTATTAAACTTCCTTCAGATGTGGATACAAAATTCTATTCTTCCCTTATTTTTTCTTTCTTTTTGTTATCCTAATTAAACTATCTTTATTATTTTTTAAAAGATTTGTTTTTATTTATTTATGCATAGAAAAACTGGTGTGTAGACCAGAGGTGGTGAAGAGGTGAGAGAATTCACCAGAGACAGAGTGGGGAGCAGAACAGGTGAATCTACTGAAATACGTTGCTGAGGGGAGCAGCGGACAAGACAGGAAAGGTCTGCTGCACCGTGTGGATAGCTCCCTGGCTGGAGTTTGAACTCAAACTGCATTGGCTGGTGATAGCTTGATAGCACTGAGACTTTAACCCCTATGCCACCAGGGAGGCCCCCCCTTAAACTATTTTCATACCCCTCTGGCCAGTTAAGTGTCATAGAACAGACTCCAACAGGGGAATAAAAAAACTCTTATGAAGTTGTAGAGCATTTGTTTTTGTTTTTTTTCTCTTTTTGAAAAATGATAGTCTTCTTCCTCATAAAAGAAAAAGTCATAGATTTTTAATCATGGATAGACAGTTAATCACTGGGACCATTTCTAGTTTCCTTGGAGCTGTGTCAGCTCATCACAGATGGACACTGCTTGCCTGCAGACTTTGCACATCGTGGGATATCATCCCCAAGGCATTGGAACACTGGGAACTTGGGGACTGCGCAGCCCCGTGCTAAACGCTTACATAATGTTGCTTCTCATTCTCAGCAACCCTGTAAGGTAGATTATTCAGATTTTAAACATTCATTGGGTGAAGTGCTTGCTCAATACCACAGGGGTAAACAGGTGACAAAAGTAGGTTTTAAAACCACACCTGATGTGAAACGATTCTCCAGAATCCTAGAGCCACAGTGACAGAATATCGGGGCAGGGAGTGGAGGCTCTGGGCCCAGAATCCTCACTTCAGAAAGTATTAATATATGGGTTTTCTGATTTGGATCCCTTAACGGGTCCTGCAAAAAGGAGGGGATTAGAAAAAAAATTGCAAAACTCAACTTTGTACATTTGAGGTACAACTACAACACCAAAGTATTTCCATTATACCATCTCTCCCAGAAGAGAATATTTGACATTATAGAATGTTTCAGGTAGTTAGTAAATATGTTTATATTTATTTTAAAAGATGTATTTCTCTCTCAACAGAATATCAACCATTATGGGTTGACTGGTGGGAAGAGTGTGAGAATAAAGTCTTCCTTAGGATTTCACAAATATTAGAGAAATTCTTACAGTTGAAATGATAAAATAATTAGATTCATTAATGCTTCTCTGTAACCTAATGTAGACAGTGCTTTTTTAAAAATGTCAAGAATTTTAAAGCAAAGCTATTAAAGGTTGTTACGGTTGTTTTTTCAGCAGTCAAAAATATACTTTTCTTTCTAAAATGATCAGGGAGATGAAGAAGCAAATCTTGGTCTACCCATCAGTCCCTTCATGGATCGTTCTTCTCCTCAACTGGCAAAACTCCAAGAATCGTTTATCACCCACATAGTGGGACCCCTGTGTAACTCCTATGATGCTGCTGGTTTGCTACCTGGGCAGTGGATAGAGGCAGAAGAGGATGATGATACTGAAAGTTGTTTCGATGAAGAAGATGGTGAAGAGTTAGATACAGATGAAGAAATAGAAGATAACCTAAGTCCTAGTAAGAATATAGGGAAACCATGATTTCTTTAATGTTGTTAAGGTTCATTTAATGTGGATTTGGATCTTTTATATCTAAAGGTATTCAGTGGTCATACCTTGAGTAAAGTAACTATTCTAAATAGCACCATGCTAATGCCATCACACAAGCGTTCTTAGTTAAAGCAGCATCTTTACCTGTGCATGCATGATGAAAAGCAGTCAGCACCTCTGAATGTATATGAGGCAGGAGAGTCCTAGTGGCTAGACTTCACCTCACCTCTCCTCACACCACCCTCTCACCGACCCACCAGATAGCCGAAGAGCACGTCTTCTGAAGCCGTAGCCTGATAATCTGCCCTTCACCTACATTTAGGCAAAAGGTCAATATAAGTGGGAAGGAGGAAAATACACACTGACCCTAAGAGGAGAACCAAGTTTTGTGGCATTATGAATTTGAATTACCCAATTGTAAGGACACTTTTCTATATAAGGCAGTAAGTATAAGGGAAAGAAAAACTTTTGTCACCTTTGTAAGTGTAAATTGAATCAGTTATTTACTCTTTTAAATAGAATTTAAATTACATCTAATTTTTTGTTTTGTTTTGTTTTCCAAGCTTGCTGTAAATCAGAGCAGATAACTTACCAAAAACCTACCCCTTTCCTACCATGCTGTGTTCAGGATTAGCAGAGTGAAGAGTAATCTTAGGTGGCTGCCATCAGAGTGTCAATTTAGGAAAGTTGACTGGCTTCTAAAAATTATTTATGGTCACTAGACTGTTGACAATTGCGATGAATTCAATACATTAAAAATATTTGTTTTTAACTGTGCATTATTAATCATTTGACATTTCAATACTATCCTCCCCTCTCTTCCACTCTCAGTATTTCACCCTAATCCCCTTCTCTGCTTTATTTTCACCCGTAATAGTGAACACCATCTAGCATACTTACGTTTCATTTTTGTATTTGATTGCCTAGGTCTCTCCCACTGGAACGTGAGCTCCATACTGCAGGAATTATTTTTATCTTACTGTTTACTACTATAACCCCAGTGCTCAGAATCGTGCTTGGGATATACTAGGCACTTAGATACTTGTTGAGTGAATGAATAAATAAATGAATCATATTACAATGATTGGAATATATTTGTTTTACATTTCACAGAACCACAAAGGAGGAAAAGTAGACGGCGAATATTTTGTCAGCTAATGCATCACCTCACAGAAAACCACAAGATATGGAAGGAGATCATAGAAGAAGAAGAAAAATGTAAAACTGACGGGACTAAACTGCAGGTGGAAAATTCTTCCTTACCTCAGGCAGATGAGATTCAGGTCATTGAAGAAGCCGATGAAGAGGAAGAGAGACAGTCGGAATAGAGGACAGGGCGGGCTGGAGAAGCCCCAGGGCGGAACTTAGCGTCAGAAACCCTCGCCTAGTGTTCACCGCTCGACGTTCAGCTGACCATTCCTATATGGCCGAGCCTTAATGCTGGGAGAGGATCCTCGCTGTGCTGGCCTTTCCCCTACTACTGTGCACTTTCACCACATGGACTCGAAGATTATTTGTAGAACTTGACTTCAGTTGACTCACGTTGAAAAGCCCTCACTTACTGCCGTCACTGGTGTATACATACTTTGTCACGATACCGCTTTGCTGGGTAGTAAGCTTTTCAGGAGGGGTAGCCATAGCTGAAAGCTCAAGTGACTGACTTCAGATTCCAGAGTGGCCAAAACTTTTTGTTTTCATGAAACAGATTCATATTGTATATTTCCAAATGTGTCTTTTGTCTTTGAATGTCTGTGGGGGGAAAAAAATAAGTCTGTGCCTATCTCAAAAGGAATCCAGTGTTGCCTTTCTGAGGGATCTGTTCAATGCAATACACTGTTTAGTGCTGTCCTCCCAGGTGGGTTTATCCATGAAGGACTGAGTGACCTTTGTTATATTTAACAAAATCCAGGTGCATCAATTTCTGATGCTTTTTACTGTTATGTATTATCTACTATGTTGTGTTTGATTTCTTTTCAGAGTATTCAGGTTTGTCATGGATATCAGAAGTCTGAATTCCAGCCTTACTGACTTTATATTTTATGGTTGAATTTTAAACTGTTTGGGTTTAACAATGAAGGGTTTCACTCTTTAGTCAAAACTTCTTATTTTTACTCTTGCTCAGGATTAGTATTTTTAACCTTAGTTTAATACAAACACAGCATAGATTTGTCATAGATTTGTCAGAAGAAAAATTTTTGTCCTAATATTGATGTTGACCTCTTAAGAAATGAACATTATTTTCTCTCTTCCTAGATAGATTTGGGATTCATTAAAGCCAAAGGAAAGGAGATACCTGTCTTTTGCCTTAACGCAAAATCAAATAAAACTAATCCTATTAAGATAAAGAATAAAAAAAAGTGTGAGCTCTAAAGGACACATGCATTGAATAAATAATTGGAATGTGTGCTTATCTTTAGATCCTTATCTTAGTTCTCATAGGTAAGTTATTGTAAAACTGATGTTCATCAATCTATTAATTACCTTCTGTCTCAAGCTACATGACAGAAATGACCTATGACTACTTTTTGAGCCCATCTGCAAATCTAATTTCTAAGGCCAAGTAAATAGTGGGAATACTTAATAAATTTTATATAACAAATCTAAATATTTTGGTAAATCATTTCACCCAAAAGCATCTTACTAAATAAACACATTAAGGTAATGCAAAGAAAGTTGATCATATTTACAATGTCTTTAGGGTTCAGATATGTAACATATTTACAAAAAATATTTGAACTATAAAGAACAGCTAAAATTGAAAATGGTAAGACTGAGTTTCCATTATTGTTGAAATATTTATTATATCTTATATTTTGGATTTGTGCAGCTTTTGTAGACAGTGAAATAAATTTTCAAAGTTACTCCTTTAAAGTATGATGTCAGCAGGTACTTTCTTACCTGTCAGCAACTTCTTACCTACCTAAAGAATTTGGCTTATCTGAAACATATCAATTACAGATCTATTCAAGTATTAGAAGTTTTGATCCTGCATAATATTTAATGAATCACCAAGTTTTATTTATTAGACAATGTTAAATGCTGATTTCCTTCCTGCTTTTGCTACTATTGCCACATCATTTGTAAACTGGTCCCACATGACTAATAAAATTTTAACTAATTTATTTAGTCTGCACAAATAATGCGTATATCCTGTGCTTCTATTTCTCTAGGTCACTATTTGCATCCTGTATAAGTACTCAGCTATTGCTTTCTCTCCTGCAAAATACAAATAGGTATAGGTGTATAAATTCACATATGTATGTGTATGCATCAAATTTCCATACTTTTATTAAAGTTTTGTATTGGGGTTATTTAGTGTGTATTTTCTCAAAAGGAGCATGCTTTAATTCCATTAAAGATACTATTACTTAGAACTCATTTTAAAATAACCCTTCAATTATTTAAGCTTTACTAAATAATTGACATACAGTAAAATATCCCAAACACTAAAGTATCCTTGCTGAAACTTAAATTCATAAATTGTAAGAAAGGAGCATGAGGACACATTAAGTATATATAAATGCTATTAGATGGAATCTTATGCACACTGCTGTAAACCAGATTGTTTTTGGTTATTATTAAGTAATATTTTATTATAATAATTTTCATCATGAATTTGCTGTTTTAAGTCATTACCCTTAAATACATTGTAGGACTAAATGATTATTTCTGCCATTGCTTAGTCAGAAATTTACCCTCTTCCTAGATTGCATCAACTCAGATGCATCATCTTATACAAACTTCATACACACACAAAAAAATGGACAGTGCTCACTCTGGTTTCTTTAGTTTCCAGACTAATCTGATTGGCTCTAGAGGGTGTTCGAGAGAGCAATTGGCATATAGAGCAAGGAGGAACAGCTTAGAGGCAGGTGACTTTTATGCTGAGAACTGAAGGATTACAAGATAGCTCGGAGATGACTGCCTGGGGAGGGAGAAGATCAGTATGTGTAGAGACCAGGGGAAGAGATAGATGCCACAGTCTCCACACTGAAGGAGCCAACCGAGATTAGTAGTGACTGGAACAGAGAACAGGAGGAAGTGGTAGAGAATGGTGAGAGTGAAGGATTTGCAAAGAAAGTATCACATGGGCCTCCCTAAGTGGTGCAGGTGGTTGAGTGCAGCCCTGTGAAACTGTACACAGCCTCTGCAGTGCGGGTTCTATCCCCAGCCAGGGAGCTACCCACATGGCTCAGCAGACCTCTCCGGTCTCACCTGATGCTCCCCTCAGCAGTGTATTTCGGTTAGTCTGCCTGTTCTGCTCCCTGCTCTGTCTCTGGCGAATCCTCTCACCCTCCCACATATCTAGCCTGTACCCCAGTTCTTGTATGCATAAATAAATAAATCTTAAAAAAAAAGCATCACATGCCACTTAATTTTTATTCCTAAAGGAAATGGGGAACAATTGAATTTTAATCCAGAAGCAATGTTCACATTTTAAGAGGATCATACAAATAACATACTATGTGCTCACTTTAGGTAGCACAAATTGGAATGATGCAGAGAGGTTAGCATGTCCCCTGCGTAAGGAGAACATGCAAATTCATAAAGCATCCCATCTCTTCTGGATGGAAATGGAGATTATGCTAAGCAAAATAGATCAAAATCAGAAAGACAAATACTGGATGATTTTACTCATGTGGCATATAAAGAAATATAAGCAAAGTACATAAACAAAACAGACCAAAAAAATCCAAAACAAATCCTTGAACTCTGACTGCAGAACTGAGGCTGCCAGAAAGGGTGGAAATGTCAATGGACTATGGTAGAGGATTATTGGTGCCTTGGTGGTGGGTGTAGTGTGATATGTGTTGCAGAGGCGTGACCCTGTGCTGTGACACATATAGTATTGTAAACCAATAGTATCTCAACAAACATAATTTTTAAAAAGTAGTATGTTAAATGGAAATTAGGCATAGTAAGACCTCAGGGCAAATAGCTACTGACATACTGATTGGTAGGTCTGTTTCACTATCTTATGTCACCGTGGTATCACCATGTGACCCATCTGACTTCTCTAAAATTTTCTAAATGCTTTCTAAAATATTCAAGCACATACAGGTACCTGATGATCCATGTGTTGGAAGGGTGGGTGCATTCATACATGGGAAGCAAAGGCAGTCGGTGTCAAACAATGATTTAATGTTTCATGGGATAGCCATGTTAACAGAACAATCCATTTCTGACTGTCTCCTGCAGGCAGAGAAAGGGCATTCAGATACCTCCATGCCCCAGCGCCCCGCAGGCAGAGCAGGTCCCCTGGAGGTCCCCCACTGCGGGGTGGGGGGGTGGGGAACCTTCTGCGATCCTGGTGGCTGAGGGATGGCTCGCTGAAGGGCAGGAGTCCCTTGCTCATTTCCACCCAGGGGTGCTGCTTGAGGGTCTCTAGAGTGCTGCGTCTCTGGGGGTCCAGTGCCAGCATTTTGCTGAGCAGGTCACGGCACTGGACCGAGAGGTAGAAGGGCGGGTACAGGAGCCCGCCCAGGACGTGCTGCCTGATCTCCGCGACGCTGGTCCCCCTGAAGGGCAGTGTCCCGGTGACCATCTGGTCGAGCATGACGCCCAGGCACCACACGTCCACCCTGGGGCCGATGTACCACTGGTGGAGCGAGAGCTCCGGGGCCCTGTTCAGTGTGTCGTTGAAGCACCGCATGCTGAGCCCGAAGCCCACCAGCTTTATGTGCTGCTCTCGGTCCAGCAGAATGTTCTCCGGCTTCGCATTCCGGTGGGCGATGCCTTGGGCATGGCAGTAGCTGAGGGCCGAGAGGATCTGCCTAAATATCTGGCAGGCCTCGCTCTCAGGGAGGCGCTCCCGCTAGCTCAGGTAGGCCTGCAGGTCGCCCCTCTCCGTACTTCATCACGAGCTGCAGCTCCTCCCTGGTGTCCACCACCTGGAATAATAGCTCGATGGTGTTCGGGTGGTGAAGCGCCTGCAGTCACCCCACCTCATGAGCCAGGAGCCGGAGGTCGTGCAGCTTGGCCTTCGGGATGGTTTTGATGGCCACCTCCGTGCCCGTGATCGCAAGCAGCGCCAGCCTCACCTTGGCGTGGGTGCCTCCCGCAGCGTCCCGAGCGCCAGGTAGGATTTTACTGGACGTCCCTGGGAAGTGCGACGCTCAAGCATAGCGAGTATGGATTTGGACTGTGCTGACTACACTCACAGCCCTGACTGTGCTCACAGCCCTTGCTACCTTGCTAACAACTAACTCTCCTACGATATTAACAAATGTACTATTAATCTAATTTTAATAGTACTCAAAAAGTATTCACTAAGCTCACTAAATACTAGCAGTGCTAACTTAACTCTACCAGCAATACTAACTTCACTAACCTTACTAGTAATACTAATACTGAGTAACTACACAAAAAATAAATGAAAATACACAAACAAAAAATTAGAAATGAGATAAAAATGTAAAAATATGATAAAAACAAACCAGTCACAAACTAACCACTAAATATAAGAATAAAACATACAACAACAAATAGAACAAACAACAGAACAAACAACTAGAAACTAAAAACTAAAAAAAAAAAAAAAAAAAAAAACAACAAAGGGGAAAAAAGAAACAATGAAACAACAACAGTAGGGAAAATGGGGGAGTGCACACAAAAAAGAAAAATCAAAAAACTAAAAACTGAAATAAAAAAATTAAAAGAATAAGAAAAAAACAAAAATTAAAAAATATAAGCAAATAATAAAACAATAAAGGAAAATAAAAAACAAAGAAATAAAAAGAAAAATAGAAAAAATATAAGCAAATAAAAAAACAATAAAGGAAAATAAGGAAAAAAACAACAAAATGAAAATAAAATAAATAGCTAAAACAAATAACTAAATAAGTAAAAAAATAAATAAACCAAAAGAAAACCAAATACACTAAAACACGATCTCTCTCTCTCTGTCCGAGTCCACAGGTCACTATCCCAAAGCTTTCTGGCTCCTAAGGACATAGCAGCAGTCCGGGCAGGGCTTATATAGGCTCTGCGGGTGCCATCACAGTGGCTCTTTATGAAGTCAGAGGCAGAGGCCACAGCCATGGGCAGAGAGAAACCCCAGTGATTTTTCAGCTTTAAAAAAAAAGCTCCTGCCAAGAGGTGTGTTTATAGGACTTACTAGAGATTGACAATACCTAGGATAGACTGTAAAGCAATAGGAAAGAGAATGGACTCCATATTTAAGAGACTCAATTTGTACTAGAGAATAACTGGGTATGGTGGAGAGAAAGAGATGATGGTGACTTTCAGATTTTTGACTTATACAACCGTCAGTATCATTTACTGAGACAGGGTGTACCAGAGAAGAAGGAGATTTTGTATGTGGATGGAGAGTGAGGGGTGTATATATATCTCACCTTAAATGCCATTGATCTTCTCTCTGAAGGGCCCTGACCAATAAAAAGCACCAAATACAAGGAACAATCATAAGTGAGAACAGCAGAAATATATAGACTCTGCACTGCATTTTCAAAAACAATATAACTAGGTATGAAATATTTAAGGAGATATGGAGTGGCAAAAAGTGAGCAAGCAGTAAGAAATAATAAAACATCACCAGGAAGGAATAACTATAAGGCTGATAATAAACTTATTATCAACAATGGAAGCCAGAAGATACTACATTATTTTTTAAGTTTTGAGAGGAAAAAACTGTCCACTTACAGTTAATCAGTACAACTATGGAAAATGAGGGTAAAATACATTTTTAGATAAACAGTGAGCTGCTCCCATCAGTAAATGTATCTTAACAGAATTGTTAATGCAGTGCTTCTAAAGTTTGCTTATAATGTGCATATAAATAATTTGGTGATCTGGTTAAAATGCATATTGTGTTTACTAGGTCTTGAGTAGGTTGCAAGAGTCTAGTTCTTAAAAAGTAGGTCCCTTAAGGGTGAGACTTTCTTAACAGCTCTCAGGTGGCATAATACTGATAGTGACCTGTTAACCATTCTTAAAAATATTAACAGAGTAATTAAGCTACTTAGGGGCCTTGTATCATTTAGGAAAAATATTACAATACTGACGTTAGTAAAAATAAATATGAAAATAAATATGCTTTTAAAATGGGCAGGGAATCTGAACAGACTTTTTTTTCCAAAGGCATATAGATGGTTAATAGGTACATGAAAAGGTGCTTAGCATGACTAATCAACTGGGAATAAACCACAATGAGGTATTATTTCACACATGTTAGAATGAATGTCTGTTATCAAAAACACAAGAAATAAGTTTTAACAAGGACATAGAGAAAAGAGAACCTATGTTTACTGTTGGTAGGAATGTAAACTAGTACGGGCCACTGTGGAAAATATGAAGGTTCCTCAAAAACTTAAATATTAATTACCATATGACCCAGCAATTCCATTTCTGGGCATTTATTTGAAGACAGCAACACCAACTCAAAAAGATATGTATATTCCTATGTTCACTGCAGCATTATTCTCAATAGCCAAAGCATGGAAACAAACTGTCATTTGCTAGATGCATTGATAAATAAAACACAGTATCTGCAGCCAATGGAATACTGTTCAGACATTTTAAAAAAAAGGAAACCTATGCCAACTTAAGTCAGAGAAAGACAAAAACTGTATGGCCTCCCTGGTGGCCTAGAAATTAAGTATCATTGTAACAGGGTGGTCCCCAGGAAAGGGGGAGGTTCCACGTTCCCTGCCCCACCCAAGGAAGGGTGGAGCTGAGCAGGAGGAGAAGCTGCAGAAGAGACTGAGGAAGGAAGCAGGATGGAGCCAGGAGACCTGGAGGAGGCGCATGGAGCCTAGAGACACGTGAAGAAACTGCGCTTGTCTTTTGGTCGTGGACTGGGTGACACAGATGTGGGTGAGACCCGTGGGGAGGTGACAATGGCAGTTTTTATCTTGATGTTGATTTGCTCTTTTCCTTCCGGGCTTGTCTGGTTATTTCTGACCCTTTGCTGTGGGTCCCCACTGGAAGATGCTTTAGACTTGTAGCAGGCTTTGGGGCCTTGCTCTGGGCCAATCCCATATGGATGGACTTTTACCCACGAGGGGACGGGTAACTTTGGGTGCTTCATTTAGAAACTAGACTCTTTGCCTTATCTGTATTGTTTCCTAGTTGTATTAAAGTTCCTTCCCATTAAAGTCTCCTATGTTTTGTGTTGATGCAGCGGATGGCAGAACCCATGTAGAATAGGCAGGTTCGCGGGGTTTGGGCTGCCCCTCTCCATGTCCTATAACATCATCACTACAGCCTGAGTTCAATCCCCGGCCAGGGACCTAACCCACATATGGTGCAGCAGAACTCTCCTGTCTCAACCACTGCTCCCCTTAGCACTGTATTTCAGCACACCTACCTGTTGTGATCCCCACTCTGTCTCTGATGTATTCTCTTCCCCCTCTCTTCTCTACCCCCCCCAACTCTGGCCTACACCCCAGTTCTTCTATGCATAAATAAATAAATAAGTCTTTTAAAAAAAAAACTGACCTGGCTAGCACCTGACCTAAGGCTTCCAAGGGCCTGAACTGTGAAAAACAAGCTTCTGTTGTGTATTTTATGTACACATACATAGGTATATTTTATGTACACATACAAAGGTATATTTGCTATACAGATGTACATATTTATTTTTATATATGATACAGAACATAGGAAAAACAGAATAAGAAAATAAGGACATATAAGACAAAACAAAAATCTCAACAAACACAAGCTACAACAAAACTAAGACAAAACTGGTGTAATTGTTTAAGGGGAAAAAAGTTCAAATATTAGTATTAGGAATGAGAAAGGTATAGATTAGGATGACAAAAGCTGCTTAACAATTTTATTCTAATAAACTCAAAAACTTAGACAAAGGGAAAACTCCCAGAAAAACATAAATTACCAAAAATCAATCAAAAAGTTAGAAAACCAAAGTAAGATTATAAACAGTAAAGAAATTATATCGGTTAAAAATCTTCCCATAAAAAAATCCAACCAGGTCAAGATGCTCTTACTAGAAAATTATACAAACTCAAGGAACTGAATATATCCATTTTATACAAAATATTCCTGCTTATATACAAGGATGGAATACCATCTGACCCAATCTACAAGCTGTTATTTTGATATTGAACCTGAGTATAAGAAAAAATTACAGACCAATCTCATTCCTAACTGTAGGGTAAGGTTAAAAAGTGTCAGGCTTTTCTGCCCTCCCACCATCAGGATAGATGATGGAATCCTGCGGTCCTGAATGCATGCCTGATGGCGGGCACCTGGAGTAGGGTGTGGGCATAGGTAGATGAGATTCACCTGGGCTGAGACTGGGCTTTTAGGGGCGGCGTCACGAGGACGCCAGCAGAAGCAGAGAAGCAGAAGAGAAGGAACAGGAGAGCAGAGAAGCAGAACCGTGAGAGAATGCTGGAGAACCCAGAGTGAAGACTTGCTGAGGGCTGGGAGGCCTGCCAGCCTCCAGGCCCCCCAGTACCCCTGCCTGCTTGTACCTGGTAAATCCCAATAAAAGCCTGCAAAAGCCACTGAGGACTCTGACTCCTCCTTTACCCGGTCTGCTGGATCAGAAAACCTACTCAGTGCCCCTTCCTGCCCTTACACTAACTCAGATGCAAAATTCCTAGATCAAATCTGCAAGTTAGTTTTATCCAAGGAATGCAAGGGTGAACTACCATTGGAAATTGATGAAAGTAATTAAACATTAGCCAATTAAATGGGGGGGGAAAGGATGATAATATCAGTAGATGTAATAAATGATGTCACCCTTCCATCATTTAAAAAGAAAGAAAACTCGGGCCTCCCCGGTGGCGCAGCGGTTGAGCGCTGGGTTGCGAAACTGCGCGCTGCCTCTGCGGCGCCGGTTCGATCCCCGGCTGCTCCCCGGCCACCGGAGGAGAGTCCCACATGGCGCGCAGGCCTCTCCTGCCGCCCGCTGCTCCCCTCAGCAGTGTACTTCGGTCCCTCTGCCTGCTCTGCTCCCCGCTCTGGCTCTGGTGAATTCTCTCACCCTCCCGTGCTTCTGACTGTACCCAGTGCATGTATAAACAAAAACAAACAAACAAACAAACCAGCAAACAAATAAATAAAGCATGCCTCTATTAAAAAAAAAAAAAAATAAAAAGAAAGAAAACTGGAAGGGAAATGAGGGAGGAAGATAAAGAGGCAAACCTAGAATAAGAAGAATTTTAAGTTTTGGGGTACAAGCAAAAACCAAAGTAGAGTAAAGGTCATTTAATGATGAAACGTTAGAATCGTTTCTTTAAGCAGACAAGAATGCTATCACTTCATTAGCAGTCTGCTGGGGGCTCTCACCAGAGTATTAAGAAAAATAAAAGCCACAGTAATGGTCAAGGAAGAAACAAATCTGTCATTACAGTTGAATATAATAATAGAACATCTCAAGGAATTCCAAGAAAGGATAAAATTAGAGTTAATAGAAAGGCTAGCACTATTGTCCTATACTGTCAGTTTACAATTTTCAACTATATCTTTATAGAATAGCAACAAATTCTGTTCTTACCAATTTTAGTTTGGAAATGGCCCCAAGTGCAGGGTCCCTTACTCACTTTATTCTCCTCAAGAAGCTTCTCACCTAGTAAAAATTCCTAGTTGAGGGTGACACAGCAATGAAGGACTTACCTCTCTGTTCCACCAGGTAAGTTCCGCCATTTCCTTTATTTACTTTCTAGGCTTTTTTTTTTCTTTTTATATATATATTTTTTACATCAGTATTCATTTGTAAACAATGTTTGCTTCCTCCCTCCCCCGCCCCCAGGTGTAGTCCTCATAGAATTTCCTTCACCAATGCACCCTCCATCTAGGCTTAACATTGTTTTCTTACATCCCAAGGGAAAAGGGTATCCCTAGGAAGGTAACACCTGAATTGCTGACCACCAGGTGACAGTAAAAGCAAGCTGGTGTTGGGCCTCCCCTGGTGGTGCAGCGGTTGAGCGCTGGGCTGTGAGGCTGCCCCGCAGCCTCTGCAGAGCCGGTTCGTTTCCCCGCCGCCAGCGAGGGTCCAGCCAAAAAAAAAAAAAAAAAGAGACACAGAGGATAATGTAAATAAAATTTAAAAAAAAAAAAAAGCAAGCTGGTGTCAACTGAAACCTCCAGATGTTTTGTTATAGGGCAGCCCCGATAAAAAATAAAACGGGTTGCCTGGCTGTGGGCCCTCACCCACACGCTTATTAATACTCCACTGCAGGCACACACAAAAGGTTAATAAAAGGTTTATTTACAGGGCCTCCCCGGTGGCGCAGCGGTTGAGCGCTGGGTTGCGAAGCTGCGCGCGGCCTCTGCGGCGCCGGTTCGATCCCCGGCCACCGGAGGAGGGTCCCACATGGCGCGCAGACCTCTCCTGCCGCCCGCTGCTCCCCTCAGCAGTGTACTTCGGTCCTTCTGCCTGCTCTGCTCCCCGCTCTGGCTCTGGTGAATTCTCTCACCCTCCCGCACTTCTGACTGTACCCAGTGCATGTATAAACAAAAAACAAAACAAAACCAACCAGCAAACAAATAAAGCATGCCTCTATTAAAAAAAAAAAAAAAAAAGGTTTATTTACAAGGGAAAGGGAATTAAGGAAATGTACAACTCGGAGAAAATAGGGAAATAAAGTCTTTAATGCGTCCTACCTGATCCGCCGACCTGGAAACCCAAGGGCATTCTCAGAGCTGGCCGGATGCTGGGAGCTGGTGGGGAGCCAAAATGGGGGGACATCCCCTCCAGAGCCCACGTGTCTGGCTTTATACCAACTTGGCTGCTTAACCCCACCCTCAGGTCCCAGCCACCTTCCCTTTGGTGGTGATGGGATTTGGAGTTCCCAGTGTCTTTGGCTTTGGCCTGGGGTGGGGGTGGAGTCCACAAAGCCTGTATGGAATTAGCTTTAGAACATCCTTTTCCCCCAACAGTTTGTGCTGCAAGCGTGGACATGCTGACCCTTGTCCTCTCCGCCCTTACTCCCTTGTAACACTGGACAAATACTCCTGTCCTCTGCCGGAGAGCAGGGCCATGGTCTTCCAGACATGAGTTGGCTGCCCTCAATTTGTCAGCAAATTAAACTGCCTTACTTCTCCTCTAACTCTGTTTCCTTATATTGGCTAAGGGAAACGGAGGCCAGCATTTGGTTTCAAGGAAAATTTTTAAAGAGAGCATTCACAATTAATTTCACTGGAAAGTTTGTCAAGTAGGGATCTAGTTGCTAAAGCTTTGTCTCAGTCTATTTTCCCTAATAGCTGTTTCAATATAATCAGTCTGAATGAACACACAGAAAGACTCAAAAAGAAATGAAAAATCCACCATTAAAAAGATGCAATCTAAAAAGAGTAAAATATGCTGTTAAGTTCAAATAACTGATTTCAGTAAAGGGTAAATGGAGAAAGGCTGGTTTAATAGGAACTCTAATGATACCAAGTCCTGGGAGCTGTTGCCAATTACCTACAAGACTGTTTTTCTTGTTAAAAAAAAAAAAAGAAAAAAGGCAGAGGGTGGCGTACATTGGATTCTAAAAATACACTGTCTGCATCCACTCCATTCTGAAATATTCAGATTGTTACAGGGCAGGGAGAGGGGAACTTCCCCCCCTTCCTGGGCACCACCCTGTCACAAGATGAAATGTTTTAAAAGGAGCATGGTGGTAGATTAAAAGTGACCCAGAGAGTGTTAAGAACCAAATCATATAAAGAACCTAGATATTTAGCCTGCAGTAGCAAAGATTGACAGGGGAAGACAAGGGAGAGCTTTCTTCAAACATTTAAAGGGCAGGGTCACATATTTAAATACCTACTACTAGACAGATAAAAATTGTAAATAATGATGTGTACTTGGTGTCGTGCATGCATATCTATGATGTAAAAAGCCAGAATTCAACTCCAATATTTTGTTACTCAAAATGCCACTTTAATATTGATAGACCTTCATATTTCTCCAAGAAAACTAACAATAAAGATTTTTATAGGAATCTCAATCTTTTTGATATTTACTGGTTTTATTTTTATTTTTTTTAAAGATTTATTTATGCATACAAGAGCTGGGGTGCGGGCCAGAAATGCAGGAAGGTGAGAGGATTCACAGGAGACAGAGTGGGGAGCAGAACAGGCAGACCCACTGAAATACACTGAGGGATACATCGGGTGAGACAGGAGTGGTCTGAGGTGCCATGTGGGTCACCTCCCTGGCCAGGGATCGAATTTATGCTGCAGTGGCTACGGATAGCCTCACAGTGCTTCGTCTCAACCCCCTGCACCACCAGGGGGGCCCCTGAAGTTTTATTTTTCATGTGCTCTTGTTTTTTTTTAATTTTTAATTTTTTTAATTTTATATATTTTTACATCATTTTTCATTTTTGCACAATATATGCATTTTCATCTTGGTTATAGTTCCCATAAAATTCCCATTCCCGCCCCTTGTTTTGTTAAACTCATGCAATTTGCAGCAACATGGATGGAACTGGAAGGGATCATGCTCAGCGAAATAAGCCAGAAAGAAAAAGAAAAATACCGGATGGTCTCATTCATAGCAGGAATTTAGAAAACCTAAATAAGGGACCAGGAAAAAGACTAATTATAATAAAGTAAAAATCAAAATCACAAGCAACTATAAACCAGAGACACACTATGGGGTGGGGGGAGGCAATAGGACCTGAAGTTGTATTTTTAAAAGTAAACCTGCAGGGGCTCCTTGGTGGCTCAGGGGTTAAGGTCTCAGTGCTATCAAGCTATTGCCAGCCAGTGAGGCATAAGCTCAATTCTTGGCTGACTACATGGTGCAGCAGACCTCTCCTGTCTCGCCCGCTGCTCCCCTCAGCAGTGTATTTCAGTAGATCTGCCTGTTCTGCTCCCCACTCTGTCTCTGGTGAATCCTCTCACCCCCTGTACCTCTGGCCTACACCCCAGTTCTTGATGCATAAATAAATTAATTAAATTTAAAAAATAATTAAACCTGTGGATTCTGGTACTAATTTCAGTGTGGGTGTGTGGTTTCTTCACACCACCACCACCAATTGATTCTGATACCAGCTGGGTATCTCAACAATTAACATAATCTGACCCTCCCTACCTGAAGATAGCAACAGATTTCACGAGTTATGGGCTCAGTCCTACAAGATTGTCCTCTATTTCAAATGCCAGTCACTGACCAAAAGCTTACAGATTGGAGGTTTCCCCCCAGCCATGACCTCCTCTCTTTGGACTTCAGGTGCTGTAACAGGGTGGTGCCCAGGAAAAGGGGAGGTTCCAGTTTCCTGGCCCACCCAAAGGAGGGTGGAGCTGAGGAGAGAGAAGAAGCTGGAGAGGAAACTGAAGATGGAAGGAAGCAGGATGGAGAGAAAGGAGACCTGGACGAGGCACACGGAGCCAAGAGACACGTGAAGAAACTGTTTGCCTTTTGGTCGTGGACTGGTTGACACAGATGTGGGTGAGACCTGTGGGGAGGTGACAATGGCAGCTTTTATCTTGATTTTGATTTTGCTCTTTTCCTCTCAGACTTGCCTGACAGTTTCCAACCCCAATCTATGGGTCCCCGCCAGAAGGTGCTTTAAACTTGGGGCAGGCTTCAGGGTCTTGTTCTGGGTCAATCCTGTTTGGGTGGACTTTTACCCATGAGGGGATGGGTAATTTTGGGCATGGGTAGCTTTTCTGGATTGCACACTAATTGTGTTGAAGTTCCTTTCCATTGAAGGTCTATATGTTTTGTCTTGATGCGGCAGATGGCAGAATCTATTTAGAGCAGGCAGGTGTGGAGGTTCTGGGGTGCCCTTCTCCCTGCCCTGTAACAGTGCCAGTGGTGAGTCCAGGTGGTTGACTACACTGTTGACCAACCAACTATTAGCCAGAGGCTCCTACACACCCCTTCCCCCTTTGGATTCTAATTTGTTAAGAGTTGCTCACAGAGCTCAGGAAATCCATATATTCACTAGATTACTGGTTTATTACAAAGAGTATTAGAGGATATGAACCAACATGGAGACACAGTGCAGGTCTGGAACAAAGGAGCGTGTCCTCATGGAATTTGGGGCCTTGCATGGTGACACATGGCAAGCATTCTAGCTCACCAACCTGGAAGGGAAGCTGTCCTAGCACCCACCCTCCTTTTGGGTTTTTATCGAGGCTAAATTACACAGGCATGATTGATTAAATAATTAGGCATTGGTGATTGATTGAACTATTGAACTTCAAGTCCCTTTCCCTCCTCCCAAATCAGGGGGTGGGACTGAAAGTTCCAACACCATTGTAGGGTAGGTAAAAGGTATCAGGCTTTTCTGCCCTCCTGCCATTAGGATGGATGATGGAACCGTGCAGTCCTGAGTGCATGCCTGATGGCGGGCACCTGGAGTAGGGTGTGGGCATGCGTAGGTCGGTACACCTGGGCTAAGAAACTGGTTTATAAGGGTGGCGCAGCAGTGTGCGGAGTGGTGGTGGTGCGGTGTCACGGGTGGAGGAGTGCAGTGGGGTGTATGGAGGAGTACGGCGACTGCAAACAATGGCAAAGAGCATGTGGCTGCTAGAACCATTAATAAACCTACCCGGAATGGGTTGGTTGCGTTACAACCCTGTTCCAGGGTTATTTGTCAAGGCTATCGCCTTCCCCCTCCAGCTTAGGTACTTTCCAAAAATTATCTCATTAACAAAAGCCCAGTTGAGGGCCTCCCCTGGTGGCGCAGCAGTTGAGTGCTGGGCTGCAAGGCTGCCCGCAGCCTCTGCAGCACCGGTTTGTTCCCTGGCTGCCGGGCGAGGGTCCCACAAAAAGCCCAGTTGTGGTGGAAAGGAGCTTGTTATGAATAACAAGACACTCATTTCACTTTCATGGCTTGGAAGTGTTTTCTGGAATGGATGACTTGAGAATAAATCTCATAACCAAGGATGTTCCCATGGCTCTTATCCCTCAGGAAATTCCCAAGTGTTTGGGAACCTTGAGCGAGGATCCATGAACTAAAGCTAAATATATGTGAGAAGTGTATTTTGGTCATCTGAATAAGTAAATGTATTTCTAATGAATCATAGTATCACATACTTTTCATTAATCATTACTACACACAGTATTTGAAAAGTACTCAGTATTCATGCAATAGAGGCTCATCAGCTTTAGATCATTTGTAAATGAATTATTTTTATATTAAAAATTAGTACAATGGGTAAAGACTTTAATATCTGTGGAATATACGTGGAAATATATGCAGCAAAATAGATTATAAATACCGCTATATGGTAAACACTGCTAGCTCCCTAGAGGCCCTCACAATCCTCTCTTCCCTCTGCAAAATACAGCCACTTAGCTGACTTCTTGTCTGAAATGTCTCTTCCTTCTGGCGAGTGATTGTCAAAGTTATCAACGCGGAGTGTAATATACTAGGTTAACTACTGTCTTTTAGCATTTAAAGACATCATGTCTTTTTCTTCTGCCTTGCCGTGGTCTCCATTGTGAAATTAGCTATCAGTCATTGTTATTGGAACTTCTTCCTACTCACCCCTGTATGGCATTCACAAGGCTTCTTGAATCTCTGGATTCCTGGTCTTACAGTTTTGGAAAATTCCCAGGCATTAGATTATCAAATATTATTTCTGTCCCATTCTTTCATTTCTCCCTTTCTGGGTTCTCAGTTACACATCATATTCCCTATATTGCTCACAATATATATTTTTCGCATTTTTCATCCCTTTTTTCTCATTTCTTTTCTCTCTGCTTAATTGTAGGTAGTTCCGCCACTACATTTCAGCTGTCTTCAATCTGTTATAAAATCCACCACTAAGGTTTTTTTTTTTTTTTTTAAAGATTTATTTATTTATTATTTATTTATTTTTATTTTATTCTGGGTACAGTCAGAAGCGCAGGAGGGTGAGAGAATTCACCAGAGCCAGAGCGGAGAGCAGAACAGGCAGAGTGACAAGGTACACTGCTGAGGGGAGCAGCGGGCGGCAGGAGAGGTCTGCGCGCCAAGGTTTTATTTTACTTTTTAAAGATTTATTTATTTATGCATACAAGAGCTGGGGTATAGGCCAGAGATGCAGGGGGGTGAGAGGATTCACCAGAGACAGAGTGGGGAGCACAACAGGCAGACGGACCAAAGACACTGCTGAGGGGAGCAGTGGGCGAGGCAGGAGAGGTCTGCCACACTACGTGGGTTTCTTCCTGGCTGGCCAGGAATCGAACCTGCACTGCAGAGGCTGCAGACAGCTTCACAGCATGACGCTCAACCCGCTGTGCCACCGGGGAGGCCTTGTGTCTAACTTCTGAGTCTCTCAGTTGCCTCTTTTAGCATAGTCACAACGCTAGGGAGAAAATAAATGTGCCAGTCCATGTTCATTTCTCTGGAGTTCCTCATTCCTTTAAATCCTCGCCATGTAATTCATTATTAGCTTGTTATGGGTTCACCTGTATCCCACTAATTGCTCTAGCTAGCACTTGCAAGTAGTATGTTGAATAGTAGTGAAGTGGAAATCCTCATAGTGTACCTGAACTTAGAGGGAAAGCTATCAATTTATCACCAGTGAGCATGATACTAGCTGTGGGTTTGTAATACACGACCTTTATAATATTGAGATGTGCCTTCTATTGCCATTATACTAAGAATTTTTATCATAAATTAATGCTGAGTCTTAACAATGCCTTTTCTGCATCTATGATATGATCATATGATTTTTATCTTTCTGTTAGTGGATATAGTGAATTATATTGGCTGATTTGCATATGCTGAACCATCCTTGCATCCCAGGAATAAATTCCACTTCATGATATAAAACTTTAGGTTCAAAGTCAGATCAAATTAAGGTTCTGCCAATCTAGGATACCAATTCCTATGGAGGTGCACCACTATCTCATAAGCACAGTACTCTATTTCAATTTCTACTTCAGCGCTGGGACCCATGTTCAACAGCTGCACAGAGAAGAAGAAAGAGCGGGAATAGGGCAAACTGGTCAGATGTTTATACCCAAGATTTAATCGATCAGCTTGATTACTTTCCAGTTTTTCTCTCCTTATCTACTGCTCTCCTTATTTACTGATTGTATTCATAGCCATCTTGTGAAGAGGCTCTTCTCTCTACAAGGTCTATGCATGAGTAATCTTGCATAGGCAATTCTGTCGAGTATATCATTAATCTTCCACATTTTAGAACATGAAAGTCTCTGATTCACTCATTCTCAATGTGTTTATCCCATTTTCTATTCTCATGGTTATTGGTTATTTCATTGCCTTTTGAGGAGAATTATGTATGCTCAGTTACCCTCATACATCTCAAGTTAGATTTCCAACAATCTAAGCAGTAGATCACCATTGACTGGTGAGAGAGAAAGTATTCTCAGTGCAGTAGATTTAATACAGTCTGTTCCTATGTGGTTATATATATATATATATATATACTTTTCCATCATGGACTACTTACTAGTTCATGTTAATTTGTATTTTTTCAAAAGTGCAATATTTTATTTTTACCATAGTCAATTGGTTCCATAAATTCAAGAGTTGGCAATATTTGAAAAACAACCCTGTAAACTGTAAAGCATAGTGTAAATTATTAGGTGTAAGAAGAAAGTGGGATGAAAAGGATCCTGCTACTGCTGTGAACTAGAGAAATCACTTCCCCTGTCAGGACCCCTATTTCCTTGGTTATAAAATAAGCATATTATATAAGATTAAACTCTTCTACATCTTTCATAATTTTTGCCATGCTGGCATTAACTTAAGGAAAAAAGTAAACATTTTCTTAAATATAAGGTAAAGGAAATAAAGAACATATTCTGCACTCTATATAGGCTTATGGAATTCTTAACCATGCTAGAAGTAATCGTGTTACTAATATTCAAGAGCTAAATAAAGATTCCCATTTTTGCTTATAATTTACTCCAATTAACTAAGTTGTTTTCCTCACGAATCCTCCAGAACCCAGTCTGTTGAGTTCAACTTAGGCACTTGTAGGAGATATGATAGTAAGCAGGAAGGACATGAATGAGAGATTTTCTGTCTCTAAGGAAGAGCAAATATCAAGGAACAACATGAATGAGTTCATTTGTCAAGAGTCAGGGAGGTAGCTTGAAGTTTCTTGGCTGAGCAGGTAGTCAGAGGACAGAGGCAGATATTGTAACTGGTCTTTTTGTCAGGACTTCCTCTTTTCTTCATAGCTATCCTTTTTTTTTTTGCTTACATGTTTATAACTTTCCCCCAACTTGGAAGTCAGTTCCATCATGGGCTCTAGTAGTCAGGCCTAAATGAATCAAAATTTCAATCACAAGACATAGCTTTAATGAATGGGTATATAGCTAAGGGAACTCTGGGACACAAAGAGCAGTTTTGGAGGTCTATCTGAAAAGCTCCCATACTCTTCTAGAAACAGTCCAAGCTCATTCTATTTACATGAAGGTGGGAAAAGCACATGTGCTTCTATGCTGGACTTAAGATAAAGTGGGTATAATCTGAAAGGCAAAATTGAGGAATGGGAAGAAACAGGATCTTTGATACAGCATGATACATCTAGTTCATACCAACTCTAAAACTGCCACCCTACTTGTAAATCTCTTCTTTATTATTTAAGTAAATTGGCACAAGATTTTTTCCCCTTGCAACTGGAAAATTTTAATATATCAAAGATGTAAAGAATCCTGATTTCTTACACAGAAATGTGAAAATCTTCAACAGATGATGTCAAATTAAGGTCAAATCCATTATGTGCATTTAGTCTGAGGCTGAAATTATTCATGATCTAAGTTATAAGAGTATGAACCCTTAACTTACAACTTTAGGTAAAATAACTATAAATGGGTGAATATAATACCAATTTGTTCAGGACAGTCACGGTTTGTACTTATTTCCCTGGCATAATGATTAATAGCACCCTCTCACTTTCAAGTGCCCCAATTTATATAGTTACCCTCGCTCTAAAGCATGTTCTTATGATCTGAATATTATTTTTTAAAAAATAAAACAGTACTCCAAGGAAATACCTAGAGATCTCTAAAAGATAAAAGAATTTACTTTTTAAGTCCTATGACTAGTTTTGGGAAAAAATGATACTGGTGGAAATATCTGTGCCTTTAAAGAATTAATAGACATGTGTCATTTTAAGTAAATTATTGTAATTTCTAATCTACAGAACTGCTATGAGAATGGATACTCAAGAGGTTATAAGGACCCTTTTTATAGAAAAAATGGCATAATTCTTATGATGACATATCAGGAAACCAGATCTAAAAGCTCTGATAGGCTCTACATTAAATATATAGATATTTCTGCCATTTATCACCATGAATAAAGTGCATCAGTAGTCCAAACTCATTTTGTCCAAACTTATTTTGGTTTCTAATTTCTTTAGTCTGTTATTAAACCAAACGAGTACCACAAAATCTATTAATGACAACACCTGCATCTGGAAGCAAAGCCTCCCTGGACAGGGGCAAGATGTAGTCAAGGACTAAGGGATACCTGATGCTCAACAACTGGCTAAAAAGTCAGGACCCCCTTAGGGCATCCATGGCTCTTAAGATAAGATTTATTAATTTATGCATACAAGAATTGGTGTACAGGCCAGAGGTGTGGGGTGGTGAAAGGATTCACCAGAGATAGAGTGGGAAACAGAATAGGCAGATTGACTGAAATACACTGCTGAGGGGAGCAGTGGGCAAAGCAGGAGAGGTCTGCTGTGCCATGTGGGTCACCCCCCTGGCTGGGGCTGCGCATAGCTTCATAGTGCTGTGTCTTAACCCCTTGCACCACCAGGGAGGCCCCTGACTTAATATGTTTTTAAAGACACACTGTTTTAATTTAGTTATGATGCTGTGAGTTTTGTCTGAACATACTTATTAGATTATAATATACCTATTAGATTAAATAAGGTTCAGGGGTAAGGTAAACACATCACCTTGTTCCACAAGACATTCATGCACTTTCAGCGTCTTTCTGCACAAATGAGGTAGGGCTGAGGTTGCAACGTCATTCCCAACCTGGGTTTCAGATTTGGAACCAGTTCATGAGGGAAATGCAAGTAAAACCGCTGAAGCAATGCTGTAAAAAACAGGAACATTTCCATCCGAGCCAGCTGTTCTCCAAGACAATGTCTTCTCCCTAAATAGAAAAAGCAGACATCATAGTTTCTACAAGTCCACAATATTTATCAAAATTAATGTCTAATCGGATTCCATTCATGAAATCTGGTATTTAAAGAAAGTTAGAAGCTATGCATATTACAGGATTTTCTTAAACCCCAAAGAACAGAAACTATCACTCCAGCTCCCAGACCCATTTCTTTACCTTCTTCTGTCAGTCAAGCCATGGACTTTTGTTAAGCTTTATAGTCCCATCCTCCAATTCCCTTGCATATTGCCACAGTGCCCAAGATATGTCATGAAAGATCTAATTTGAGGTGTGACTTTTTTTCTATAGATCCAGGAGAAGCTCATTTCAATGAACTAAATGTGTATCCTCCAGTGAAAGAAGAAGAACTCATTTTCCATAAGTTCCTGTGATCTGTGTACTTTTTCATAGCAGATGCAACATTTTTGCAGCCAAAGTAAAATAAAGTGTGAGAACTATAGACTCTAGTTTTACTTAAAATTACATGTCACTCTCCTCTCTGGGAATTGATAATGTTATTGTTACTGACTTTGAGTTCTATCAGTTTTGATTACAAGTTAAAAATCCCCAAGCAAAAAAGCTTTAGATGAAGCCAGAGCTTCTTAACAGTTTCTCTTTAGTTGATTGCTGCACCTGCCCCTGCAGTGACCTTTAGGGCTAATGGCTATCACCAAGATCCCTAGGTCTGGCTGGGCAAGGAACCAGCGAGCAGGGGGAGAACAGCAAAAAACTCCCCGAGGCAGGGGAGTACATCAAAGTTCCCTGAAGACATGGATAAGACAGAAGCCTATCAAAGGATTACGACTACCAGGAGCTAAAACCTTATCTCGTCTTTCTAGAACTACAAATTTTATCCCTTCATTGTCTTTCTAAAACTTCCTTCTTTCTTCTATAAAGGTCATTTGTTGTTAATTAAAAAATCATATGAAATCCTTAATACAAGCCTGACTCAAATGAAACGTTACTAAACCCTGTAATAATTAAAATATAGTTTAAGTGAAAAAGTAGCTAGTAAAACAAAAAATACAATCATATAGCTTAAAAACAAAACTAATGGATTATCTCCTTAAGAAAAAGGCTAGGTCCAGATGTAAACCACTCAGCAATAAGCTAAATCCATTCACTGCTCCTGTATATATACTGGCAACTAACTTAAATAAAGTCACACTCAGATTTACACTCTCTCTTGAAGTGTGTCTGTTTGTCATTTCTTCAGCCGAATCCCTGACCACCCTGCGCAGTCTCTCAACCCTGAGACGGCCTCATCATTCACTGCTGTGCTGGTCCGCGGCAGTTGATAAGTTCTTACTTTGAGTTGATACAAGTAGTAACTCTAACTAAGTCATTCTCTCTTAAAAGAATCAAAACTATGTTTTCAGAGTTGGATTATTTAATTCTACAGCACAAATGCTTAAGATTAAGATGTTATACATGATGAATCAACATTATACTTTGTCCTTATATTATGCTCTGGAAATTTCTCTTACCTAGAGAAAAAGGAACCAAAGCTTCCTTCTTGGCAAAATATCCACTGCTGTCCAGAAATCGCTCAGGATAGAATATTTCTGGATTTCTCCAGTATTTTTCATCAAAGTGTACAGAATAAAGATTTGTAATTACTGTTGTGCCTTTAGGAATGGTATAACCACGTACAACTGCATCTTCAGAGGTTGCATGGAAAATCCCTAATGGCACAATATTACAGAATCTTAAAACTTCGTGCAAAACTGCCTCAGTGTAAGGCATTTTGCATTTGTCGTCCCAAGAAGGCTTCCCACTTGGGCCCATAATTAAATCAATCTCTTTCTGAACTTGTCCTGTCAGAGAAAAAGTGCTCAAGTTATTATGCAATTCTTAGAATTATATCTAAAGTAATTTCTCTTTGGAATAAAACAAAGGATAATCTACAATAAGTCAACAGGGTATGCATACACACAGATTCAGATTTTTCATTATCTGGGAATTCGATTTAAATATATGCCATATATCTTGTACTACCTGTACCCCAATGCTCTGAGTAACTTTGTTGTAAAAAACACATTAAAAATTACAAAAGTAGGGCCTCACTGGTGGCACAAGGGATTAAGCACTGCACTATGAAGCAATCTGCCTCTGCAGCATGAGTTCAATCCCCGGCCAGCCAGGGAAAAACCCCCATGGTGAGGCAGACCTCTCCTGTCTCCCCCGCTGCTCCCCTCAGTAGTGTATTTCAGTCAGTCTGCCTGTTTTGTTCCCTGCTCTGTCTCTGGTGAATCCTCTCACCCCCTACATCTCTGGCCTGTACCGCAGCTCTTGTATGTATAAACAAATAAATCTTTAAAAAAAATTCTGTACTTGGTCAAAGACAGTAAAATATGTGTGAGCTCTACATGTAAAGACAGACGTTGAGGTCAAAGAAGTCCTCACCTTGAATGTTAGGGTAAAGGGCCATAAAAAGAATCGCCCACCGTAGCACATTGGTTGTAGTTTCGGTTCCAGCAATGATGAGTTCACCCACAGAGAAAATAAGGTTTTCTTTGGAGAAAGTAGATGATGGGTCATTTTTACCTTGATCCATCTCATCTAAATAAGCATCAACAAAATGCTGAGGTAACTGAGGCTGTCTGTTTACAGAAGCTTTTTCAATAAGTCCGGAGAGAAAATCATAGACCACAGCTGCATTTCTAAACAGCTGTTGATGTTTTCCAAAAGGTAAGATGCCAATCCACGGAAAGGCATTATACAGGAAGACCGAGGCACTGGCAGCTAGTTCCACATTTTCACTAAATAACTCAATCATGTGCTGAAAATCAGTGTCTTCATAAGTGAATCGTTCTCCAAAAATGATCAGATTGGTTATGTTTGAAACAGCATTTGTTGTTAACTGTTTAAGGTCAAAAGGTCTACCATTGTATGTTTCAATGGCATCGATGAAAAATTTGGTTTCTTCTAAGATTTTAGATTCAAAAGACTTTTGGCCACATCCAAAATAGCGAAAGCTGTTTACAGCCAACCTTCTGTGATCAACCCATCCTCGGCCATATCTGGAATTGAGTAAGCCTGGAGAAAAAGAGGTATTAAAAATATTTTTATCATTCCTACATCCCCATATCTATAGCTAAAAAACTGTGGGGTTAAAAAAAAATAAGCATGTTTAGTCACTCTTTTCCAAATTTTCTTTCCATAAAATTAATACTGGACCTGTTGGGTTAAGCTTTATTCTTAATCTTGTTCTACCTGCTACTCATCAGCAATAGAATATTATGAACAAATAAAGTTTATCTACTTCTCATTTTAGACATCCAGAAAAGACCTGAAATACTTCCATCACAAGAACCTCAACAACCTTGTGTAATCCAACCTGGGTGAACTACGCCCAAGTGACTTTCTAATCCCATTTTTATTATAAACCTACTTTACAGAAGACAAATGACTGCACATTCTATGGTCAATATTTTATCTTGGACTAAACACCTAAAAAATCATCATCCTAGGATTAGAAATTTTCTGCTTTTAAGAGAAGATTTAAGTGAACAGATGCCCTCTTATTAAAGGCATGCAAGCATGGCCTGAAAGAGGTATCCATGTAATGGAAATACTCAAGCCAAAAAGAGTAAACTATGAACTGAATGTTTGTGTCCCCACACAATCCATATGTTGACGTCTAATTCCCCATATGATGGTATTAGGAGGTGAAGCCTTTAAGATGTAGTTAGTTCTTAAGGATAGGGACATCATGAATGGGATTAGTGCTCTTATAAGCAGAGATGGAGAAAAGTGATGCTCTCAGTCACAAAAGAACATGGGGTGAAGGTAGCTCTCTATAAGCCAAGAAGCAGGCTTTCCCCAGACACTAGATCTGCTAGCACCTTAATCTTGGTTTTCTCAGACTCCAATACTGTGGGCATTGTATGTTATTTAAGCCACTTAGTTTGTGGTTTTTTTCTTTGGTTTGTGGTATTTTTAAAGTAGCAGCAGCTCAAGGTAAGACAAAGGGCAAACATGCAGCTCAAACTTCTAGTGTTAATACTGCTTGTCTTAAATTTCAGAGTCTTCATAGTATATACTCTGCTGTTCTGATGTGGCTACCATGGAATATTTTCTTTTCCATTAACTATCAGGCAGAAGACACCATCTTAGGACATATATTTTATATAACATGTACTTCACCTGAAATTTCATTGATAGCTGGCACATAGATTTAACTTTGATGACAAATGCCATGTATTCTTGTTTATATCAGGTACCTATGTAATTTCTTCCAAAAATTTTTATGCAACAATGCTTTAGTACGGAGTTAGTTGAAAAGTTAACCATATATAAGGTGGTCTTTAGAGGTATGTAGTAATCTCATATGCTACGCTCTTATAGTCTACACTCTTTTCTACACCCCCAGATGATCATTCGCTCAACAATACTCATTCAGCATTAATTCAGGAAGTAGCTTCTACAATCTAGGCAGTGCTCAAGTGTCAAGGATATATCAGCGAACAAAAGAGGCCCTACTCTCATGGACCTTACACAGCAGTAAAGAGATACCAACACATTATATAGTAAGGAAGGAGATATAGGGTGATCAGGGAACACCTCACTGAGAAGGTACCAAAATGAGGATGTAAGTCAAACAGCTATCCAGGGAAGGATCACTGTTGATGGAAGTTAATGCAAAGGTACTGAGAAGAGAATAAATCCCAGAGAAATCTATGCTAGTGCATTACATGTACAACAAAGTATAGCGGAGCCTTGTGATAACCCTACTCTGGCTAAACTATATTATGGTTAGGCTAAGCCCAATACGTGGGCAACTTTTTCCCATTCAAATAGTGGGTTGATGGTGGCCCAGATTTCTATTTTCCTAATTTCTTTAAAGGTCTTATATTACAATTGTGGTATAATTACTTTGCCTAATTACTATTAAATTAGAAGAATAGTTAAGAGTTTGGATTTGTTTTTTACTTTGCATCACTGCTTTCAAGCATGATTATACACTGGTCTAAGAATTTGACCTTTAAAACTGGTGTTTTCTATGTGTTAGTTGGTTTGCTTTGTGAGTTGATATTTGGTTAATTTTAGTTATATTTCTTTTCAATCAATGTCTTTATTTTTAGTCTATGTAAGCAAAATATTAGTTTTTCTTGAAAATTAAGTGTGAGTCTCTCACAAAATTGAAGAATTTTAGACATCATTATTGTAAAAACTCTTATGCTATTAAGTTTTAAAAGCACTGTATCTGACTTCAATTATCTATTAGCCTTTCTGTTGCTGTTTTCTTCTCACCAATTTTGTTGCCTTTTAGCCTTTCTCTCTTGTTGAATATAGAATCATCTGACATTGATCAATATTAAACCATACAGAATCCTAGTTCTTTATACAAACCCCACATTATTTACATTTTATTGATTAGTAGTTAAGAAAGGGGTACTTTAAGATCTACAAGCTTATAAGCAAAACGATAGTAAAAATTTCACCAAATACTCAAGAGTGATTTCAAAAGACACTTTTTATTCAATTGTGTGTTCACTTAAGTCTACTCCTAACTTGTTTCACAAAACTTACAAATATATTAAATGCTAATTCTCTGAAACACTATTTATAGTGTTAAATAGGACAAAAATAGTATTAGCATATAGAAGTTGAAAATATGACTGCAGTTCATTCTGGAAGTTCCTCAAATATTAAGTTCTATAATCTTAATTCCTATTAATCAGTATAGCAGAACTCAAACAACATGTACTAAGGTATTCATAAAATAGGAAATGTGATTGAAAATGACTTAGTAAATCATGAAACAGGTGAAAATAAACATACCTCCCATTTTTGTCATCTTCATGAATAAAGGAAGGCATGGTCTATCTGCAAAAATTTCACTTTGATGAACAAGGCATTCCTTTACTACATCATAGCCATTTAGAACCACAGTTGATATGCCTCCAAGATCTAAACTGAAGATCTTTGAAAAGAAAAGATAAACAAGGTTAAATGGAAAAATGTATGAAGAAATATCTTGTTAAGGAAGAAACCCATAGTGTGGGCACAAAGTACAAATGGTAAGGCATCTCTAAAACTACAAGATGCCATGCAAGAATACCTGCAAAAGATGAAGCTCTCAACGGACCTCCATGGTGGTGCAGGGGTCAAAGTTGCAGCGCTATCAAGCTATCACCAGCCACTGGGCATAAGTTCAAACCCCAGCGAGGGAGCTAACCCACATGACACAGCAGACCTCTCCTGTTTCACCCACTGTTCCCCTCAGCAGTGTATTTCAGTGGATCCATCTGTTCTGCTCCCCACTCTTTCTCTGGTGAATCCTCTCATCCCCTGCACCTCTGGCCTATACCCCAGTTCTTGTATGAATAAATAAGATAAAAACTCTTTATAAAAAGAGATGAAGCTCTCAGTGCTAGAGGAGGTAGTAGTGTCACCTAGAACACAGAAGTAAACCCAGAGAATCAGGAAAAAATGGGGCTTAGAAGTACCTTAAATGAAATAGCCAAACAAAACTGGAAAAAGAGCCTAAAGAAACAGAGATGAACAACTACTTGAGGACAAGTTCAAAATAATGGTTAACCAGTGATTTTTGGGAGAAGAATGGGTAAACTAGAAGAATTAAGGAAACTCCAGACAGAAGTCATAGAACTGAAGAATATAATAATAGAACTAAAAAATGCAATAAAGGTATTCAAGAGTAAACTGGATAACTCAGGAACAAATTAAGTGAGTTGGGGAGAAAAAAAAGTAATAAAAATCACCTAGACAGAGCAGCAAAATGACAAAGAGTCGGAAAAAAAAATGAAGACACCCTCAGAGACGTCTGGGAAACATCAAAAGGAACATTATTCATATTATAGGGGTTCTAGAAGAAGAGAAGGGCCAGAAAATTATATTTGAGGGCCTCCCTGGTGGCACAAGGGGTTGGGACACAACCTATGAATCTATCTGCAGCCACTGCAGCACAAGTTCTATCCCTGGCTGGCCAGGGAGCAACCCACATAGCGCAGCAGACCTCTCCTGTCTCGCCTGCTGCTCCCCTCAGCAGTGTGTTTCAGTTAGTCTGCCTGTTCTGTTCCCCACTGTTTCTGGTGAATCCTCTCACCCCCCGACACCTCTGGCTTGTACCCCAGCTCTTGTACGCATAAATAAATAAATCTTAAAAAAGTGAACTTTAAATATATATATATGGAAATAATTACTGAAAATTACCCTAATATGAAGAAGAAAGCAAACATCCAAGTATAAGAAGCCCAGGGAGTTCTTGCACAGAGACAAAGAGACATCCTTACCATGAGAGACAAGAACCGGAAACTGTAAACAAACTCGGCTGAGTTCACTAAATTGTTATCCAAACCAAAACTTTCAAGAATTTCTTTGTCCTGTCTATTCCTCACAGAATTATTGCTCCTTTGTCTAAAAGCGAGATAAACAGGCTGTTTTGGCCATTCCCTATATTCCATATCTTATGGATCTCTCTGCACAAGAAATTAAATTTGTGTTTTCTCTTGCTTATCTCTCTCATGTCAATTTATTATTGGACCACTGAAAGGGACCAAAGGAGATGAGGGAGCGATCTGAAAACTGCTTGCGGCAGGCAGTGGTATAAGTCAAAAGTGGCAATGAAAGTTTTAGTACAAAGAGAGTGACTACTAGCTGAGCAAAGATGGGACGCTTTCATTTTTCATAGTAGTAGTGGAGGGCCTCCCTGGAGCCACAAGGGGTTAAGACACAAACTATGAAGCTGTCTGCAGCCACTGCAGCACAAGTTCAATCCCCAGCCAGGGAGCTACCCACATGGCATGGCAGACCTCTCCTGTCTCGCCCTCTGCTCCCCTCAGCAGTGTATTTCAGTCAGTCTGTCTGTCCTGTTCCCCACTCTGTCTCTGGTGAATCCTCTCAACCCCCCCCCACACCTCTGGCTGTATCCCAGCTCTTGTATGCATAAGTAACTCTTTAAAAACAAATAGAGTCCACATGTGACAGCGTTCACTGTGAAGGACTCTCCTGCCAGCAAGGACGACATTGCTCCCTCAGCAATGTAGGCCTCCATACCAACTTTTAGTTACTAATTCATTCTCTTTCACCATTTCCCAGAGCCCACTCTTGGGGTCATCACCTGGGTTTCTAATCCTCACAGCAAACGCTAGACCAGCATTCCTCAAATGCAAACATCTAAGCAAGTCCTAGGGACCATTAACTAGATCCTGTATTCGGACCTCATTTTCCTGAGGAACCGCCCGCGTTGGAACCTACCCCCCAAACCACATGGAGCCCCGCAAAGCTGAGAAACTCAGCCCGGGACTCTTCCCACAGAGTAGGCTCATGGGGGCCTGGGTCCCACTGCGCAGGCGCAGGAGCGCTCTTAGGCTTCGGGGCCTACCCCACTCAATGCCCCTGGAAACGCGATCTGGGCTTGGGGCTCCCAGCTGGGGGGAGCAGGGGAGGGGGGAGGGGGGGGAGGTGGTGGGGGGAGGGGGAGGTGGTGGGGGGGGGAGGGGTGAGGGGGGGGGGGGAGGGGGGAGGGGGAGGGGGACGGGGGGGGGGAGGGGGGGGGGGGGGGGTGGACGGGGGGGGGACGGGGTGGGGGGGGGGGGGGGGGGGGGGGGGGGGGGGGGGGGGGGGCGGGGAGGTGGACGGGGGCAGGGCTATTCCCCTGGGGCGCGGCGTCCGGTTCTTCTCCCAGCCTGAGGGGGGCGGGTTCCCGGCAGCCCGCCGGCGCAGGGAGGGGCGTCCTAGCCTCTCGAGCAGGGCCGGTAGTCAGCCCCCCGACGGCCCTCCCAGCCTGCGGCCCGCCGGGCGGTACCTCGCCGTACACCTGGCTCTGCTTTCTCATGTAGACGTGGGGGAGCTCGGCTGAGGCGGCCAGTGAGTAGATGTTGCCGAGAAGTGGCAGCCCCGACGGCCCCGGGGGGAAGCCCGCCGGGCGCCGCTGCTTCAGCAGCTGGCGGACCAGCAGCGCGAAGAGCAGCAGGGAGAGCGCGCCGCCGAGCGCCCAGACGCAGGCTTCAGCCCCGCGAGGGACCCGCATGGCCTGGGGCGCCCAGACCCCAACGCCCTGCGCCTCGGATCGCTCAAGGGCCGCGCCCCGCGCTCTCCGGCTGCTTGTCCGGAGGTCCCGCCCCGTTCCTTGGCCTTTGGCTGAGCGCTGGGCTCTTGGCCTCCTGGAACTGCCTCCGGACTTTGGCTCACAGCCCCTGTGAGGAGGCGGTTGCCCTCTTTTAGGGCTGGGCTCAGCTTTAGGAAAGCGCCAGCCTGGCAGGACACCAAGCTCAGAGCCCTCTTCAAAGGGGTTGACATCAGGAGTTAGGCAGATCTTGCCCCTCTGCGGTCCCCGGCCTCCCCCCCCACCCCTTCCAAGATTGTGTTTTTAGGAATCAGATCTGCTTGTTTTATTTTATTTTTTTAAAGAATTATTTATTTATGCATACAAGAGCCGGAGTACAGGTCAGAGATATGGGGGGTAAGGGTGAGGGGGTGAGAGGATTCACCAGAGACAGAGTGGGGAACAGAACAGGCAGACTGACTGAAGTACACTGCTGAGGGGAGCAGCGGGCGAGACAGGAGAGGTCTGCTGTGCCATGTGGGTAGCTCCCTGGCGGGGATCAAACTCGAGCTGCAGTGGCTGCGATTGCTTCATGGGTTGCATCTTAACCCTTGTGCCACCAAGGAGGCCCAGATCTGCTTATTTTAGATAGGAAAACTGGAGAGATAATCGGGAGCTGCAAGCTTCAGCTGTACCTGATAACTTACAGAATCACCATTAGAGAATTGACACCCCCCCCCAATAAAAAGAAAATCTTACTATTTTGTTCTGTTTTACTCATTTGTTCTTTCCTTCTTAAGGCTCTTTTGGCGTGGGATCCCTTAAGAATCGTGATTACACAATATTTTGGCAACCTGAGTTATCAACCTATCTTCACTCCTCTCTGGTCTTCTCAAAGTGGTTACCACATGGCGGTCCCAGGTATGTAGGTGTTATTAATACTTTCTGCCCCCACTATCTAGAATTAAGCAACTGATTGCTTATTTGGAAATTCCCATTTGCTGTTTGTTTCTATTCCTGTTTGCTATTGGGTAATTCCTTGCAACACAGGCTTCTTGGCCATGGGGTCTTTTAACAGCTGCCCTCCAATTATGATTACGCAGGAGCAAGTGTTATGGTCCTCATTAGCTTAGGGCTCATTTCTATAACAAATATTTATTGAATGCCTACCAAGTAGACACTGGTGATAACACTGGTGAATAAGACAACATGTTCCTGCCCTCCTAGAATTTACATTATTGTGAGAGACAAGAGGGCTAAACACATACATAAAATTTTAGATAATCATAACAAGATGAAAATAAAAAATGACTTTCAGAGAATGCCTAGGGGTGGGGAGATACTTTTAGCTGGTGAGGGGTGTCATGAAACCCTTTCCCCACGGGTTATCCTCACCACACTACCATCTCCAACAAATCAGTGTCATCATGCCTCCCATTCTGTCCTGCCTCTGAGCAAATGTTGGGATAAACTCATTCATGTGTAATTACCATTTTAGCAAGTTCCTATCCTTTGAACACTCCTGCCATCAGGATTGGCATTTTCCAACTCACTCTACTTCGATGAAGTTTAACTCTATAAATTAATTGGTAAAGACTGAACTTCAGGCGAGGGAGGGGGACCCCTTTTATTGTGGTCACTAGGAACAAGATAAGAACATTTTAATAAGCCAAGATCAGTATTGTTCATTTTTCTTTTGCCTTATGCTCCCAGCTACGTTCGTTGGTGTCAGCAACCTGCCTCCTCCACCTCACTGCTCTTGGGCTCGGTGTTAGTGGGATTCTTAGGACTCACTGAAAGTCTTTCAGAACACAGATCCTTCTCTGTAACCATTTGATATGTTATCTCTGCTCTGCGAAGAGATATAGCTCCCTATGTTCCTCCTTCTTGTATTACCCCTAGAGTGATAGGAAACAATAATATTCGTCTATGGATTTTATTATGACAGGGATGTTGGTGGAACAGGAAATGAAGGACTTCACTGTTTCGTGGCAAGGATCCTGTCTTCATTATGCAGGTTGGAATGTTTCCCTGGAGAAATGTGAAAGCCTATATGTGGGTCTAATATTCCTATGTACAAGACAGTGACGTTTTCAACAAAGGACAAATGGTTGCTGTGTTGGAGCAATGGTCTCTTGGCCTTTGGGAACTGTCCCTACAGGACTCATCCTGAGGGTCAGTGTCAGGTGACAAAGTGTCTTAAGGACTCTCTGCCAGTTCTTAAATAGCTATGATCCTGACCTGAGCCATCAATGTTAGTCTAACTGTCCTTCCCTGGCACAGAGTTGATGCAACCAGCACAAATTTGCCTCCTTCGTGCATTCCATTATAGATCCTCATAGCTGCATTTCCTCAGAGTGGCAGAAAATAAATGTCAAGGTAGTGTCAATGGTAGAGCTATATTGGTTTCAATAAAGGGATGTAGAAGAGAAAGCAGGGTTTAATGAGAAGTGTCTTTCCTTTCACAATTTTTCCAAAGACCTTATGGCCGTTAAGTTCACATTTCTTCAGGAGTCATTCCTGTGACTTCCTGGAGATGCTTAGTAGAACACCTCTGCCGTGGCATCCCTACATTAGTTCTCTACTGGATCAGTTCTAATCTGACATTCCTGGCATTTAAATCAATTTGAAGTCTGAAGTGGAAAAGCGTTTTGTGACTGTCTTGTTGAAAAACTGCTCCTCAATGTGATATCTGAGAATCAGAGACTGTATGAAGTTCTGTCCAAGGTCACACAAGACAGCATCAGTAGAACCAGAAATGAAGGCTCTGGCTATGCTACGTGTTCCTTCAGTTAATCATGACCAAATTATTGGGCACCCACTATACTAGTTAGTTTCAGGGAATGTAATGGTGAACAAATCCAGTCGTGGCTCCCACTTTCATGGGGCTTATAGCCCCATTAGGGAATGCAAACATCAATTAAATTATCACAAATAGATGCACTACTACAATCAGTAGTCTTTTCTGATGTAAAGAACAGCTCTGTAAGTATGTATGACACAAGAAATGCGGTCAGTGCCAACACTGGTTCAGAAAGTTCACTCTGGTTATACTTACCTTTCCCAGAATCATGTTCACTACAAGTTTTGTTGAAATTGTTCCTCAAGCTACTGGTCTTCTATAAGACATTGAGTTCCAAGTTGGAAGGAAAAGGAAAATGGATGTACCAAAATCACTTTTTTTTTTTCATGTTTTTATTTATTTATTTGTTTGTTTGTTTGTTTTTTGTTTATACATGCACTGGGTACAGTCAGAAGCGCGGGAGGGTGAGAGAACTCACCAGAGCCGGGAGCAGAGCAGGCAGAAGGACCGAAGTACACTGCTGAGGGGAGCAGCGGGCGGCAGGAGAGGTCTGCGCGCCATGTGGGACCCTCCTCCGGTGACCGGGGAGCAGCTGGGGATCGAACCAGCGCCGCAGAGGCTGCTGGCAGCTTCGCAATCCAGCGCTCAACCGCTGCGCCACCGGGGAGGCCCCCAAAATCACTTTTTAAAGCTTGGCAATATCATCCAGAAATCCACTTCAGTCCTAATATAAGTCTCTTACTCTTGCTTTGCACTGATTTTCATAAATATTCCCAACATGTGCTTCTGAAAATGTAATTTAAAGAAGCAAACAGTATATTGAATGGATTTAACATTCTTATCAAAGAAGATTAAAATTAAAAATATTCTAAATTATTCTTAGAGTGCAGGGCTAGTGTGTAATGTATTTTGAGAAGATTTGGCTAAATAGCTATTATGATTCTGGAACCCAGTTCCATTGTGGGTGCATGGGGGTGGTTTACCATCACACCACAAAGAAATTCTTGAGCTACCAGCTGGGTGTCCTACAATTCAACTTAATTCTGACTTAGTCCACCTGGAAATATCACATTCTATACACTAAGGGCCCAGTCCCACAGGACCACCCACTGCTTCAGAAGTCAAACCCAGACTGTTACCTGTGCTTAAGACCAATTGGCTATAAATGAAAGGTCCCCTCCACCCCACTTTGGGCTTGATTAACTTGATAGAGCAGCTCATAGATCGCAGGAAATCACTTACTCACTCGGTTACCAGTTTATTACAAAGGATATTAAAGCATACAAACCAACAGCCAGATGAATAGATAGATAGGTCCAGGTCGTGGCATGTGGAAGGCATTTTGGTTCATCATCCTAGACTCCTGAAGTCCCTCTTTTTGGGTTTTTATGGAGATGTCACTAGACAGGCTTGATTGATTAAATCATTAGCTGTTGGTGATTTATTCACCCACTAGCCCTCTTTCCCTAACCCAGAGGGTGTCTCTGAAAGCCCCAACACACTAGACAAGGTTGATTATCCCTCGTAACCAGCTCCCATCTTTCGATGTTTTCCAAAACACCATAACATAAACTCAGTTATTGAAAGGGTCTGGTTAAAACAAGGTAATAACAAGACATTCATTTCACCTTTAAGACTCGCTGAAGCATTTTTAGGAACTGAGGACAAGAGAATGAATATTATAATAAAAGATGTTCCTATTGCTCTTATCACTCAGGAAATTGCAGGGGTTTTGGTGGTTGAGAGTCAATAACTGTGGATGAAATCACAAACAAATCTGTTTGGTCCTGAAAGAACCAGCTATTAATATATTTTGAGCATATCCATTGCCCTAGAGAACCAGGTATCTTAGCAAGTATGCCAGAAATAAGTCTGTGGTTGAATTGCATAAATGTTGATCTTTAGATTTAGACAAATTTTGACTATTACTGATAAATGTAAGTTTCACAGTTCATAAACCTAAGATTCTCATTTCTGGTCTCAGATTTTAGTTTGGGAACTCTGTGTGTAGGGGTGTGTGTGTGTGTGTGTGTGTGTGTGTTTTGCTATCTTTAGAACAAAAACTAACAAATAGATGCATAGTCAAACTTTCAAAATGTCCCTGTGTTTACTTGTGTTAAAGCTATAATGAACATTTTCCTTCATACAGGATTCTCTGTCTTTGGGATAATTTACTTGGTATAGATTTCCAAATGTAGTAGTATTATATATACATTATAGTGCTTGTTCTCCAAGGAAATGGAAAAATAGGATGTAGACATAGATATAGAAAAACTATAGATAAAAACACAGAGAGGAGGAGACTTATTATGGGGATTGACTCACATGATCAGGGAGGCTGAGAAGACCCGTGATCTACCATCTGCTAAATAGAGAGTCAGGGAAGCCAGTGGTGTAATTCAGCCTAAGTCCAAAGGCCTGAAAAACAGGGGAGCTGATGGTGTAAGTCTGGGTCCAAAGGCTCAGAAGCCAGGAGTGTCAATGTCTGAGGGCAGCAGCTGCAGTTGTGGTCATCACCTGCTTAAATTCATCATAATCCACGGTTATGCTCCAAAATCCACCTGCATTTTGCACAGGTCAAATAGGAGTGTCGAATAGGGATGTGTGGGCATCACCACCACTGCATCTTTCAGGGGCTTAATGGAGACACTAATCCCTTTAAGTCCTCCAGGCATGTGTTATTTCTTCATTTACCATTTTTCTAGGTAAAGGCTGTTTTTAATAACTTTTCCTTGGCCTTTCTCACCATATTAGCTATCATTCCACAAGTCAGGGAACCAGTGTGGGGGCTTTGCCAGTTGTTAAATATGCCTGTTCCAGTTATGAATTTGGGCACTGGGGAAATAACCATAGGATTGGTTCAGAGACTCACTGGACTCACTGCAAGATGGACCTGGGCTAAAAATCCATTCATGTTCTAACCTCCACAGCCCCTATTCTGATTCAAGAGCCACAGTGGTGTTTCAGGTCTCCTGGAATTAGTGTCAGTTCAGACCCATCGTCCAGTGATCCCTGAAAGATCTGATTATTTCCTTTTCCCCAGTGCATAGTTATCGTTGTAAAAGCTATGTCTTTGAGAAGGCAAAGAGAAAGGTTAACAGTATAATTTTTGGGTAGTGCACAGAAGTCCAGTCTCCCCTTCATTTAAAAAGTTCTGGCCTGTGAATTGGTTCATGTCTGCAAATTGAGGGGCCACGATTCTTGATTTTTATGATTCAAGTTAGATTTTTTTGACTTGACCTAGAGTTTTTCTATTTATATGCATCAAGTGAAAATTTAATAGACTTCCTATTTAATTTCTAGGAATGCCATGATTAACTAGCCAGTGCTGTAGTTCTGCACAAGTCATTACTCCTTTGACTCTACTGTCTATTAAAGTAACCATGCCCACCTTGCCTTTGACATTTGAGTTTCACCTTGGCCCCTGAACACCCCCTTGTAACTACTCCCATTGTGCTTAGGTTTTTCCTATCAGTGGTTCCAACTATGAGATCTGATTTATAGAAAAGAGTGGTGGCAGAGTTCTTCAAGGATGCCAGGGCTCCCTACACAAATTTATTTCTAAGAGTATGGTAAAAGAGGGGCTCTCTGGCAGCGCAAGGGCTTAAGACACAACCTATGAAGCTAGCCACAGCCACTGCAACATGAGTTTGATCCCCAGCCAGGGAGCTACCCACATGGCGCAGCAGACCTCTCTTGTCTCACCCACTGCTCCCCTCAGCAGTGTATTTCAGTCAGTCTGCCTGTTCTGTTCCCCACTGTCTCTGGTCAGTCCTCTCACCAACCCCATCTCTGGCCTGAACTCCAGCTCTTCAATGAATAAATAAATAAATCTTAAAAAAAAAAAAAGAGTATGGTAAAAGATATGTCACCCGTACCCTCCCAGTGTGGATGAGAAGGTCTTGAATGACACATGCACTCTAACATTCCATTCTTCTTAAGCCTCTTAATCTGTTCCTCTACATTAAAGGAAGTTGAGCATTCCCAGCTCACTTAATGGTGACCATCTTTTGGCTTATGTTTCAGCCAACCATTCAAATTAGTAGAGCCTTTTCTAGCTATCTGAATTGCAACGTTAAATGAAGACCCTCTGCTTGGCGAGTCTATAATCAATAAATTTGGCCTAATCCAACTTTATCCTTACACTATTATTTCTTCTCTCCAGTCCCACACATATACCCAGATTTCTTGTATAAATTAGAAAACTCAAGTAGTTCTTTTGGAGTATAGAGCACCTCCTCTTAAGTCACACTTTACCTTTAGTAAGCCTGCTGGGATTTGAGTCTAATGATAACTCTAGAGGCAAAGAGGGATTGCTGTTTGGGTCCTAAGAAGAATCAGCATTGTCTTGCATGGAAAATGCCCAGCAGTGGGGGTATTATTGTTTTCTCCTTCAGAAATGCAATCCCCTCAAATGGAGTTGGGTAAGATGATACCACTGTGGGTGGGAAGGCTACAACTGATGTGGTGGAGATGCTGCTGCCACTGGAATTGTGAAAGGCACACTACTGGAAGTAGACAGACTTATTCTCCTGGCAAGGAAGACTCATCAGAATGTCAAGGTTCAATGTCCCCAGCCCCAGCTTCATCAGTCTTCCCACTTGTCCCTATCCCAGATTAGAGGATCCCTTAACAATAGACACCCTGAGAAGTGTCTGAGACTTCAGACTTGCGTTGTAATTCAGCTAGTTGCAGTAGAAAGGAAGGGCCTGTATTTAATTTTTCAGCAGTTTTATCCCTATGACTATAGGAAATAAGATGTCTCCTTCAGCACATATATAGAAGCATTTATGCGGAGCTTGAGCTGAGAATTTCAATCCCTGAGTTCATCCTTTCTTTCCCTACTAATGCCCAACCATCATCATTATATTACCTAGTTTTCCAAAAATGTTCAAAAGTATATATTGAGTCACTTATCTCCGAGGTTTTTATAAATGGTTGATTATCCAGTGGTTTTATAGGTGGTTGAATATCCAGTGCAGGTATTTTGTGTAACTATATAAATATTCACACTATGGGCTATTAGTGATGACTTTACTACTGAAATAGTGTCATTAGCATCCTGTAGTATATTAGTCAATTCCAGAAACAACAGAAATAATCCAGAAAACCCATCCTTAGAATTCTGTTCCTCTAGAACCACTCATTACCAAAATCTGCATTACTCATAATTCTTCAGAGTAACAGAACCAATTGGATGTTGTTGGGGCACAGGGGAAAATTCTTCCATCCTTCTAGGTTCTTCTCAGGCTGGACAAGCAAACAAATTAACATCAGACATATTAGTAGATGTGGAGAATTAGTACATGTGGAGAATTAGTACATATTAGTACATGTGGAGAATTTACATGGCTGTAAATTCTGAATTAGAGCTAACTGGGGGTTTATATGCTATGCTAAGGAATGGGATAGAGGCCTGGGATAAAAGCACATGATAAGAAAGGAATTCTTATCCATATGTAAAAGGGGAACTGATATGAAGAAACTCAGGCAAAATTCCAGTTCAAACTGGTTTGTGCCCAACCAGCATGAATGAATGAACAAAAGTTAACAACCTGGAGTAAATGTAGACTCATTAATATCCATTAGCACATTAAACATCCCACTCCAGAGGCTGTAACACTACCATTTTCTCATAATATAATGTATGTAGAGGTATAATCCCTTCATGTCTCCTTACTTGAATCAAATGATAAACTCTACCATAGTCAATAATCTTGTCTGATATATTGATGGATTCACACCAAGCAACAAACCCCCTGAGTTTGGTAACAAGATAACAAGATATAATACCTTGCCTCTATATGTTTGCCTCCTTGAAGATAGGTTTATCCATTATTTTTTGGAGATGTCTCTAAATCTAAGTAATCTTCATTCTTTAATGTTATGGCAGTAGTTTCTCCCAAGACCCAGAAGGGCTTGATTGACCTTAGCTCTTCATACCAGTGTGACATGTATTGGAAAAACCCTGTCTAAACTTTTTTGTGAAGACCAATCCTATAATATCTAATAACATAGATAGATAGATAGATAGATGAGGTTTATTATAGAAATTGCCTCACATAACTATGGAAGCTGAAAAGTGGCACAACTTGCCACCTGCAAGTTGGAAAACCAGGAAAGTTAGTGGTGTAAATCCAACCTCAGTCTTCTGAAGGCCTGAGAATTGGGGGTCATGGGCCAGTAGTCTACGTTGTGATCTGAGTCAGAAGGCTGGAGAACCAGGAGTGTCAGTGTCCAAGGGCAGCTGAAGATGGATGTGTTAGCTCAAGCAGACAGAGCAAATCTGCCCTTCTTTCTGCCCTTTTGTTCTTTTCAGGCCCTCATCAAATTGAATGATGCCCACTCACATTGGTGACGACCAATTTCTTTTTCTTTTCTTTTTTTTTTTAATTCGCTAGATCACTGATTTATTGCAAAGGATATAAATCAGCAGCAGTCAGATGGAAAAGATGCATAGGATAAGGTATGGGGAAAGAGTGTGGAGCTTCTATGCCACTTCTACATATGCCATTCTCCCCAAAGCTCCACATATTCACCAACATGAAAACTGGGGCTGGGGGATTTCCTTATTCATTCTACTGCTAGTCTTTCCAGAGACACAACAAAAATAATGTCTTGTGCCTCCCTGGTAGCACGGGGGTTAAAGACAGCGCTATCAAGCTACTGCCAGCCACTACAACATGAGTTTGATCCCCTGCCGGCCAGGGAGTTAACAGACATGGCGCAGTAGACCTCTCCTGTCTCACCCGCTGCTCCCCTCAGCAGTGCATTTTGGTCAATCTGCCTGTTCTGCTCTGTCTCTTGTGAATCCTCTCACCCTCCTGTTACATTTGGGGTATACCCCGGTTCTTGTATGCATGAATAAATGAATCTTTAAAAAAAAAAAAAAGAAAGCATCACATGCCACATAATTTTTATTCCTAAAGGAAATGGGGAACAATTGAAAGAATTTTAATCCAGAAGCGATGTTCACATTTTAAGAGGATCATACAAATAACATACTATGTGCTCACTTTAGGTAGCACAGATTGGAATGATGCAGAGGTTAGCATGTCCCCTGCATAAGGAGAACATGCAAATTCATAAAGCATCCCATCTTTTCTGGATGGAAATGGAGATTATGCTAAGCAAAATAGATCAAAATCAGAAAGACAAATACTGGATGATTTTACTCATGTGGCATATAAAGAAATATAAGCAAAGAACATAAACAAAACAGCCAAAAAAATCCAAAATAAATCCTTGAACCCTGACTGCAGAACTGAGGCTGCCAGAAAGGGAGGGAATGTCAATGGACTATGATAGAGGATTATTGATGCCTTGGTGGTGGGTGTGGTGTGATAATGTGTTGCAGAGGCGTGACCCTGTGCTGTGACACATATAGTATTGTAAACCAATAGTATCTCAACAAACATAATTTTTAAAAAGTAGTATGTTAAATGGAGGATTAGGCATAGTAAGACCTCAGGGCAAATAGCTACTGACATACTGATTGGTAGGTCTGTTTCACTATCTTATGTCACCGTGGTATCACCATGTGACCCATCTGACTTCTCTAAAATTTTCTAAATGCTTTCTAAAATTTTCAAGCACATACAGGTACCTGATGATCCATGTGTTGGAAGGGTGGGTGCATTCATACATGGGAAGCAAAGGCAGTTGGTGTCAAACAATGATTTAATGTTTCATGGGATAGCCATGTTAACAGAACAATCCATTTCTGACTGTCTCCTGCAGGCAGAGAAAGGGCATTCAGATGCCTCCATGCCACAGCTCCCCGCAGGCAGAGCAGGTCCCCTGGAGGTCCCCTCTGCAGTGGGGAGCCAGTCTGTCCATCAGCAGCTGCCAGTCAGTCCATCAGCATCTGCCTCCTCGCGCCATCGGGGACCTGCATGGAAGAGAAAAGCCAATAAAGCCCAAGCACAGAGTTACCTGTTTAGGAAGCTCTTTTGCCAGCAAGATCCCCTGGGGAGTGCTGCACAGACCTGATTTTACAAGGCTCAGAAGGAAACCAGGAGGCCCTAGGAGCCGCCACTAGCTGGCGGGTGAGCGATTCTCCAACTTGGAATTTCAGTTTTAAAAGGTGCCAAATCCAGGGGGACTTGCTACCATGGATGTCAGTCAGTGACAATGCTACTCAGACAGAAGAGCTCCTGCATTCTCTGTGCCATCTGTGTGCCCAGGGGTCAACAGCAGGGCTCTCCCAGCAAGGGGGCGGGGTGGCCCTCCTGTGACAGAGCCTAAGATGGGGAAGTGAGGCCCCGGGTTCCCCACCTCTGGCCCTGGGGCCTCTGGAGGCTCTGCCCAACAGCCCCACACCTCCCCCCTGGGGCCCTGCACCTGCTCAGCTCTCCCCAACCCCTCCACGCTCCCCCTTCACCTGCTCTGCTCCCCTCCAGGTGCTTCACCAGTTCCGTTGCCCCCCTGGCCCTTCACCTGCTCTGCTCCAGGGACATCTGTGCTCCAGGGACATCGGTGCTGCCCAGACTTCTGTGCAGCAGTCCTGTGTGTCTCATGCTGCTCCTGGCCCCTCTGACTGGGCCCAGCCCCTGAGCCCTCTCCAGAGCCTTGCCCTCCCCTGGTGTGCTCCTGTTCACCATGGCCACCGGGTGGCTGCGCTTTGGGGCGGTGGGGAGGAGGGGGATTTTTGCTGCGTGTGGCGCTAGATGTTCTTAGTCTCTCTTGTTCTGGGGTCCTAATGGTGTACAGCAGCAGCAAAATTTCAGGATGATATTTAGGATCCTCCTCGCTCTGGCCCTCCCACCTTGGCTGCCATTTTTTTCCTGGCTGGTTCCTTCTAATGGAGCCACTGCATTGTTATGGCGCTGGAGGCGCCAGCCACATCTTGAGGGAAATCTTAGGGTAGTGCTGGAGGGCTGGGGGCTTGACAGATGATGTTGATCCTGCATTCCTTGTCCCCCTCTGGCTGGGGGCCTGGCACAGTGGTGGTGCTGTTTTCCCAGACATCCTCCAGCTGGGGGTCTGTCACGGAGGTGCTGCTGTCCTCACAGACGTCCTCCAGCTGGGGGCCTGGCATGGAGGTGCTACTGTCCTCGTGGACGTCCTCCAGCTGGGGGACTGGCATGGAGGTGCTGCTGTCCTCCTAGGCGTCCTCCAGAAGTGGGCCTAGCAAGGAGTGTCGGCTGTTCTCCAGGGCATCCTCCAGCTGGGGGCCTGGTTCAGAAGTGCTGCTGTCCTTCCAGGCATCCTCCAGCACGGGGCCTAGTGAGGAGGGTCTGCTGTTCTCCGGGGCATCCTCCAACTGGGGACCTGGCACTGGAGTGCTGCTCTGCTCCTGGGGGTCATCCAGCAGGGGGCCTGGCATGCAGGTGGTGCTGTTTTCTGGGGGAATCCTCCAGCAGGGGGCCTGGCCCGGAGGTGGTGGTGTGCTCCTGGGTGGAACCTGGTGTTGCAGGCCTTTGAGTATTCCTGGAAAGCTCAGGCTGCGGGGCACATTCCTCGGAATCCCAGTCACCAGGGGCCAGGGGCGGGGGGCACAGCGTGAGGGAAGGGCTTGCAGAAGGTGACATGCCTCAGCCGCTCCTCCTCTTCATAGTCCTCCTCCTCCTCCTTCCTGGAGCGTAGGATCAGTTATGTTCCCTGGACGTCATTGTATTTTTTCCTCTTCAATGGCCCTGCGAATTTCATGTCTATGGTATCCAAGGCATTCCATGGTTTTCGTTATGGCCAGGTCTGGTGGCTGAGGGACAGCTCACTGAAGGGCAGGAGTCCCTTACTCATTTCCACCCAGGGGTGCTGCTTGAGGCTCTCTAGGGTGCTGTGTCTCCGGGAGTCCAGTGCCAGCATTTTGTTCAGCAGGTCGTGGCACTGGAACGAAAGGTAGACGGGCAGGTACAGGAACCCGCCCAGGACGTGTTCCCTGATCTCCCCGATGCTGGTCCCCCTGAAGGGCAGTGTCCCGGTGACCATTTGATATAGGATGATGCCCAAGCTCCACACGTCCACCTTGGGGCTGATAAACCGCTGGTAGAGGAAGAGCTCCAGGGCCCTGTACTCTGCGCGGCAGCAGTAAGTGTTCAGCGTGTTGTTGAAGCACCAGACGCTAAACCCGAAGTCCGGTTGGTCCAAGCTGTAATTTGAAGTTTAGAGCCTTTAGCCCTTCTTCCTCCCTACTTCTCCAGGGATAAGAGAGGTAGAATTAATACTTGATCATATGTACATGAAGAAACTTGCATAAAAATCTCAATAGCAAGGGGTTTAGAAAGTTTCCAGATGGGTGAACACATCCAAATATTGGGAGGGTTGGTGTACCCCAATTCCACAGCAGAAGCTCCTCTACTCTGGATGCTCCCAGAACTCCTATGTTATATCCATCTGACTGTTCGTTTGTACACTTTATCATATCCTTTATAACCTGGTAAATGTAATTGTTTCCCTGAGATCAGTGAGCAACTAGCAAATTAATAGAACTTGGCAAGGGGTCTGGAAACCTCCCACTTGTAACTAACAAGTTACAGGTAACTTGGACAGAAGTTACAGGTAACCTTAGGACCTACCACGTGCAATTGACATCTGAAGTGGGACAGGAACACTTACCCTGGGGGATTCGACATTATCTCCAGGTAGATAGTGTCAGAATTGAATTAAATTATAGGATACCCTTCTTGTGTCCCAAAGACATGTTTCGTAGAAGAAACTCCCCACACATTCTGTGTCAAAAATTTGGTAGCTTGGGAGTAGTGGGAGTAGAGGAGGCACACAAGAAAAGAACTGTGTTTTTTTTTCTAATATACTGTCAAATCACTGAGCAGAATTCCCATTTGGGTACTCTGATACATGAATTTGTTAGCTCCCCAAGGAAAAGTACCATAGTTTTCTTTGTTAATATTTTAATATATGACAGACTAGCAACCATTTCATTTTCTTTCAAATTTCTTTCTCAGTAGCCCCTTTGATAAAAGGTTTTTGGCGCTCTCCTTCAAAAACTATAATGTCTGAACAGTTTGGAACACTCCAGTTAATTAGGTATCTTCAAATCCTGCCAAGATTGAGGGAGGGCCAGGCTTGAAAAATATTGTCTTGCTCACATATGGATTGTTTCAAAGCAGTATTTTAACCTAAGCTCTGAAATACAGTTTTTCAGTAACTGTTATCCCTAGAGAAATGAAAACTTTGGAAAAATGCATTTTAGCTGCTAGATATGACTCAACTTCACAACTTCATAATAAACTTCCAGCTACAAATGTAGTGATTGCCTAGAACTTACACATGAATTTAAAATCAAATTTAAATCACTTGTTTTGTCTCTTTAAAATTTTGTATGCATACACGTGTGTGTACGTGTGTGTGTTCTCCAGGGGTATTAAATTTCCAAAGAGAACAAAAATTTGTTTTAAATACATTCAGATCATTTTAGAACATAATATAAAATAGAACCTCTATTTTGTGGCTAAAGTTTGAAAATTGGTCATCACTGCCTAAATGAAAGTTTATGAAAATAGTTAAATACCAAAGTACAAGTAAGATAATTATGGCCATAACACGTTTGCTATTGAAAAAAGCTCTAAAATGTATTGGAAAGCATTTGAAATACCAAGGAATTATTAAACAAAGGGCATGAATAACTATATAACTCATTAGAGAGGAACTACAATGTAGGCTAGGCCACTCTAAAATGTTCGGATAGGCCTCCCCAGGATGTCCAGAATAGTCCTTCAAAAACGTGTCACCTTGACTTGTAGATTATTTTGAGTGAAGGTCAATTGAGGCCTGTGGACTTCAAGAGAAATTGTTTACCATTACCTCTCCACCCTAAGAGAAGGAAGACGAAGGCCATTATCCGTATGTAGGGACAGCTCCAGAAATAGCTTTTGGTGAAAAGCTATTGGTGAAACCTGTCTTCTAGCAGAGCAAACATTTGGTTATAGGCCATCTGGTTTCATCATTTGAGTCACCATCATGTGAGTCCCCCTACTTTCTCCTTGATACCCCCAGCTCTGTGTGATTAATTCAAGGATAAAAAACCTTAATATGTCCTGTTTACTCTAAAATTTGCAGTCATTTTGATTCTCTATACACACGTAACTAATTTTTTTTTTTCATACTAATCTGTCTGATGTTAATTTGATTGTCCCACCAGTCAGAGAAGAACTTCAAAGGAATAGGGAATTTCCTCTATGACCCCACAACAATGATTTGACAATTAAAATCCACTCAGGAACACACACAAGGAGCCAGTAGCAGAGTGCTGGGAGGTGTGGGTTTAGTACTTGCCAACATGAGGGTGTTTCCATACCCCCCTCCATGTTGGTACTTCCAGAGGATAGTTGGTTTTTAATTCTATTATTCAATTAAATATGATTTTATGTTCGAGAGTAGTCCCACTCTCTTACCAGTTGTATTCTCTGGAAGGTGGGTAAGAAATTTATAAAATCTCCAAATCTCCAATAACATTAACTGAAAGAAACTAATGACCAAAAGGCAAAAACCAAACAACCATCAAAACCAGTGAGAAACACAGACCAACTCTAATTACATGCAAATCCAATCAATAAATATACATAGAGCACCCACTCTGTGGCATTTGTAATGCTACGGTCTAGGGATGGAGAAGCTAGCAAGAAAGGCATGGCTTTGCCCTCAGGAAGCTTCAGTTGGGTGTGAAGAGCATTATAGAAAGTGCAGAGAGCAAGAGGGCACAAGGCCAAGGGACTGAGCCCTCCTGGGGCTCAGAAAAGCTTCGAGGACGCAACACTCAGCTGAGGGTTGAAGGAAGAGCGGGAACTAGGGAAGAGAAGAAAGCAGGATGTGGGTGCCAGCTGTGCTACATCTTTTGATCAATTTAAATCTCCCAATGCTCATTTCTCATCCCAGTTTTGTGGTTTCTCCATTAATCCCTTTACTCCCAATCTTGCACCTGAATAGGATCCTACACCCTGACTACCCTCAATATCCCTGCATCCATTCCTTCAGTCGCTCAACATTTAAGGAAAAGCGTTCTGGTGGAGAGTGGCTGTGGGGGGCCAGCATGTGGAAGAGGGCATGGTGTGAGCTCAAGGCACAAAAAGGTGGATCACACCTGCAGATAAAGAGCAGGAGTGGTGAGAATTGAGACTGGGGATTTGGGAATGCAGGTCCCGCAGCTCCTCAAAGTCAGTCGAGGGTGTAGGACATTATTGCAAGGCCATTGGAGAGTCGTGGAAGATTGTCAGGCCAGTGACATTTGACCGGGTTGCCTGCCTGCTCTGAGGAGGGTGGGTGTGAAGAGTGTGTGGCATCACTCTCCAGAAGACTTAGTAAGGCCTAGTGTTGTCCCTGGATTGGGGTGAGGACTACATAAGGGCAGTCACACAGAACCTGGAATGATGTTTGGTGCACACTGGGCATCAGAAGATGCCAGCACCTTCTCCGGCCCAACAACTCAGATTTGTTTCCCTTAAGTTCATTTGTGTCTTTATTCTCCTGCCTGTATTTTGGGCTCAAAGTGATCTTTAAGAAGTTTTTGCTGCAACTCAAACTGATTACTGTGCTAAACACAGTGAACACACATGAGTAAGACCTGGCTCTTCCCTTAAGACATAGGGACAACGAGCCATAACATGGTGTCACGTGAACTACACAGGTGACAGAGCCAAAGCTTGCACAGGTTGGGGTGCTCCTCTGTCCTGACCTCAGGTGGATATTTTTTTTTAAGATTTTTAAATTTTTATTTATTTACACAAGTACTGGGTACAGTCAGAAGCGCGGGAGGGTGAGAGAATTCACCAGAGCCAGAGAGGGGAGCAGAGCAGGCAGAAGGACCGAAGTACACTGCTGAGGGGAGCAGCGGGCGGCAGGAGAGGTCTGCGCGCCATGTGGGACCCTTGCCCAGCGGCCGGGGATCGAACTGGCGCTGCAGAGGCTGCGGGCAGCTTCGCAACTCAGCGCTCAACCACTGCGCAACTGGGGAGGCCCTCAGGTGGATATTGATTGGCACAGAGGACTTCACACAGACTTCTTGACCAAATGATGGATGCCCCAGGAGCTAAAGAAAGCCTCAGAGCAGGAGGCTTGCACACAATGAATTTTAACCTCTTAGGATTTCAGTCAGGCTTGTTGAGAACTGTGGATATCTTTTGTTGAGATTGTTATTATGCTTTTTATTTTAATTTTTAACTTACTCAAAAGTCTCTTCAGTGATTTCTTACATTTTCACATTTTCAAAGTAAAACCTCCTGTCATAAAGCACACTAAAATAATATGAAAACATCAAATTCATTCTAAATGTGTGGTTTCATGATATTAAATCCTAGTTATCTAGGGTGTTGCCCTATGAGTCATAGATCACATAAGGCACTATTACTGACTTATTCTCCCACCTACCTACATCCTACTCACCTAATCTAACCCCTAGTTGATATGTGTTTAGAAAATCATTGTAATTTTAGCTTTTACTTGAGAGCAATTTACCAGAATTCTGTCAGGTAAAGTAAATGATGGCACGTCATAACGAACACTGCTCTCTCTATTAACAGACGTAGTTCTTTTCGTGTCTGTGCTAATGTATTTTATTTTTGCGGCAAGTTGAGAAATGAGGTAAGTTATCATGTCGGTTGAGGGAACACTTAGCATTATTATAGGAAATTTAAAGGTAAAACTTTTATTCCCCTTGTTTATGTTGTTCATATTTTTATGGTGGAATTGAACTTGGTCAAACTGATTACTTTTTCTTTAGAGTTTCACTGTTCCAGATGAAAGCCAAGGCCGCTGTCCTTAAACACTCTGGAGCTGGAGGCTGTGTGTGTGAGCTCTGTGCACCAATGTGACCACCAGGGAGGACAAACGCAGTTCTAATAGTGCAGATCTCCTTTAGGTATGCTTTTAAAAGAAAACTGGAAAAGTAATCCTAATACTTTGTAGCTAATCTGTGCGCTTTAGATGCATTTAATGTATTTTTTGTTATAAAACCCAAAGTCAAAGGAAGAAATTTAAAAGTACAAGTATAGAAGAATGTAGAGAAGAAAATTTAAGTTCTCATTTCCCAAATCACTTCCACAATCTTATATCGAAGAGGTATGCTTCTTAACGATGATATCGGTCTCTTTTTAGAAATCTTTTTCTTTATACATTAGATAAATGAAGTGTCCATGATACATTTTATGATAAACGGAATCACCCAATATACAACTTTGAATTTTTTAATTTATGATTAGTTAGGTTCTTTTAGATCTTTGTCTTCTTTTTACTGTCTGTAATATGTATTACTATATATAATACATATAAACTATATATTAACTCTTCATATATAGATCTGCCATAATGTATTTTACTTATTAATGATCATTTACTTTCTTTGCTTTTTTTGCATTCTTTTACATACATTTTTTGGGTCAAACTTAAGCAAATATACCTGTTATATAAATTCCAAGTAGGAATCCTGGCACCACTTTGAATAACATTCTTCGGTTGAATTGGATACTCAGTTACGTCATCCTATTAATTCACAGGGTAATTAAAGAAATGTTGATATCTAGTGCTTATGTACCTTGTCTAAGAAAATAGGTATTGTTCTATTCTGGTAATCAATTGTTATATATCTGTCCACTTCAAAACTTAGTGACATAGGGCCTCCCCGGTGGCGCAGCGGTTGAGCGCTGGGTTGCGAAGCTGCCCGCAGCCTCTGCAGCACCGGTTCGATCCCCGGCAGTTCCCCGGCCACCGGAGGAGGGTCCCACATGGCGCGCAGACCTCTCCTGCTGCCCGCTGCTCCCCTCAGCAGTGTACTTCGGTCCTTCTGCCTGCTCTGCTCCCGCTCTGGCTCTGGTGAGTCCTCTCACCCTCCCGCGCTTCTGACTGTACCCAGTGCATGTATAAACAAACAAACAAACAAACAAACAAGTAAATAAATAAATAAAACATGCCTCTATTAAAAAAAAAACAAAAAACCTTAGTGACATAAAACAAAAAACAATCCATTTAGCTCAGAAATCTGGCATTAGAGTAGGGCTGAGAAGGAAAGCTTGTGTCTGGTATGAACAGCATCAGCAGGGGTAGCTTGACTGAGGGCTAGAAGGGCCATTTCTAAGATGGATCACTCAACTGGTTGGTAGTAGTTGCTGATTGGTAGCTCAGCTGGGACTGAAAGTTGAGAAGCCTGGGTTTTTCCCCCATGTGAACTGGGCTTCTTCATGGCTTGATGCCAGGGTATCAAGAGCAGGAATCTTGAAGGACAGAGCTGTGCAGAAGCTGTACTGCCTACAGGACTAAGCCTGAGTAGTCTCCTAGTGTCCTCTCTGCTGTACTATATTCGTAGTGCTAATTACAAAGCTCCTTCCAGATTTAAGAGGAAGGGACACAAACTCCTCTCTCTATAGGAATATGACAAAATTTAAAAAACCTATGCGATGAAAATACTGTAGTTATCACTTCGAAAATACATTCTGCTACATCAAACTATATCTTCTTCAACTCCAGATGGATAGTTCATAATATAATGGCATGGTTGGTCTTTTAATCAAGTCTATCCAATTTTTTTTTCTTTGATTTAAATCTAAACATTTTTTTATTTTTTTTACTAGAACCATCACAGTGGTGGTTTATTACTCATGGTAGTCCCTGTTTTGACTAAAAGCTGCCACCAATATTCCTTTCATGGATAAGAAACTATTTTGCTTTCCCTTTCACCTTCCATTTAGCACTCCATTCAGTTGTTTTTAGCTATTTTTCTTCTTATTCTATATGAGATATTGTATTTTTTCACTCTACTTTTGAGAGAAGCTAGATGTGGAAAGGTAAAGCAACCTTTGTAAAGTCACATTTATGTTGTAGCTGGAATTTGATCCTAGATCTAGGTTCTTACTGTTACAGTCTGCCTAAAGAATTACATGTCAGGAAGAAAATACTTATTCTTGGCTCAATCTCACTGAGCTGTGATACCCTGACAGAAAACTCTATCTCTAGATCTTACATGCCAGGTTGTAGGTTACATACAGATTTGCATTGAATATAACTGTGACTGTGGTTCTAAGAGAATACTAGAGCTACTATAACAGAGCAGGAACGAAAGATCCAGTATGGTGAGAACTAAAATATTGTGTGTCTTCTCCATTCTTCTGTTCTTCAACCAACTCAATTTCATGGTTCTGTAAAATAACATACTCTGATTAAATGAGTTAATAGATCAAAGGAAACACAGAAATTTTGCTAGGAGGTAAGAGAAGTCACGAGAAAGCCTCTTGCAGGAAACTAACCTTGATAAAGGGAAAGAAAGATTTGTTGTCAAGACCCTGACAGTTTAGAGTTACTTCCCCAAACTGGCTGTACATCAAAATCACCTGGGGAGTGTAGTAACTATTCAGTGCTCAGACTTGACCCCTGGAGATTCAGATTAATTTAGCAGAGTGGGACCTGGGATTACATGTCTTTATCAATACCTAGATGTGCTGATGTAATAAACCTTCAGAAGTTATTTTGAAAAAATAGGTTTAGGGCATAGTTTAAAAAGTATATATTGTTAAAACTTCAATCTCCAGGTCTTTTAAAAGTTTTGATGTCATTCTCTCATGTCATCAGATTGTTTTTCTGACTTTCTTTTTTTGAAACACCCACAAGGTAATGTCTTTTCTATAATAGAAAGCAAGGTTCTGACTCATTCTTTTGCTATTATATTAGATTACTGTAATATCTCTTGTGTTGAATCAGATGGAACTCTGTTTTCTTGTACCACTGGAACAAAAATGGAATATAACTTCTAAGTATTTGATTATGGGCTATTAGATATTAATATTTACAGTTCCTTTAAATATTCAAGTTGATTGCCACTAAATTACACTAGTAGCCTTTGGTTGAAACTTCCTTTTTAGTACAGAAATGACTGCCTTCTAGAATCAGATTTTGTTTTTTTAATCCAATAATATTTGAATTTAGTTATACATATATAAAGAACCAGTGTTCTTTCTTTCAGTGTTTGCTACAACCATGAAAAGTAGATAAATACTCCAGTGACTTAACAAAAGAATGATTTCTCCAAGGAGTCTACTGTTATTATTTGGCATTCATCAGAACTTCCTGAAAGCCTCTGGAAATCTTTCTACTCCTTCCTTCTCCAATCCTATAATGTACTAAGGAAATATCCCTACAATTCTATTATTGAGGATTTTTATATTGGGCCTCTTATATTCTTCATTCTCAGTAGCAAATTCATTTGCTCATTCAGTAGTTTTTTTGAGCATATACTATAATCTAGAAATTAAGTGGTGAACAAGATAGGCACCACTCCTGTTATAGTGGTATTTACAGTGTGATGTGAAAGAAAATAGATGATAATAATATAATTTGATATTGTAATTGTATCAGGGAGTGTTCCACCAGTGAACTAGAAGAAGTACCAGTTGAAGATTTATATATACTTATACATGTCTGTCTCGGTGTGTATATATCTACCATTATAATCATCTATCATCTATCTAGATATTAATTGCAAAAAAAGTAGCTTATGCAACTAGGGACTGGCCAGTCAACTCCAAAGTTCCTTGGGCAGGTATTCAGGAAAGGAAGCTTGAAAATTCTCAGGGACAAACTGACATTAGTTCACAGGGGATTTTCTTATTGTTCAGGTAAATTTCCATTCTGTTTTTTTTTTTTTTAAGATTTATTTATTTATACAAGCACTGGGTACAGTCAGAGGCATGGGAGGGTGAGAGAATTCACCAGAGCCAGACCAGGGAACAGAACAGGCAGAGTGATGAAATACACTGCTGAGGGGAGCAGAGGGCGGCAGGAGAGGTCTGCGCGCCATGTGGGACCCTTTCCAGGGTGGGGATCGAACCGGCTCTGCAGAGGCTGTGGGCAGCTTGCAACCCAGTGCTCAACTGCTGCGCCACTGGGGAGGCCCATCCATTCTGCTTTTAAAGCCTTTCAGCTACTTGAAGTAGGTTCACCATGATTATGGAGAATAATCTCCTTTACATAGTTAACTGACTATAGATGCTGACTGCCCCTAAAAACTTCTTCCACAGCAACATCTTGTTTAGGGTTTGATAAAGTGAGTCAGTATGATAGCTTAGCTGATGTCATACATAAAACTGACCCTAACAGAAATGTTTGGAAAATGGTACAGAAAGTGCAATATGCCAAGGACATGGCAGCATCTATCATATTCTGTCATCTTCTAAGAAGAATAAGATGTTTTTCTGAAAAAGGTAACAATTAAGGGAAGCCCTGAGAGAAGATCAGGTATTAGACAGATAAAGAGGTAGATAGAGAATATTCTGGATGTGGAAATAGTGTCAGTAAATGTCCAGAAACTATAGAGAGAGCACTAGAGATATTATTCTCTCTTACTTAAAAAAAAAAAAAAAACTCATTGAAGTAACACTGCATTATAACATTAGATAAGTTTCAGTTGTGCATTATTATGTATCAGCATCCATATATACATCTTTAAGCTCATCACTAAAAGTCCATTTCTATCCTTCACTATACAATTGACCCACTTTTTGTGATTTACCCACCTCTTTTTTTCCATTTCCCTTCTGATAACCACTAACTTGGCATTATGGTCTAAAGGTTTATTTTTTATTTATTTATTCATTGTCTTTTTATCATGTTGAGTAAAATCACAGTGTCTTTTCCCACCTAACTTCTTTCACTAAGCATAATACTCTCTAGGCTTAGTCACGTAGTTACAAATGTCAAGATTTAATCTTTTTTCCCCCCACATAGCTGAGTAGTGTTCTGCTGTGCACATATCCTCATCTTCTTTATCCAATAATCTGTCCATGGACACTTGGGTTGTTTCCAACTCTTGCCTATTGTGAATATGCTACAGTAAACATGGGGGTATATGTATCTCTACAAATTAGTGTTTTTTATATTCTTCAAGTAAATGTCCAGAAATGAGTAATTCCCTCTTCTTAGTGATTTTTCTGGCTTCCTTTATTCTGACTACATATGGGGTGAAGGTTATTCTAATAGAGACTATGATTTAATTCTCTTTGTTGGTAATTATTTTATTAGGTTGTTGTAATGTCTTTAGCGCTGACTCAGATAAAACTCTATTTCATGTTTTAATTTTCATTTCCAATAACCATTGAGATGAAGCAAGTTTTCATGTTTATTTGACATTCAGATTTCCTCCTCTGCAGATTGATTGCCTGTTTGTAACCTCTGCACATTATTCTCTTGGGTAGTTTTCTTCTCATTGTGGGTTATATATGACTTGGATATTGCTAGAAATAATTTTTATTTATATGCATTGCAGATATATACCCCAGAGAACATAAGTCCAAATTGGGAGTAACTTTGTACACTACATTTTTACGTGAAAGCAAGGGACCCCACTAAGAGAGTTCTGGGATGCTAGAGAGTCTGGGGCTATCTCAATTCAGAATTCTAGCCTCCTTCTAGAACAGAAACCCCATATTAAGTAAGAATAACGGGCAAAGGAAGAAAAAGAGGAAAAGAGCACGACTCACTAAGCACAGAATTTTTCACACTTCAAAGAAATGACAGAAGAGGGAGCTCTAGAGCCATGAAGCCAGAGTAAAGGTAGGCGGACTGCCTTCCTGCTAGTGCAGGCTCACATCCTGCTGAAATAAAATCAATAGAAAAGAAAAATAGTTAAACCTATTCAAAATGATTATCTGAAAATAAAAAAGGAAAATTATTTGCAGAATAACATTCTTTAATACAACAAAACAACCTAGAAAGACATGCTGCCACATAAAGGAAAACTATATTCTATTATTTTGAACAAGCTAAGAGAATTAAGAAAATTAGAGAAATTACTAAAGAACAACTTAAATTAGAATTAAAATAACTCAGTAATAATATTATTGAAGAGCAGAAAGCAGGGATATTTGAAAGCAGAGCTTACAAAAACAAGGAGAGTAACAGAAATAAAAGAATGTTTTAGAAATCAAGACTGAACTAGAAGCAACACATTGGTTAATAAATACTATGGATTAGACATAAAGAAAAACAGGAAGTGGAAAGAAGGAAAGTTTTAAATTAAAATTATAAAATAAATAAAAATGGATTTCAGAGAAAGTGATACAAAACATCAGCAAAATGTGTGTTTGTGTATAGATGGTGTGTTTATGTAAATTCCTGAAGAAGAAAACCAAAGCAACTGAATATTACAGAATACAAAAAAAACAGTCATTGAAGAAAACTATTCTGATATAAAAGGCAATTTGATATATAAAAAAATACACTGTGTATCCTGGAAAATCAACCCAGAATGACTGACACCAACGCATATTCTAGTAAAATAACTAGAACTTAATGTAAAATAAAATAAATAAAAAAAGATATTTCATAACAAAAATTTAAAGAAGCTTCAGCTACAAATTTTAAAAAATCATGCTCCAGCACTCATTCTGATTAAAAGCTTCAGCTGAGAGTGTCTTGTGGGCTCCTGGAAATTTTTGCATGGCTGTGGCCCTGGTCTGAGCCCTGGATACTTACCCAGGACAAAGCGATGTGCTCTCTAAGGACAGAATAATGTGACCAGTACAAATTTGTCCCCGTCGTACATTCTATTCTGTGCACTCATGAATCTGTCTCATCAGAAGAGAGGGAAGTGGGGGCCTGAGATGGGACAATCTAATTCATAATCTCAGTGATAAAATTATACAAGAGAATATATTGCATCCCACGGCAGGAAGAAATGGAAGATTGTGTCAGAGTTTTGCCTAATCATAATCACAAGGCATCAGTAGACCAAAGGGAAGATCTGAAGTGTCCTCTCATCACTAAAAAATAGAATAGTGTCTCTCAATGATGGATGAAGTTCTATTGTTAGACATTCATGCCTTTGGCTTAAATCTTATCTGGACCCACTGGAAATATTCAAAACACTTGACTATTCTGGTAGAAATGGTTTTTGCACCCTCAGAATCCTTTTAACCCTCTTAGCTGAAAAATTAAAGCATAACTCTTCCCATATTTGCTTAAAGCTACGTGACTAGTTGATGTCTTAATATGAGAATTGCAAGGCAAAGTGAGACAATTCTATCTTCATGATCTTCTGTTTTCTCTGGGAGAACAGTCAAGAAACTAAGGGTTCTACAGATGCCTTCTAGGGCCCAGCATTTGGTGGGCTTTAGAAAGTAATTGTGTCAAACCTCCCTGGTGGCACAAGGGGTTAAGTCTCAGCACTATAAAGCTATCAGCAGGCTGGCTAGGGAGTTGACCCACATGGCACAGCAGACCTCTGTCTCTCCTGCTGCTCCCCTCAGCAGTGTGTTTCAGTAGATCTTCCTGTTCTGCTCCCCACTCTGTCTCTGGTGAATCCTGCCACCCCTTCTCCCTCCCTCATCTCTGGCCTGCACCCCAGCTCTTGTATACATAAACACATAAAATAAATCTTAAAAAAAAAAAAAGTAGTTGTGTTAACACCAGGGGAAGTTTTCTGACCCCTGGATCACAGCCTCCCTGGGATTTTCTTGGTGCCCACAGTTCTGTGTGGTCGCCTCAGCTCCACCTTTGTGATTATGGTAAATGTAACATCTCTTAGAATGACACACAGTTTTTTAATATCTAAATCCCCATATAAAAAATTCAGTTCTGCTTTTAAAAAATCTAGAGTGGTATCTATTTCTGAAAGTGAACAGGATTGTCATAGATGTGAGTAAGCATGCTACCTAGGGAGAATGGATGAAGCAATATCGTGGAATAAAATTCCTTATGAGGGCATGGGCTCTAAAAAAATGGAGAGAAAACAAAGTTCTCGAGAAAACCAGTTCCATTTCATATTTGACTGAAAGATAACTTTCTTGAAGTCTGCTTCTTCCAGAAGAGTTTACCAGCAACTCAGTCTGGTCTTCTTCACAAAAATACAATAATCATCATCAGTGTCTCCTAGGAAACTTCCAAGTAAATCTCATTGCCATAATACAATGTCCTTTTTATGTCTATTTTGTCTTCTTCCTTGTTATGTCTATTGTGTCTTCTTCTACATCCACTTTTTTCATTCACCTCCCTATTTTAATAAAATAAAAGTATAAGATTGGAACAAAATTGCTGGTTGCAATAAACAGTTCTACAATAAACAAAAATCATGTAAAGGGGGTAATTATCACCTTAAGCACATTATAGAAATATCTCAAATAACAGACTAACGTTGTAACAACTTAAGAAACTAGAAAAAGAAGAATAAATAAACTCAACTCTATCCAAGAGATATCCAAAAGTTAGGCAGGGCTGAATGATAATGTTCACCTCTGATTTGAGGCACTCCTTCAAAACTGGGAGAGGTGATTATTTCATCTAATGCCTAGAAACCAATGCAGAGAGTGAAGTAATTTGAATAGAGGAAATGTGTTCCCAACAAAAGAACAAAATAGTCACAGAGGAAAAACTTTAATGGAGAGAAGTCACTTAACTGATAGAGAGCTTAAAGCAATTATCATTGTGACCCACTAAAGTTGTGAGAAGAAATCAACAGTGAGAACTTCAACAAAAAGATAGAAAATAGGGCCTCCCTGGTAGCAAAGGGGTTAAAGTCTCAGCTCTGTCAAGCTATCCCCAGCCACCACAGCATGAGTTCCTTTGATCACCCACAGCAGACCTCTCCTGTCTCACCCGCAGCTCCCCTCAGCAGTGTACTTCAGTAGTAGATCTGCCTGTTCTGCTCCCCACTCTCTCTCTCTCTGGTGAATCCTCTCACCCCCCTGCACCTCTGGCCTAGATGCCAATTCTTGTATGCATAAAAAAAAAATAGAAAATAAAAGTACCAAATAAAACTCATAGAGCTGAAGACTATAATTAGTGACCTAAAAAATGTACTAAGGGGGTTCAACAGCAGCCTACATTAAGCACAAGAAAGGATCAATGAATTCAAAGAGAGGGCAGTGGAATGCACCCAATCAGAAGTGCAAAAAGAAAAAAAGTAAAGATAAGGGATTTGGGGGCAACATCAAGTGACTGTCATTCACATTATAGGAGTCCCATAAGGACACTAGAGAGAAAAAGGGGTAGAAAATTTATTTGAGGAAATGACTGAAAACTTTCCTAATCTGGAGAAGGACACCAAAATCCAGATCAAGAAGTTCTAAAAATTTCTAATAGGTATGTTCTTTTTTTTTTTTTAATAGAGGCATGTTTTATTTATTTATTTATTTATATGTTTGTTTGTTTGTTTTGTTTATACATGCACTGGGTACAGTCAGAAGTGCAGGAGGGTGAGAGAATTCACCAGAGCCAGAGCGGGGAGCAGAGCAGGCAGAGGGACCGAAGTACACTGCTGAGGGGAGCAGCCGGGGATCGAACTGGCGCTGCAGAGGCTGCGGGCAGCTTCACAACCCAGCGCTCAACCGCTGCGCCACCGGGGAGGCCCCCAATAGGTATGTTCTAAAAAGAAATAAAAAGAGAAATTGAAAAATACCTTGAGACAAATGAAAATGGAAATATAATATGCTAAAATTTATGGGATGTAGCAAAAGCTGTTGTAGAGGAACATTCATAGTGACAAATGCATGCATTAAAAAATAAGAAAACGCAAACAACATAACATAATAACTCAAGGGAATAAAAAAAGGAAAAATGAGTTAAAGAAGGAAATAACAAAAATCAGAACAGAAATAAAATAGAGGCTTTAGAAAAGATGATTGGAACTAAGAATTTATTCTTTGGAAAGACAGGAAAATTTGCAATCTTTATCTAGACTCACCATGAACAAAAGTGAAAGGACTCAAAATAAGAAATGAATGAGGAGATATTACAACTGATACCACAGAAATATAAAGGATCATAAGATACTACTGTGAACAATTATACACAGACAGATATGACAACCTGGAAAAAATAGATAAGTTCCTAGAAATATACAATCTACCAAGACTGAATCATGAAGAAATAGAAAGTTTGAACAAATTGATTACTAGTAAGGAGATTGACTTATAATCAAAAACTTCTAATAGAAAAAAAGGCCAGAACCAGATGATTTCACAGGTGAATTCTACTAAACATTCTAAGAAGAGTTAAAGTTAATTTTAATTTGCAAACTCTTCCAAAATAATTGGAGTGGAGGAAGCACTTCCAAACTCCTTTACAAGGCCAAAAACTAGACTAGTACCAAAAGTAGACTAGGATGCCACAAGAAAATTACAGGCCTATATCCCTGATGAACGCTGATGTAAAAATCCTCAATAAAGATATTAGCAAACTGAATTATATGAAACATTAAAAGGATCATACAGTATCATCAAGTGGGATTTATTCTAAGGATGCAAGGACAGTTCAACATCACAAATTGATCAATGTCATAAACTACAGTAACAAAATGAACGGTAAAAGTTATATGACCATTTTGCCAGTTGCAGAAGACATTTTACTAAATTCAGCATCCATTTCCGATAAAAACTCTCAACAAAGTGGGGAGAGTTGGAAAGTTCCTCAACATAATAAAGACCATATATATCAAAACCCACGGCCAACATCATTTCACTCAATGGTGAAAAGTTGAAAGTTATTCCTCTAAGATCAAGAACAAAACAAGGATGCTGATCTCACTGCTTTTATTCAACGTATCGGAAGCCCTAACCAGAGCATTTAGTCAAGAAAGAGAAATAAGAGGCACCCGCATTAGAAAGGATGTAGTAAAATTGTCACTATCAGAAGATGACATGATATTATAAAATAGAAAACCATGAAGACACCACTAACACACTGTTGGAATAAACATATTCAATAAAGTTGCTGACTACAAAGGCAATATACAAAAATCTGTTATACTTTTATGCATCTTATAATGAAGTATCAGAAAGAGAAAATAAGAAAACTATCCCATTTACATCAAAGAATAAAATACCTAGGAATAAATTTATCCAGTGAAGTGAAAGAACAGTATACTAAAATCTATAAGACACTGATGAAATAAATTGAAGGTACAAATGAATGGAAAGATATTCTAAGCTCAATGATTAGAAGAATAAATGTTGTTAAAGGCCTGTACTTTCAAAATAATCTACAGATTCAGCGCAATCCCTATCAAAATTACAATGACTTTTTTTTATTTTCTTTTTTTATAGAGGCATGTTTTATTTATTTATTTGTTTGTTTGTTTTGTTTATACAAGCACTGGGTACAGTCAGAAGTGCGGGAGGGTGAGAGAATTCACCGGAGCAGGGGGGGGAGGGGGGCGGGAAGCAGGCAGAAGGACCGAAGTACACTGCTGAGGGGAGCAGCGGGCGGCAGGAGAGGTCTGCGCGCCATGTGGGACCCTCCTCTGGTGGCCGGGGAGCAGCCGGGGATCGAACCGGCGCTGCAGAGGCTGCGGGCAGCTTCGCAACCCAGCGCTCAACCGCTGCGCCACCGGGGAGGCCCTACAATGACTTTTTTTTTTTACAGAAACAGAAAAGTAACCCTAAAATTTTTTTTTACTCTCAACCAATTTTTAATTGCATAGCAGTGCAGTATTGTTAACTAGAGATTCTGTGTTGCATAGTACATTTCTGAAAATAATTCATCTTGCACAATCGAAACTTCTACCCATTTAACAGCTTTCCATTTTTTTTCCTCCCTTCTCCCAGCCACTGGCAACCACAGATTACTCTCTGCTTCTAAATTTGATTATTTTAGAAATTTTGTGTAAGTGGAGTAATACAGTGTTTGCCCTTTTGTGACTGACTTACTTCACTTAACAATTATGTCATCCAGGTTCACACATGTAGCTGCAAGTGGCTAAAATTCTTTTTTTTTTTGAGGCTGAGGCTGAATAATATTGCATTATGTGATTATACCACATATTCTGTATGCAGTCATTTGTCAATGGCATTTAGGGCAACCCTAAAATTTTTATGGAAAATGAAAGACATGGAGTAACCTAAGTGATTTTACAAAGAAAGAACAAAGCTAGAAGCATCACACTCCTGCATTTTCACCAGAGTAAGGTGCTTTCATTGATGAGTTATCACCAGAAACCAAAAAACTGTATTTTGGTCACTCTCCCATCTCCAGGATCTCACATCCTCCATCTGGGGAGATAATTGAAAATGCTTCTTGGTTTTCCAAAACCTGAGTCTTTCCCTTCCTTTTGTAGAATAACATAGATATTCTAACACATTTTAGCAATGCCTGTTACTGTTACTTAGTAACAGTTAAGGGTGAAGGGGTGTTGAAGGTAGCAGTTAGATGAGTAAGAAGATTGATGCACAGGGAAATAAGATCCATAATTTATCAAAAGTCTCTCTGTTCTTCCTCAGTGAGTTGATCTTTCACTCGTTACTTTTTTTTATACTGTATCATTGAATTCTGAATCAGATTAGAGATTTCAACTGCCAGCCATGGACCAGCCCCAGAGTCTTGAGATGAGCTACTTCCTGACCCAAAAAATCTTTAAGTGATTAGTCAGATATGTTTTGCTACCTTTGAACATGTTTTGCTACCTTTGCTGTTTTTCCATCCAGGTCAGAGACTGCAATTTCTGGAGCAGTAGTTGAATATATAATAAGAACGTCAAACTCATTTTTAAGGAGATCATGGACATACCAACATTTTCCAAACCACCAAATCCCTTCCTTGATGGACTCTACTCAGAACAAATCATTGTCTATATTCTTATTGTCTACCACTTACCAGATGACAGAATACTCTTCCTTGAGTTGCTGCACTCTTAACTTTCAATTACAACATCTGGCATTAGTCTTCAGCAGTGGAATCTCAGATCCTACACACTTAAGTGTCCTGTCTATCAACTAAAGTAATCAAAACAGGGCCTCCCCGGTGGCGCAGCGGTTGAGTGCTGGGTTGCGAAGCTGCCCGCGGCCTCTGCAGCGCCGGTTCGATCCCCGGCTGCTCCCCGGCCACCAGAGGAGGGTCCCACATGGCGCGCAGACCTCTCCTGCCGCCCGCTGCTCCCCTCAGCAGTGTACTTCGGTCCTTCTGCCTGCTCTGCTCCCCGCTCTGGCTCTGGTGAATTCTCTCACCCTCCCGCGCTTCTGACTGTACCCAGTGCATGTACAAACAAAACAAACAAATAAATAAATAAAGCATGCCTCTATAAAAAAAAAAAATTTATAAAAATAAAGTAATCAAAACAGTGTGCTACTGGCATATGGACAGATAGATCATGGTGTAGAATAGAGCCCAGAAATATTCCCGTGTATGTGTTGAGTTTTAGAGGCTCTCTATATATTCTGGATGTTTTGTTTTTGTTTTTTTTTTGACAAGGATGCAAAGACCAGGTCTCTGACAAGGATGCAAAGACCTTACAACTGGGAAAGAATAGTCTTTTCAACAAAAGGTACTGGAAAAACTGGATATTCACATGCAAAAATATGAAGGTGGGCCTCTGCCTAACAAAGTTAACTAAAAATGGATCAAAGACATAAATGTAAAACCCACAGCAATATCACTCTTAGAAGAAAAACCAAAGACAAAAACTTTACAATTTTGGATTTAGTAAATATTTCTCAGATACTACACAAAAGGCACAGGTAATAGAGAAAAAAATGGACAAATTTTACTTAGTGAACATTTTTTAAAAAAAGTACATCCATAGAAACTATCAACAGAGTAAAAAGGCAATCTTTAGAGAAACTATTTATAAATCAGCTTGATATGACAAAAAATATCCAGAATACATAGAGAGCATCTAAATCTCAACAAGAAGAACAAATATTCTGATTCGGCGTCCAGTCCTCTGACCGAAGGACTTGAATAGACATTCTCCAGAGGAGATTTAAAATGGCTAATAAGAACACGAAAGATGCCCAAACTCTTGAATCATTAGAGAAATGCATAGCTAACATACAAAGAGATACCAACTTAACCATTTAGGATGACTACAATTAAAAAAAAAAAACAAACAAGAAAATAACAAATTTTGGCAAAAATTTGGAGAAACTGGAACCTGTGTGCTGTTCTGGCACACAATGTAAAATGTAAATGAATGTATAGTCACTATATATAATATAACCAGAATAAAAAAGGTGGCGTCATTGTAAAAAACAGCATGACAGTTCCTAAAATATTTTTAAAAGAATTATCATATAATACAACAGTTCTTCTGGATATGTAAGCAAAAGCATTGAAAACATCTTCCTTGAAGATAAAATTGTACACTCATGTGTGTTGCAGTATTATTCACAAAAGCTAAATATGGGGGTAAACTAAGTGTCCACTGATTGATGAGTGGATAAACAAAATGTTTTATAGACATAAATGGAATATTATTCAGCCTTTAAAAGTAAGGAGGGAACAAAATCGGGGTATGTGGGAGAGCACAGTGGACTATGATGGAGAACTATGGGTGTTTTGGTGTTGGGAGAGCTGTGGTGTCCACACCTGAGGGTAGAAATCCTATAGTATCAAAATATTCACGAGGATGCAGAACAATGGTACTTCATTATAGATGTAAGTTAATTTTAAAAAATGAAAGAAAGGGGATTCTGACAGATGCTACAAATGGTGGGACTTTGAGGATATTATGTTGAGTGAAGGATGTCAGTAAAAAGGAAAAGTAATATATGATTTCACTTATATGAGATACCTAAAGTTCTCATGATCATGAGAAAGAAAGTAGAATGGTGATGCCAGCACTGAAGGGGCAGGGAGAATGGGGAGTTAATATTACGTGGGTAGAGTTTTAGTTGTGTATCATGAAGAGAATTATGTAGATGGGGGAGGTGAGGATTGCACACTAGAAATGCTTATAATATCACTGACTTTACACTGAAAAATGACTAAGATGGTAAATTTTATATTGTGTATTTTAACTTAATAAAAACAATATTTGTGGGGGAAAAACCTGCCAAACTGTAAGCATGAGTGGACTTGCGCACAGGTGCGTACACACACACACACACGAAATTCCTCATTATTACTCCTATGTGCTCAGTTGGGATCCATTTATTCTCTTTGCACATAATTCTGACAAGCTTTGTCTCTGCACAATATTAATTGTGCAGGAGACCCCAAAGACCCTTTTTAGAGTTCTTGACCAATATTTGCAATTTCTCAATTTCTATAGGCTCTTTGTTTCCATATCATCATACAAAGTTTGGTTTTTGTTGCTTTTGTTTTATCGTTTGTTTGTTTCATTGCATACCAAATGAAAATGCAAGTGAATGGATTGTTGCTAAGGACAGTTACAATGACAGCAGCAAGAAGTGATTGTTGACAACCTGGTAGAAAGAAATGAAATAGAATAACCATAAAATTACGTAGATATTCAACATCAAAGAGAACAGACAGCATGACATCAACTAATATGGGGTCACTGGTCCTGCTATTCTTAGGAATAGCACTGTATTCATGCCAACACATTAAGTATTATTGTTATGATAGTGTTATTGAATTTTTGAGAAAGGATTTATAATATATTCAGTTTATTGTTTGGGGAAAGGTAAAGGAACATGTAATGCATTTCACCTAGTTTTCCATACAAGTTGAAATAAGTGGCACTGTAAGGATAAGCTTTTGTTAGTGGTAAACAACAAAAAACAAAGAACATTCACCAGTCTTGAGGGCCTGCTCCCTACTAATCAATGTGCTGGGTGTTTGACATAAATTGTCATTTCTCCTGTTGGACAATGATGCTGTAACCTGACCAGGCATGGAGCTGAGAAGTTTTGGGGAAGGCAGATTCATTCTGTGGTGGCTTTTGCAAATAATTTATTTTTGAGCATTCAAGATTAAATTCTCAAAATTAAATATTGCTTCTTAAAAAGTAGAGGAATGTACATTAATTTCAATTCACAGTATTGAGTTGACGCAGTTAGAGAAAATTTTGTTGTAATAATAGCCAAGCACTCTGTTTGATCTTTAGCAGAAAATCTTCTTTCCTCTCAGGTAGTTATTATCCCTATTTTACACGTTGAGTAACTGTGGCTCAGAGATATTATCATCTGTCAAGGGTAAAAATAACTGGTAAAGGCAGGACACAAGTCCAGTTTGTAAGATCCACCAGAGCTGCTTTCTTCCCAGTCCCAGGTGACTCCAGTTAGAAGAAATCTCTTTAAATGCACCTTGTTGTTCCTGCAGTGTCCTGAGGGAGTCATCTCACTGTGGAGCTTGTTGGTACAGTGGGAAGGGTCCTATTTCTATCCCTCTTCTACATGGAACACTGTTCTCAGACATGGAGAGGAAATACATTCTGAGTGCTATGTCTCTGAATGAAGGAAAATATTACTAATCTAAGTGGAACCACCTAGAGTATTCCTTGGTGTCACCTGCTGCTTCCAGCTACCTCTCAGAGTGATCAGCCTAGCCCTTCACCACACTCAGGTCTTTCTCTGGCACCTGAGGGCAAAATAGTTTCAAGATCTTGGAAGGATTTTTTTTTTTTTTTTTTTTTTTTTTTTTTTTTTGGTGTGTATAGCAAGGAATGTGTCTGTGGGATTAGAAAGCAGCCGCCCAGGCAAGTCAAGTTTACTCTGGAGGAAAGTCAGCTCGACCTGCTCAAAATGAGACTACCCAACTATACTTAAATATCTTAGTCCTTCTTCCTGCCATTAATACCTTTCTCATTTCTTGCCTACTCTGAAATCCAATGAAGTATGTCCTTGGTTCTATTAGATGCTTATCTTTTGTAAATAAAACTTTAATCCCAAGGATTCTCAGAAAACATTACAAATGGTAGTATGAAAAAAAATCTTACACAGCAACTCAAAAGTCTAGGTTTACAATGTGCCCTTATACTGACGGATACTGGAATCTTGAATGGCCTCAAATTACCAAATAAAGAATGTGAGGAAGAGGTATGTATTAATATATAGCAATCACATAAGGATCTTATGATCTAAAGCAAAAGTAAACTAATTTTCTTGACATTTCTTAAATCCTACACCTACTGGGGCATCCTCTGCCCAGTGTGAAGACTGGCTAGACTTTTTTAACCTGTAATTCAATGAAGCAGCTTTTATTTTACTTACTGGCTTGTGTTCACAGCATCTTTTAAAGATTGCTTATTCAACTAGAGCTATATGGTATCAGTTATGGAAAAGGTAAAAGTCTCAGTTCAATTTTGCCAATTCTGTTTCCACAGTATTAAGCACCATACTTCAGCTGGGTAGAATTTAAAGGTCTATTATCAGTCTATGTAAGAGTAAATAAAGTTCAAAGCAAAGGATTTTGCTTTGAGAGCATTGTAAAGTAAGTTTTTGATATTACGTGGCTTATATAATCCATTTCAAACCATAGAGAATTACATCTTTATGTGTCACTGCTCTGAAAGACAAATGTCAATAGCTCCAACAATCTTAAAAGTGTTTCATGTTTGTGAAGTCTCAAACAAAAGTTGAATTTTCTGTTCACACTTCTATCAAATGAAGTTATTTCTTATACACCATTTCTTTTACAAACGGGTCCTCTATTTCCTTTCATTTGACCTAGATTGGCTAGAGAAGGATGGGGGTGGTGTGTTATTTCTCTCCTGAGACAGTGATCTCTCTTCTATCTCTAGAAAGAAATGTTTTCAGGCTGTAGGAGTGACTTCTTGGGCTTGGTGATCTGTAAAGAGGTGGAGAACTTCTCTAACAATCATCCCAAGTGTGAGATTGTCCCCTAAAGAGAAAGGACATATTTTTTTTTTTTTTAAAGATTTATTTATTTATTTATTTATACAAGCACTGGGTACAGTCAGAAGCACGGGAGGGTGAGAGAATTCACCAGAGCCAGAGCGGGGAGCAGAGCAGGCAGAAGGACCGAGGTACACTGCTGAGGGGAGCAGCGGGCAGCAGGAGAGGTCTGCACGCCATGTGGGACCCTCCTCTGGTGGCCGGGGAGCGGCCGGGGATCGAACCAGCGCTGCAGAGGCCGCGGGCAGCTTTGCAACCCAGTGCTCAACCGCTGCGCCACCGGGGAGGCCTAGAAGGGACATATTTTTATTTCTCCTTTTTCCATTCTGTAGTTTCATTTTTTTTAAAGATTTATTTATTTATGCATACAATAACTGGGGTATAGGCCAGACTTGTGGGGGGGGGGTGTGAAAGGACTCATCAGAGACAGAGTGGGGAACAGAACAGGCAGATCGACTGAAATACACTGCTGAGGGGAGCAGCGGGTGAGACAGGTGAGGTCTGCTGCACCATGTGGGTAGTTCCCTGGCTGGGGATCGAACTCGTGCTGCAGTGGCTGCCGTGAGCTTCATAAGTTGCGTCTTCACCCCTTGTGCCACCAGAGAGGCCCTGTCATTTCATTCTTACATGGCAGTCACATAATATTCTCCTATCTGGCTCTTCGACAGCACTGACTGCATCTTGGGAGGCCTTTAAATTCAACAAAAGAAAAGCTGGGAGGGGTTCTAGCAACCCACCCACTTCAGGGTGATCCATAATAGCCAAAAGCTCCTTCAATTCAATGTAGTTCTCATTGTTTCCAAGATTACCTACATGAACCTTAGTCTGAAGTACAGGAATCATGATATATTTCCAGATCTTGGGATAAAAATGCAGAGGATCAAATTGTTCACCATCAAAGGGGTCTTCCTTCTTCCTCATGCTCTACAACAGCAGGTGCTCTCACTGACTTCACCTCCATGAAAGGCCATGGTTCTATTAGGTTGTTGATGCCAGTTGGAAGGTGAGAGCTGCATGTAGTTAGGTAGTTCTGTGTCCCAGGTTGCTGACCATGGTAATATACCAGCAAATTAGGCTATCATTAACTGGTTTCTCCTGAAAGTAGGCATTCTTAAGAATAGAGTGCTCTTGTTTATTTCAAAATGGTTCCTTTTGGGCTCCCCTGGTGGCGCAGTGGTTGAGCACTGGGCTGCGAAGCTGCCCGCAGCCTCTGCAGCGCCGGTTCGATCCCCACCCTGGAGAGGGTCCCACATGGCACACAGACCTCTCCTGCCGCCTGCTGTTCCCCTCAGCAGTGTATTTCATCAGTCTGCCTGTTCTGTTCCTCGCTCTGGCTCTGGTGAATTCTCTCACCTTCCCATGCCAACTGTACCCAGTGCTTGTATAAATAAAGAAATCTTAAAAAAAAAAAAAAGAAAATGCCTTAAAAAACAAAACAAAACAAAATGGTTCCTTTCTCCCCCATGTCTGCAAGAACAAGAGGATTTTTCTGCTTTGTTTATTGCAATTACCAGGTGTGGCTCCAGAAGGCCAATTCCATCAGGATTTTTTTTCTCTCCTTTTGAGATATACTGTGAGAGCCTGGTCAAACTCCAGGAAGTAAAACTCAACGCAATTGTGTTAACTCTGAGTTAACACCCAGCCTCCAGCAGTAAATCAGGTTTGGTACCCCAGCACCGGTTCCAGGCACTGGTTCCCATGGAGATTAGCCCTTAGGAGTCTCTGTTCCAGTAAACCATTACTCGCTATATTCCCGTCTCTCCAATTTGGGACTAAGGGGTTTGCCCTGTGTTTACATCTCTTGAAGATCCTACAATTGTTTTCTTTAGTCTATTAAACTTTTTGTGTTGTGAAGACAGCATGGTGACTTCCAAGCTCCTTACATGCGGAAGCCAGAACAATAAATTTTCAGTTGAAATTATCCAGTTTATTTGAAGCTTTGAATTTCCCCAAGGTTAAAATGAATGGGTCTTTATCATATATAAACTTTATAGAATTAGAGGAGTAAGCTTTTAGATATAATACTTTTAATTGCTTGGGAACTCACACAAGAATTTTCAAGCAGACATGGGTCTTTGGCACACTCTAATTTCATCTTTAAAAAAAAATTTTAAATCAAGCAGTACAAAAATCTAATTTAAAAAAATGGAAATAAACACTATAGTTAGACTTTATCAGTTATTGTAAAACATTTCCCCCCAAACTAGATTGTTTACAAATGACTGTGATTTCTATGTTTAAGTTGAAAGAATATTGTAATTCAAGGGCCAAATAGTCAAATGACTATCTTAAAATCATTATTTGTCATGCTGATTTTCACAAAAGCATGCTCTTTTTGGTCTTGATTTCAGAGAAGTTTCAGTAATAGTTGGCACAATCCATGCCATCAGTACAGGTGAAGATCTAAACTCCTTTGCATTCCCTCAGTAAATCAGATATGGACTCAGAGGTTTTGTATTTCATTAAGGAGACCCTAGTCTTTAGGAAATACCCTTTGGAAGCCCTTACATTCCTGGAAACTTCTATCCGAAACCCACTCTAGGCAACAAATGAAATGGTTTGAAAGTTCCCTTTTCGCTAGTTCTTGCCAGCAGTTGTTTTTTCTCTCTCTTTTTTTGATAGTAGCCATTCTTACAGGTGTGAGGTGATATCTTATTGTAGTTTTGATTTGCATTTCCTTGGTTATCAGTGATACTGAGAACATTTTCATATCCCTGTTGGCTCTGTGTCTTCTTTGGAAAAACAGCTCCATCCATTTTTAAAAATATACATGATTTTATTACAAAATTTAAAAAAATCCAAAGTAACATTCTATTGATAAAAAGCTCAAAATGTATTATGAATACTAATTTCTATACATTTGCTGTGCTGCCATCCACAGGTCCAGAAATTTAAGAAATCATGAACTATTTAGAAATATTCAATATAAGCTTTAAAAATCTAACTGTATGTAGTAGCCACTCAAAAGCTACAACCTGCATTTTATGAAAATACTTTCTTCAAAGAATCTGTTCTGATATGCAAATATCTGTACAGTACTAGCTGCACCTGAATTCACAACCTTAGGAAAACAATTGCTTGAACACTCAGGCACATTCCACACACACACACCATTAAGATAGTCACTTGACCACATTTTCTAGTTCATTTTTCTTCTTTTAGCCTGTTGGCCTGCCAGGGCCCTTCTTTCTGGCTTCATTTTTGCCCCTGGCACATTACGCAGCAATATCCTTTTCCTATTTCTCCTTGAGCTTAGCTGCTTTCTGGTCACGGGGCTGTTTGTGCTTGGCTGATCAGACCACATTTCATCCATTTTCTTTGCAGGCTCCCCGGAGGATCGGCCAGGGTGTTCTCTTTTGATCTTCTGGAGAAGGCAGATGGAAGCCTTTTAGGAGCATTGGGATCCTTTTTCTTTCCTTTCTAGTCACCTTTTGGAGGAACATAATTTTTCACTCCCTGTCAGAGGGAGCTTTGTCACTTTTTGCCACATCTTCAAACTTTGACTTATCCTTGGCAAACATGGTTTTCCATCCCTCATAACATTTCTTGGAGAATTCAACTAAGTTGACAGAAGAATATGGGTGTTTCTTCTTGTGCTTTTGGAGGCAGGTCTGCGTGAAGGCATACAAGGACCTCTTGTCTCCTGGCTAACTGGGTCTCATTCCCCATGCTAACACAACGGCTGGCATCTGGTCACAGATTTTCCTTAATGTCCCACCACTAACATCCAACTGAGAAGGTTCTGCAGGTAGGCTTTTATGTGAAGTGCTTTCTCTCTGCCCATTTTTAAATAGGATTTTTTTTTCCATTTGGATTTAGTTTTGTTTTAGGTTTGTTTGCTTGCTTTTGAGCTGCATGAGTTCTTTATATATTCTGGATTTAAAGACTTTATCAGATATTTGATTTGCAAATATTTTCTGCCACTTGGTAGGTGGCTTTTTTGTTTTGCTGATCATTTCCTTTGCTGTATAGAAGCGTTTTTTAGTTGGGATGTATTCTGATGTGGTTATTTTTACTTTTGCTGCCTTTGCTATTAGTGTCAAATCCAAAACATTTTCTCCAAGCCCAATGTCAAGGAGTTTATTATAAGTTTTCTTCCAGGAGTCTCATGGTTTCTGGTTTTATGTTCGGTCATTTTTTTTTTTTCTTGGGGGGGGGGAGGTATGTGTGGAGGTAGATACTGGGAAAATAACACCTTTTAAATTTTTTCCTACTATCCCTTCTCTTTGATGCTTTCTCACCTCCCCCCAACTCACACTTAATCTCAGACACCTCACTTAATTTGTGTTCCCTAAGTCTTATAAGTATTTTGCTTTGTCAAATCATCCACTGTGTAAATGTCCAATATTTATCTGTGTCATTCTGACTTGTTTCACTACTCATAATTCCTTCAAACGCCTTCCATTTTGCTATAAATGACATTCTATCTTTCCTTGTGTGCATATACCATATTTTGGTGCTATAATCCTCTGCTGGTGGGAGATTACATTGTTTCCATACCCTAGCTGTTGTAAATAATTGTGTGATAAACATTGTAAAGCATATAGGGCCTCCCTGGTGGTGCAAGGCACAAGTTCGATCCCCGGTCAGGGCAATACCCACATGGTGCAGCAGACCTCTCCTGACTCGTCTGCTGTTCCCCTCAGCAGTGTATTTCAGTCGATCTGTCTGTTCTGTTCCCCACTCTGTCTCTGGTGAATCCTCTCACCCCGCCACACCTCTGGCCTGTATCCCAGTTCTTATATGCATAAATAAATCTTAAAAAAAATTGTAAAGCATATAATTTTTTGACTTGATGGCTTCATGTTCTTTGGATATACCCAGATTGGTATTCACGGGTCATATGGTATTTCTATTTTCAGGTTTTTATTTTTTGTTTGTTTGTTTTTTGTGGGACCCTCGCCTGCAGCGGGGGAACAAACCGGCGCTGCAGAGGCTGTGGGCAGCCTCGCAGCCCAGCGCTCAGCTGCTGCACCACCAGGGGAGGCCCTATTTTCAGTTTTTTAAGATTAAAAAATGTAGATCACCTCTAAAATGACTGTACCAGTTTACTATATTGATTGCTATTGTAGTTCCTTTGAATCTGGAAGAGTAATACCTCCATTCTTTTTTTGTCAGAATTTCTTTGGTTATTTGGGTTATTTTTTGGTTCTGTACAAATTTCAGTAATACTTATTTCACTTCCTTGAAGAAAGCTAAGGTCATTTTGATAGGAATTGCATTCAATCTGTATATTGCTTTGGGTGCATTCAATCTATAGTCCATTTTTGAGTTATTTTTGTATGTGGAATAACAGAGTGGCCCAGTTTAATTCTTTGGCTCATGGCTGTCCAGTCTTCTCAATACCATTTACTGAAGATACTGAAGTCTTTTCATAAAGTCCATTGTTTTTTAAAAATGAAATATTTTTTGAGGTAACATTGGTTTACACTACTATACATGATCAGGTGTATGGGTTCACGCCTCTTTTGATGTAAGTTCCCATTCCACACCCACCACCAAGGCACCCATAGTCCTCTCCTGAGTCCATTATGCCCCTTGCCTCCTTACTCCCTACTCTTCCTTCCTCGCTGGTAGCCTTAATTCTACAGTCAGATTTCTAGGGATTCGTTGGTTTAGTTCTACTTGTTGCTTTGTTTCCCTTCTTTGTATTCCACATATAAGAGAATGCATGCCGTTATTGTCTTCCTCCTTCTGATTATTACACTTAGTATAATCCCCTCCGGTTCCATCACATTGTTGCAAATTGCAAGGTTTCTTCTTGTTTTCATAGCTAAGTAGTATTGCATTGTGTTTTGTACAATGCACCTTCTCTTATCGACTCATCTGTCGGCCACTTAGATTATCTCCATAACTTGATTATTGTAAATGGTGCTGCAGTGAGCTTAGGGCTGCATATATCTTTTCAAATTAGTGTTTTTGTATATTTTTGGGTCAACAGATCATATACAGATCTATTTTTAATATTTTGAGATACTGGGGCTGGACCAGTCTCTAATCCCACCAATAGTACATGAGAATTACTTTTTGTTCCCATCCTCACTAGTACTAGTTGTTTCTGGTCTTTTTGAGGCAGGCCATTCTTACAGGTTTGAGATAGTATTTCATCGTGGTTTTGATTTGCATTTCCCAGATATAAAGATGATGATCATTTCTTCATATCCTTGTTGGCCATCTGCATGTCTTCTTTGGAGAAATGTTTATTTAGCTCTTTTATATTTTATTTAGCTCTTTTAGCTCTTTTGTTTTCCACATTTGTAGCATTTCTTTTTTGTATCTTGGATATCAGCCCCCTGTCAAAGGGATATAATTTGTTTTCTCCTATTTGGCTGGGTGATGCAGGAGTATTTTGCCTAAGTTTTAGTCTTTGTATTTTATATTTTCACCCTTACATCTACATCTGATTTTTTTCTTTTTAATTTTGTACATTTTAAAAGGACAGGTTTCTTAGGACAAGGAGAAAGAAAAAGAGGCACCTTCATATTCACAGAGATGTAGGAGAGCAGTCTTAAGTCTTGATCAATTTGGGATTGATTTTGTGCATCACGTGAGATAATGGTCTTCCATGCTTTTGTATGTGTCTGTCTATCCAGTTTCCAAAACTATTTGTTGAAGAGACTTTCCTTTGTCATGTATATTCTTAGTTCATTTGTAGATAAACTGTTCATATAAGCATGCAATTAATTCTGGGCTCTCAATTCCATTGGTCTGTTAATCAGTTTTTATTTCAATACCATACTGTTTTGATTATGATAGATTATATTATAGTTTGAAGATACTGGTGAATATTTTTCACTCATTTTATATAAAAAATTAAGCACAAATAAGTGGGTTTATTACTGGGTACAGTAAATTGAACATGAGTTTTGTATCTGAAATTGGTCTTTGATTTAAATTGGCCCTGATTTCCAGGTTTAAAAATTATAAAATGAAAACTTACCAGGCTAATGGTGAATTGACTTTTTAAAATCAGTATTTTCTTAGTGGCTTTTACTTGATCACACTGTATTTAGTCATAAAGTTGAGAGAAGTAGCTGACACAATCCAAGCACCTGGAAAGTAGAAGGTCTAAGCTTCCTTAAGTTCACTAGGTAAATCAGGAAAGATGATTTTACATTCCATGTAAGAGAACCTATATAGACTTCAGGGAGAAGCCTCATAGTAACCCATATCCTTTTCTCATTCCAGGAAAATTCCTATAGGAAACTGACTCTATGTTCCAAATAAAATGGGAGAAAACTAACTGCAATGGGTATGCTTACAATTTAGGAAGCCAAGCACCATTCTGCTCTTTCTAACTAGGTCTGAATAATCTACAGGCTGGGATTACTAATGAGAGAGTGGTGAATTTGCCAATATGAATTTTCATTCATTCAACAAACATTGATTGAGTGACTACAGGTGTGCCAGACTTAGTGTTATGTGCCAAAGAAAGGATTTTTTTTAAACCTGGGCCCCAAGCCAAATGTTTCTTACAAGCTCAGAGTGTGCTTTAGTGATGAGACCATCTCAGTCCCTCCCCATCCTGAGATACTGACCCTTAACTGATCCTTAAGATAAAGTTTGAATTGCAGAAGACTGCTCTAGCACCCTCTAGGTGCAGAACCTGATTCCGGAGCCACAGCGCCCACCCGTGGTTTGTATCACCAAAGAACAGAGTGAGAAATAGAGGTTGGCGCTGAAAGCTTAAGGCACACATGGCAGCCAGGGATAGAGTTCTGAACCCACAGAGTGACATGGCAAGTGACTGCCTCTGGGAGTGGTGATGACTTAACCCCTTTTTCAGTCATTACCGCACTGGGAAAAGCTGTGGATCGCTCATTAGGAAAATGCAATCCACAGCCACACATACTTAAAATGACTTTGGAAAGTTTATATGTTAGAAAGCTCAGGTCTTGGGAGAAGAAGTGATTTCTGCACAAGCACTTGGCAGCTGAGAGTAGAGTCACCTACCACCACTCAAGAAGCAGCGCCATGGAAACACAGCATCCGCGATGCCGAGTTTATCAATGCACCTGCACCTCCAGGTGGAGAGCCTCGCCCAGGGCTCCACCCAAACTACTGAGCTCCAAAACCCTGGCGGGGGTCTAGGTAGCAGCTGGGGCTTGTACGCTGCAGGGCGCACGGAGCTCGGTTCAGCGATCGCGAGCTCGGTCTTATTCCCCGCGCCTTTCACTGCTCTGCCTGACAGGAACCCGGGTCCCAAAGACCAGTCTTCCATTCCCAGCTTTCCCCACCCCGCTCCCTGCCCGCCTGGAGGGGAGAGCAAGTTTCAGGACTGGTACCAGGATTCCCAGCCTTGGGCTTTTTTTCCTTTGTGGCAGTGCCGCCAGAGAATTTAAGGAACAAAGTTTAAAAGAACATCATGGAAATTACCTGTCCCAAATAGGAAGCTTACCTACCAGAAGGGAAAAATATCTGATACCAGGGAGGTATGTTGTAGGAAATGCTGAGGTTTCTAGCATTGAGGATTGGGGTGAGGACCCACAGTTTGGCTCACTCTTTGAACACCCCGGTTGATTTCTGCTCCGCCTGGGTTTATCGTCTAGCTGGGGTCTTTGCTGGCAGACCGTGCACCCCGTTGCTGCCACGGTTTGCCGCGCCAGGATGTTCGTTACTATTGACTGCAGATCCAGCGCTCTGAGCTCACCCTGATATCCTGGGCACAGACAGGTCTTTTCTAGATTAAATCCGCTTCGGGTAAGAAGTCAGAACATCGGACCTTCCAGGGAGGTTGGAAGGGGTGCGCTCAGGCTGAGGGATCCAGGACCCGGGTTGTGCCAGGAGATGTGCTGCCTAACTGGGTGTTAGGAGCCGCACACGTTCTCCCGCAGGTAGAGGCGATCAGGTCATTCATGCGTGCAGGTGATCACACCAGAAACTCGGACAAAAGTTCAGGGTTCTTTTGGGACTGAATCCCCGGGGATACTCCCTGCCCGCGGTCTTTCTGTGCCTTTGGAGAATGCACCGTGTTGGTAGACAGTAATGAGCCTGTGTGCGTGTGTGGAAGAGCACGGTTGGCGGTGAGTGTGAATGTTAGAATCTGCAAGGACTCGGCACCATCAAGCCAGCCCTCCTCTCCAGTGAGGACTCAAGTGGGGGTGCGGGTGCAGACCTGGGATCACATGCCACTGGGAGCAAACAGCAGCCGGAAGCAAGGGCAGCTGGACAAATGATCAGGTGGGCGGATGTACTACAAGTGATGGATGGCTGCATAAGAAGGGGGAGGGGTAGAGCTATGCCTGGAGGGGAGGGAAGCTTCGTGCTTTAAACTCCCTCTTTTGGACCCTGCAGGGCACAGGTCCCTCCCCAATCACATATTGGACCACCCTGCTCCACTTGAGACTGAGGCTATTGCACAAGGTTGGGAACTGCACTGTTTGAGTGTATCCTATAGAATACCCTAGTGGGCCAGGAAGCTCCTCCAGATCTCTCACTAGCCAGGGGACAGTCCCATGCAAACCGTGACAATATCCCTTCATGTCGGTAATACAGTGTCCATTTCAAAGATGGGTATACTGACACACTCTGAGGATATTTAGCCCTAATGCGAACACCTGGATTCGTGCAGCTGGAAGGGAGTTCAGGTCTTGCTCCCTCCTCCACCTCTTGCTTCCCAGCAGCCCTCCTGCTGCCTGCATCGGACACCCCACTAGGGCCAGAATCGACCCCAAAGCATTAACCCTCCAAGGGGCAGCTTAGACCTGTGGGGCCAGGACCCCTGCAGCCCTGGATCTTGCTCGCTGAAACTTCACAACTGGGAAGGAGTGCGGCGCACGTCAAAACCTGTGGAAATAGACATGTGAAATTTACCCAAAGGACAAACCCTCCAAAAGTTCCTGCTCACGAAAAGTTTATTCCCATCGGTCCCCCACAAGCCCCCTCCTTGCACAATGACCTCAATGCAAATACAAGTGCGATGGTCTTCCTGCGTGCTCCGTGCGCAAGTGGGTGACACAAGTGCTCTGCGCGGGAGCCCTTCCCTCATTGGCTGCCCGGATCTCCTGGACCACCCCAAACCCAGAGCGGCGGGAATAAGAGCTGCTGCCGGTGCTGGGAGGCTTCGGAGCCACTACCCAGCTCACAGTCGCTGCGGCTTCCAGTGACAACACAGCTGAGGCTCTCACCACCTCCACTGCGAGCTACCTGCTGCCAGGTGAGCCCTGAGATTCCTACCCTGCAATTCTAACCTATTTCTCTCTCCTTCTCTCGCCCGCTCTCTCTCTCCAGCAGTATTTCTCTAGGTTGAGCTCCTTGCCTGTTCGAGTCTCTGTCCACCTCTGTGTGGCTCTACGGGACACACCTCAGGTACGCCGCGCTCCGTCAGGGTCCTGCACAGGTAACACGGGACAGTCTCAGTGCGGGGACTCGAGCTGCGGTCTTCGCGGGCTGAGGCGGACTCTGGTCTCCACACTTCGGCTGCAGTGGGTCTTAGTCCAGTCTCGGGACCCTGGAGCCCCCCACTCGCCCCGGAGGCAGAGCGGGAGCCCCTCGCTCGCCCCGCGGGCAGAGCGGGGTGCAGGCGTAGCTCTCTGCAGACTGTGAGTTTAGGGCTCGCATCTTGGGCTAGTGGTCACGGGGAAATTCATTTGGAACCTGGGCTAGTGCAAGTGGGTAGAATTAGGTGCCACAATTGCATATAATGGAAGTTTTTTCCCCCTAGTTTAAGTTGAGGGTCTCAACTGGAAAGCGTACTAAACTTCATTCATACAGTGCCTCTCCTGACTTAGCGCTAGAATTTCCATCTTTGGTTTCCCTCCTTACTATCTGGGTAAAAGCACCAAACAGGGAGCCAGCTCTGTTTGTGTGTTAGGGGAACAACAATGTAGCCGGTTGCCTGAGACTGTCTTTAACAGAAATTTTTTATCAACAGATACAGGGGAGACAGCATGGGGAGGGGGAGAGGAGCTGTGGACGGGACCTCCTCTCCTGTTTCCCCTCTAGCTTTGCTCCTCTAGCTCCCCTAAAAATTATGAGCGCTACAGGTTCCCTGGATCTTCCAGCAGTCGCTTCAAGGATGAGGACTCAAAAAGTGAAGGAAATGACACGAGGAGCTTGAGACCAGGATGCCAGGGACTTACAGTGCAGCGCCGGAGCGCAGGTCTGTGGGCTCGTGAAGGTTTGAACTGGGGAGGTGGTGACCTTATTCTTTCCTTGCAGGGAGGCACCATGGGCTTCTGGAAGCTCCCCACCTTCCTGGCTCTGAGCATCCTGGTGCTGTACCAGGCTGGCCTCCTCCAGGCAGTGCCTATCAGGTAAGTGAGCCCTGCCAGGAGCACACTTCTCCCCACTGCCCCTGAGATCAGAGAATTTGGAGCTCTGAAGTGTGGTGGACTGAATGATTAACAACTCTCTGAGGGAGGGTTTGGTAGGGGGGAGATGTCATGTATGGTTTTCTGACTTAAGGATCTGTAACACATAGCTGACAAATCATAATATCAATGTTCTTTGTTTTAAATTTCATTGTGTCTCATAAAGTGTATGTCTTGCTTTTTAACATTTTTTTTTTCTCTGTAGCCTGACCATTTATCTAACTAAATCATGACCTGTGAAATGAATTGCATCTTAATTTGCTACCTATTTTGCCAAAACATTTGTGGTCATTTAATCTGAAATGTGACCTGTAATCTATTTCTTATCTTTACGTACATATTTATTAAACTCTAACCTTTTCAGTTTCAGCACTAATTGTAAGCTTTATCATTTAATTTTTAATGCCTGTTTAAATCTAGGCTGACAAAATTTCTGAAAACTGAATCTTTAAAGCACCTGCAAGACACACATCCATCATCATGCTACTGCTTAGAGGTCACACTGGTGCTGGGCTACTGATAATAAGTGTCCTTAGAGAAAACTGGCCCTCTGCTCTGTCCCCTGGGTGAGGGAGTAGAGGGTCACATCATTAAGAGAAGCCCTGGAACCAGGAAGCCCGGCTGCCACTTCTGGCAGTCTGTGGCTCAGAGCTAGAAATGTGTTTGCTTCTCTTCCTCAGGGCTGCCTTGGAGAGCCCCCCATACCTTGCCTCACTTCCTGAGGAGGATCGCCGCCTCTTACTGATTGAACTGGTGAAGGCCTACATGCAGATGAAGGCCGATGAGATGGAACTGGAGCAGGAGAGAGAGACTCGGGAATCCAGGTGAGGTTCTCTATCCCACCTAGGACCGGATATCCCTTCCCCTTCCTCCTGGCATAATAGGAAGGTGTATCCTAAGAGGTAGGAGAAAAATTGGTCTGGCAGTCCTGAGGAGACCTTCCAGCATTGGAGGAGATGGAACTGGTAAGACTGGTAAGTGTAAAGCCAGTTGATTGACCCCATAGCCTTAGAAGATTTTAGAAAATACGGTTCTACCTTGTTCACCTACGCACAATATTCTTACACACCGATTAGACCCTTCTTTACACATTTGCAAGGTGAAGCCACAGGCCGTGCAGGGGGTGGGCTCAGGGCTCTCCCTGAGGTAGGTATGGGGACCTTTGGCTGTGTAGGACGCTGCAGATGTGCATGTTGCCATGGTGCTGAGGGAACACCCTTGCCCAGCTCTACCTCCCGGAGCACCCTGAGCTTGGAGCACATCCCAGCCCCTTGCCTGGCCCCAGCAGTGCCCAGGCAGTGGCACTTGTTGCACCTGCATCCACCCTGAGAACCTCTCTGCAGAGCACAAAGGACTGAGCAGCATGAGGAAGGCCAGAAAAGGCCACCCCTCCCCCTGCAGCCCACCCACCCTGCCCTGGCTCTGCATGCCTCCCAGTTCTCCCCATGGAGGAGGTGTGAGCTGCCCTCCTGCCTGCCCCTCCTGTCCCTGCTGGAAGTGACTCCTCCCTGGCTTAACCTCTGTGAAAATGCCCACGGAAGCATGTCACCATTTAGCATGTTTTCTCCCCGCAGTCTGGACGGCTCCAAAGCTAAGCGGTGCAGTAATCTGAGTACCTGTGTGCTGGGCGCATACACGCAGGACCTCAACAAGTATCGCACGTTCCCTCAAACTGCAGTTGGGGTTGGAGCACCTGGCAAGAAGAGGGTCATGGCTGGCGGCGTGGAGCGAGACCACGGCCCTCATGTTGACATGCCCCGGGACACCTAGTAAATCCCTCCCTCTCCTAATTCCGTCTTGTTCCTTCCATAACTTGGCATGAGGTCCCCTCTGATTTCTTTTGGGCTGGTGTCAGTGGCTTTCTCTGTGGCAGTGGATGTCTGGAATCTGAGGTGGGAGGAGAGAGAGCAGGACCTAGGACCTACAGTCCACAAAAGAATAGACCAGAGAGGGCAGCCTGAGGACTTCATAGCAGAGCCCTCAGTCTTGCTTCTGAGTGTGCATGTCAGGGGGGAATAAAAGTGCATTTCTAAGATACACTAGCTGTGGTGATTATTGCTCTGACCCACATCCCAGGCCTCATGGATTCAGGGACCTGTGCTTAGAAGTAGCCTTAGCACTGAGGTAGCTGGACACAAGAAATGGTGGGTGGTCCCTGTGACCAACCTCAAGTAGCAAGAACAGTGCACCCAGGCCCAGGCACAGGTAAGCACATTTGGGACAGAGGCTATATACTCTCTTCCTCTTTCAGGTGAGTCTGGGGGTATTGTTAAGAAGGGACGCTTGGTGATTATGAGTGGGATGCGGCTTCCAGACAATCCTGGAGAAGGGGGTAGAGTGTGGCTTCACTATTCTTTCTAGTCTGATAAGCCTTGGTTAATTTTCAGGTTACTTATATAAAAAAGATTGACTGTGACAGCTTTGTGTTCCATGACCAGTCACCCAGAGACTCCTTTAGGTTTCTGACACCCCTGGAGATATCCATGGGGAGTGAGCATGGCATTTCCACTAATGGCCCTGTGATTTTCTCCTCGTGTAAGTGTGCTTAGGAGAGACACTTAAGGGTAATTGATGCCTCTCAGAATGGTAATTTTGCCTTGATGGTCCTGTGGGCCAGCGCTTCCCCCTATACAACTTCTTACTGACAGGTCTTCTCTTTTTCTCTATCCTGTAAAATCAGCGTCAGTGCCCAGAAGAGAGCCTGCTACACTGCCACCTGCCTGACTCACCATCTGGCCGGCTTGCTGAGCTCATCTAGAAACAGGGCAAGGAACAACCTGCTGCCCATGAACATGGGCTACAGAGCCAATGGCCGTCGCCGCATGAACTTCAGAAACTAAACAGCAAACCGACTCTGGCAATCAGGTGACTGCCCCCATGCTGGCCCGTGGAGGGTGGAGGGCTGGGGTTACAAGGGTCTCTACACTCTGAGCCTCCTGGGCCCATGTCATCAAAAAAGGCCTACGGGAAATGGCTTTCACTCAGTGTCTAGAGTACAGTAGTTCCAATTGACAAAACCCCTAGAATTTGGGTTTGTTTCTCTGTTTCTCAGTCTCTGAAGAGTTAATGAGATAATAGATGTCAATAGCTTCATAATTAATAAGTAATTAAATTCTTCATGTTGTTTTTTTCCTCCTAGATCACCATGATGCTGAACTCGACTTCCTTCAATTTGACGACTTAGAAAAAAACAAACATGGAAAATATCCATGTATGCATGCTCCCCAATATAAAAATCATTCTTCCTCCTTCAAAATAAATCTAAATGCATGATAAACGCATTGCAAGTGAATTTGTGTGATTCTTTTCTATACTTGACTCAGTGGTCAGTGAGTGTGACTGTGCGTCTCTCAGGTTGACCTCGAAGCAGATCTGGGGCCCCGGCAGGCAGCCGAACTCTTTGATGTTGATGGCTCTGCTTGAACCTCAGGGGGCTGGGAAATTGCTGCCGTGGGAATGAGGGGGGACACAGAGTAATACCGGACTTCGGCAGAACTCTTTAAGAAAATGCCAATATTGTCATTTTAAACTTCATTACAATAAAACAAATAATTCTGGTACACTTGAGAAAAAGTCCCTGCTGCTGTTTGTGCTGTCTGTCCCTTGAGAGCATCACGGACCTGTGAACACTTGGTTGAGCAGGTTGACTCAAAGCAGGCAAAGCCAACATAATTGGGAAGGGTTCTCCGTGTCCTGCACCTTCGGTTTCTAGGGAAACATTCCTCGTTGGAACTAGGATCCCCTGCATCTCAGGGACAATATGGTCATCTCCAGAGTGCCCTTGTCCCCAACCCTAAGGATTATCTGTGCACTTCCCCTAGACCATGGTTTGCCCTTGGCTATTCCTGCCTTTCCTCCCCATAAGCAGTCCCTAGTCTGCAAAGCCCCTTAGAAACAATTGCTGAGTCTGAAATGGGATCACAGATGGGCAGACCCGGAGAGGTCACAAGAGGCTCCAGTGCAACTTCTTTATTCTCTGAGGTACAGAGAAGTACCTTGATCAAGGTCCTGCAGTAAGTTTCACAGACATTTATACACTTAACAAATACTTATTGTGACCTGCTGACAGCTAAGCACTAGTCCAGGCACAGAATATAGCAGTGAACAGAACAGACAAATCTCCCTACATCCTGCAACTTCTTGTCTAAGTGGGGGATATCGAGGCGATACATGCTGTGGCATCATAGACACTCAGTTTTGGAAGAAATCTGGAGGTCATAGGGTCCAAAGCTGTATTCCATGTAGGAATTTCACAGCAGCAGCATCTGCTGGTCCTGCAGAGGACGAGTGGCTGACTAACTCCCAAGGTGACTGGGCATCAGTTTCACTGGTACACAAATAATCGGGGTTATTTTGTTAGAGAAGTCACCCCTTCTCCCCACTGACTGTAGTTATTTTTTTAGGAGCACACAGAATTATGACCCTTGGTCCATCAGCCTGTACAGTAGCCGAACTTCACTGTAACAGGGTATTGAGACCATATCTGCCTTACGCCCTAGCATGCCACTGAATCCCCATTTCAGGGGGTAAACACTTGGGGGGTTGCAATGACCTACAAGTTGAGTTTCTCTTCCTCTCCTGTCACCACCATTTCCATTACCTGCCTAGCCTCAGTTCCTAGTTCTCTCTCCCACAATGGTGTTCTTACTATTCCCCCAGCACCCAGCCCTCTCAACTGTGCTCACTAACACTGGTGTGCAGAGTGCTCTGAACTCACAGCTGCACAGTGCTCTGACCTCACACTGCTGTTCAGAGTGCTCTGACCTCTAGATCTTTACTGAAATGTCACCTTCCCTGCCTATCTTTCCTGACATTGTACCTCACCACCCTGCCAATATAGCCTGACCCTCGTCTTCTTTTTTTCTTTGACACTTTTATCCTCTATCATATTTAGTTTATTGTTTGTACCCCATGCCAAAATAATGTAAATTCTACAAGGACAGGGATATAGGTATTTTGTCAATTGCTGCATGCCCTACACGCAAAGCAGTGTGTGTGTGTGGCACAAGACAGCATTCAAATATTTATTGAGTGATAAAGGAATAAATGAAATTAGGTCTTCTTCCCTTTTATGCATGCGGTCCTGGTTTTTTTCAGGCTTAATTTCTGAGAGGGCTTAATCTTTAGCAATGATATCGCATGGATCATGAATCCCTCAGACTCTGATGGTGGTGGGTGTAGTGTGATAACATGCATTTGTAGAGATGTATACTAGCGCATACACAGTGTTGTAAATCAATGTTATCTCATAAACATTACTAAAAAAAAAAAACCCACCTGTATCACAAAGCTACAGTAATGATCACATAAAAGGGGACAGATAGATCGCTGGAACAAAATAGACTCTAGAAAGGGTTCCCTTATATACTGTCAACTAATTTTTGACCAAGATGCCAGGAATACAATGGGCATAAGGTTCTGCAGGCTGGATGTCCACACGCAAAAGAATGACACGAACTCATCTATTATAATATACACACAAAAATCAACTCAACATGCATTAAAGACTTAAGCTTAAGACCTGAAACCGCAAAATTCCTGGAAGAATACTTAGGAAAACTTTTGACATCGTCATAGTGGGACACCAAAAATACAGTCAACAAGGGCAAAAATAAGTAAGTAGGAACATACAAAACTAAAGGGATTCTAGGGAATGATCAGCTAAATGAGAAGGCCACCTACAGAATGGGAGAAAATATTCACAAACCGGGCATTCAATAAGGGGTTAATATCCAAAACTCCTAAGGAACCCTTACAACTCAAAAGCAAAATAAAACAAAATACCTGATTAAAAAAATAAGCACAGGATCTGAACATTTTCCCAAAGAAGACATACAAACGAGTAAGGTATGTGAAAATATGCTCAAGCTCACTGATAATCAGTGAAATGCAAATCAAAACCACAATGCCACACTACTTCACTCCTGCTAGGACAGCTACTATCAGAAAGTGAAAAGAGAACAGGTGTTGGTGAGGATGTAAAGAAAAGGGAACTCTATTGCATTGTTTTTGGAAATGTCAATTGATGTCACTAGGAAAAAAGTATAGAGGTTCTTCAAAAATTAAAAGTAGAACTACCATATCATTCAGGAACCCCATATTGGATATATATCCAAAGGGAATAAAATTTCTATCTGAAAGAGAGATCTGCATTCTCTTGTTCACTGCAGAATTATTCACAATAGCCAAGATATGGAAACAACCTAAAAGTCTGTCAACAGATGAAAGGATAAAGAAAATGTGGAGAGAAATATTTATCTATGTATATATGTGACTATTATTCATCCTCACAAGATAAGCAAATCTTGCCATTTGCATGCATGCATGAATGAGCCTAGAGCATGTTATGCTGAGTGAAATAAAGCAGACACAGACAGACAAACACTGCGTGATGCCACTTGCATGTGGAACCTAAAAAAAAGCTGAATTGTAGTAACAGAGTAAAACAGTGATTTTCAGAGAATGGGTTATGAGGGAAAGAAGGAGAAATATTTTGAAAGGCAAGAAAATAAGAGAATTGTCAGTGACTGGAGTAGGGGGTCATGGAGAGTTATTGTTTAATGAGTACAGAGTTTCAGTTTTGCAAAAAGAAGGGAGCTGGACATGGATGGAAGGAACAATACCACAATACCAGTGCACTTAGTATCATCCTACAGCATACTAACAAATAATTAAAGATGAAAATTTTATGCTATAAGTGTTTTACCAATAAAACATTTGGAATAAAAAAGAAACAATTTTTTGCTCCCTGGTGGTGCAAGGGGTTAAGACGCAACCTATGAAGCTATCCGCAGCCTCTGCAGCACAGAGTTTGATCCCCGGCTGGCCAGGGAGCATCCCACATGGTGCAGCATGTCTCTCCCACTGCTCCCCTCAGCCCTGTATTTCAGTCGGTCTGCCCGTTCTGTTCCCTACTCTGTCTCTGGTGAATCCTCTCACCCCCCCAACACCTCTGGCCTGTACCCCAGTTCTTGTATGCATAAATAAATAAATCTTTAAAAAAAATAAAGTCACTCATTATCCTAACATTGAAGGCTATAAAGCTATTGCCACTTTAGAATACCAGATCAGGAGAAGGCAGGGAAACTAGCCATTGCCCTAAAGCGCTGGTTTACAACCTTCTGCTGGGACAATGTTGCTCACAGGAGTGAGTGTTCCACTCTCACAGAGAGTGTTTATTATAATAAACTGAGGGGTTCTTAAGTTCATTTGGAAAATAAGTGGTCTAGAGTCCTAAAAGTAAGAACTCTGGGGTGTAGATCAGGTCTAGCAACTATTAGAACATTTTAAAAACAATAATTGTTAAAATAATGTGATTCTGATACGAATAGAAATGTGTTACCTGAGAAGCCAAAAGAAATGGTAATACTAGACCCAATTATTTAAATATATGATAGTTAGATGATGGAGAGAGTTAATTAGTGCTAAGAGGAGGCCTTAGGAGAGGGGTGACTCATCCATTAGACACAATAGGTATACAGATTAGGGGCATACAAAAGTATTTCAACTTTAAATTAAAAAGTTTAAAGAATAAAAAAAGAATATGATAATAATAAACATATGGTAATGAATCTAGCTTGCATTATATTTACCTTTATAATGAGGTAGCTGTAAGGAATAACTTTCTTGTGTATTTTTATGGAATAAATCCACCAGTGAAAGTGCCTGAACATATGAAAATCATACAGGAGCGCTGGTAGGGGGAAGTTTAGCCTTCTTTTCTCTATTCACAATCTCTGTTGTGGTCCCCACCATCACAAAGCTACCACAGCACTTGCAGTATCAGTGCAAATGCTGTGTTTGCTATAGAAATGCAGTTTCGAGTCAAGGAGCTTGAACTTCCTTTTAACAAGATTGTTCCCAATGTCCCTGACATATGGGCACTAAGCAGTTTATGAATTACCAGTTTGGGGAAAAATTAAGCTCCACAAAACATTTATCTTTAAACATTTATTAAGCAATTTAATGTGAATAACCACAAAATAAATATGAGGGTTTTTTTTGTTTTTTAGAGGACAGTGTTTATACTTTGAATTTTACAAAGAATTCATGAAGGATGATCGCAATAGATAATACCTGTATAAGAAGGGCAAATTAGGGCCTCCCTGGTGGCGCAAGGGGTTAAGCACAGCACTATGAAGCAATCCACAGCCTCTGCAGCACAAGTTCGATCCCTGGCCAGCCAGGGAGCAACCACAAGGCAAAGCAGACATCTCCTGACTCACCCTATGCTCCCCTTATCAGTGTATTTCATTCAATCCTCCTGTTCTGTTCCCCTTTCTGTCTCTGGTGAATCCTCTCTCACACACACACCCGTGTGCCCCCGCCCCCCTCCCAGCTGCACCTCTGGCCTGTACCCCAGCTCTTGTATGCATAAATAAGTAAATCTTAAAAAAAAAAAAAGGAGGGCCTCTCTGGTGGCACAAGTGGATGAGCGCCGCACTGTGAAGCTGTCCGCAGCCTCTGCAGCATGGGTTCGATCCCGGCCGGCTGGCGAGAATCCCACATGGCAAAGCAGACCTCTCCTGTCATGCCCACTGCTCCACTATTTCAGTCAGTCTGCCTGTTCTGTTCCCTGCTCTGTCTCTGGTGAATCCTTTCACCCTCCTGCGCATCTGGCCTGTGCACAGTTCTTGTATAAAAATAAATAAAATCTTGAAAAAGAAAAAAAATGGACAAATTAAAGTGAAATAAAAACAGCAGGAAAAATACTTGTGTCAAAGTTGAGAGAAATGGATTATTAATTATATTACACAAAGTTTATTCTAAATATAAATATCACAAAAGCTCAACTTAATAGCAAATGGCATCAACAAAATGAAGGGAAGGGGAGTAATGTTCAGTCGGCAACAAATTCAAATTATACACAAAGTGTGTTTTACACCGCAAGGAAGATGTGATAATACTGCCAGGGTTTACAGTGAAATTGATGAGTATCTTTCTGACAGTGGATATAAAGTAGGGACATTGCAGTGTGTGTTGAAAACCATACACATGCTCAGACCCTCTGACGTGGTAATTTCACTCACTGTCATTTCGAGGCGATTATTCAAAAGGAAGACAAATCCCCAAGAATGAAAAACCCCTATGTTTTCCTTGCAGCATTTTATAAAAGATATTGAAAACACACTAAAAATTCAACATTAAGGACAGTGTAAACAGATGAAGTAAATTGTACTATGTTAACTGGATGGAATATTTTGCAGCTCTCACAATAATAATTACAAAAAGGATGAAATAGGATAAGGAGTTGTTTTAAGATACCATTTTGAAAAGAAAAATCCAATTATGTAGATGTTTTCATTATAGCTATGCAAGCCACACCAGGATGTAGACAAGAACTCTAAAGGAAGACAGAGAAATAGATTGTACTTGTTTCTGCTCCTTCTCTTTGAAACATGAAGTGGGTAAAATTTCTTTAGTAACTTTGGTAAAACCCCTCTACTGGCATTTTCCCCTCTTTTTCATTGCTCTTTCTTATTTTTTATTTTTTTAAGATTTATTTATTTATTTATTTATACAAGAACCAGGGTACAGTTCAGATGCACGGGAGGGTAAGAGGATTCACCAGAGACAGAGTGGGGAGCAGAACAGGCAGGGTGACTGAACTACACTGCTGAGGGGAGCAGCGGGCGAGGCAGGAGAGGTCTGCTGTGCCATGTGGGACCCTCAAGGCTGCGGACAGCTTCACAGTGCGATGCTCAACCGCCTGCACCCCCAGGGGAGGCCCACTCCTTATTTATTGGGTGGATTCATGGTGCTGGAGGGCACCCATGCTACTTAGTCAACAAATAAATTTTTTATTAATTATGGAGTCCTTATTTTGTATTTAACACTGTGATACAAAAATGGTTAGAATCTGGGCCGTCCCTGGTGGTGCAGGGGTTAAATCTCAGCACTGTCAAGCTATCACCAGCCACTGTAGCACGAGTTAGATCTCTGGCCAGGGACCTACCCATATGGCGCAGCAGACCTCTCCTGTCTGGCCCGCTGCTCCCCTCAGCAGCATATTTCAGTAGATCAAGCTGTTCTGCTCCCCACTCTGTCTCTGGTGAATCCTCTCATCCCCACACCTCTGGCCTACATCCCAGTTCTTGTATGCATAAATAAATAAAAATAAAATTTTTAAAAATGGTTAGAATCTCTTCTTTCTGATCATTGAACTTGTAGTTTACACTCAGATGGATAAAGAGATATTTGCAGTAGCAGATAGAAGTTAATAAAGTGATAGGAAAAAAGGGAGATAAGTGGAAAGCAGAACCCTTAGGGGTCAAATATGTCACCTCTTTACATGGGATATTGCATTGAAAAGGAGCTCAAGAAAGTTGCCTTCTTTAGTTTCCACCTCATCATGTTTTTCCCTTTTTTACTTACCCCGCAGAGACTTAAAATGCTTAAGTTTCTTCTGTAGGGAATAAAATAAAATTTTTGACTCCTCTCCCCTCTCATTTTGTTCTATAATTCTCCTTCCTCCTTAGTCACTGTAGGATAAGTGAATGAATCAGGCTTTTTGTACCACTAGCCTCTGCGGCTATCACCTGCGGCCTTGACTGTGCTGATGCAGAAGGTGCTTGGGAGCATGCGCTCAGGGCGTATATGCCTGATGGTGGACACCTGAGCATGGGTGTGGGCATGCGTAAGTGTGCGCACCTGAGCCTAGAGGCCAGGTATGTAAGGGTGGCGTCACTCAGACGGAAGATAGCTACCAGGACAGCAACGAGTGGACGAGCGTGGTGACTAGAAGCGAGACCACGAGAGAACGCCAGGCAGAGCCCAGGGAGAGCCCAGGTAGAAGCCTGTGGGCTTGCCACAATTCCATACTTGTGTTTCTGATTCCACACTGATCAGTGACTGTTTAGCTTCATGTAATTCAAGTTAGCTGTGATTGGGGCCTCCCTGGTGGCGCAAGGGTTAAGACGCAACCTACGGCCTCCCCGGTGGCACAGCGGTTGAGCGCAGGGTTGCGAAGCTGCCCGCAGCCTCTGCAGCTCCGGTTCAATCCCCGGCCACAGGGCGAGGGTCCCGCATGGCGCGCAGACCTCTCCTGCCACCCGCTGCTCCCCTCAGCAGTGTACTTCGGTCCTTCTGCCTGCTCTGCTCCCCGCTCTGGCTCTGGTGAATTCTCTCACCCTCCCGCGCTTCTGACTGTACCCAGTGCATGTATAAATAAATAAATAAATCTTTAAAAAAAAAATCATGTCATTTGCAATTAAAAAAAAAAAACTAATAAAAAAAAAAAAAAGAAATGACAGTCTTTCTATTTCCTTCAGCCTCCTCACCTGGGGCGCTTCCTAACTCTGATGCCCAGGCCAAAGTCCAGACCAATATAATCAGACTGTGGAGAAAGGAGTGGAACCAGTTATCAGCATCCTGTAAAGGTCCCAGAAGATTCCAGTGAGCAACCAAGGCTGAGAAGCACAGCAGGTAAGGGAGGCACAGCCAAAGGCCCTACAGGATTTTCATTTAGGAGGGACCCTCGAGAGGTGAGGTAGGGGTTCCCTCATTGCTCTCTTCCTATACTCCTCTTTCCCTTCTCCTCAGCCCTCTCCCCCACCCTCACTTCTGCTCTCCCCTAGTCTCCCAAAGGACTCCTTGGAACTTTAGTTTTGTGTACAGTTTAAGAGAGAAGTTTCTCATTCACCCTAACTTCCTCTGGGCTCTGTCCTGCACCAGTGTTGGGGATATGAGATTATGGCACGGTCACTGGCAACTTCTGGAATCGAGGACTTTAAGAGTAGAAGGGAGGCATCCACCAGGGAACATTTCCTGTGTCCTTAAAATTTTCCTTCTAGAGGATTGTTCCACAGTGTTATCTTATTTATCCATTATTAATTCACTACTAAATGGATATTTATTTCTACTACAAACAAGGTAAATCCTCTTCTACAAGTTGTGGACAACCCAGAAGCAGAGATTATTATGTGCATGTGGTGGGACACTCACAGCAGCTCAGATGACACAGATATCACCCTCCTCCTCAGTGTGCTCGAGTTCATGTTCATTTGGTCACTGGAGACCCCACCACTTGCAGTATACTTGGAGGTGACTTTTGGGAAGAAGGAAAATTGGACTGTGGCTATTCCCTGGGTAATGTCCAAGCACATTGGGTGGGATCTTGTCTTGGTCAAGATCAGAAAGCAAGAAAAACCCATGGCAGTGAGATGGTGTGGGAGAACCCAGGGGAGCACTGGGTCCCAAAGACCTGGCCATCAGCGAGAATGTTACTTCTGGGAACAATGTGCTGCTGGAACCAGGAAAATTCTAAGTTAGCAGCACAGGTGCAGGCAAATGAAGGAGGGCATGTGTGCAGGTAACTACAGCTGTTATGGGAGCACCTCAAGACTGAAACTCACGACAGAAAACCTCCCTTTCATTTAGAAACAGGACACAAGGGGTTCAGCATTACGGGAACTGTGGTTACAGCTAAAGCAGACCCACTCCCCGAGAGGCAGGAGCAGATAGCAACCTAGGAAACATTACTCACGCTTGATCTCCAGGTTGAGAAAAACAGCCGTGATGACTCACTTTTAAATCAGGTTTGCTAATGAGAAGGCGTCAGAATCATTCATTATGTTGTCGTAGAAAACATGCGGAGAATCACAAGCTTAAAAGACAAAGTCCTCCTACAAGACACACATAGCCCCTCACAATGACTTAACCAACCTCTTAGCCTCTTCTCCACCTCTCCAGTTTGCTCTCTGCTGTCCATTTTGATCAGGAGCTATGTGGTTTGGGTGAGTTGGCCCCCATCTCCCTGCTATGAGTAAGGAGTTGATAGATTTTAAACCACCACAAATTCTTACAGACCCTTCCATCAATACATGGGGACTTAGTTTGGTTGATACAACTTAGTTACTGAAGACACTTGACTTGGTCTTTTTGTTGTTTGCAAGTGTAAGTGTCCAACGGAGCCATACTCAAAAATGTACCTGTGGTTTCCAGCATCTTTTCACCAATGAATCCCACTTTTCAAACAAAATCTTAACCAGAAAAATGAAAAAAAAAAAAAAAAAAACCAACAATGGGACAGCTCCAAATCCTAACAGCAAAGTTGAAACTCCCTATACTAGATTCCTAAGGCTGCTATTAAAAAAATTGCCACTAACCAATGACTTAGGACTACAGAAATATACTGTCTCATAGTTCTGGAGACTAGAACTCAGAAATCCAAGTGTCAACAGAGCCATGCTACCTCTGAAATCTTTAGGGGATCCCGCCTTGCTTCTTTCTACTTTGGGCTGGTTTCCTGACATCTTGGTGTTTCTTGGCTTACAGATGTACTACTCCAGTATTCATATCATGTAATATTCTCTGTGTCTCTGCCCATTGTTTTCACTCCATGCATGTCCTCCTGTCCATGCGTTTTTAATAAGGACACTTGTCATCAGACCAGGGTCCCCACCAAGGATCTCAGTTTAACTTAATTCCTTCTGTAAAGACCATATTCCCAAATAATGTCACATTCTGAGATGGTGGTGGGTTATGACTTCATCATGTGTTTTTGTATGCACAAGATTTTGTATGTGATTTTGTATGCACCATGTGTTTCGTATGCACAAGCTGGGGTGTAAGCCAGAGGTACAGGAGGTGAGAGGACCCACTAGAGACAGAGTGGGGAGCAGAACAGGCAGATGTACTGAAATACACTGCTGATGGGAGCAGCAGGTGAGACAGGATAAGTTTGCTGTGCCATGTGGGCCACCTCACTGCTCAGGGATTGACAGTGCTGACACTTAAGCCCCTGTGCCACCAGGGAGGCCCCAATATAATTTTTTAAGATTTTTATTTATGCATACAAGAACTGGGGTACAGGCCAGAGGTGCAAGGGATGAGCAGATTCACTAGAGACAGAGTGGGGAACAGAACTACTGAAATAACTGCTGAGGGGAGCAGCAGGTAAGACAGGAGATGTCTGCTGAGCCACATGGGTTAGCAACCTGGCAAGGGCTTGAATTCATGCTGCAGTGGCTGGCAATAGCTTGATAGTACTGAGACTTTAACCCCTGCACCACCAGGGGTTAAAGTGGCTATTTTTACACTGGACTGTGTGACCTCGATGGAAAGATTGTCACTTGTACCTAGCTTCATGCCTGACATGCAATACATAGTAAGTGTTGAATAAAATTAGGTACTATAACTTGTATTAATTGTTGGAAGGCATTATTTATTGAATTGAGAATAAGGGATAATCACTTGGCAAAAACTCAGGATTTAGGGCTCCAATCTGACATCAAAATGGAACTGGGAATGTATGAGAGGAAAGATTTGAATACTGACTGCAAGACACTCTGGTTCCAGATTTTCCCACCATTAGTTTTTCCTTGATGCTAGCAAATTCATCATTAATATACCCAGACATCAAGTATACAATAGTGTGACTTTCATTGGTCTTTTGGGGTTTACAATTATGTTCACTGGTGCTTCCCTAATATTCATGTTATGGTTAGGTAGAATAGCAAAATCCCAACTAACAAACATTCAGTGTATAAACCTGTGAAGCTGCCTCTGCACTTGTGTCTATGCTGGGGGAAGGCAAAGGGACAACATTTACGTGTGACACAGGGGACGTAATCCTGAGTGTGAGCCCAAGGGGATGAGGGGTTTGGGGAGGTAGAAGGGACATGCACACTAAAAGTTTCTTCTAACTAAGCCAAGACTCTCCTGTGCATTGGCTGCTCGGGACCAGATGTGCATCTTGCTGAGCAGAACTAGGAAATATCTCTAGGTCCTTCTTCATGTTTAACAAAGGCCTTATCTAGATCCCATATCTTTGCTGCTCTCCAGCCACTAATTAAACTGTTTTATATTGTAACCACAGCCATGCCCAAACAGGTATGTGATTGGTACACATGCATTCATTCAGAAATTATTCATAATATCTGTATTATAAGTACTCTGAGGACTAATGATATATTTTAAGAATTGGTCCATAATAAGTTTTCAATGCATGGTGGATATGAGATTGGATTATTATTTCCAATTCTTCACTGTACCTTGCTTAAGATTTATATATCTAAGGCATTTGTCATGTGACTTTTCAGTATCTTATTTAAGTAGATAATGGGCCAACCCCAATACACTGAACTTGGCCACAAGACTTACGATGGACGATGGAATATGAGTGGAATTAACATATGCCACGTCAAAGATTTTAAATACACTTAAATGTTTTGCTCTAACCACTTAGAGCTTCTACCCTGTGCCATGGGAAGAATTTGTCCCAACTGCTCTTTGCTCTTTCAGTCTGGATACAGGAGTAGTCTCATGTGGAACAACCTGTACCCAAACTGATGTCTGGAGTTCAGCCTGGTCAACCAATTCCAGCTGAAATCAGACAAACTACAACTTATCCCCAACTCATTAACAGGAAGATTAATGCTGTTTTAAGCCACTGTGAGCTTCGTATGTTTGTTATGCAGCTTTGTTGCAACTATTGCTGACTTCTAATGCAAATATGATTATTGTCTTTGCTCTAAGAAAAATTTCAAACTTTGGACTCCCCTGCAGGAAAAAGGGCAGAATAGTAGAATTAGGAAGAAAACACCTGGACTCAGATTGTTATACTTCATCCCATATCAAGAACTGATATCCAGAGATCAGAATTAGTGGCCCAAAGTCTCACGCTTATTCACTGACAGAACTGCAGCAGGCATATATACACCTTGATGGTGGAGCAAGCACACAGCTCAGTTTATCCAGAATAGTCCCTGATCACACCTGCTGCCCCCATGTAATGATAATAGCTGCTCCCCTTTACTCTCTCAAAATGGCCCTGATTTGAACCATTAAATGTATTGTTACCCTAGTCACTGGCTAATTTTGATAAGTTAGTTTGCAAGTTGTCACTGAAGATGATTTCTGTTGTAAATACGAGAAGAAACGATTTAAACTAAGTAAAAAAGGGATTTATTAGTGCATGAGATAGGTGGGGACATCAAAGGTTTGGTTTATTTCCACCTGTCTGATCGACACGTCACTTTCTCCAATGGGTCATGTGATTACTTGCCACCTGCTTCCCTGTCCATACCCCAGTGCTACACACTTCTGCATTCAAGTCCAAAGATGGAAAGGATTCTCTTCTTCTGATTTTTTTCTGAAAATCCACTCAGAAAAGCAGAGCCATTCCTCAGAGGCACCCAGCAAAGAATCAAGCTCCTTGACGCAATTTTGCTTGCTTGCATATCCCTTCACTAAAGCCTGGAGGGAAGGAACAAACAGGGCATACTGGTCTGAATCCCATGTCCTGCCCTAAGCGCCAGGAGTGGAGCCAGCATCCCCCTGTGTGCTGGGCAGGTCTGGTGCTAATACCCAACAAACACCAGGGTTATTACCAAGAATACTGTAGCTGGGCAATCAGCCACTTGTCCCTTTACTCTAGCAATTGTCCTCCAAAGGCAAATGGGATTTGCTGCCTTTAAGAATGAATGTTTCACAGCGCCATCCAAGAGCAGTATGCCAGTTTGGGCAGGAAACCCCAATAGGTAGGATGGTTAAAGTGCACAGTGGGCCTGAGGGGGCATTTCCTATGTACCTACTAGCTTGGGCTGGAAAGGGTTTGGGTCAGAGGTTCAGATACACCTGGATTGGAGTGCTACACACTTCTACATTCAAGTCCCAAGATGGAAAAGATTCTCTTCTCTTCAGCTGTATTACTACATAATTGGGACTGTTGATCTCTCTCTCCAAAATCTCTCTCTATTTTAGATATCTATAAGATGTCACATTTCTACATGTAATCTGTGGGCAATAATGCCTACTTCATTAAAGAGAATTAAAACAAATTATTTTAATGATCTAGCACAGCGCTAACTAGATAGGTAATCAATAGAAAGGTCCTCTCTTTATGTGTGAGCTACTTGTTGGGAGAGAAGAGAATCAGGAAAAGGGAATTAAAATAGCATGAGTCATTATCTTTACCAATAAGAAGACTGGTCAAGTTTATGAGGCAGAATTTGGGCCTGCATCTCCCTGGCTTCTGCTGCAAGCACACTAACAAGTTCATGGTGCTTGCCTATGCAGCTTCTGAACTTGGAGGACACCTCTGAGATTCTTCCCTTATAGTGATAATTAATGGTTTCACAGTCTTCTTTCAGACAGGTTTCTTTCAAAGTCCCCACCTCCATTGGAGAGTCATGGTAGATTGTTAGGCCAATGACATTTGACCGGGTCGCCTGCCTGCTCTGAGGAGGGTGGGTGCGAAGAGTGTGTGGCATCAACCTCCGGAAGACTTAGTAAGGCCTAGTGTTGTCCCTGGATTGGGGTGAGGAAGGCAGTCACAAGGGCAGTCACACAGAACCTGGAGTGATGTTTGGTGCCCCCTACGCATCAGGAAATGTCAGCACCTTCTCCAGCCCAAAAATCAGATTTGTTTCCCCTAAGTTCATTTGCCTCATTATTCTCCTGCCTGTATTTTGGACAGAAAGTGATCTGGATTTCATTCAGGCTTGTTAAGAACTGTGGATGTCTTATGTTTTGTTGGGGTTGTTAGTATGCTTTTTGTTTTAATTTTAAGTTATTCAAAAGTCTCTTCAGTGATTGTTTCATTATATTTTCAAATCAAAAATCCTATCATGAAACTATATAATATGAAAACATTAAATCTATACTGAGGCGTGGGGATGGATGATATTAAAGCCTAATTACCGAGGATGTTGCCGTCTGAGTCACGAATCATATGAGGCAAATTTCATTCATTATCGCTTACTTTCTCTTTAACTACCTGCTCGGTACTCACCTAATCTAACGCCCACTGATGTGTGTTTAGGAAATCAGAGTAATTTTAGCCTCAGCCTGAGCAATTCATCAGTGAACTAGTGTGCGAAACCTGCAATGTCAGGTAAAGTGAATGACAATAAGGTTATAAGTAACACTGTTTTCTCTATTAACGTGTAGTTTCTATGCTCATGCATTTCGTTTCTGAGGCAAGTTGACAAATGAGGAAAACAATCACGTCGACTGAGGGAACACTTAGCATTACTGTGGAAAAGTGAAAAGCAAGGGTTGTTTCATTCTTGTATTATGTTTCTCCATAGTCTTATGGTGGACTCAAACTTGGTCAACTTGCTTACTTTTTCTGGAAGAGTTTACTATTCTAGATGAAAGCCAAGGCTGCTGTCCTTCTACACACTGGAGCTGGAGTCTGTGTGTGTGTGTGTGAGCTCTCATGCACCAACATAACCACCCAGGGAGGACAAACTGCAGTTCTAATAGTGCAAAAGCCGTTCTGCTAAGAAATATTATTGTAAAAAAACTTAAAAGATAATTCAGATACTTAATACTAGAAGAACTACACTATTTTTATGCATTTGAAGGTATTTTTATTATAAAACCCAAACTCAAAGCAAGAAATTTAAAAGTATAAAGGATGTGGAAAGGGAAATACAAGTTCCCATAATCAATTCAATCCCACAATCTCATATCCCAGTGGTGCCATGTTAAATTTCTGGTTCTCCTTCCAGAAATCTTCCTCCTTATACAACTAGATAAATGAAGAATCTATTTTATATTTTTACACACATAGACTCATCCTCTACACAGTTTTGTAATATTTACTTTTTGCTTATAATTATTTAGGTACATTTAGATTTTTATCTTCTTTTTTGTACCTGTATAATATTACATATATAGATATACCATTATACCATAATTAATTTTACCTATTAATCATTATATCGTTTCCTCTTCTTTTTTTGCTATTAGAAGTAGCCCTATAGAGGACAACTTTCAACATACATTTTTTTTCACACTTAAGCTAATTTACCCACTATATGAATTCCTAGAAGGAATCCTTACACTTCATTGAGTAACATTCTTCAGAATTAGATGCTCAAATACTTCATCATAACACCCTACAGGGTAATTTAAGTGACATGTAGTATTAATATAACCAGGTCAGTGAAATAAGGCAAGGTTCTGGTAATCTATTATTCTATAACAGACTATTCCAAAACTTAGTGGTTTAAGACAAAAACAATTATTTAACTCAGAGTTCTGCAACTAGTTCAGGACTGGGCAGGAAAGGCTTCTGTCTGTTCCAAGCAGTTGGAGTGGCTTGACTGAAGGTTAATGGACATATTACTATGAGGACTCAGCCGTTTGGAGCTTGCTTACTGGGTCTGAGGGCTGGGAGCTCTCGATTTCTCTCTGCATGGACCATGTGACCTTGACCTGGGCTTTCTTGTGGCACAATATTTGGAATATAAGGATGGTTTCCTAAAGGAGAAAGCTAGGCAATACCCTATTGCTTATTGTGACCTAGTTTTAGAAGCTCCCAAGTGTCCTACCTGTTGTACTGTACTCACTGAGCTAGTTGCAAAGGCCTTTCTAGGTATAAGGAGGGAACAGAAACTCATTTCTTGATAGAATATGAAAAAAAAAAAGGAAAGTGAGTGGGAAATAGTATTTAGTCTCTGCTAGAAAAACACCATCTGCTACAGGCAAAAGATATCTTCTCTAACTCTAGATAAAGTTAAAAATATTATAATACATTGATTTTTGAAACTGAACACTCAAGGTTTAATGTTTTTCCTTTGCTCTGGTTCTGAAAAAATATTTTAGTGGAACCATCAGTTTTATTTTCTTTTTGGCACTGTAATACTCATGCTAGTTGTATTATGACTAAAAGCTGTGAAAGTTGAACCATTACCAATTTTTCTTTAATTGATGAGAAAATATTTTGATTTTCTATTGCCCTGTGTTTAGTATAGCAATGAAAATTGTAATAACTATTATTATTATTACATATGAGATATTGTATTTTTAGCCACTGATAAGAAAATCTCAATGTGTAAAGGTGAAGCAACTTTTCAAAGTCACATCTGTGTTGCAGCTGGCATTTGAACCTAAATTTGTTATAAGCCTAGGACCTTACCGTTAGTCTGTCTAAAGGTTTCGGTCAAGAATTGTATGTCATGCTTATCAGTGAGAACAGACTTAGTCACAGTTCAATCCAAGTAAGCTCTGATACCCTCAGAGAAAACTGTGCCCTCGTATCTTTCAAGATAGAGTTGTGGGTTACATATGGATTTGCATTTGAATATTACTATGTCTGTTGTTTGGTCTGAGAAAATACTTGAAGCAATATAACAAAGAAGCATATAAAGATCCTATAAACTATGTGTTACTTCTTCATTTTACCAACTCAATTTCATGGTTGTATAAAATAACACAGTCTGATTAATTGCCACATTAAAATAAAGGGTTAGTAGATATAAAGAAGCACAGGACATTGCTAGAAGGTAAAAGAAATCACAGAAAGTTTCTGCAAAAAGTTGATCTTGTGGTCAACTTGACCTTAATTAGTGAGATGAAGGAAAATCAAGTATGTTGTAAATCCCTGACTGTTGGGAGTTAGTTCCCCAAACTGTTGGTGCATCGGAATCACCTAGAGAATGTAGTAACTATTCAAAGCTCAGACTTGACCCTTGGAGGTTCAGATTCATCTGGCAAAGAACAGAGCTTGGGTATACATGTTTTGTTTTGTTTTTTAAAGATTTATTTATTTATGCATACAAGAGCTGGGGTACAGGCCAGAGATGTGGTGGGGGAGCTGAGAGGATTCACCAGAGACAGAGTGGGGAACAGAACAGAAAGATTGACTGAAGTACACTGCTGAGGGGAGCACAGGAGAGGTCTGCTTCACCATGTGGGTTGCTCCCTGGCCAGCCGGGGATCGAGCTCATGCTGCAGAGGCTGTGGATTGCTTCATAATGCAGTGTTAATCCCTTGTGCCACCAGGGAGGCCCCTGGGAATACATGTTTTTAACAATACTCAAATGATGCAGATATAATAAGACTTCTTGTTTTTAGCATTAAAAAAGTTTTGATATCTTGTCATCTGGTACTTTTTTGTTTTCTTTTTATTATTTTGGAATATCTACAGAGTAATGTCTATTCTTTATTAGAAGCCAAGATTCTGACTCAGTCATTTGCTGCTCTAATGTTAGTTTATCATAATATCTTCTGTGCTAAACCAGATGAAGCTCAATTTTCACTGGAATTTAAATGGATAAGATGCCTAGATTGTGAGTTTATGTGCTTCCTGATCTATAACACTACACTGACTTATTAAAACTTCCCCCCCCCCCAAGGAGTGAATAGTTACTATTTGGTGTTCATCTGAGCTTCCTAGATGCTTCTAGAAAGCTGTTAATCCCGTTTTAATCTGATCCTATAGTGTGCTAAGTAGGATTCTCCACAGGTATGTTGCGGATTTTCATACTGCTACTCATATTCTGCAACACCTGTTAACTACTTGTATAAGGTCCACCCAGATTATAGGGATAATCTGTTACATGAAATGAAGTGATTGCCGATGTTAATATTACCTACAATATACCTTCACGACAATGCCTGGATTAATGATTGATTAATAATTGGACATATAAAACTATCAAATGTAATAATGTTCAGAAAATACTATGGTCAGGAAATACAAAGTGCCAAGGACCCATATCTTAGGGGCATCTTTCTTGCTAAAAAGGTAGTCAAGTATTTCCTAAAAGAGATGATAATTAACATAAGACCTGAAGGATCAATAGGAGTTAGGTAGACAAAGAACTGAATGGACAATATTCTAGACTGTGGAAACAGTATAAGCAAAGGCCAGAGAGAGAAAATACTAAGATCTCGTCTCATCAGATTCTTTTTTTTTTTATTTATTTATTTATTTGTTTGTTTGTACAAGCACTGGGTACAGTCAGAAGCGCGGGAGGGTGAGAGAATTCACCAGAGCCAGAGCAGAGAGCAGAGCAGGCAGAAGGACCGAAGTACACTGCTGAGGGGAGCAGCGGGCGGCAGGAGAGGTCTGCACGCCATGTGGGACCCTCCTCTGGTGGCCGGGGAGCAGCCGGGGATCGAACCGGCGCCGCAGAAGCTGCGGGCAGCTTCGCAACCCAGCGCTCAACCGCTGCGCCACCTGGGAGGCCCTCATCAGATTCTTTTTCTGGCTTTCTTTTTTTCAGAAGACCTATGAGGTGATTTTTTTCTTTAACAAAAGTCAAAGTGTGTGGGGTTTTTTTTTGTAGTTATAATCATTTTATTAGCTTATTTTAATATCTTTGGTGTGGAATCAGATGAAATTATTCAGGTTTAATTATCATTCCCAATTAACTGGTGTGATAATGCATCTTTTTCAATGCTTACTTGACATTCAGGATTCCTCTGCTATAGTCTGTTTATAATCTTTGCACATTATCCTATTGAGTAGTTTTCTTTTCCTTATTGATTACATATGATTTGGATATTACTAGAAATTCTTTGTCTTTCTATGAATTGTAGATATTTCTCTCAGGGAACATCAGTTCAAATTGGGAGTAACTTTATAGATAACAGTTTGCAAGTGAGGGTAAAAGATAATTTGAGTGCAGGGGGCATTTTAGGGCTTGGGTCTCCTTGTAGGAATGACCCCTTCCCCCATATGAAGCAAAAACAATGGGGGCAAGAAAAAAAAGGGGAGACAGCCCATTGCACAAAGCACAGATTCTTTTACATTTCATGTAAATGATAGAAGATGGACACAAGAATCTTAAGCCAGGAAGCTGTAGAGGCTATTTTCCACTTTACAACAGGTTAAGTCATCTTGCTGAAATATAAGCAACAGGAGAGAAAAGCTGTGAAATTAATTCAAAGTGATTACCAGAATAAAAGAAAATTTGGAGCAGAACACAAAGCTATCAAGCAATGAAATTAAGCAGAAAGATAGACACGCCCAAATAAAGGTAGACTGTATTATGATATTTTTAACAAACAAGCTAAAAGAAATTAAGAAAATAGAAGTCATAAAGGATTAAACTAATTTAGAATAAAAATAACTCTGAAATGATGTTGTTTGAGAAACAAAAAGAATAAGATTTGAAAAGAGTTTATAAAACCAAGAAATTTTTAGAAATAAAAGAAAAAATAGAAATGGAAACTAAATAAAAGTAATAACAGTGAATACACACTGGATGTTGTACATAGAGAGAAACGGAAAATGGACAGTATGAAAATTTTAAATTAAAAAAAAAAGACTTTGAAAACATTTAACAGAATGATACAGAACATCAGCGAAAGTATGTACTTTGCTGAAAGAAATTAAAGATCTAAATGAAAACACATCTATATGTTTGGATTGGAGATCTTAATAGTGAAAGGAAGTCAGTACAACCCAAACAATTTACAGATTCAGTGCAATTTTTATCAAAATCTCTATTTTATTTTTGTTTTTTCAGAAATGAAAACCCCATTCTAAAATTCATGTAGAATTTCAAGGGACCCTGCATAGCCAATCAGTCTTGAAAAATAAGAGCAAAGCTTTAGGTCTCACACTTCCTATTTTCAAAAACTTACTACAATGCTACAGAAATTAAAAAAAGATACATACGGTAAATATAGACATAGACCATATAGAAAATTCAGAAATGAGGGGACTCCCTGGTGGCACAAGGGGTTAAGATGCAACGTATGAAGCTGTCCACAGCCTCTGCAGCATGGGTTCTATCCCCCAGCTGACCAGGGAGCAACCCACATGGCGCAGCAGACCTCTCCTGACTTACCTGCTGCTCCCCTCAGGAGTGTACTTCGGTCAATCTGGCTGTTCTGTTCCCTACTCTGTCTCTGGTGAATCCTCTCACCCCCCACACCTCTGGCCTGTACCCCAGCTCTTGTATGCATAAATAAATAAATCTTTAAAAAAAAAAAAGAAAGAAAAAGAAACCTCAGAAATGATTTGTCATGCCTACAGTCAAATGAGTTTTGACAAGAGTTTGAAGACTATTCAAAAGGGAGGAGATGGTGCTGAGAAAATTGAATGCCTGCTTGCAGAGGAGTTAAGTTAAATCTTTACCTGATACCATAGATAAAATTAAGTAAAAAGGATCACAGACCCAAAGAGAAGACCTAAACCATAAAATCCTTAGATAAATACCCAGGGACAAAGCATCACAGCAATGGATTTGACAGTGATTTCTTGCATATGACACCAAAGGCACAAAGCAATAAAAAAAAGACAAACTGGACTTAATGGGAATTGAACATTTTTTTTTGTTCATCAAAAGACACGATCAACAGAGTAAAAAAGGCAACCTACCAAATTGGAGAAAATACTTGCAAATCACATATCTGATTAAGGGCTAATATCAATAATATATAGAGAATATCTAAAAACCGAACAATAAAAAAAAACCTGAATCAAAAATGGACAAAGAATCTGAATAGACATTTCTTTATAGATAAACAATTGGTCAATAAGTGAGGGAAAAGATGCTCATAATTAATCATTAGGAAAACGCACCAAAAACTACAATATCACCTCACACCCCTTAGGATGTCTAATATCAAGCTTGCCCGCACCCAGAAAATGACAGTATTGATGAAGATAAAGAGAAATTTCAACACTCGTGTACGGTTGGTAAACATATAAACTGGTATAGCCACTGTGGAAAATAGTACAATTCCACTACTGTTACACTGATACACACTAAGACTGAAACCGGGGCCAAAGAGAGATGTTTGTACAACTATATTCACAATTCACAATAGCTAAAATGTGGCAGAAGTGAACATGTTCAATGGATGAATAGATAAGCAAAACATGGTATACATATACAATAGGATATTGTTTAGGCTTTAAAAGAAACTTGTGATATATACTACCACATGGATAAAGATGAAATTTGAGAATATTATGTAAGGGAAATAACCTAGGCTGTGTCTTTTTTTGGTCTTTTCTGAAGAAAGCGGCTATGAATTTCACAGGTGTTGTATTTTGCATTTATTATTATGAGCAAGGTTTTGCATCTGATGCAATTCATTTCTCAGATCATGGTTGAATTAGACAAATAGGCTACATATTAGACAAATTAAACTAAAGGTAGAGAAGTGTGATAAAAACCAACAAAAATATTCTGTGATACTCAATAGTTATATGTAATTTACAATAAAACATTTTACTATTTATATGCTAAACATCTTTGTACCAGAAAAAAATACATGAACCCTCTGCACTCCTTAGCGGGTTGTTAATCATTCAGTCCACCACAATTCAGAGCTCCGAATTCTCCGATCTCAGGGCAGTGGGGAGGAGCGTGCTCCCAACAGGGCTCACTTACCTGATAGGTGCTGCCTGGAGGAGGCCCCCCAGGTACAGCACAAGGATGCTGAGAGCCAGGAAGGGGAGGAAGTTCCAGAAGCCCATGGTGCCTCCCTGCAAGGAAAGAATAAGGTCACCACCTGCCCCAGTTCAAAGCTTCATGAGCCCACAGACCTGTGCTCCGGCGCTGCACTGTAAGTCCCTGGCATCCTGACCTCAAGCTCTTCGTGTCATTTCCTTCACCTCTGTGTCCTCATCCTTGAAGCAACTGCTGGAAGATCCAGGGAACCTGTAGCGCTCATGGTTTAGTGCAGCTAGAGGAGCAAAGCTAGAGGGGGAAACAGGGGAAGAGGTCCTGTCCACAACTCCCACCCACCTTGGCCACACTCAGTCAGGTATATCTGTTGACAAAGTCTCCATTAAAGGCAGTCTCAAGCAATTGATTACATTGTTGTTCCCCAAACACAACCCAGAGCTGGCTCCCCTTTTGGCACTTTTACCCACACCTGGCAGTGTGCGTGAGAAGACAGGAAAGAGGTGAAATCTCTGTGGTTATAATGTCTGATAAACTAAAGATGGAAATTCTAATGCCAAGGTGCTCTGCATGTTGGGAGAGTCGCTGCATCAGGGAAGTTTAGCACACTTTTCAGTTGGGACTCTGGACTTAAACTAGGAAAAAAACTCCCAGAATACGCAACTGTGGCCCGATCCCTGAGCCTGCAGAGAGCTACACCTGCATCCCCTTTGCTTTTGGAGATAGTGGGGGGGAATCTAATGTCCGAAGACTGGAATAAGGCAAGTGCAACAGGAGCACGGGGAGTTGGAGGGGGAGACTGGAATTTGCCTCAGCAGAGGAAGAGTGAGTCGGGGTCCCTGGACTGAGACTGTCCAGTGCTACCTGTGCAGGACCCTGAGATACGCTGTCACAGAGAAGTGTGGTGACAAAACCACACAGAGGTGGACAGAATTAAGGCTGGCAAGGAGATCAACCAAGAAGTATGTCAATGAAGAGAGAGGAAGGGAAAGGGGAGAGATACACTGAAGCAGGAATATCAGGGCTCACCTGGTAGCAGGTAGCTTAGAGCAGAGGTGGTGACAGCAGCAGCAGCATCAGTATCACTGGAAGCATCAGTGAATGCGAGCCTGACCTCCCAGATCCAGTCACTCTGGGTGTGGGGTGGTCCAGGAGATCTGGCAACCAATGGGGGAAGGGATCCCGCACCAGATCAATTGTCACCCACTTGCGCAAGGAAGCTGGAGCACGCAGGTAGACCATCGCACTTGTATAAACTTAATGTGAGCAGGACTTGTGCAGGATTTCTCCTTTGGGTAAATTTCACAAGTCTATTTCCACAGGTTTTGACGTGCGCCACACTCCTTCCCAGTTGTGAAGTTTCAGCGAGCAAGATCCAGGGCTGCAGGGGTCCTGGCCCCACAGGTCTAAGCTGCCCCTTGGAGGGTTAATGCTTTGGGGTTGATTCTGGCCCTAGTGGGGTGTCCGATGCAGGCAGCAGGAGGGCTGCTGGGAAGCAAGAGGTGGAGGAGGGAGCAAGACCTGAACTCCCTTCCAGCTGCACGAATCCAGGCGTTCGCATTAGGGCTAAATATCCTCAGTGTGTCAGTATACCCATCTTTGAAATGGACACGGTATTACCGACATGAAGGGATATTGTCACGGTTTGCATGGGACTGTCCCCTTGCTAGTGAGAGATCTGGAGGAGCTTCCTGGCCCACTAGGGTATTCTATAGGATACACTCAAACAGCGCAGTTCCCCAACCTTGTGCAATAGCCTCAGTCTCAAGTGGAGCAGGGTGGTCCATCACGTGATTAGGGAGGGACCTGTGCCCTGCAGGGTCCAAAAGAGGGAGTTTAAAGCACGAAGCTTCCCTCCCCTCCAGGCATAGCTCTACCCCTCCCCCTTCTTATGCAGCCATCCATCACTTGTAGTACATCCGCCCACCTGATCATTTGTCCAGCTGCCCTTGCTTCCGGCTGCTGTTTGCTCCCAGTGGCATGTGATCCCAGGTCTGCACCCGCACCCCCACTTGAGTCCTCACTGGAGAGGAGGGCTGGCTTGATGGTGCCGAGTCCTTGCAGATTCTAACATTCACACTCACCGCCAACTGTGCTCTTCCACACACGCACACACAGACTCATTACTGTCTACCAACACGGTGCATTCTCCAAAGGCACAGAAAGACCGCGGGCAGGGAGTATCCCCGGGGATTCAGTCCCAAAAGAACCCTGAACTTTTGCCCGAGTTGCTGGTGTGATCACCTGCACGCATCAATGACCTGATCGCCTCTACCTGCGGGAGAACGTGCGCGGCTCCTTACAGGGCGGCACCTCTCCTGGCACAACCCGGGTCCTGGATCCCTCAGCCTGAGCGCACCCCTTCCAACCTCCCTGGAAGGTCCGATGTTCTGACTTCGTGCCCGAAGCGGGTTTAATCTAGAAAAGACCTGTCTGTGCCCAGGATATCGGGGTGAGCTCATAGGCCTGGACCCGCAGTCAACAGTAACGAACATCCCAGCGCGGCAAACACAATGCGGCACCAGAGCACATGGGCGGCCATTAAGGACCCCAGCTAGACGATAGACCGAGACTGAGCAGAAACGGGTGATGAGTGAGGGATCCAGGCTGTAGGACTGTAACACCCCAGTGCGCAACCCTACAAGCCTCAGCATTTCCTTGAACATACCTCATTTGCATCAGACTTTTCCCCCTTTTGCTTGGTCGCCTCTTGCTTCGGGCTGGTAAGTTCCATGATGCCCTTACTCAACTTTTCTCCTTCCATCCTCTGGCGGCACGGCCACAAGGGAAGAAAAAGCTCATGACTGGGAACCCCACTCTCTGAAACTTTCTCTCCCCAGGCGGACAGGGAGCGTGATGGGGGATCCTGGAGATCGAAGACTGGTCTTTGGGATCCAGGTTCCTGTGAGGCACAGAGCAGAGAAAGGCGAGAGGAATAGGACGCAGAGCTCACGATCGCTGGGTGTGTCCTGCTGCGCAGAAGCACCAGCAGCTACTGAGACCCCCGCCAGGGCTGTGGAGCTCAGTGGTTTGGGTGGAACCTTGGGCGAGGCTCGCCACCTGGAGGTGCAGGTGAGTTGGCAAACTCCGTGAGGACGCTGTGCTTCCCTAGCTGCCACTTGAGTAGTGTAGGTGACTCTTTGCTCTTAGGTGCCATGTGCTGCGGCAGAAATCACCTCCATTCCCAAGACCCCAGCTTTCTACCAAACTTTCTCAAGTAATTTTAAGTATGTTAAATAGGACTGTGGAGTGGGATGAAACCTGTATATCTAAGAGAAACTTGAATATTTTTCAGTAATTTAAGCATATTTAAGATTATGTCTATATGTTTATACCCTTTTTTAAAAAAAGATTTATTGGGCCTCCCCGGTGGCCCAGTGGTTGAGCGCTGGGCTGCGAAACTGCCCACAGCCTCTGCAGTGCCAGTTCGATCCCCGGCTGCTCCCCGGCCACCGGAGGAGGGTCCCACATGGCGCTCAGACCTCTCCTGCCGCCCGCTGCTCCCCTCAGCAGTGTACTTCGGTCCTTCTGCCTGCTCTGCTCTCCGCTCCGGCTCTGGTGAATTCTCTCACCCGCCCGCACTTCTGACTGTACCCAGTGCTTGTATAAATAAATAAATCTTCCAAAAAAAAAAAAGATTTATTTATTTATGCATACAAGAGCAGGGGTACAGGCCAGAGATGCGGGGGGGTGAGAGGACTCACCAGAGACAGAGTGGGGGGCAGAACAGACAGACTGACTGAAATTCACTGCCGAGAGGAGCAGCGGGAGAGTCAGGAGAGGTCTGCTGCGCCATGTGGGGCATCTCCCTGGCCAGCCGGGGATCGAACTTGTGCTGCCGAAGCTGTGGCTTGCTTCGTAGGGCGGTGCTTAACCCCTTCCACCACCAGGGAGGCCCCTATGTTTATACTCTAATATGGTTACATTTTAAATTTTGGATAAGGAAAATTAGTCAAATGAAGACTTGGAAAATATGATTCTTTAAAAAATAATTTGCTTAGAACCATTAAATTTAGGTCTAAAATCACTTCTAATATGTGAATGTTATTTATTGTTGGACTGTTTTGAATTATGTAATTTGAATTATAGAAGTTTATAATAATTGTGTTGACATAATTGCAATTAGAGAAATCTTGGGATGTTGTAAAAACTAGAACTTTGTTTTTAAGCAAATATCAGTGGCTTCCTTTTGAAATAATCAATGGAAGCCCTACTCATTTAATTGAAGGGCCTATAAGCCAGTCCTCAAAAGTGGTGTCATCCATTATTGCCAGGAACTTATTAAGATTCTCATTAACAACACCAAATTAGTAAGTTTTCATTCTCAGTTAATTCCCAGGAGAGCCCTTAGACTCTGCCAAGAATAGAATTTATCTTTTACTAATAGAGTAGTCCTAGATATCATGACCTTATAAACATCATGACCTCCAACCTGGCAACTCTGGTTTTTGAAAACTACACCAGCTCAAGGACTCCCACCCACCCCATTAGAAAGAAGCATTTCAGATACGTATAACCAACCCATATTTCCTATTTTAAGAAGTCCTCCTCCTAACTGGACTTCTCAGATGATAACTCACCTACAGTTGAAAGTCCATTGCAACCCAGCCTCAGTTGCCCAGCCAGGATGAGAAGCAGATACCTGTAGATAAAGCAAGAAGTAGATGACTCTGCCCAACAACAAAATGTATTTTATAACTGAAGTTTTTTTTTAGTATTTTTTTAAGATTTATTTATTTATGCATATAAGAACTGGGGTACAAGCCAGAGGTGTGGGGGGTGAGTGGATTCACCAGATATAGAGTGGGGAGCAGAACAGGCAGATCTACTTAAGTACACTGCTGAGGGGAGCAGCAGGTGCGACAGGAGAGGTCTACTGCGCCATGTGGGTAGTTCCCTGGCCTGCCAGGGGATTGAACTCCTGCTGCAGAGGCTGCAGATTGCTTCATATTGCAGTGCTTAACCCCTTGCGCTACCAGGGAGGCCCTTATAATTGAGTTTTTACACATGACTTTGATCGCAAATTTCTTGGGGTTCTGTCTGCCTGAACCAACATTTACTTTTAACCCAAAATTATATTCCAGCAAGCCAGCCAAGCAGCTATTTATAGGAAATAAACCCATCATTCCACACAAGGGATTTGCTGAAATTATTTTATATAATGAATATGACAGTACTCTTTTAGTCATCTGTATGTCTTCTTTGGAAAAAATGTCTCCCATTGTTTTAATTGGATTATTTTAGTGGATTATTTATTTATTTTGGTTTATTTAGTTTTACTATTGAGTTGAATGAGTTCTTTATATATCTTGGATAAATATATATGATTTGCAAATATCTCCTGCCATTCAGTAGGCTCCTATTTCATTTTGTTGATGGTTCCTTTTGCTGAGTGAAGCTTTTTAGTTTGATAGTCTCATATGGTTATTTTTGCTTTTGTTGCCTTTGCTATTGATGTCAAATCAATAAAAAAAAAATGATGATGATCCAAGATCATTAAGAAACTTATACTAGTCTTATTCCATGAGTTTTATGATTTCAGGTTTTGCATTCAGTTTTTTTTTGGGGGGGGGGAGGGGGGAGATATGGAAATTACTTAATTTTTTCCCACCATCATCCCTTATATCCTTTTATCCCTTTCTCCCTCTGAACCTCAGACTCTTGTGTTTACTTATTAGTGTCTGCTAGTTTTAAAAAATATTTTGGGGACCTCCCTGGTGGAACAGGGGTTAAAGACAGTGCTATCAAGCTATGCCGGCCACTGCAGCACGAGTGGCCACTGCAGCACGACTTTGATTCCCATTGGGCCAGGGAGCAACCCACATGGTGCAGCAGACCTCTCCTGTCCCGCCCACTGTTCCCCTCAGCAGTGTGTTTTGGTCAGTCTGCCTGTTCTGTTCCCCACTCTGTCTCTGGTGAATCCTCTCACCTACCCTGCAACTCTGGCCTGGACCCCAGCTCTTGTATGCATAAATAAATCTTTAAAAGAAAAGAGAAAGAAAAAGAAAAAGACCGCAGGGACTGGGCCAGAGCTACCCACCCCCAAAGGGGCCCCTTGTTCACTTAGACTTTGGCCAAAATTTTTATACTTGTCTGTAGTCTCTCCTCTGAGAGCATTAACTGTTCAAACAAGGAAAGAGCACAGCAGCCAGGGCCCTGCACTCCTCAAGTGTGTGTGCAAGTAAGGCACATGCCTTGCCATCTAGCCTCTGCCCTATTAATGTTATAAAGTCCAGTTTTTCTCTATCATCCAAAGGCTGTTTTCTGAGGGGTCGCTGTGGGTGTTGCTATGGGGTGGGATGGGGCCATCCCTGGGTCTCCAGACACCAAGGAATGCTCCAGATACCCAAAATGCTGCACCAAAGCATAGGCCTGGTGGACACAGCCCCGTGATTGTGATTGTGTTCCTGCTCTAGATCCAGTCTGGGCCCCAGGCTAAAGGAGTGGCCACCCCCATGGCTATGCAGCCCAACCAGGTGTGAGAACCAGCTGCTAATGTCCATTCTGTCATGCTGGCAAAGCTGAAGGAGACAAGTGACTTAAAGCCCTGTCCTAGCACTTCCCCCCACCCCCACATGCTGGGCAGGGCAGCCCATGGGGACTTTATCTCCATGGGTCCCCAGAGGCCCAAGTGGCAGCAGTGGCTGGGGAGCCCATGTAGCCCTGGTTTCTCTGGTGCAGGTGTGGGTAGGTCTTGCTTTGCTAAGTATACAGAAATGGCACTTAAGTTTCTCTGATGCTTCCTGGAAGCCATAGAACTGAGGGACTTTTTTAAAAAAGGGAGGAGAAGGGGAGAGAGAGGAGATGAGAGACAACCTATGGAATGGGGAGAAAATATTTGTGAATCATATATTTGATAAGGTGTTAATATTCAAAAAAATACAAAGAACTCAGTAGGAAAAAAACAACTAAACGATCTAATCAAAAAATGGGCAGGATCTCCCTGGTGGCCTAAGTCTCAGTGCTACCACCACAATGTCTCAGTGCTACCACCACAATGTCCCACCTTGAGGCCCTGGGCCAGGGAGCTACCCACATGGTGCAACAGACCTTTCTTGTCTCACCCACTGCTCTCTCAGTGGTGTATTTCAGTCAGTCTGCCTGTTCTTCCCCCCACTCTGTCTCTGGTGAATTCTCTCATGCCCTGCATTTCTGGCCTGCATCCCAGTTCTATGGAAAAATAAATAAATAAAATCTTTAAAAATAAAAAAATAGTCTCTTTTAAAAAAAAGTGGGCAGAGTTACTTTTCCAAAGACTACATACAGATGGCCAACACGTATAGGAAGATGTGTTCAACATCACTAGTCATTATGGAAATACAAATCAAAACCACAATGAGATCTCACACCTGCTAGAATGGCTAGTATCAAAAGGACTAACGGGCCTGGCGGTGCAAGGGGTTAAGCACCTCACTATGAAGAAATCTGCAGCCTCTGCAAGCATGAGTTTGATCCCAGATGGCCAGGGAGAAACCCACATGGCATAGCAGACCTCTCCTATCTCGCCCACTGTTCCCCTCAGTAGTGTATTTCGGTGAATCTGCCTGTTCTGTTCCCCACTCTGTCTCTTGTGAATCCTCTCACCTGGCACATATCTGGCCTATACCCCAGTTCTTCTATGCATAAATAAATAAATCTTTAAAAAAAAAAAACAAAAAGAGGCCTCCCCTGGTGGCGCAGCGGTTGAGCACTGGGCTGCAAAGCTGCCGGCAGCCTCTGCAGCGCCAGTTCAATCCCCGGCCACCGACGATGGTCCCAGAAAAAAAAGAAAAAAAAAAAACAAAAAAAAAGGATTAACAATAACTAAGTGTTGGTGAGGATGTGGAGAGAATGTAGCCCTCCCACACTGGTAATTCCATTTGGTATGCAGAATAGTTTTTTTTTTAGATTTATTTATTTATGCATACAACAGCTGGGGTACAGGCCAGAAATCTGGGAGGTGAGAGGATTCACCAGAAACAGAGTGGGGAACAGGACAGACTGACTGAAACACACTGCTGAGAGGAGCAGCGGGCGAGGCAGGAGAGGACTGCTTCACCATGTGGGTTGCTCCCTGGCCAGCCGGGGATCAAACTCGTGCTGCAGAGGCTGCGGATTTCTTCATAGTGCGGTGCTTAACCCCTTGCGCCACCAGGGAGGCCCCAGAATCGTTTTCTTGATAGTAGTTTCTAGGAGCAAGAGAGGGAAGTAAGGTTTTTCCAAATATTAGGATCACCTAAGTGAAATACAAAATACCTTTATCTTCTGAGCCCATCCATAATTTACTGAGTTAACTCAAGGAAATTTAGAACTTCTCCTGTGCCTATTGCTTAGCTTGGGCCAGCTATTCCCAAAACTTCTCTGAGGTTCATAACTAACAGAGCATGGCAGCAAAAGTCTTCAACTTCCCTAGTATTCCCTCTCTTCCCAAAGAGAGACAAGGACCCCAAGATACTGGAAAGATAGATAAATAGGGAGTGCTGGCTTACTGAATAGAGATCCACAAAGGGAAACTCAGTGAGATCTAGTGTTTGGAACTAGTGCTGGGGCAGGATCACTGTAACTGTAACTGATGACTTGCTGGACAATTCCTTTTTTTTTTTTTTTTTAACTTTTTTAAAAAAGTATTTATTTATGCATACAAGAACTGGGGTACAGACCTGCAGTGCAGGGGGTGAGAAGATTCACCAGAGACAGAGTGGGGAACAGAACAGGCAGATAGACTGAAATACATTGCTGAGGGGAGCAGCGGGCGAGATAGGAGAGGTCTGCCTTGCCACGTGGGTAGCTCCCTGGCAGGCCAGGGATCGAACTCGTGCTACAGAGGCTGCAGAGCTTCACAGTACTGTGCTTAACCTCTTGCACCACCAGAGAGACCCTTGATGGGCAATTCTGAGAGCTTAAAATCACAGGGCAACCATGAGGGGTATTTCATAATTTTGTGAGATTTACATTCAGGAGCACAAGCAATACCTATCAAAGAACTCCCCCTTGGCTTTCTGCATGACAGGGAGAGGAACCATTTCAAAATACACCAGAACTTATTTTTCTTAATGAATTATGCCCTCAGCAGAAACTAGTTAACCAGATAATAACTGCTGGGGTATTAACAGAGCCTAATTGAACAGAGGGAAGAGAAATACCCAACTCCTGTCATCTGTAGCTTTCCATATGGGAGAGGGGAAACACCCAACTTCAAATGATTCTAAGGCTAAAATTGAGAACCTTGTATGAGGCTCACAGTTCAGAAGTACAGATTTGCTAACCACCATAGAGGCCCTTACCATAGGACCATAGGATGTCTCCCTGCTGCCTGTATTTACAATTGCCAATACTTGGAAGCAATCAAAGATGTCCTTTTGTAGGTGAATAAAGAAATAAAATTGGTATATCCAGATATGGAATTATTCAGTGGTAAAAAGAAAATGGGCTAATAAGACAATAAAATAAGAAGACAATAAAAATATCAAAGGTTACTAGGGGCTGGGGGTGAGGGGGACAAATAGGACTTTTAGTACAGTTTTCATATATGAAACAGTAATGATGAATATATATTATTATCTCTTTGTACAGACCCACAGCTCAACTATGGATTTGGGCGATTAGGATGCCTGTCAATGGAGTTCACCAGTTGTAACAACGTACAAGTCTGGTAGGGGCTGGTAGGGGCTGTTGCTGATGGGAGAGGCTATGCGTATGTGGGCAGGGGTTATGCTGAAATCTCTAGCTTCCTCTCCTTTTCACTAAGTCTAAAATGAAAAACCATTTGGACCTCCATTTCCATATTTGCCGATGAGTCTATTAGAATGAAAGATTTCAAATTCCCTTTTCACTGTGACATTCTACAAATGGGTGCTGTAAACTTCATGCTGTCTTCATAGTACCTTTCTACACCACCAAGATGCTATTTGACTTTCTCCATCTTACTCTGGCAGGCACTTTTGTCTTCTGAGAGAACAGATGAAATGGTCAACATAATAGGTCATGTTCTAATGAGTGATACAATCAGAAAAGGCTTCTTCTACCCACTGTTAAGTAAGGAGAATAAAGGATTTTCAAAATACATAGGAGGATGAAGGAAACAGATGTCCACATCCTTGTATCCCTGACACCAAAATGTCTAATAGTGCCCTCTGAAAGGGAAGAGTCTGGCAGCTCCTTATTTCTCTCTTCTTAATAAAATTAGATCACAGCTAATTCCTGACCCCTGCCTGGATACCATTCTTTCTACAAATTTCAAAAGACACTTTACAATGTGTCTGCTTGGTGAGTTTATCTAGAGCCTAAAGCAGGTATCAAATTGAGCCTGAAAAAGAAAGAGGGAATGAATAGGACCAATCTACTAAGAATGTGTCTGGTCTGTTAAGTAGATAATACACAAATGAAATAATTAAAGAATAATAAAAGATATGGCAAAATGTATTTGTTTCCTATTCTGCTATAGCAAATTATCATTACTTTAGTAACATAAAACAATGCAGGTTTATTAACTTACACTTCTGTGGCACAGATCTCACTGTGTTAAAATGTTGTAAATCTGTGTCCTTTTTGGAGGTTCTAAAGGAGAGTCAATTTCCTTCCCATCTCCAGGGTCTAGTGGCTACCCATGATCCGTGGCATGTGGCCTATTTCCTCCATATTAAAAACAAGCAATGACAATTTAAGTCCTTCTCACATTATATCATCTGACCTCTTCTTCTACCCCCCTTTTCCTCCTGGAAGGGCATGTGATTTTATTGGGTTCACCTGGATATTACAGGCTAATTTCTCTATCTCAATGTAGGTTCATCATTTTCCCTAAATTTAATCACATTTTCAAAATCTCTTTTGCTCTTGTACCATACTTGCACTTTCCAAAAGTTAGGATGTGGACATCTGTGTGTGTTGTCATTATTCTGTCTACCATAGTAAGTTAACAATGGGTTAATTGGCAAGGACTGCAAGTGCTGGGTGCTTGGAGAAAGTTAAGTTTGCTATGACCTAGAGCACTGGGGAAGCTTCCACGAGGTGGGCCAGAGCCAGAAAATGGTTAAATAGAGGGAGGTAAGAGAGTCCCTGGCAAAGGAATGTACCTACTGGAATATGGGCCAGAGGGTAAGGGACAAGACACCTCCTTTTTATATCAAGTGCCATCCTCTGGGACTGTTCTGTAGGGAAGGGGCCACTCCTCAGTAGGTCCTTGTTTGGTGCTGACTTCAGCCTAAAAATAACCAGTGTTGTGTCTGGACCAGTTCTTGTGGTTCTTACTATGATTCCATGATGCCTTTCAGCAATAACATTAAGGAAACTTTGAAAGAAATAAAAGTTTATTATTTATATGACCTGAAATTATATAGCACACCTGGGGCCACACAGTGAAATTTTAAGGGAGGGAAAGGAGAGAGAGAGGATTTAGCATGAGAGAGAGGGGTAAAGCGAGGGTATGGAGGAAGAGAGAGGAAAGAGAAATAAGCAAATTGTGGGGGTTGGGGTCCTGCCTTTACTGTGACTAAGGGTTGGGGGGGTCTAGGGTTTCAAAGCACTAACTCTTTATTGGTAAATTTAAAACATAAGAACACTAATTTAATTTAATGATCAGAAAAAAAAAGAAAAAAACCTACAAGTGGTCCCAAAAGGCTAGTTATCTAATCAACCAGGATCTATAAAACAAAGGTGATTGTTAGCTGGGCCAACCTGACTCTGATCTAGTGCTGTATAACCATGCAATCCCATATGAAGGGGACGTTCCAGGATCTCTGCCCCACCTAAGGAAGGGTGGAGCTGAGCAGCTAGGAGAAACCAGCGAGACTTGGGAGAGAAGGCTGGAAGGAAGAATTTCTGGAGGCGGTACAAGGAATAGTGAGACACGTGAAGAAGCTATGTTTGCTTCTCGTCCTGGGACCTGTACCAGAGACTTGAGGGACATAGTAGGAGACCCTTGAAAGAGACGTGGGTAAGAGACCTGTGGGGAGGCTGACAATGGCAGCTGTTATCTGGTACCTTGATTTTGCTATTTTTCTTCCAGACTTGCCTGGTCCCTTCTGCCTCTTTCTTAAGGTTCCCCACCAGAAGGTGCCTTAGTCTTGTGACAGGCTTTCAGGCCTCAATGGCCCTGCTTTGGGCCAGGCCTGTTTGGCTGGGCACTTACCTACGAAGGGGTGGGTAACTGTGGCTATGTCGTTTGGTGACTATATGCTTACTCTTCACTAATTCTGTTAAAGTTCTTTGACATTGAAGGTCTTAGGTACTAAGAGTATGATTTTTCTTCATGTGGCAGATAGCAGAACCCCTTTATAATGTGCAAGGCTTGGGGGGGTCTCCCGTACCTGTACCTTTCATTAACACTGTGTCAGGCCATGCATTTATTCTAGTTAACCCTCTCTAAAGAGGTTGCTTCCACACCAAAGCTTAAATAAGGCACTTGCATTATAAACAGAAAAGTCAACTGTCATGCTCACACTAAGCTTCTGTCGGATATCTGCTTTCACTCCCAGGCAGGTTGTCTAGAAATCATGAAATCCCCAGAATAATGGGTTCCCCTCTTAGCAACTTCTAATTTGTTCTGTGTCATTTATTATTCAAAACCACATAAAGTATAGAAAACAGGAGCTAGTCAGCAAATTGCTGCCAACTTGGTGCAGCTCCAGTAGAGGTGGGAAAGGGGATGCTTTGATGTTACGGGACTCTAGGTGCCCAAAGATTATGTTGATGCTTCTATTTTTTTTTAAAGATTTATTTATTTATGCATACAAGAGCTGGGGTACAGGCCAGAGGTGTGGGGGGTGAGAGGATTCACCAGAGACAGAGCGGGGAACAGAACAGGCAGACTGACTGAAGTACCCTGCTGAGGGGAGCAGCGGGCGAGACAGGAGAGGTCTGCTGTGCCAAGTGGGTTGCGCCCTGGCCAGCTGGGGATCGAATTCCTGCTTCAGAGGCTGCAGATTGCTTCACAGTGCAGTGCTTAACCCCTTGGTCACCAGGGAGGCCTATGTTGATGCTTCTAAACCCTCACGCTGGGTTTGGACTTAGAGCTCCATGCCGTAGGTACTTGTACTAAACTTTTTAAATAATCTTCACTGAAAAATAAAGTCTCAAAAATAGTTAGATGAAGAGTTTATTAGATAATCAAAGCGAGGATTTGAACCTGAATTCAGGAAGAAACCCATCAAATTTTACTCTGAGAACTGTTCTGAATAAGAATAAAGTTTGAATTAAGTTTGTATTTCCAGAAACAACGAGTCATTGACATTAAGAAAGTAACTATTCTTGATGGGAGGGGTGACTGGGTCTAAAATGTCCTGAACCAAAGATATGTTGATGCTGGAAGGAAAAGCAGGATCCGATTTCCTCCCCCAAAGAAAACCCTGCTGAGATGCAAATGCTTTACTCCCATTGTTAAATCTTTTTTATCTGGAAGACTGACTTACACCTTCAGGCAGTAGAGTTTTGCATAGAAAATGGAGCCAGTGGAGGTTTGTTAGTTTGCCACCAGCCCAGGGATTGGGTTCCCCAGAAAATTTTATATTATATTTATAATAGTCAAACAGCGGGATTTTAATTATTGAGCACTGGTTTAGAATTCACCTGAAAAAATACATTTAAAATAACTGCATCCTGTGTTTAGACTGCACTGAGTTTGAGTAGGCAGTGGGGAATTGTTTGAACGTGGAATGTGCACTTGAACCAGGCATGTTCCACTAACCAAGCTTGGAGAAACTTTGAAGAGCCCCTCCTCCCTAGAGAGAATGTGACCATTTACCCGCAGACCTCAGGCCTTCCCAAATTTGCCAACCCCCTAGTCCCTCACCAATTGGGGCACGTAAACTGCCATTAGAGCCTAAAGTTAAGGACATTACTGTTACCGAACGCTGGTCTCTGTTTCCCTTGGCCAATAAAAGGAAACAGAGTTGAGGAGAAGGAAGGTAGTTTAATTTGCCCACAAACTGAGGAAGATGGACTCGTGCCTGAAAGACCAGGGCCCTGACGTTTTGGAGAGTGCAGGGGTATTTATACAAAGGAGTAGAAGGGGGTGATGGGCAAGAGTCATTATGTCCTTTTGATGCAGGCATTTGGAGATTACTGGGGAGCCTTTGCTAAAGCCTGGTGTTTTCCATTTATCTTCTTAGGAATGTTCTTTTCAAGAAGACAAAGTTGTTAAACAAGGAGGGTAAATAAGTGAAATAGGACTGCTTAGCTGGTGGGGCAGGAAGAGAGACTTGTTTTTTTTTTTTTTTTTTTATCACTGTGTCATTACAGCAGTGGATTTTACCATAGACAAGGAATAAGAATGTCATTTGTGGCATAAGGAAGAAATGGGATTGTGTCTGTGGGTTGTCTTGGCCTCTCAGTCTTGGAAATGAGAGGATCTTGTTATGGATACATCTCTGAAGGGGAGGTGCCATTTTTCCTCACCCCCACTTTCATGCAGTATGCTATAAATTGGATTTGCTGAGCACTGGTGCTCCTGGGAGCTAGGGGTTGTGCTGAGTAGGCTGTAGATGTGGAAGGCAGGTGGGCTTGCTCGCTAGCTTCTGCAGCCTGGCTTGTTCCATATTGCTGGGATGGACACATGGGGAGGACAGACCTTTAGAGATGCTTAGAAGAGATAACTTGGAAGATACATGTTGGTGAGAGACATTTGGGGAGGCTTCTCCGGGGCCTTGGCAGAAACAATGGCAGCTGTTGTCCTGACTTCATGGTGAATTATTTGGTATGTTTTGAATTTTGAATCTTTCCTTTGGGTCAAGCTCTTTGGGGACTGCTGAGCCCCTTTCTTGTGGCCCCTCAACAGGAGGTGACTTAAACTGGCAGCAAAATTTTGGGCCTCCGACACCCTGCTTTGGGCTGGCTGGGCTTTTTTTTTTTTTTTTTTAAAGATTATTTATTTATTTATTTATTTTAATTTATTTGTTTATACAAGCACTGGGTACAATCAGAAGCGCACGCGGGTGAGAGAATTCACCAGAGCCAGAGTGGGGAGCAGAGCAGGCAGAAGGACCGAAGCACACTGCTGAGGGGAGCAGTGGGTGGCAGGAGAGGTCTGCGCGCCATGTGGGACCCTCCTCCGGTGGCCGGGGAGCAGCCGGGGATCGAACTGGTGCTGCAGAAGCTGCGGGCAGCTTCGCAACCCAGCGCTCAACTGCTGCGCCACCGGGGAGGCCCTGGCTGGGCATTTGACTGGGCATTTATCCAGAAGGGGATGGGTAACTTTGGTGGGTGGGGGGATTGTTGCAAAGTTTATTAGGAATATCTTTTTTTCTCTTTTTATTCATACCATTTCTATTAAAAGCTCTTTCCCACTTAAGAGTCTGCTTCTTTTGCCTTTGTGTGTGCAGAAGACTGGACTCGTTTTCGAGAATGTACCCCATAACAGTTTGAAATCTCTGTTGTATGCTAAACATTTTTTAAAGATTTCTTTATGCATACAAGAACTGAGGTACAGGCCAGAGGTGTGGGGGTGAGAGGACTCACCAGAGACAGAGTGGGGAACAGATCAGGTAAGGGGAGCAGTGGGTGTTAATTGTTGATTAACAATAATTAAATATGATAAGGACAAAAGCGTGAGTCAGGGGAGCGGGCAGGAGAGGTCTGCTGTGTCATGTGCACCACCTCCCTGGCCAGGGATTGAAGTCGTGCTGCAGTGGCTGCTGATAGCTTTATAGTGCTGTGTCTTCACCCCTGGAAACATCTAATTTCAAAAGTTGTGGCAGTTATTGAAAGGAAGGAAGCAGATTCTAGGAGTAGATATTTCTGTACTAGAAAGTTTAAGTACTACTGCTGTAGTTCAGTGACAGTCAACTTTGATATTTGAAGGAAATAAATATTAATAGATAAATAAATATAAATATTAATATAATTATTAATATATCATAGTATAAATAAATATTAATATATCAAGTACTCCATAATGTACTTGAGGAGTCTTATCCATTTTTTAATTCCAGTGAAAACATGGAAATGAAGTCCATCTGATTCAGCCCAAAAGGTAAAACAATAATTAAATATGATAAGGACAAAAGCGTGAGTCAGAATCCTTGACTTCTACTTAAAAACATTACTCGAAGGCATTCCAAAAGAAAAAAAAAAAGTCAGGAAAAAAATTTGACAAGAGGGAATGACATCAAAACTTTTTTTAAAAAGCTAAAAACTGAATTAGAATAATCTCTTGAATTTTGCACTAAAGCTGTATTTTCCAAAGAAAAGTCTAAAAGTTTATTATATCAGCATCATTTGGTATTGATAAAGACATATTCCCAGCCTTACTATATGCCAAATGTCTCTGAATCTCCAAGGGTTATATCTGTACATTAAGAAGTTACTATGTTTCCTAGGTGATTTTGATGCATAGTCAGTTTGGGAAAATAACTAAACTTTCAAAGTCTTCCTAACTAATCTTTCATTTCCTTCATTTCACTGGCTATGATCATCTTCCTGCAGGAAGCTTTCTGTGATTTCTTTTAACTTCTAGCAATTTTCTGTGTTTCATTTTATCTACTAACTCCTTATCTTAAAATGACATTTAATCAGATTGTGTTATAGAACCATGAAATTGAATTGGTTGGTAGATGAATAGAGAAGCAACATTACATTTTAGTGCTCTCCATATTGGATCTTTGGATCCTGTTCTGTTGTATTATTTCAAGTATTCTCTCAGACAGAACAGACATAGTAGTATTCAAATGCAAATCTGCATGTAACTCACAACTGTCATGAAAGAGCTAAGGATACAGCTTTCTGGGAGGCTCTCCCAACTCATTTTGATTGAACCATGACTAAATATTTTCCTACTGACCGACTTGACATGTAAATCTTGACACAAAGTTTTAGATAGATTTATTAGTGGTAAGAACCTATATTTAGAACAAATTTCTAGATTCAAATTTTAGCTGCAACATTCGTGATTTTTCAAAAACAATTGCTAATTTTTTTGTATTTAATTAATTGTGATTTACAGAAGTTACTTCACCTTTCCACATCTAGATTTCATAATTAAGCAAAGATTCAAAATCTTATATGGAACAATAATAATAATAATGGCTCATAATCATTAGGTGCTGTATTAGATGGTAGGTGAATAGGACAACATCAAATTGTTTCTCTTCCTTTTCTAAACAAATAGTCTATATATTTGCTTATAATTGAAAAAATGTATATGGAAGGATACTTATGACAGTCCTATTTCAAATAGAAAAAAGCTAACCTAAAGATCATTAATAAGTATAAAATGAATGATGATTCATTTGTCTATGGAATGCTAGACAGGCACTAAAAGAAGAATAAGACCAAAGTGCACTGATCTGATGTAATGTGAAGGGATAAACAAACAAAACTGTATGTGTTAACATATTTAATAGATACCCCATTTATAAAGTTCTAGAAGGAGAAAGATTTAGGGAAGGAAGCCCAAGAAACCATTAAGATGACACATTTGGGGTATAGCATTAAGGAAATTAGTTGGAGAGAGGATCTTATGTTTTCTGCAATCTCAGTTTCTAAAATTTCTTATTTTGAGGTTGAGTTTTACATAAACTCAACTTTAAGTGCATAAAGCAGTAAAGTTTTGTAATGAGATGTCAGAATTCCTTTTTGAGTGTTCTTGTAATGGTATTTCTTACCTGAAGGGCATTTGCACTATCAGAACTGCATTTGTCCTCCCTGGGTGGTCATTTTGGTGTATGAGCATGCACACGCACACGCACACGCACACGCACAGCTTCCACCTCCAGAGTGTAGGACAGGCAGCCTTGGCTTTAATCTGGAACAGTGAACTCCTCCAGAAAAAATAAGCAATTTGACCAAGTTTGATTCCACCGGAAGATTGTGGAGAAACATAACACAAGATTGAAACAACTTTGCCTTTAAGTTTTCCACAACAATACTAGGTATTCCCACAGCCAATATGATTAGTTAGAAAATTTTTCAAGTTGCCTCAGAAATAAAATGCATTAGCATAGAAACTGGGAAAACTACATATCATAATAGAGGGAAAGTATTAGTTTAGACCCCATTGTCATTCACTTTACCTGACTTTACAGGTTTCTTATACTGGTTTCACTGATGAATTGCACAGGTTGAAGCTAAAATTATTCTGATTTCCTAAACACACGTCAGCAGGGGTTAGGTTAGGTAATTAGAGAGCAAGTAGTTAAAGAGAAAGTGGTAGTGAATGAAATTTTCCTTATATGATTTGTGACTCAGATGGCAACATCCTAAGTAATTAAGCTTTAATATCATCAAACCCAGCATCTCAATATAGATTTGACATTCTTATGTAATTATATAGTGTTTGGTGATACGAGTTTTGACTTGAAAATGTGATGAAACAATTTCTGAGAAAAATGTTTAAGAAAAAGAAAAATCCCAAACAATGTCAACAAAATACACATAAGATAATATAGTTCTCAATAGGCCTGAGTGAAATCCTAAGAGGTCAAGATTCATTGCGTCCAAGCCTCCTGCTTGACTCTCTGAGCTCCTGGAGCATCCATCATTTGGTCAAGAAGTCTGTGTTGAAGTCCTCTGTGCCAATATCTGCCTGACGTCAGGAGAGAGAGAGGCGCCCCATGCCCAGTGCGAGCTTTGGCTCTGTCACCTGTGTAGTTCACGTGACACCATGTTATGGCTCGTTGTCCCTCTGTCTTAAGGGAAGAGCCAGGTCTTATTCATGGTGTTCACTGTGTTTAGCACAGTAATCAGTTTGAGTTGCAGCAAAAACTTTTCAAAGATCACTTTGTGCCCAAAATACAGGCAGGAGAATAAAGACACAAATGAACTTAGAGGAAACGAATCTGAGTTGTTGGGCCGGAGAAGGTGCTGGCATCTCCTGATATCCAGTGTGCACCAAACATCATTCCAGGTTCTGTGTGACTGCCCTTGTGTAGTCCTCACCCCAATCCAGGCACAACACTAGGCCTTACTAAGTCTTCCGGAGGTTGATGCCACACACTCTTCACGAACCCACCCTCCTCAGAGCAGGCAGGCGACCCGGTCAAATGTCACTGGCCCGACAATCTTCCACGACTCTCCAGTGGCCTTGGAATAATGTCCCACACTCTTGACTGACTTTGAGGAGCTGTGGGACCTGCATTCCCAAGTCCCCAATCTTAGTTCTCACAATTCCTGCTCTTTCTCTGGAGGTGTGATGCACCCCTTGGTGCCTTGAGCTCACACCATGCCCTTTTCCACATGCTGGCCCCCCAAAGCCACTCTCCACCAGTCCACTTTTCCTTAAATGTTGAGTGACTGAAGGAATGGATGCAGGGATACTGAGGACAGTCAGGGTGTAGCATCCTGTTCAGGGGCATGGTTGGGAGCAAGAGGATTGAGTGATTTCAGGTCCAAGAAATCTTGACCTCGAAATACATATACTGCTACCTTTCTCTGCATACTATTTTTAACTTCTTTCTGATTGAAGTGTAATGACAACCAACATTATTTTGGCTTCAGGCGCACAGCATTGTGATCTGACACTTACATTCATTGCAAAATGAATATCACAGTGCAGTCTACTAACAATCTTTTCTTCGTAACTTACAAATTTGCAATGCCAAATTTTCAATTATAGATTATAGCTGTATATTACATATCCTCACTTTATTTTCCCCCTTCCCGCCATTAGCATTAATGATGGATCCCTATGGTCCTAAATTCATGCCTTATAGCAGGCACCTGGAGTAGGGTGTGGGCATACATAGGTGGGTGCTGGGCTTATAAGGGCGGCATCACGGGGACACCAGCGGGGAAGCCGGGACACCAGCAGGGAAGCCAAGATAGAGTAGCAGAATGAGAGAGAGTGAGAGGGAGAGGAGAACCAGCAGAGAAGCAGAGACCACAAGAGAACACCAGATTGCCCAGAAAGAGTGAAGACTTGCCAGGGGCTGGGAGGCCTACTAGCCTCCTGATCCCCCAGTCCCTCGGCCCCTGTGCCTTGTAAAAAGCTCAGTAAAAGCCTGAAAAAGCCACCGAGGGCTCCAGGATTCTCCTTTACCTGTCTGTTTAGATTATAGAGATCCTGTTCCATCCCTTCCTTCCTCTACATGGTCCTTTCTATCAATGGGGAGGGCAGACAGGAAGTGCCCAAGTTCATGGGGAAGTCTAGTGAGCTTCTCCAGGATCTTAGGACAACATGAGTGGAATTAACACATGTCAGGCTGAAGACTTGAATGTTTTGTTCTAGCTTCCTGGAGTCTCTACCCTGTTTGACAAGAAGAACCTGCTGGGGTGCTCTTTACTCTTTCAGCCTGGACACAGGAATGGACTCATGTGGAGCAATATAAACCCACGTCAACGGCTAGTTCAGCCTGGTCAACCGATCCCAATAGATCCACCAAACCACAAAATGTCCACAGACTCATTGGCAGAAAAATTAATGTTCTAAGCCCCCGTAATCTTTGTGGTTGTGCATTTAGTATCACTTGACAACTTAGCTCAGGGCTGGCTGGTCCTAATTCTGCCAGGCACACATCTGCTGGTAACATGAGTTCCTGGGTGCTTTTTCGTGTGTCCTTTCCAGAGAGCCCTCTAGACTTCTAAATATAAGTCCCGTGAGTTGTAATTTGTCATGTTTTTTAAAGCAAGTCCCCATCTATTGATGAAAAGGCCTGTAAGAACTTTTTTTTAAATATTTACTTTTATTTATTTATGCATACAAAAATAAATGGCCTGGGGTGTAGTCCAGAGATGTGTGTGAGGGGGGTGGGTGAAAGGATTCACCAGATAGACTAGGTGGGGAGTAAAACAAACAGATCTACTGAAATACACTGCTGAGGGGAGCAGCAGGAAAGACAGGAGAGGTCTACTGCGCCATGTGGCTTAGCTCCTTGGCCCGGGATTGAACACAGTCTGCAGTGGCTGATAATAGCTTGATAGTGTTGAGACTTTAACCCCCGTACCACCAGGGAGGCCCCCGGTCTGTAAGAATTTGTGGTGGTTTAAAATCTATCAACCTCATCCTTACAGCAGGGAGATGGGGGCAACTCACCCAAACCACATAGCTCCTGATCAGAATGGACAGCAGAGAGCAAACTGGAGAAGTGGAGATGAGGCTAAGAGGTTGGTTAAGTCATTGTGAGGGGCTATGTGTGTCTTGTAGGAGGACTTTGTCTTTTAAGCTTGTGATTCTCCGCATTTTTTCTACGACAACATAATGAATGATTCTGACGCCTTCTCATTAGCAAACCTGATTTAAAAGTGAGTCACCACGGCTGTTTTTCTCAACCTGGAGATCGAGCGTGAGTAATGCTTCCTAGGTTGCTATCTGCTCCTGCCTCTCGGGGAGTGGGTCTGCTTTAGCTGTAACCACAGTTCCCGTAATGCCGAACCCCATGTGTCCTGTTTCTAAATGAAAGGGAGGTTTTCTGTCATGAGGTTCGGTCCTGAGGTGCTCCCATAACAGCTGTGGTTACCCGCACACATGCCCTCCTTCATTTGACTGCACCTGTGCTGCTAACTTAGAATTTTCCTGGTTCCAGCAGCACATTGTTCCCAGAAGCAACATTCTCGCTGATGGCCAGGTCTTTGGGACCTGGTGCTCCCCTGGGTGCTCCCACACCATCTCACTACTGTGGCTTTTTCTTTCTCTTTTTATTGTTTTTAAGGATTTATTTATGCATACAAGAGCCGGGGTACAGGCCAGAGATGTGGGGGGCAGGGTGAGAGGATTCCCCAGAGACAGAGTGGGGAACAGAACAGTCGGACTGACTGAAATACACTGCCAGGGGGAGGAGTGGGCGAGTCAGGAGAGGTCAGCTGCACCATCTGAGTCACCTCCCTGGCTGGGGATCGAACTCACATTGCAGTGGCTGCAGACAGCTTCACAGTGCTGTGTCTTAACCCCTTGCGCCACCAGGGAGGCCCTGCCATGGGTTTTTCTTGCTTTCTGATCTTGGACATCACCCATGGAATAACCAAGGTCCAATTTCCTTTCTTCCCAAAAGTCACCTCCAAGCATACTGCAAATGGTGGGGTCTCCAGTGACCAAATGAACTTGAACACTGAGGAGGAGGGTGAGATCAGAGCTGAACTAGTTTCAGTTGAAAACTTGCTTCACTAAGATATTCAGAAATTACAATACTTTTCCCTCCATAGGAATTTATTAAATCTCTTTCTCCAATATTAAAGCTATAAACCAATTTATATCTTGCTGGTTGGGGCTTTACAAACTGACAAGAAATAAGAAACAAAATGGAGTCATTTGAGACTGGATAACTAAAACAGAGTTGGGATGCTATTGAGAATTAGGTCTCAGGCACGTCCAGGGATATCCAGGTACATCCATTTCCTAGAATGGAGCTGAGACACAGCCCACCCACTGCTTCCTGGATCAAACAAAGACAGACTGACAGACCACCCACGGACTCAAACTTGAGCCAATCAGGACTTGTCCAAGATTTTGGGGAAGTTGCATATTGCTGCACCCATCACAATGCTCGACCAAGTTTTTACCTAATTTATCTATTACTGATTGACATGTTACAAGTTTTCACCTGACTTACATAGTGGACCTGAATGAAAACTAACTTGCTTTTTCTTTGTGATTATAAACCCTACCCGCCTCCACAGGCAACTTGGAACACAATTTGAGACTTTGAGTATGTCTTTGGGGTTGCAGTCCTAACAAAACCCCAAATAAATTATTATAATTTGCCTTAACTTTGTATAAGTCATTCTTGCATAACAACAACAAAAAAAAAACCCACAACAGTCAAACTCTATTGATATAACTTTTCTTTCTTTCTTTTTTTCTTTTTTTTTTAAAGATTTATTTATTTATGCATACAGGAACTGGGGTACAGGCCAGATGTGCGGAGGGTGAGAGGATTCACCAGAGACAGTGGGGAGCAGAACAGGCAGATGGACTGAAATACACTGCTGAGGGGAGCAGCAGGTGAGACAGGAGAGGTCTGCTGAGCCAAATGGGTTGCTCCCTGGCCAGCCAGGGGATTGAACTCGTGCTGCTGAGGCTGCGGATTGCTTCATAGTGCGGCGCTTAACCCCTTGTGCCACCGGGGAGGCCCTGATGTGACTTTTCAGTCACTCACAGGAGAGATTTCCAGGTTACTCCATCTTGAGGCCTGTGATGCTTTGAGTCATTCTTCCCTTATATCTCTGCATAGATAATGCCACAGTCATCCTCCCTTTTTACTACCCCTATAGTTAAAAGCTGGATGAGGAGTGGAAAATAAAGCTTCCACAATTTATTACTCAAGGAAGGAGAAGTCCTGTTGGAGAACAAGTCTCCAGAGTTTTGGCAGCTGGCCCAAGTTACTGCTTCTTGGCATCAAAGAATAGCAACTGGTTTCTAGACGAGGCCTGGGCATGATACCAATAAGACAAAAGGGAGGGGGAGTTTACCTGGGAGCAAAGGGAAATAAAAGACATGTTGTCCCTACGTCAGAGGGAAAGCATGGCATGCAGGTGTCCAAGGAGATATGAATTGAAGGGTATCAGGCTGACTAATTGCTGCCCAACATCTCCTGCTGTTAGAGGAGGTGACACTGGTGATCTCAACCAATGAGTGACACCACTGACCTAGGTCCTCCCTGGTGGCACAAGGGGTTAAGTCTCAGCACTTTGAAGCTACGACCACCCACTGCAACATGAGCACCTTCCCGGCCAGGGAGCTACACAGCAGACCTCTCCTGTCTTACCCGCTGCTCCCCTCAGCAGTGTATTTCGGTAAATCCGCCTGTTCTGCTCCCCACTCTGTCTGGTGAATCCTCTCACTCCCCGCACCTCTTGCCTACACCCCAGTTCCTGTATGCCTAAATATATAAAATCTTAAAAAAAAAAAAAAAAAAAAGAACTCACTGACCTCTCATTATAATTCCCAGCATGCCTTGAACTGGACTTCCTGAATGGGGATGTTGCTGGGCAGTAGGAAGGAGTGAGGTGGCCATTGGATAGAATGGGGGAGGAACAGGAAGACACGCAGGCAAGACTGCTTTTGGTCTTTGCTCTTTGTGGCGTTAGTGCTTTGAATCAAGCTCTATTCAGAGTCAGTAGTAGCCATGATCTTGGCCCTTTGGTAGATTCCGCTTATACAATATTTTTGGAACTCTGGCGCTCTGCTTTCCCAGCTCTTTGAGCTCTGCCTGGCTTTCCTGCTGCTGTGTGCCTTGGGCTCATTCTCCTGGCAGAAACAATTTGCCCTTGGGCCATGACTGCTTAGCTCTGGGTCCTGCCTGTTGGGTTTGGTGGGGCATTTGCTCCCTAGGGGATGGGTGACATCAGAGTTTGAAAAGGAGTCTGCATTTTGAAATTTTTTCCATCTCTCCCTCTGTAGAACTTCTTACCAATGAAAAAATCTTTGAGCCCATTAATATCTGGTTACTTTGCTTTATGTGTGTGAGTAGCACAGACCCCACAATGGGCAACATGGGTTTTTCCCCTGAACACTTTGGGGTCCTTGGGCACCCCATGGTTTCACCTGGTATCATTACCCTCATTTGATGCTACTCACGCTCCCCTATGCATTAGGACTTTATTCCTCTGCATTTCTTGTTTGACATATCAACTATGCAGGAAAAATCCTAGTGCTGAAAATACAAAGTAAAGTAGAACAAAGCTTCTGACCTCATGGATCTTCTGGCTTGATTTGGAATATGATTGTATGGGGATGAAGGTGAGATTTTCCCTTATCTAGATAGAGTCTTCTCTAGCTGGTCAAACAAACAAATTAACATTGGACAGATTAATAGGGGAAAAAGGATAAATTTAATTATCCTTATACACACATGGATAATTTACATGATTTTAAATTATAGAGTAAATAGAACAGATTGAGGTTTTTTGTTCTTGAGCTTATGAATGGAGTAAGAGTCTGGGGTGTCAAGGTGATGAGTGCACCCCACATGACAAGGAGAGGGTAGCTTATAAAAACCACAGATGCTCTGTAACTGGATATTTGCCCTGCTATAAAGATGGGTTTCTCCAACAGAAAAGTTATTTCTGGAGATAACCCTAAATCTGGGTAATCTTCATTCTTCTGGGTAGTTAAGAAAATGATAAACATTTTTTTTTTTTTAAATGCTGAGTGCCGGGCCTCCCCAGTGGCGCAGCGGTTGAGCGCTGGGTTGAGAAGCTGCCCGCAGCCTCTGCAGCGACGGTTCAATCCCCGGCTGCTCCCCGGCCACCGGAGGAGGGTCCCACATGGTGCGCAGACCTCACCTGCCGTCCACTGCTCCCCTCAGCAGTGTACTTCGGTCCTTCTGCCTGCTCTGCTCCCTGCTCTGGCTCTGATGAATTCTCTCACCCTCCTGCGCTTCTGACTGTATCCAGTGCTTGTATAAATAAATAAATAAATAAATAAATAAATAAATAAATAAATAAATAAATAAATAAATAAATATTTTAAAAAAAAATAAAAAATAAATAAATGCTGAGGGCCTGGATTGACCTTAGTTTACATGCAAGTTGACATGTAAGAAAATGTCTGTTCTGGACCTTTTGGAGAAGCTTATCTGCACAATTTTGGGGAGATCTACCCTTCACTAGAACTGATTAGCTGTGGGGCTAAATCATAAAATTATAGTCGTCTTCCAAGATTCTGGCTTAGAAACTGGGTGTATGCTTTGGTGTTGCTTTCATACTATTATAGGACTCAATAGGTTTGACACACCCAAATAGACCAGACTCACATTTTTGTTGGAGGAAGAGAAATTTATCTGCAGATAATGCAGACAGAGAGTGTGAATTTCTTTATAGACTCTCTGAGGGTAAGGGCTATCTATGACTGATCTTTAAGGAGAAGGACAGTAAAAGGGAGATGAAGGAGTTTTTGATGATTGGATGTTGGAGGTACTGTAAAGCTGAACAATTTGCGGGGAATTGACTTGGTTCATGGGTCCTCACCTGCACACTTACAACTGCTGACATGACTCCAAAAGCAGGCACAGTGTGAAATGACAGTAACAGGATTTCTTTACACTGGGAGTGAGGAGAGAGAGAGAGAGTTTACAGATTGGCATATGGCCAGTTGCAATCTGTCCCATGCCAGGTAGTGTCTGCTGAGTGTATTCTGGGGTCCAAGTGAAAGCTGTATGTGGCAAGCTGGAGGCTTCTCCACAGACAGCCCTTTGCACCAGCAGTTTAACAGCCCAAAATTTCCAGCAATTTTTAATACTGTCTCAAACCCTCCTCCTTTTAATGCTCCACAGAGGGGGATTTAACTTTGGGAAGTTAAACTACCCAAAGTCTCAGATCTGCCCTTTTTCCCATCAGCCCCCATTCAGGGGGTGGAGTTAGAAGCACCACTTTCTATAGCTGAGTTGACATTAGGGGTTGGCATTTAGAAAGCTCCACCTTCTACCAACAAGTTGGCAAGAACACCACCCACTGGCTTGGAGGTCGTTCCTTACTCTTTCTCTTAAAATTGGGCATAGCTGGTCATCTTAGCATGCTCAGGAGGGGTTCATGCTACCTCATATATGTTCAGAAAATGGTGACTCAACTCCAACCCTAGGTAGAGATTTTAGTATTATAATGAAAATGGTGTGAATTTTGGGTACAAATGGAAGAGTTGTGCCTTCTCTGTATTCTCTGTATTCTTTGGCAGCCAGCTCAAACTGCATGAGGGTGGTTGGAATCTATTGAGATGGACTATAGATGGAATTTAGATGAAATAAATGGTTTAGTTAAACATTTTTGCTTCTGAGGAAGTCAAATGGAGATAGTTAGTGACATTTTCTTCCTTAAGTAAATCAGGTAGGGACTCCAAATTGCCTTAGAGCAGTCGTTTTAATATAACTTAGTGAAAAAAAAAGTAGCTCTCAATAAATCCAAACTGTCTTGTTGTGAGGTAACAATTGGGGACCTTAACTCCTTGTTTCTCAGGATTTGGAAGTCCAGGAATAATCTGTGGTAGCCATTTGTTCCCCATCTTCTGAGGTTCTGGTTTGACAATACTCATTACAAGGAAGTGGCCTCACTCACTTCTTTCAAAAGTCACCCTCTCTATATTCTGCCATGTCCTGTCCTCTTATTTTTCTTTCTTGCATCAATTCCCCCCTTTCCACTATATCATTCCAGCCAGCACACATGTCAAGCCCTCCTTGACTTCTCACTTTACTTAGCTGTTTTATAGAAAAGTTGTCCGCAGTTACTTTTTCTACTTCCTCACCTTCTGTTCTCTCTCTAATCCACTCCAATCAGTCCAGTGCAACAGCCCTTTAAAAGGTTACTAATACTTTCTTGTTGCCAAATCTAGGGGTTACACTTCTGGACTCATCTTACTTGATATCTCTAGGACTTTTGACATAGCTGACCATTCCCCTTTTTATTAAAACTTCTTATCATGCCTTTTATTATTCCATCTTCACCTCAATTTCCTCCCACCTCCAAGGCCACCTTTTCTTAATTTCCTCTCCTGTTTCCTCTTTCTTTTGTAGACTTCTAAATTTTAAAGAGCCCGACTCTTTAAGGTTTTTCTTCTCTGCAATTTTCTTTAAGTGAGCATCTCTGCTGCTGTGGTTTTAAGGGTGTTGATGACTCCTAAACTTGAGTTTAGATATGTATATTGAATTGCTAATTTGACATTTCCACTAGCACTTGGCATAACAAAAAGAGAAATTGATTTCTACTCCTGTGGGCAAATGGTTAACACAATTATCTTTCTTTCTGCTCAAGAACCCGACCTCACACTATGTATTTCTGTTCTCCTAATGACCTGAAGAGGTTAAGAATGTCAACTATGTTGTCAGGCTCCATTGATGATAGCAAAAATGACCCATGTTTGATAGTCTAAGTCTGGAGTGGGAGGGATTATAAAAGAACCATAAGGACCTGGTAGGAAAGTATGCTCTGGGGCTTCCCCAAGTGTGATTCTTGTAATTCTTGTAATAAGCCTTCTTGGGAAATGGAAGCTGTGCACTTAGACTTGTTACAGAGACACTGGCTCCTTTAGGTAAAGAGGCTGTTCATCCAGGGAAGTTCCTGTACATGAATGATGTAGATCTGGGATCCTTGCATCTGGGTCACTACCTGGTAAGAGGTGGTTTCTGGAAAATGAAATGCATTGTTATTGTACTGCTTTGTGTGGAATGTGGGGCTGAGATTACCTCTTCCCTTCTTGCTTTGCTCTGGGCTGGAAAATAAACAAATTTAATCATACAGATGAAATAATCCTTATGCCAAAATGACATCGTATTTTGGTGGCAGATTTTATTTCTTGACAGTTCCAAGGACCCCAACACAGGAGAACCAACGATGTGCCCTGCTGGGAACCTGGAGTTTCTCTCCTTTATCCTTCTAAGAAGATGTATGCCATGTGTAGTTGATGGTAGATTTGCAAGTTTCAATTTTTAGTGGTACCCTAAGAAGATCCCCTCATCAAACCAATTTCTAATCTGGTATTATGCATTTTAGTAAATTGCACAAGCGTTTGAAACCATGGCTGATCCTGCCCTGTCTGTAGGAACAGTTGGGTATGGTTAACTATCTACTGAGTTTGTTTTTACAGAAGCAACAAGGAAGGATGCTCGGCTATGAGTTATTCAGACAAAACCAAGAAACCACTAGCACAGAACCAAAAAGAAAACGAACCATGTAGACCACATTCAGAAGCAAGGGGCTCACCCACCAAGAAGATCTGGTCGTTTGAGAAGGACCTTTATCCATGTGGACTGATTTGTAACTATCTAGCTATAAAATAAAGTTGACTTCTGCCATTTCAAAAAACATGGATGGGTCAGTGGGAAGTATGCTTCGTGAATCAAATCCGACAGAAAAAGACAAATACTGTGACTTCATATCTGGTATATAGAAAAAACAAAGAAACAGATGAACTCAAAACAAAACGAACTTTTTTTCTCATGGCAATAATAACCACAGTTTGATATTGTGATTTTTTTTTTTTAGTGAGAACACACATTTATTGACAAAGTCACCATCTCCAATGGGTGAGGTTTGTGTTACCTTCCAAACTATTACAACAGTAAGATAAAGATCAGTGTATCACAGATCGCCATAACATGTACTAATAATGAAAAAGTTTGTAATATTGAAAAAAATTACCATAATGGTAACACAGAGATGTGAAGTGAACTCATGTTAGAAAAATGAAACCAATAAACTTGCTTGACCCAAGTCATAAAACAAACTTGAACTAGAAGGCCAATTAGTATTACCAGAAAGGAATAGGCAAGTGGTGGAAAACTATAAAAAAGGGGACAATGGCGGTAAATGATAGATTTGGACTCTAAGCACTGAACTCAATGTAGTATATATACAAGTTGGCTTTCAGCAATGAACACCTGACACTTACAGAATGTTATAACGCAATGTTACTTCAGGGAAAAAAAAAATCTTTACCAACTTCTTGTTCTGAAAAAAAGGAGCAGGAGCAAACATAACCTATTTTTCTCTTCACCTTACAGTCCTACGTATGTTTTACGTAGCTGTAATCAAAGCATCTACATAATTGGTTATTTTTTCTTCCAAAACATTGTTTTGAACGACTCCTTACTCTATCTCATATGCTTCATAATTAGTATTATGACAGCTGCACATTTTCCATTCGGTTCATGTACTGCAATTTGCTTCACTGTTTACACTTCCCTGTGGTTGAACATTTAGGTTGTTATCAGTTTCTGCCACTTTAAAGGATGCTACAATGAAGAGCCTCATATATAGGAATTTGCCTTCCTTTTGAATTCTCTTTAGTCTACATTACAATGAATAAAATTACTAGATCAAAGGGTATGAGCATGTGTATGGTTCTTTATACCTACCGCGTTTCTATTTTTTATCCAGTGTCAGAAAGGTATTTATCAATTTCTCTGTAAACAGTGATGCTGGTATTAGTACATCTCCCTCGCCGAGGTAATAGATGTAAAAACATACCTCATTGTTTAATTTGAATTTTGTTGATGCCTGAACAGGGATTTCCCTCTCTTTGCTAACTATCCATATTTTGCTCTATTTATGTCATCATTAAGGAGGCATTGGTAATATTTATATATATTGCAATAAGTCTTTTATATATTGTACACAGCAATCCATTTCTCTTAACAATTGAGACAAAAACTTCTTCTGCTGTTTTAATTTTCACTGTGATAAGTTCTTATCCTGAAGTTAAATATTGATCTTTTAAAAAACACAAACTTTAAAACTGCTATTTTCATTGAGGTAACATTGGTTTACAACATGATATATGACTTGTGGGTACAGGTTCACACTTCTTCAAATCCATGTTGCAACACCACATCCACTACCAACGTCCCAATAACCTTCATCACAGTCCATTAGGCACCTTTGCCCTTGTGTTCCCCACCCCAACCTCAATTCTGCAGTCAAACTTCTAGAGTTCACTTTGGTTCAGTTTTGGTTCTTTCTATTCTACATATGAGTGAAATCATCTGGTATTTGTCTTTCTCCTGTCTTTTTTTTTTTTTTTAAGATTTTATTTATGCATACAAGAGCTGGGGTCTAGGCTAGAGGTGTGGGGTGGGGGGTGAGAAAATTCACCAGAGAGAGTGGGGAGCAGAACAGGTGGATTGACAGAAATACACTGCTGAGAGGAGCAGTGAGCGAAACAGGAGAGGTCTGCTGCACCATGTGGGTAGCTCCCAGGCTGGGGATCAAACTCATGCTGCGGTGACACTGATATAGCTTCATAATGCTGCTACTTAACCTCTGTGCCACCAGGAAGGCCCTTTCTCCTTCTGTCTTATTTTGCTTAACATTACCCTCTTCAGCTCCATCCAAGTTGCAAATGACCAGAGCTCATCTTTTTTCATAGGTATGTAGTATTTCATTGTGTGTATGTCTTTTCCTTTATCAATTTCTTTCAAAGATCATCTAAATAACTTCTCATCTAAATAACCACATAAAAATTCTATCATACAATTTATGACCATTAAGTTATTGAATAAATTTGTGGTTTTTGAGCATAACTTTTATATGTAACTTGATGTTTCCTCAAACTGGTAATTTAGTGGCAGCTTCCTATATGGGAGACATGAGAAGCAATCTTGTTAAAGGGGAGGAAAATGCATCTTGTTCTGAAGATGCATTTTTACAGCAAGTACATTGATTTCACTGATAGTGCATCTTAAATAGCTTTATGACCATGGTGACCTAGATGAGATTATGGATAGAGGAAGAGTAAGGCTCCATTCTGCTTTAATTTGGATTTTAGGAACTTTTGTCTTCATGGGCTACTTCTGCTTATAAAAAAAGAACAATTTTACTTTGCAATTGTTTTGTTACAAAGGTAAATTTAATCGAGGCTGGATTCATGATACATATTATATGATCATATTACTACTAAGTCTTGCTTTTGTTATCTTTAAACATTTTTGTGCACCCCTAAACTCTTCCTATAATGTCTATTGAATCCCAAAGCCACCTCTTAACACTAACTCTATGTATCATTTATACATTGTCTAAATACTTGAATCTACTTCTTGTCTTTTTTTTTTTAAAGATTTATTTATTCATGCATACAAGAGCTGAGATACAGAGGGTGAGAGAATTCACCAGAGACAGAGTGGGGAGTAGAACAGGCAGATCCACTGAAATACACTGCTGAGGGGAGTGGCAGACAAGACAGGAGAGGTCTGCTGCACCATGTGGGTCAGCTTCCTGGCCAGCCAGGGATAGAACTCATGCTGCAGTGGCTGCGGATTGCTTTGCTGTTTTGCATCTTAACCCCTTGCACCACCAGTGAGCCCTACTTCTTTTCATTAAGTTTCTCATACACATTTCTGTCTACGTCAGAATCACACCATTTTAACAATTACTGTTTTTAGTGTGTTCTAATAGTTGCTGGACCTGATCTACACCCAGAGTTCTTACTTTCAGGACTGTAGTCCACTTATTTTTCAAATGAACTTTAGAACCCCTTTGTTTATTATTATAAACCTGTTGACTGTTGCATTGGAGTTTTAAGTCATCTCAAGAGATATGGAATCTTTATGAAGATACAAGAGTCTGATACTCTGTTCCAGAGTGGGAACACCATGACCTTGCCACAAAGACAGTTCAAGAAGAGTGGAGACAGAGTCAGGAAGTAGGATACAGAAGAACGGGTGCTCTGTTAGGATGAGCTCCCAGTCAAGGGGCTCTGTGAGAGAGGAATACACCCTCCTGTGAGCAACACTCCCTGCAGTGAGTCCTAAGCCGGTGCTGTAGGGCAAGAGCTAGTTTTCCTTCTCCTAAAGTGGCAATAGCTTGATAGCTCGCAATGTCATATTATTTATGAGTGACTTTAAATGGGAAGTTTTGTTTTTCCTGCAGTTACTCTGAAGACCAATAGGTCAGTAGAGGAAAGAATGGAGAGAAGAGATTAGAGAATAAAGGATGGTGTCCTTTATGGGTCATAACTGTTGAGTGACTTAAAGAGAAATATTTCTATATCCTTACAATTTTGCCTCTGTGAGATAAGTATTTTATGTATACTTATTTTCTACATTTTCATACTTTTTAAATATGAGAGACAGGATATTTTAGGATAGACTTGCAAAATTTAGAACCCTTCCCCCTTAAGTCCAAGTCTTTAATGATGGAAATGAATAAGCACTATACTTAAAGCTAATGGCATACAGGTGTTGTCTGCTGTGACTAGTGCCACTCTAATACAAGGGCCAGTAAAACAAATTGAAGAACTTTAATGTAAAGAGAGTTTGGATGTATATTATGTTTCATAAATCATATGCCTAGAGTATATTTGGGCAGAGTTTTTCCCTTTATGAATCACTAAAAGGACCTACACTGGGAATAGGTGAGAGGTGGTTGACCTGAAGCTTCAAACTTTCAAACACTTAAATGTTTTACTTCAATTTTAATGGATTTCTCAACAGCAACAGTGAAATTGCTTGGTAGGACAGTATCTTCAAAGTGTAGAAGAAAAATAAAACATAAATCTGTGTGTGTGTTCAGACAAAATAAAATTCTTTTTTTTTTTTTTTTTTTGTGGGACCCTCACTGGCGGCCAGGGAACAAACTGGTGCTGCAGAGGCTGCAGGCAGCCTCAACCGCTGTGCCACCAGGGGAGGCCCAATAAAAATGTTTTTTAAAAAATAAAACTGATAATATTTGTCATAATAGACCTCCATTAAAATATTTTAAATCATTTTTTAAATTACAGAAACCCCAGTTTTTATATGCATAAATAGAATTAAAATATATCTTTAAGAAAATAAATTACAGAGCCTGATCAATTAAGGGACAGTGAAATCGATTCATTGTGTTATTACTTTTAAAATTCTTATGCATTCTCTTGGCATATTTTCCATGTCATCTGTATGACTTGTCCTTATTACTTTTAAATATCATTTTAAATTCTACTTGTATATTACAAATTATTCAGCCAGTTCCCTGTCCATGGACACTTAGGGTTTCCTCCTATCCTTTCATTACTATCGGCAATATTGAATGATCCTGGAAGCTTATAAATGATACTGTCCTAGGGGTGGAACTGTTAGACAAGTAGATGTGGATGTGCATCCTAAATTTTGTCAGAAACTAAGTTTTCTTTCAAAATAGCAGCACATTGGGCCTCCCCGGTGGTGCAGCGGTTGAGCGCTGGGCTGCGAAGCTGCCCGCAGCCTCTGCAGCGCCGGTTCGATCCCCGGCTGCTCCCCGACCACCGGAGGAGGGTCACACATGGCACGCAGACCTCTCCTGCCACCCGCTGCTCCCCTCAGCAGTGTGCTTCGGTCCTTCTGCCTGCTCTGCTCCCCGCTCTGGCTCTGGTGAATTCTCTCACCCTCCCGCGCTTCTGACTGTACCCAGTGCTTGTATAAATAAATGAATAGATCTTTAAAAAAAAAATAGCAGCACTGTATATTATTATCTTTTAAATACTTGCCAGGCTCAGGTTACACCAAGTGCTTGACCCAAAGTCAGGTCCATGAATATTCCCATGTGCCCACCCAGACATGATGCAACTCTTTGACTGCTCACCATGAATTGTGAGCCACACAGAAAGGGACACTAGTTTCTGTTCTTGGTGTTTAAGTGAGTTGGTGACTCAGCAACTTGTGTCAGATTAGTGACTCCAGAGATGTCTTTGGGGGTCACAGAATCTCAATTTCCCTCCTTTGGACATTTGCCTGATTTCCTGACGATTCTCTAGAAGCTTCTTGATCTTGCCTCTTTTATGACTCTTAATATAGGAATGATCCAAGGACCCCTTTTCTTGATCCTGATGCTTCTTGATTCCTGATATCCTGTCCTTCCAATGCAGTGCACGATTCCCTACTTTCTCCTCACTGTGCAATCTCGAAACAGGTACACTTAATTCTAACATCTTATACAAGGGATCTGTGCATCGCTCTTAGGTAAAACTCAGGTAATTAAGTTCTTAGCATCACTAAGTGCTGCATGCTGTGTGATGAAAAAGAAAAAAAAAGTTAAACAAGTGCTGCCTCTAAGATACTTATAATATAAGGGAGGAATAGAGGTATTCATCAGCCATACTATCCCGTAATCAGCTCTATAAACAAAGTGCTGTAAACTTTGTTATTCTAAGTGTGGTCTTCAAACCAGCATCATAGGCACCATCAGGAAGTTTGTAAGAATTGCAGAATCTCTGGTCCTGACCCAGATCTATTGAATTTAATCCATAATTTAACATAATGTGCACATGAGTCAGTTGGGGAGATTAAGGCTACTGGTACATGAACCTAACTTTGAGACATGAAGCTGTAGAGCACAAAGAAAAGACAAGTCAGCCTAGCTGAGCGGAGGGTGAATGCGTCACTTGTGTATCACAAAGGGGCATTATAAGCTCTGGGCCAATGTTTGGCCTAGAGACATTGGCCTAGGCTCTGTGGCTATCACCTGCAACCTTGATCTTGCTTATGTAGAAGTCACGAGGGTGTGGGTCACATGTGCCTGATATGGACAACTGAGCATGGGTGTGTGCGCATGTGCAAATGTTCACAACTGAGCCTAGGAGGGAAGGAATATAAGGATGGTGGAACGGCCATGAGAAAACGTCAGAGAAAACTTAGAGAAAAGAGTGTGTAGAGATTTGTAGAAGCCCAAGTTGCTTTCTCCCTGCTGGGTTATTTCCCCTGCTTGCCATCAGAACCTGTGAAAATGATACCAAGAGCTCCAAAATTCTCCTTTGAGTGGCTAGAACCAATGGTGAACCTGCCTGGCCTGGAATGGTTGCAAAACAGCCAGGAAGGATGAAGAAGACTTAGCTAAGCATGGGGCGGTGGGGTAAGGGGGGTGATGGTGGGTGAAGATAGGTAGCTGAGCAGTCCAGACAGTGGATAACCCCACCAAAAGACAGGGGCATATCAATATGTTTGGAGCATAGTGAGTACTAGTTCTGTCAGAAAAATGCACAGAGAAGTTGAAAATTTAGGCTGGACCCTATTGTGAGAAATCTTAATACTACGTCAAAGACAATAGGGATTTCTTAAGAAGTTCTTTGAGTAGAGGAGCAATGAAATCATATCTGTTATTTAATTGAAGATAGTAGACTGACTGGGAGGAAGAAGATCACAGCAAGTAGCCAGGATGTTACTGCAAAATCCAGGCATGAAATGATTAAGGGCTAGAATGAAAGCAATGGTTATGGGAATGTATATGCCTTTAAACTGCCGTGTTCATGCTGATTTGTTATGCAGAAATAGATAATAACCCAGATTTTAGTACCTGTAAGTGGGGTCATTCTGAACAAATAACTAAAATTGGGGGAGCAGTTGAGGAACCAGAGAGTAGACAGTGGCTGAAAGAGTTTTGAAAAGTGTACACAAGAAAGTTCAAATGGCCATAAATGGATATTAGTAGAAAGCTTGGCTTTACTACGTTGCTGGTGAGAACTTGGAAGGAAGTGGGGGATAGTTATTGGAAACTGGGGAAAGGAAATCCTCATTTTGTAAAGACAGTAACTTAGCAAAATTGTCTCTTGCAGTTATGTGAAAGGATAAATTGTAAGTGATTAACTCTCCTTGTAGAGGTAAAGAGATTACCAAGTATCACCTGATTTCTTGTCATTTTTGAAAATGGGAGAGGAGAGAGAAATTGAGAGAAGAATAAAATGGAAACAAGACCTAATCATTTTGAACGTTTTCGGTCTCTCTAGATGATAAAAGATGTTAAAATTAAGAGATTTCACTGTTGGGATAGCATGCTCTAGGGAAAGGACTGAGTTCATTACACACATTTTGCTAAAACGTCAGAAAGATCAGAATATCTGAGCATTCGGTCACACTAAGGGCCCTTTCAAGCTATTCTGGGGATGCCTCACAGATTGTTTTAATCAAGTCAGAGCATTCTTAGGAGACTCAGGAGCATTGCCTCAGTTATTTTAGCTGGAGCCAAGGATAGAAAAGGATCTGAAAAAGATTTGTAAAGGATCCAAAAAGATTTGTGGGTGTACCTTTTGTCTAATGGAACAAATTCCTGTGAAATCCATGGAAGACCTACAAGGTTCTTGGAAAAAATGGTGTCAGCTGAAATACTGCCAGTTTAGGTTAAAAGGCACAGGGAAATTGTAAAATGAAGAGGTATTAGGTCCTCAACATTAATAGTTGTTAATAGGCTTATAAAACCGTTCAGTTATAAAAATGTGTTATCTTTCATGAAAAAGGAAGGATGACTCACAGGGCAAAGCTGAGAGCTAGAGAGGATTATTCTGAGACCTTGAATCCTAATCAAGAGACATTTGCTCAGTAGATTTCAGAGCTACCAAAGACCAATTCCTTTTTACTTTCCATGCCCTGTCCCTATTGAACTTCAGTGTCGAGAGCTGGCTGTTATCTATATCTGTCCTTTCATTCCATGTTGAATGTGTTGGGGGCTGTTTCTTTAGTTTCACAGGTCCATAAGTTGAAGAGTAATTGCTCTAGAAATTGTGTTTATTTTTAAATTTTTTTTAAAGATTTACATATCTATGCACATAAGAACTGGGGTACAGGCCAGAGGTGCGGGGTGAGAGGATTCACCAGAGACAGAGTGGGGAGCAGAACAGGTAGATTGACTGAAATACACTGTTGAGGGTAGCAGCGGGCGAGTCAGGAAAGGCCTGCTGCTCCATGTGGGTCACCTCCCTGGCCCGGGATCAAACCTGTGCTGCATTGGCTGCAGACAGCCCCATAGGCTGTGCCCCAACCCCCATTCCAACAGGGAGGCCCCAGAAATTGTGTTTAATGGCTTATATCAGTAGCCTCATCTACATCTGGCACTAACTTAAATAAAAGTTTTGACTTTGATGTAATCAAACTTTTGGGAACCTTTAGAAGGCAATTATTGTGACTTATTGGGTAGACTGCTACATTAGAGGGTGACTCTGCTAACCAAATTCTAAGATGGTCCCCAAGATTCTACCATCTGGTGTATACTGACTGCAAATCCCCTGTACCTGACAATGGGTGCAACATGTGAATATAATGGATGCACCCCTGTGATTAGCTTATTTAGATAGGAAAAATGAAGGGATTTGGTATATATAATTGAATCCTAAATTTATTGATTTGAACTAATGAAAAATATATTATGTGTATATTTGACTTAATTATATGATAGTCCTTAATAGAAGAAAGGGATCACTTTTGAAGAAAGCTGTTCCCTTGTCGGCCTTAAAGAAGCAAGCCACCATTTGGGAAAATAAATACTGCTAACAACCACATGAGCTTAGAAAAGGCATGGAAACCTAGGTAAGACTGCAGCCCTGGTCAAGACCTTGAACATTGCTTTGTGAGATCCTGTGCACAGAACGGAGTTGAGCACAACCTGGACTTTTGACCCAGAGAAAATGTGAAAAATAAATTCTGTAATAAATAAATGTGTAGTGTCTCAAGTCACAAAGCATGTGCTAATTCACAGTCATAAATAAGCAGCATTACTGGAATCAAGGCAATGACTATGGGATTTGAAAAGGGAGACAGACTCACAGAAAACATCAATGAAATATGACATGGCTTTTAATTGGATGGGGACTGAGTGTGAGGGAGGGGAAAAGTCAAGGATGACCACTTGCTTCTAATGTGGGCAACTGATCGGTTGGTGATATCATTAAGGGGAATGTAAATATGGAAATTTGTGAGCATAGGTTTTGATTTTAGAATCAGACAGTATGTCCAATTTCCAGCTTTGCCACTTCTTGTGTTACTTTTATGATGCTGTTACTTCATCTGTAAAAACACCTTCACAAATGCTTACATGGATTCAATGAGCATTAAGTAAGCGGAAGTAATAATGAGTTATTATTAGGAATAATAAGACAATCAGGAACTCTAGAGGAGTAGAAATCAAATAAAGGATTAGACTTTGGAATTTAAGGGACTACTGAGGAATCTAGATAACAAATACATGCATGTGGAAACTGAGAAAATAAAGATAGTTATAGCAAGCTCTTTATTTAAAGTACCTGGTTGTGATTTAAAAAGAAAGAAAGTGTGTAGCATATAATAAATGGTTTTAAAAAATAGAACAACAATTATTATGAGGACAGAAATATGACAGTATTTTCCATGGAGGGAGAAGGGCAGGGTTGGGGAGAGGTATGCATGAATGCATGTATGTATGTATTTTGTGTGTGTTGGGGGTTGACTTAGATATTTCATCGTAGGAAGAAGGAGCCAATTAAAGATATCTAATGGAGGATGTTCATGAGTGAAATAGGAGAACAAAATTAAAAATTTAATGGTGGATGAGAAGTTGGATCTCTTACACTTAGAAATGAAATACAAGATATGCATGAATGTATAAATGCTTTTGGTAGTGGAAAGAATTTAATGGAGTTTACACACAATCTTGAATCCCAGTTCTGTAACTCATTAGCCAAGTCACTTTCCTTACCTGGCAATGGAGATAAAATATTCCCATAAAATATACCCACTCCCAAGGGTAAGGAGTGAAGGTAAATGAATCTACCGATTTATTGTCCAAGTTCTGCCAGATGTGTTTACTTGCTGGTGACATCACTTAGATTTCTCATAGGCACCAATGAACTCAGAATGTCCACAATTTCCAATGGCTCTGCCATCTTCTCAAGCTCCCATAGAGTCTGAATCTTTCCTGACTCCATGTCTACTTCTCTAGGCAATTACTAAGTTCTGGCAATTTTGTCCTCTAACAGCTCTTGATTGTACCCAAATTTCAAAGTTCTAATCATCATTACAGCCTCTCCTGCATGGCCTATATAGCTAAACAGACTCTGTCACGGTGTACCTCCCCTCTGATCCTCTTTCTACAAGCAATTAAAATGAGTTTCCACAATGCATATCTAACCCTCTCATTCCCTGTGAACTTTTCTGCAGTGAGGTAGGCTTGACTAAGCTTTCCTGCCTCCAAAGTTTCTGATGAAAAATCTGTTAATTTTATTGAGGATCTCTTGTATGACAAGTTGATTGTCTTTCTGCTTTTAAAATTCTGTCTGAATTAAAATTGTCTGAATTTAACAAGTTTGATTCCAATATGTCTTGGTATGTGTCTCTTTAAGAGAGACTTGGAGTTTGTTGAGCTTCTTGGATATCTATATTCATAACTTTTATCAAATTTGGGAAGTTTTTAGCCATTATTACTCCAAATATTGTCTCTGCCCCTTTCTTTTTCTTTCCCAGACCTACAAGGTATTTGTTGGCCTACTTAATGGCTTCCCATGTGTTCCTTAGGCTTTGTTCATTTTCTCTTCATTACTTTATCTTTCTATTCATCAGATTCAATAATTTCCATTGTTTTATCTCCAAATTCACTGATTCTTTCCTTGGTCTACTCAGATATGCTTTTGAACCTATTTGGTGAATTTTTATTTTAAATGATTGTACTTCTTGGCTTCTGAATTTCCATCTGGTTTCTTTTTAGGTTATCTCTTTACTGATAGTCCCATTTTGTTCATACATCATTATATTGAGTTTTCCCATACGATGATTGTGTTCCTAGTCTGTGTGCCTGGATGACCTTTAATTTTCTTCAACTCCCATCACTGCCTTGATCTTTAGATCTCTAATTAAGGAGAAGACTCTGACAAGGACACTAATACCTTTGGGTCTTATCCTCATGACCTCCTTTAAATGTAATTGCCCAAAGGTAACATCTATACATCTACATATACCATCAAATTGAGTTTTAGAACTTCAAAACATGAATTTGTATGTGGCCAAATTATTTGATAGTTTTTGGGAATGATCAATTAGGTTTAACACCATCTCAGCTGATTCCATATCACACCATAGCCAGGCTCAGCATTCCTTGGGAAAGTACATGACGCTAACTTCTATTTTCTTTAGGGTTCTGTGGGGTTATCTTTGCATTCCTGGGTCCTGCCTTACCTTCAAGAGACTGAAGGATAAATAGTCTTAATGAGCCAATGATTTGGCATCACCTTTTCTTTTGGAGTCCTCAGTTCTGACCCCTAGGATATCCTGCAATATCTAGAAATCCAGTCATCCATGATCAAGCATGCAGCTCCTTATCAGGCCTATTTTTCTCAGTGAAGCTTGGGACGGTATCTGGCTTTCTCCCAGAGCTCTGAGGTATCCAAGTGTCATCTTACAAACTCATTTCTCATTCAGTTTAAAATCTGCCCCTATCCTTCATGGGATTTGCAGTAACTTCCTGTATCTGGCTATTTGCAGAGGAGAGATACTTGACATGACCTGGATGCAATGACTGATAGGTTCATTTAGGCTTTTATTATTTCTTACTTCCCCAGTTGCTTTGTTTACCTGCCATAATCCTGTTCACTTTTAGAAATGTGGTATGTTATCACATTCCCAGGAAAACTTTTCTATCTGGAATATGTTAGAATATAGCCTCAAAGGTTACCATTTGTCCCGTGGGTTCTAATGTTTCTTTCCTTCATGCCACAAAATCTTACTATAGCTGACACTATGTTAAGTGTTACAATGGAGAACAAAATGGTTGTAGTTACTGTGTGAATGCAACTTTCATTCCAAAAGAGAGAACACATTAACCAAATATCATACTAAACTAAAATTGAGCTAAAAGAAAGTGTACCCACTGTTTAAAATAAAATAAGAAAGAAATATATCCTTGACATAAGAATGGCAGTCTGAGAAGGCTTCCCTGAGGACACAAAGTTTATCTGAAACATGAAATATAAGTAAGAGTTAAATGGGAACAGAGAATAAGGGAAGACCACAGTGGCTCTGTGGTAAGAAGAAAATGTGGATTCTAACAAACTGAAAGAACACCAGTATCTTTGGAGCTCAGAAGGGAGGTAGAGCATGGTAAGAAATGAGTTGGAACAAAAGCCAGGTGTCATATCCTATGTAACTTTTGGACTATATTAAAATTTTTGTACAGTGCCTGGTGCAACACTGGCTATCTTTAATAGGCAAGAAAGAATTCCTGCAATCTTCCTAGATATACAATGAGCCAAGCTCTCCAGGAATTTTTTAGAGAACTAATCATTAATCTTACCATTCTGCCAAGCCTGAATAAAAGAGATTAGGCCCAGGTTTATAGCTCATAGTTCAGGGCCTACCAGAGACAAGGGAAGATACTTGTGAGTTCTACCCATCACTTCTGTGCAGCAGCTGTTTCAGGAATACCCAGAAAAGTGTAATCAAGAACAGAAATATGTGAGGATTCAATCAATGAAAGAATCTTCTCCCATATTAGGGATACATTCTTGAGAATCAATAGGTAATTGTCTAGGATGTACCCAGCTAAAGAGATGGTTGGGGAAGAGGACCAGGGGGGACCTCCTTAGCTCTACCACTGTGACAGCCCACTGTGGCGGCCTGAGTTAGAGCCCCAGCCAGGGAACTAACCCATATGGTGCCGCAGACCTCGCCTGTCTCACCCACTGCTCCCTTCAGCAGTGTATTTCAGTAGATCTGCCTGTTCTGCTCCCCACTCTGTCTCTGGTGGATCCTCTCACCCCCCATACCTCTGGCTACACCCAGTACTTCTACACAAGTTCTTAGAAATCCAAGTCCTGCTAGAAACTTCACAGTAAAAAAAATGTAGTTTATTTTAAATCCCCACAAGTAACAATAATTAACAGTTCTAGTTTAGCAGTTTGGTCTCAGTCACAGCCAATTCTCCATGAGAATCTGCCCATGATTGAATCAAATGAAGTAAGGGAACAGAGAAAGAATTCAGAAAGTGAATTCTTCTCATTATTGAAGGAATTTTCTGAGTCATAGTCATCCAAAGAAAAAATGAGCTGCCTCCAAAGATAGTAATATCAAATTTTCAAACATTAGCTGGAAGACCACTTGGAAGCATATTATAGGGGAAACAGTTGGTCAACATGGCCTTAGTTGCCTCTTCCCACTATGAAAATCTAAAAGGCAGAAGGTATGATGTAAAATAGGAGCTACAAAAAGGAGAGCCAGAAAATTTAGAGAGAGAAAGAAGGGGCTCATAAACAGCTGTCAATAATGAGGAACAATCAAAGGATTTAATTTACTTTGGAGTAGAAGTAGCTTATGGCACTGAAGCTAATCTGATCTGGGCATGGGAACCAGAGGAAAATATCTGGCAATGCATCGTTTCTGGGAACTGTGGTTTTCAACTTGAACTCAGGGCTACACGTATCGCTAATTCCACTGAAAATGCATTCCAGTTTTGGGGCTTGAGTAGAGTTATCATGGTTTTAATGCATATCAATTATTTATTGCTGTGTTATTTATCTATCTCAAAATCTATCTTATACTGCTTCTGGGAGTGTGCGATCTGGGAGAGGCTCAGATGGGTGGTTCTGGTTCACGGTCTCTCCTGAGGATGTCATCCAGCTCGGTTGGGTCCAAAGTCATCCCCAGGCTCACATGGGGGCAGAAAGTCCAGTTCTAATCACACTCATTTGGTTGTTGACAGTCTTCTATCCTCAGGGGCTATTGCCCAGAGATGTCTATTCCATGTCTCACGGACCCTTCCATAGCCAGTTGGAATGGTTTTATGACATGGCATCTGCCTTCCCACAGAAGTTACCAAGAAGGGGAGAAATGTGAATGGTGTGTAAAATAGTGCTCAAAGGGAAACAGAATTCATATCCAGAATATATTAAAGGCCTCCCCTGGTGGCGCAGGCTGTTGAGCGCCGCGTTGTGAATCTGTCCACAGCCTCTGCAGCACCAGTTCGATCCCGGTCGGCCGGCGAGGGTCCCACATGGCACGGCAGACCTCTTCTGTCTCGCCCGTTGCTCCCCTCAGCAGTGTATTTTGTCAGTCTGCCTGTTCTGTTCCCCACTCTGTCTCTGGTGAATCCTCTCACCCTCCCGAGCATATGGCCTGGCTCTTGTATAAATAAATAAATAAATAAATAAATAAATAAATAAATAAATAAATAAATAAATAATCTTAAAAAAAAGAATATATTAAGATCTCTTTCAACTCATTTATAAGAAGATAATGTATACAATTTAAAAAGGGCAGTATAGCAGAATAGGAACTTTATAAAAGAAGGTAAACAAATGACAGATAAGCACATGAGAAGATATACAATTACCACTAATCATTACAGAAATAAAAGTTAAAATCTATAATGAGGTACTGCTATAGTATTGAAGAATGACTGAAATTAAAAAGACTGAAAATATGAAGCATTGTCAAGGAAGTGTAGAGCAAGGTGAATGATGATGAATTTCTGCTGGGAGTGTAAAATGGCATAGTCATATGAAAACTGACATAGTCAATTTAGTTATACAGTCATTTAGCATAAAATTTCCAGCTATTTTTCCAAGTGAGATTATTTCAGTTGTTCACAGGAAACTTGCACATGAATATTCATGAAAGTATCATTTGTAATAACTAGAACTGGAAAAAATATATGTGTATATCCAGCAAATTTTGGTATACTATGGAATACTAATTAACTCTTTCTTTCCAATTATTCAGAATAAAATCTTATATAATACCTCAAATAATTATATATATATGGATATATATAACAACATACATCTTCTAAATACTATACTGAGTGAAAGAAGCTAGATATAAGAGAATACATATCAATGGAAACACGAATCCACAATAATAGAAATCACTTCAGTAAATGTGTAAGGCAGGAGTTTGGAGGCTATTGATTTCAGAGTGGCATGAGGAATATTCTAGAATAATGGGAATATCCTATATCTTTTTATTTGTGGTAATGGTCACATAGGTTTTATGCAGTACGTCTGGTAGCTCTCCTGGAGCTATAACTCAAAATGTAATGCTATATTCTATATTTTATGCCTCATAAAGATAAACTTTTAAAGAAAGAAACTATAAAATGTAAACTAAAAATTTTAAAATATAAAAAATTCACAGAATCAAAATAATACTTAGAAACTTTCTTGCCCTTAGTCTTTGTAAGATCAGTTACCCAGTCAAAAACTAATACATAAGAATAATACAGCTAATTATTTTAATTACATATTCACACATACGTAGATAGATCAACAGATAGCAATATAAAAGTTTTAACCTCAGAGAAAATACCTTAATTTCTATTATCTTTAAAACTGGTAGAAAAGGATTACCTAATAAACCTCATTGAAAACTTCTCACAAAAAATTATAGAGATCACTTTGTCAATCTCAATGCAAAAAAAGCCTGGAATGAAATAACTGAAGTATAATTAAAAACATTTTATTTTTAAAAATATTTTATTAATTTATGCATTCAAGAACTGGAGTGTAGGCCAGAGGTACGAGGGGTGAGAGGATTCACCAGAGACAGAGTAGGGAGCATAAAAAGTATTTATGGAGAGACGACCATGTTCTAGAAATTATTCTGTGCTTCAGAGATATAGATTAAAAAAATGTAATTTCCTTTATGCTAGTGGAAGTAGATAGACCAAAAAGTCTTGTAAATATATATTTCAGATACTGATTTTTTTTTGGATAAGAAACTGAATAAGGTGGATCAAGAGTGACCTGAGAGTGACCTAAGAGTGACCTGAGAGGGGATACCAGGCTTTTTTGCATTGAGGTTGACAAAGTGATCTCTATAATTTTTTTTGTGAGAAGTTTTCAATGAGGTTTATTAGGTAATCCTTTTCTACCAGTTTTAAAGATAATAGAAATTAAGGTATTTTCTCTGAGGTTAAAACTTTTATATTGCTATCTGTTGATCTATCTATGTATGTGTGAGTATGTAATGTGTGAATATGTATGTGTGAATACGTATGTGTGAATATGTGTGGATATGTATGTGTGAATATGTAATTAAAATAATTAACTGTATTATTCTTATGTATTAGTTTTTGACTGGGTAACTGATCTTACAAAGACTAAGGGCAAGAAAGTTTCTAAGTATTATATAAGACAAAATTTGTGTAAATGAGTGATGTTTCAGCAGAGGTTTGAAGGAAAGGAGGAGTCAATCATGCAGACATTGGGGGAAAATCATTCTAGTCAGAGAAAGTAATAAGTCCAAAGGCCCTGAGGAAGGTGGAAGCAGAGCTCTGTGTTGGTTGACATGACAGGTCAGAGAAATGATATGGAGTCAGATAACACATTATCTCTTTGACTACCTTAAGGACTTTTACTCTGTGTGGGGGGGAGGCACAGAAAATATTTAGAGCATAGACACGATAGGACAAGCTTTGAGAGGATCATTCCAGAATTATCTAAAAAGGTACAAACAAGATGAACTTGGACTTTGTTGTTGCAACAGTTCAGGCAAAACATGATGGAATCTTAGATCAGAATAGAAGCAGTAGAGATAGGGAGAAGTGATAGATACAAGTATTCAAGAAAAAGAGACTACAGGCAATTCAGTTTGATGATTCAGAAATCTAGACAGAGACCAGCTAAACAAATTTTCAGAATGAAATTAAATGGACAGGAAAGAAATTAGTGAATTAGAAACAAGAAAGACAGTAGAATTGAAAAATATTAAAACTCATTCTTTGAAATATCCAATAAAATAGAAATTCTTAGTAAATTAAACAAAGTAAAGAAAAAGGGAAAATACAGATACATCTAGTATAAAAAAAGAGGACATTACCTCAAATATAAAGACTGAAACTGTAGTAAAAAAAGTACAATGACATGAATGCATGAAACAGTCTTTCAAATGAATAAGTTTTGTATTAAGTGCCCACTACATACTGCCTTCAAGAAGATTGCATTTCATTTATAAAACTAAAAAAAAAATGCACAAAGATATCAAATAACAAGTGTCATTAAACATATATATATGGAGTCATTCTGATTTCTCTCTCACTAACTGGAAGATTTGTGTATTTTGTGATTTGTGTATTTACCACTAGAAAATAATTTTAAATACACTAGAGAATCCTCTTTGATATCTTTTGCTAAACTCAGTGTTTGTTTAGTTTAACATTATTTTGACAGGATGCAACTTCTATTGACCATAACTAAAATATTAAAGCTTTATAACTGAGATCCCAACCATTTTTGAATTTATGTAAGCTTAAGGCTTAGTTTGAAATTAAAATGTCAATCTCAAGTTATTTTTTTTAAATAAACTTCAGAGCCAGATCGAATGTGGGTATTGCAGAAACTAACTGCAACCAACTATTATCCACAATAAGAAAATTATAAGTAAAAAACTAAAATAATTTAAAAATTTTAGAAATATACAAGAATAGCTAGAATAAAATAAACAGAATAATAGAATAGAATAATCATGGTAGAAATTGAAAAACACACTGAGAACTATATGAAACGGTCTGTGAGAAGGTTGCATGTGAATTTCATCAAGGTTAAGCCACATAGAGTTTCCAACTTCCTTGATAACCCTGGCAAAGCCCTAACACTAAACTTAACAAAGGTAGTAAAAATCCCCAAAAAATCATTAGCAAATTAAATCTGAAAGTATATTTTGATACCAATCCTCTGGCCAGGTAAATTTAGCAAGAAGGTAAATAGTGATTTAAGAGAGCAGAGTTAGAGCTGTGGAGGTAGGATCAGATTTGCATGTTGAGATGGATCTAATAGGTGTATGACTGGTCAATTTATTTAATCTCTCTGTGCCTCAGTTCCCTTTCCCGTAAAATGAAGCTTATGATAGTATGTACTTAATACAGTTATTGTAAAGATGAAATGAGTTTCTCTTTGTAAAACCCTGATTACAGTGCCTAGCAGTACTAAGTACTCAAAAGTACTATTGCCAGTTTCTGTATTTGAAAATTTATCACTCATAGGTCAAAGGAGAAAAACCATGAGACAATTTTGTTAAATATCAAAAGATATTTTGATAAACTTTCAAATTCATTTATGATTTAAAAAGTCTCTTAGTACACGTAAGACAAAAGATGCTTTCTTAAGATGATAAAGAATCTCCTTCTGAAATTAGCAGCCTTTGTCATCAAAAATGCCTGCTATCATCATTTTTATCTCACCATTGTTCAAGAAGTTCCAGTTGGTTTAAGAACAGAAATATGAAAATCATTACTATTATTTATACATGATACCATTGTCTGATTATCAATGCAAATAGAAATTGACAATTATCCTAACTTATGTCTGGAAAACAAATGTGTGAAAATTGTCAATAGTATTTTGAAAAAGAGCAATGTAAAGGTGCTTTTACCTTATAATACCTTACAATATTTACAATATTACCTTACAATATTTATTAAATATTGTTACTGGTACATAGACCTAACAATAGCTAAGAAAAAAAAATCCAGAAGAATAGCCTATCATAGGATGGTGTTGAAAATCAATGCAGGATTTGTTCATTTATTAATTATTATTTGATATTGGGATAAACAGACATCTGAGCACTAATAAAATATGGTTACTTGGAATCATGCAATGGGGGAGTGATTGATCAACAACAATTCTTGATTTATGTATTTTCCCTGTGGTTCTGTTAGTTATTTTACATAATTTGAGGCCATGTTGTTGGGTCCATGTGCATTTAGGATAAATGTATTTCTTTGTTCTCCATTATTCCATTTTTGAGTACACATCTTCTTTTCCATTTCCATAAAGTATTTCATGACATGAATTCTATTTTGACCTTAAGAAGCTGTGTCAGAGCCTCCCTGACAGCGCAAGGGGTTAAGCACTGCACTATGAAGCAATCTGCAGCCTCTGCAGTATGAATACGATCCCCGGCCAGCCAGGGAGAACCCACATGGCACAGCAGACCTCTCCTGTCTCGCCCGCTGCTCCCCTCAGCAGTGTGTTTTGGTCAGTCTACCTGTTCTGTTCCCCACTCTGTCTTTGGTGAGTCCTCTCATCCTCCCACATCTCTGGCCTGTACCCCAGTTCTTGTATGCATAAAATAAATAAATCTTAAAAAAAAAAAAAAGCTGTGTCAATTTTGCTCATTTTTGTCCTGTGTATCTTTTACTACCCCTCTACTTTGATTCATTTTGAATCCTTTTGTTTTTAATGTTCCTCATGTACGAAAGAAATTGCTGGATCTTTTTTAAAGTGCAATCAGATTGCTTTCATCTTTATTTTTCTTTTACTTTTCCCCTTTACTTGGTTATTTTAACTAATATACAATGATTTTAAGGCTATGTAAGCATTGCTTGTGTTACCTTTTCCACATGGCACATTTCCTAATGGATTTTTGTGATTTTTCCTACTTTCCATTGACTAGATAGATTCTCTTTTGCTAGTTTAAAAGCTGTGCATTCTTTTCAAAGTTGTATGGTTATTGTCTTAAAAAAAACCCCTATATTTACATGCAGTTATTTCTGGTAAACATGAGTATATCAAATACCCCTATGTACTATCTACTCATTTAGAAAATAAAACCTAGGAGACAAAAATCTTGGTAGAAGTCACCTGTGTGTCCCTCTTCATGACGTCTCCTTTCTTCAACATTAGTCACTCTTTGAATCTGAACTTATGAATCTGATGATTATCATCCTTACACATGATTGTGTAGATTTTCTGTATGTGTATAGATACGTACATTATCTATCTATCTATCTAGAGAGAATTTAGAGTGAGCCTTAGTTGGGAGTTTAAAGAATTTTTTTTCCTGCTATAACCCATGGTTGTGAGTGGTAAAGAGTGAAGCTACAGCTGAGCCAAAAGTCTTTCTGTCTCTACATTGTGTTTTGAGTGTCTTCAGCAATTTTTTTTTAAAGATTTGTTTATTTATACATATAAGAACAGGGGTACAGGCCAGAGGTGTGGGGGGTGAGAGGATTCACCAGAGACAGAGTGGGGAACAGAACAGGCAGACTGACCAAAACACACTGCTGAGGGGAGCAGCAGGTGAGTCAGGAGAGGTCTGCTGTGCCATGTGGGTCGCTCCCTGGCCGGGGATCGAACTTGTGCTTCAGTGGCTGCGGAGTGCCTCATAGATTGCCTCTCAACCTCTTGTGCCACCAAGGAGGCCCTGTCTTCAGCATTCTTTATGTCTACCCTTAGAGATCCGAGATGGTGCTTCATATGACATGGTTTGAGGTTGAAATTAATCACACTCTTTCATTTGACAGACTCTGACTCAATTGAGATATAGCTACAAGTGAGAATTCAAATATGCTGATGGGATTCAGCATAGCATTAGCTCAATTATTGGTGCATATGCCTTGCACCCCAGACTAAAATCGTCTTCATGGCATTTCCCTTCCTGATTCGAACTTTCCTACCTGGTTGTAGGTATCATTCTTCTCACAGAAGAAGCCAGCCCAAATGCTCTATTTACTGCATGGAAAGAAAACATGCTGGTCAGATTAATCCAAGGGAAAAGAAAGGTAGGATGAGAAGTAGGAGATGAGGCCAGGCAGATAATGGGGATAGTTAAGAGAAAAGAAGGAAGCTCAACTTATAGGTCATTGCAATCCCCCAAGTGTTTACTCCATGGGGTAATGGGGATTCAATGGCATACTAGGGCATAAGGCATATATGGTCTCATCACCCTGTTACAGTGAAGTTGGGTTACTGCACAGGCTGATGGACCAAGGGTCATAATTCTGTGTGCTCCTAAAAAAATAACTATAGTCAGTGGGGAGAAGAGGTGACTTCTCTAACGAAATAACCCCAATTATTCGTGTACCGGTGAAACTGATGCCCAGTCACCTTGGGAGTTAGTCAGCCACTCATCCTCTGCAGGATCAGCAGATGCTGCTGCTGTGAAATTCCTACATGGAATACAGCTTTGGACCCTATGACCTCCAGATTTCTTCCAAAACTGAGTGTCTATGATGCCACAGCATGTATTGCCCCAATACCCCCCACTTAGACTAGAAGCTATGGAATATAGGGACATTTGTCTGTTCTGTTCATTGCTGTGTTCTCAGTGCCTGGACTAGTGCTTAGCTGGCAGCAGGCCACAATAAGTATTTTTTTTAAAGATTTATTTATTTATGCATTCAAGAGTTGGGGTGTAGGCCAGAGGTGTGTGGGGGCATGAGGGGATTCACCAGAGACAGAGTGGTGAGTAGCTCAGGCACCTGTACTGAAATACACTGCTGAGGGGAGTAGTGGGTGAGACAGAAGAGGTCTGCTGCGTCATATGTGGGTAGCTCCCTGGCCAGGGATGCAACGCATGCTGCAGTGGCTGCGGATAGCTTCATAGTGCTGAGACTTAACCCCTTGCACCACCAGAGAGGTCCCCCAATAAGTATTTGTTAAGTGTATAAATGTCTGTGAAACTTACTGCAGGACCTTGATCAAGGTACTTCTCTGTACCTCAGAGAATAAAGAAGTTGCACTGGAGCCTCTTGTGAAATCTCCGGGTCTGCCCATCTGTGATCCCATTTCAGACTCAGCAATTGTTTCTAAGGGGCTTTGCAGACTAGGGACTGCTTATGGGGAGGAAAGGCAGGAATAGCCAAGGGCAAACCATGGTCTAGGGGAAGTGCACAGATAATCCTTAGGGTTGGGGACAAGGGCACTCTGGAGATGACCATATTGTCCCTGAGATGCAGGGGATCCTAATTCCAATGAGGAATGTTTCCCTAGAAACCGAAGGTGCAGGACACAGAGAACCCTTCCCAATTATGTTGGCTTTGCCGGCTTTGAGTCAACCTGCTCAACCAAGTGTTCACAGGTCCGTGATGCTCTCAAGGGACAGACAGCACAAACAGCAGCAGGGACTTTTTCTCAAGTGTACCAGAATTATTTGTTTTATTGTGATGAAGTTTAAAATGACAATATTGGCATTTTCTTAAAGAGTTCTGCCGAGGTCCGGTATTACTCTGTGTCCCCCCTCATCCCCACGGCAGCAATTTCCCAGCCCCCTGAGGTTCAAGCAGAGCCATCAGCATCAAAGAGTTCGGCTGCCTGCCGGGGCCCCAGATCTGCTTCGAGGTCAACCCGAGAGACGCACAGTCACACTCACTGACCACTGAGTCAAGTATAGAAAAGAATCACACAAATTCACTTGCAATGCGTTTATCATGCATTTAGATTTATTTTGAAGGAGGAAGAATGATTTTTTTATTAGGGAGCATGCATACATGGATATTTTCCATGTTTGTTTTTTTCTAAGTCGTTGTCAAATTGAAGGAAGTCGAGTTCAGCGTCATGGTGATCTAGGAGGAAAAAAATGTAGAATTTAATTACTTATTAATTATGAAACTATTGACATCTACTGTCTCATTTATTCTTTATATTAATACTAGCTGGTAGATAGTTGTCTTTGATTTGGGGGAAGTGAGTTTCACTGGAGGGAACAGTGTCTAAATAGAAAATATATTTTTTGGCAGATGATCTCAGTTTCACAGGGAGAAACTGAGAAACAGAGTAATGAACCCAGACACTGGAGTGGGTATTGTACCCTGTGTGCCTTTTGTACTACATGGGCACAGGAGGTTCGGACTGTGGAGATCCTGTAGAACCCAATCCTTCCTCCTCCACTGGCCAGCACAGGGGCAGTCACCTGATAGCCGGGTCATGTTGCTGTTCAGGCCTTAACGGTCTCAGGGGGCTGTCCATTGGCATTGTTGTCCGCATTGGTGGGCACAGAATCCTTCTTCACCACATCATCAGTCAGGCTCAGCAAGTCGAGCAGCTCACGAGTCAGGCAGGCGGTAGTGTTGCAGCCTTTCTTATCGGCAGTGGCACTGATTAAGAGGATGGAGAAAAAGAGACCTATCAGTAAGAAGTTGCAAAGGGGAAGGGCAGAATTACTGTTCTGAGAGGCAACAATTAGCAGTAAATGTTTCTCCTAAACACAATTATCACCACAGAAAATCATAGGTCATTAGGGAAAATCCCATTTTCACGCCGATGTATATTCCCAGGGGTGTCAGAAAACCCACCAGGTGCTCATGGAGTACATAGAGGTAGTATCTGTCCCTAAGGTGTTTACCTGTCCCTGGGTGTACTGTTCTTGCTACAGGGACCACCTACCATAGCTGTGTCCGGCTACCTCAGAGCTAAAGCTTCGTGTTCTGCAGAGAGGTTCTCAGGGTGGATGCAGGTGCAACAAGTGCCTCTGCCTGGGTACTGCTGGGGACAGGCCAGGGGCTAGGATGTGCTCCAAGCTCAGGGTGCTCCGGGAGGTGGAGATAGGGAGGGATGCTGGGTGGGGTAGGGAGTCTTACTTGGCGCCCTCAATCTCTTTCTCCAGGTCCAGTTCACTGGCATCGATCTGATCAAAGCCCTGCACCACAGCAACCAGCACGAATTCTGATTCCTCCTCAATTATGGGAGATGAGCAGTTGTTCGCAGCGAATCTAGAAAAGAAATGCAAACCCATTATTAACTCTGAGCTAATGTCTACCCTCTCTCCAGGGTAAGCAACCAAGCTCCTCAATTTTATGGATAAGGCTATCCCAGCTCCAGTGACAGGGCATACATGATGCCATTTTGTTATAAAAGTGCTGTTTCACTAGGAGTCAGGTGCTGATGTGACCCCAACAAAGTGGTGTGCTGGACTGGATTATAGAGGCTTGTGAAAGAAAATTGCTAGATTTTCAGGATCCTTATGAGCTTAGTGCTATGGCATTATTAAAAATTACATGATAAAACAGTTTGAAATGAAAAGATGTTTTACTTAAAGGTAATTTGCATGAGGGTGAAAATTAGTTGAATAGATTTCATATCACATTTAATAACAGCTATATTGGCCAAGTGGTTAGCATTAAGGATGAAATTAATTTCTCAAATTATGGTTGAATTAGATTAATAGGTTTCCCACAGATACAAATATTTGGTAAAAAAAACAATGGAATCATTCAGTAAAAATCAAAGAATCATAGGAAATTTATAATAAAGAAAATGCACATCTTATTCCTCATATGCAATGATATGTAACAAGACTGCTTACCTTATTTCTACTTGTAAATAGCTGTAACATATTTTTTTTCATATAATGTTTAAATGGACTTAAATATGGGTTAAAAACATAACCCAGCTGTTAAAGATTCAACACATCAGAAACAGGGCATAGACTTGTTTGACGCAGGGGCTTCAGGAGGGATATCCGAGGGGCATCAGGAGGGGTATCAGGAGGGGTATGGGGTTTTCTTACCCAATAGGTGCTGCCTGGAGGAGGCCGGCATGGTACAGCACCAAGACGCCGATGACCAGGAAGGGAAGGATCTTGCTGATGCCCATGGTGCCTCTCTACAAGGAAAGAATAAGGTCACCACCTACCCCAGTTCAAAGCTTCAGGAGCCCACAGACCTGCGCTCTGGCGCTGCACCATCTGTAAGTCTCTGGCTTCCTGGCCTTAAACTCTGTTGTCATTTCCTTCACCTTTTGTGTCCTCATCCTTGAAGTCACTGCTGGAAGATCCAGGGAACCTGTAGCGCTCATGGTTTAGCAGAGCTAGAGAAACAAAGCTGGGAGAAACTGGGGAGGAGGTCCCGGTCCACAGCTCCTCTCTCCCTCCCCACACTGTCTCCCTGTATCTGTTGACAAATCTCCATTAAAGACAGTCTCAGGCAACGCATTACATTGTTGTTCCCCTAACGCAACCCAGAGCTGGGTCCCTGTTTGGCGCTTTTACTCACGCCTGACAGATAGTACCGAGGGAAAATTTCTGAGAAACCAAAGATGGAAATTCTAGCGCTGAGGCACTACACAAGTCAGGAGAGGCACTGTATGAATGAAGTTTAGTACACTTTCCAGTTGAGACCCTCAACTTAAACTAGGGGGAAAAAACTTCCATTATATGCAGTTGTGGCACCTAATTCTACCCACTTGCACTAGCCCAGGTTCCAAACGAATTTCCCCGTGACCACTAGCCCAAGATGCGAGCCCTAAACTCACAGTCTGCAGAGAGCTACGCCTGCACCCCGCTCTGCCCGCGGGGCGAGCGAGGGGCTCCCGCTCTGCCTCCGGGGCGAGTGGGGGGCTCCAGGGTCCCGAGACTGGACTAAGACCCACTGCAGCCGAAGTGTGGAGACCAGAGTCCGCCTCAGCCCGCGAAGACCGCAGCTCGAGTCCCCGCACTGAGACTGTCCCGTGTTACCTGTGCAGGACCCTGACGGAGCGCGGCGTACCTGAGGTGTGTCCCGTAGAGCCACACAGAGGTGGACAGAGACTCGAACAGGCAAGGAGCTCAACCTAGAGAAATACTGCTGGAGAGAGAGAGCGGGCGAGAGAAGGAGAGAGAAATAGGTTAGAATTGCAGGGTAGGAATCTCAGGGCTCACCTGGCAGCAGGTAGCTCGCAGTGGAGGTGGTGAGAGCCTCAGCTGTGTTGTCACTGGAAGCCGCAGCGACTGTGAGCTGGGTAGTGGCTCCGAAGCCTCCCAGCACCGGCAGCAGCTCTTATTCCCGCCGCTCTGGGTTTGGGGTGGTCCAGGAGATCCGGGCAGCCAATGAGGGAAGGGCTCCCGCGCAGAGCACTTGTGTCACCCACTTGCGCACGGAGCACGCAGGAAGACCATCGCACTTGTATTTGCATTGAGGTCATTGTGCAAGGAGGGGGCTTGTGGGGGACCGATGGGAATAAACTTTTCGTGAGCAGGAACTTTTGGAGGGTTTGTCCTTTGGGTAAATTTCACATGTCTATTTCCACAGGTTTTGACGTGCGCCGCACTCCTTCCCAGTTGTGAAGTTTCAGCGAGCAAGATCCAGGGCTGCAGGGGTCCTGGCCCCACAGGTCTAAGCTGCCCCTTGGAGGGTTAATGCTTTGGGGTCGATTCTGGCCCTAGTGGGGTGTCCGATGCAGGCAGCAGGAGGGCTGCTGGGAAGCAAGAGGTGGAGGAGGGAGCAAGACCTGAACTCCCTTCCAGCTGCACGAATCCAGGTGTTCGCATTAGGGCTAAATATCCTCAGAGTGTGTCAATATACCCATCTTTGAAATGGACACGGTATTACCGACATGAAGGGATATTGTCACGGTTTGCATGGGACTGTCCCCTGGCTAGTGAGAGATCTGGAGGAGCTTCCTGGCCCACTAGGGTATTCTATAGGATACACTCAAACAGTGCAGTTCCCAACCTTGTGCAATAGCCTCAGTCTCAAGTGGAGCAGGGTGGTCCAATATGTGATTAGGGAGGGACCTGTGCCCTGCAGGGTCCAAAAGAAGGAGTATAAAGCACAAAGCTTCCCTCCCCTCCAGGCATAGCTCTACCCCTCCCCCTTCTTATGCAGCCATCCATCCCTGGTAATACAGCCACCCACCTAGCCATTTGTTCAGCTACCCTTGCTTCCGGTTGCTGTTTACTTCCAGTGGCTTGTTTTCCCAGGTCTGCACCCGCACCCCCCCTTGAGTCCTCTTTGGAGAGGGTGCCGAGTCCTTGCAGATTCTAAGGTTCACACTCACCGCCAACCGTGCTCTTCCACACACACACACACACACACACAGGCTCATTACTGTCTACCAACACGGTGCATTCTCCAAAGGCACAGAAAGACCGCGGGCAGGGAGTATCCCCGGGGATTCAGTCCCAAAAGAACCCTGAACTTTTGCCCGAGTTGCTGGTGTGATCACCTGCACGCATCAATGACCTGGTCACCTCTACCTGCGGGAGAAAAGCATGCCCCGCCTAACACCCAGTTAAGCTGCACCTCTCTCGGCACACCGTGTCCCTGGATCCCTCAGGAAGCCACCACTTCCAACCCTCCTGGAAGGTCCGATGTGCTCACTTCTTGCCAGAAGCGGGTTAAATCTAAAAAGACCTGTCTGTGCCCAGGATATTGGGGTGAGCTCACAGCGCTAGATCGGCAGTCAACAGTAATGAACATCCCAGCGCGGCAAACAGTGGCGGCAACAGGGCGCATGGGCGGCCATTAAGGACCCCAGCCAGACGATAAACCGAGACAGAGCAGAAATCAACTGTGGGTGCTCAGAGAGTGAGGCAACTGTGGGTCCTCACCCCAATCCTCCACCCTAGAAACCTCAGCATTTCCTACAACAAACCCCCCTCGCGTCAGATTTTTCCCCCCTTCTGGTAGGTAAGCTTCCTGCTCTGGACAGGTAATTTCCATGATGCCCTTACTAAACGTTGTTCCGTAAATCCTCTGGCGACACTGCCACAAAGGAATCAAATCTCAAGAGTGGGAACCCCACCCTCTGAAACTTTCTCTCCCCAGGGCGGACAGGGAGCGGGGTGGGGAAAGCTGGGAATGGAAGACTGGTCTTTGGGACACGGGTTCCTGTCAGGCAGAGCAGTGAAAGGCGCGGGGAATAAGACCGAGCTCACGATCGCCAAACCCGGGCTCCATGCACCCTTCTGCGTTCAAGCCCCAGCTGCTACCTAGACCCCCGCCAGGATTTTGGAGCTCAGTAGTTTGGGTGGAGCCCTGGGCGAGGCTCTCCACCTGGAGGTGCAGGTGCATTGATAAACTCGGCATCGCGGATGCTGTGTTTCCATGGCGCTGCCTCTTGAGTGGTGGTAGGTGACTCTCTACTCTCAGCTGCCAAGTGCTTGTGCAGAAATCCTTCTTTTTCCCAAGACTTGAGCTTTCTAACATATAAACTTTGTGAGGTCATTTTAAGTATGTGTATCTGTGGATTGCATTTTCCTGATGAGCGATCCCCAGCTTTTCCCAGTGTGGTAATGACTGAAAAAGGGGTTAAGTCATCACCATTCCCAAAGGCAGTTACTTGCCATGTCGCTCTATGGGTTCAGAACTCTATCCCTGGATGCCAAGTGTGCCTTAATCCTTCATCGTCAATCTTCATTTGTCACTCAGCTCTTTGGTGATGCAAACCACGGACCACGGGTAGGCGCTGTGGCTCAGGAATCAGGTTCTGCACCTGGAGGGTGCTAGGGTAGTTAGTCTTCTGCAATTCAAACTTTACTTTGAGGACCAGTCTCTGAAGATCAGGAGGGACTGAGATGGTCTATCCCTAAAGCACACTCTGAGCTTCTAAGGAACGTTTTGCTTGGGGTCCAGGTTTAAAAAAAAAACAAAAAAACAACCCTTGCTTTGCCGCTTAACACCTTGGCGGCACACTTGTAGGCACTCAATGTTTTTTGAATGAATGAAAATTCGTATTGGCAAATTCACCGCATCTCTCTCACTAGTAATCACAGCCTATAGATAATCCAGACCTAGTTAGGAAGAGCGGAATGGTGCTTGATTACTAAATTGTGAGCATATTCATTACAACTAGTTTTTTTTTTTTTTTACCTTTTTATTTGGCATATTGAATCAGTTTCCTATAGAATTTTCCAGGAATAAGAGAAAGATACGTTTTTTTTTTTTTTTGTGAGGGCTCTCCCTGAAGTTATGTTCCCCTACATGAATTACAAAACCATTCTTCTCTGATCCCCTCCCTGATTTACCTGAACTCAAGGAAGCTTACACCTTCTGCTGTTCCAGGTGCTTAGACTGTGTCAGCTACTTCTCTCATCTTCAGGACTCAACACAGTGTGATCTAGTGAAAGTCAACAAGAAAACATTGATTTTTAAATGATGATGACCATTAGTTTTTGATTTTAAGATCTCACTTCATAATTTTTCAAACTTGAAATTAGGGCCAGTTTTGAAACAATCAAAATGCACTTTCAAAACAGAGCTTAAGTTACGTTTATTGTGCCCAGAAATAAACCCACTCACATAAGGTTAATTTATTTATATAAAAGGAGTCAGGAATATTCACCAGGAACTTCCAACTATAATATAAGTTGTGGTACTGAATTAAAAATAGACACAGAGAACAATGGAATTGATTTGAGAATGCTGAAATAAACTCACACTTATCAGAACAGTTTAACTTCAACAAAAGAACCAAGAATATACAGTTGAGAAAGGATCTCTTCAAGTATAATGTTTGAAAGTCAATAGCCAAATGCAAAAGAATGATAGTAGACTACTATCTCACACCTTGTACAAATATTAACTCAAAATTGACCAAGACGTAGATACAAGATGAACACATAAAATACATAGAATAAAACATAGCAAATCACTTGGCTACAACAGCAAGGGGAACAAAAGCAATAACAAATGAAACTGCATCACATTAAAGGGTTCTCACATTGATGAAACTATCATTAAAAAGAAAAGCCATCCTACTGAATGGGAGAAGATAAATATATATCATCTATCAAACGAGGGCTTAATATCTAGATACACAAAGAAATTCTACAACTCAACAAAAAGAAAAAAAATGGGTAGAAGAGCTTAAATAAAAATTTTTCCAAAGACATTCAGATGGCTAACAGGCACATGAAGAAATGCTCATCATCACTATCATCAGGGAACCGTAAATCAAGACCATGATGAGCTACTACCTAACATCTGTGAGAATGGGCCATATCAAAAAGATCAGAAACAACAAGTGTTCCCAAGATTGTGGAAAGGAAATCTTGTATACTGTAGGTAGGAATGCAGAATGGTCTAACCACTTATGGAAAACAGTGTGATGGTTTGTCAAAATATTAAAAATAGACCTACATTATGTTCCACTCTTACTAGTTATCTACCCTAAGAATACAAAAAAACACTAATTTGAAGGTATATGTGCCTCCCTGTGTTCATTTTAATACTACTTATATGAGTCAATTGTACAAATAATCTAAGTACCCAGAAACATGAGTGAATAAAGAAGATGTGGTGTATATATATAATACACAATGATCTACTACTCATTTATTAAAAAAGATGAAAATCTTGCCATTTGCAATGATACAGATAGTGCTGGAGGGTATTATATGAAGCAAAATTAGCAGAAGAAAGAAATATAGCATAATTTCACTCATATGTAATATGAGTGTCACAATCTCCTTTGGACATCTATTCAAAGAATATGAAATCAACCAAAAAAAAAACAAACACATATTCCACAATGTTTACTGAAGGATGATATACTAATTATATATGGTAGCTAGAATATGGAAACAACCTGTGTGCCCACTGATAGAGGCTGGGCTCAAGACAATGCAGCATTATTACATAATGGAATTCCGTTCAGGCATAAGGAAAGTTGAAGTGTTACCATTTGTCGAAAAGTACAAAGGGTTTGATGTGTAGTAAAACAAAGTCACAACAATAAATCAAATATTCGCTGTTGGCATAGCAATTTGACAAAGCATAATCCTTATAACTATAGCACACACTAATAAGCAAAGTAATGGTTCTAAGGTTAAGGGGGAGAGAGTGACAGGGTCAAGGGATCTAGGGATGGTAGGGGGGAATAAACAAAGATTCTGGAGAGGAGGGGGATTAAAAAATACACATAAAAAATTAAAGATGATTTGTTAGAGCATGTTAGAATCCCATAACTTGTTGAAAAATCTTGGATGAATTTCCATGCAATTAAAAGTATTACATTTCTAGGCTGGCTTCTTTAATTCTATAACATTTGTGTATTATATAAATTCAACAAAAGCAACAAAACCACAATAGCAATTGCAGCAGCAGTAGCAACAGCAACGCTTCAGCCTAGAGGAAATTGAAAGCTTCCAATTAACAGGATACTTTCAAATGAAAATTTGTTGTGCTGTGTTCCACATGCAAGGAGCCTGAAGTCACGTGCTGTCCTGACAACATGTAGAAAGTTTAACAGACTGAAGAAAACAACTCTTCCAGGATCCTTAAGAGAAGTCAACACAGGGTAAGTCTATGTCCCCAAGCTTGGAGGGCCAGATGGGGGAATATAGGTGTAATTACTTGGAGCAGAGACTCACAAGGGCCAACCTTAGTGGAAACCAGAGTTAGAATAGGAAAAGTGAATGGTAAGTGATGGCTTGTTGGAGATTCTGTGTGAACCAGTCTGAGGGTTTAAAATTCCTGAAGAGGAGTCACGGAGATGGGTAGAAGTTGGGGTGGGAGAGCCATGTGCAATTGTGTGAATTTTACCTGTTGGAACTTGGAGCTTGACCAGGTCGTTACACTAAACTGGGCAAAGAGTCCTCTGATGCTTTTAGTAGGGGGAGGAGTAGACACCATTTTGAAATACACCAGAACACTCAGTTTTTCTTAACAAGGCCTATTCTCAGGAGAATCTAGTTAACCAGAGCCTCACTTGCTACTGATTATAGAGCTTAACTGACCTGGGGGGAAGAGAAATTCACAGTTATATTTAGTTTAATTTTCAAAGTGGAAGAAGGGACATGCCCAACTCCAACATACTCTGGCCACCTCTACCACCTCTACCACAAGGGAGAGCAGTGGTGACTCAAAAACACTTGTGAAACAGAGTCCAGAGCATAGCTCTCTAAAAGACCAAGACCTGCTTACAGGACTATAGGATGCGTCCCCTCCCCCAAACTCATCACCACACGACTGACAGTTTATTTAGAGTTGTTCTTTTTACCTAGTACATAATGCCCTGCTATCAAGAGAAAATTAAAATATATATACAAAAATGCAAGAAACACAGATACAGAGCAAACATCAAATGCAGCCATTACAGAAATATTGGATTATCAGACTGGGGATTTAAAACAACCATGATTAATAGGTATTTACATCTGTGTGTAAATGCAGAAGGGCAATGTAAAAAATGGATATCCTCAGAACCAAGAGGAAAGGCTAGAACTTGAAATCACTATGACAGAAATGAAGAATGTCTTTGGTGAGCTTATGTTCAGCCTTGAACACAGCTGGGGAAAACATCTCTGAGCTTGAAGATTTCTCAACAGAAGCCTCTAAAATTGAAAAGCAAAGAGAACAAGACTGAAAAGAACAAGAACAGACTAGCCAAGCAGTGTGGAATAACCATAAAAGTGTAACACATGCATAATGAATACCACAAGGAAAATACCAAAAGAGAAAGGAACAGCAAATATTTGAAACAGTGATAACTGAAATTTCCCCAAACTAATGTCAGACACCAAACCACAGACCCATAAAGCTCAGAAAGCACCAATTAGGATTAATGCCCAAAAAATCATACACTGAATTGCAGGAAATAGACGATGAAAAAATCTTAAGAGAAACTCAAAGAATAAACATCTTATTTATAGAGAAACAACAATAAAAACTAAATCCAATTTCTGAGAAACCATGCAAGCAAGTAAAAAAGGGGAGTGAAATATTTAAATATTAAATATTTAAATATTTAATATTTAAATATTTAAAATGTTGAACGAAGTCCCCCTAACTTAGATTGCCTTACACTCTAAATTTATGCTTCAAAAGTGAAGGAGAATTAAAGACTTTCTGAGGCAAATAATGGGGGAATTTGTTATCAGTAAATCTGCCTTGCACAAAATCTTAAAATAAGTTTTTTCAAGAGAAGGAAAAAAATATGGATTAGCAACTCATCTTTCTCTCTCTCAACATAAAAAAAAAAGGATTAAGTGATGGTAAAATAAAAGCACAGTTTATTATTACTTGATCCTAAAAGATAATTTGCTCAAAATAACAATAGCAATGATATATCAATAATGTGTACTTAAGTATCTCATATATCTACATTAATATATCTAAGCTTAAGTATGATATACATAAGTAAAATGAATAACAGTAATGATATAAGAGACAGGAAGGAATTAGAATATTTTGTTATTAAATGTTGGCGAGGTTGTGGAGAAAAAGGAACTCTTTTACACTGTTGGTGGGAGTGCAAACTGGTCCAACCACTATGGAGAGCTGTGTGGAGATTTCTGGACCTACTAAACATAGAGCTTCCATAGGATCCAGCAATTCCACTCCTAGGTATTTACCCAAAGGACACAGAAACATCAATTCCAAAGAGCACCTGCACCCCTATGTTTATAGCAGCACTGTTTACAATAGCTAAGCTTTGGAAACAACCCAAGTGCCCAAAAATAGATGACTGGATCAAGAAGATGTGGTACATATACACCATGGAATATTACTCAGCAATCAAAAAAGATAAACACATGCAGTTTGCAGCAACATGGATGGAGCTAGAAGGGATCATGCTCAGTGAAATAAGTCAGAAAGAAAAAGAAAAGTACCAGATGGTCTCACTAATGGCAGGAATTTAGAAAACCTAAATAAGAGACCAGGAAAAAGACTAATCAATACAAAGTAAAAATCAAAATCAACAAGCAACTATAAACCAGAGACACACTGGGGGTGGGGGGAAGGAGGGGCGGGGAAAGGAAGGACTAGAGTCAAAATAAGGGGGGAGGTGCAATTGTATGGGGAATATAACCAAAATGAAAAAGCACACATTGTGCAAAGATAAAAAAAGATGTAAAATTATATAAAATAAAATATTTAAATAAAAAAGAATATTTTGTTATTATAAGGCACTTACACTAGCAGTGACATGAAATAGTGTTATTTCAGAGTGACTTGTATTAGTTAGAAGTGCATATTACAAATTCTAGGGTAGCCACCAAAAACAATTTAAGGGTATAACAGATATAGTAAGAAAGGAGAAAAAATAGTCATATAAAATGCTCAATTAAAACCACAAAAGGCAGAAAATATGTGAAAGTCAAAAAATAGGAACCAAGAACAATGGTAGCAAATAGAAAATAGTCTTGGGAAAGCTCTGCACCATGCTCTCAACTTTGCTGTGAACGGAACACGTCTCTGAAATACAAAAATCTTAAAAACTGATTATATTTTATAAAGAGTGACAGAAACCAAAGCTTTACATCACTGATTTTTTGATGCTTGTAGGAAGAGATGCAAACCTTCTGCGTTATTTCCCTAAAGCATGTTTAGAGTTTAATACAGCCCAAATGTGGGAAGGAGAACAGAAATGGCTGCCAAATAGAAGCAGGAACCCTGGTGGGGATTTTGCAGCGACCTTTAGAACAGGTGGATTTTTATAAACATTGGAGGCGGAGGACATTTATGTTCATTAATAACCTATATATAAAATTAACGTAAAGATGTCACCTGTGTAGCACAAATGTTATATATAAAACAAAGCACAAAGTACATAAATTCCAGCCTACCATGGAGTTCCAGCTGTGTGCCAGGCACTTTGCATATCTTTCAAACTCTCAACAGTTTGATAAAATGGATATTATCTTTGCTTTACAGGCAAGGAAATTGTAAACGTATTTGGCTTCACTTAATTATATTTTCCAGGTGCCATTGGGTTCCTTGGTACCTGAGCGTGGCTTATCTCTGCCACCTCTGTTAGGAGTTCTCGTCCCTGGCACCGACTCAGGCAGGTAGAGGAAGTTCTGCCTGCTCCAGGGCTAATGCGATTTGTAGTGAGAAACTCAAAGACAGACATAAATCATTTACAACTTCTGGACAACATTTGGGAGATTGACAATCACACAGCAGGAAGATAAATGCTGGTTCTATCATTTAATATAGGTAAATTGATAAAGAATAAAATCAAAATCAATTTATAACAACAGCCATAAAATAAAAATTTTTAATGCATCCATGTTCCAACAAACGCAAATCCAGATGACTAAACTTCCTGTATTTTGCATTTTGTCTTGTTTTTCCATATATGAAATTATGATGGATTCTGTAGAGTGTTTGGGTTTCTTTGTGAATGCACTGGGTGGAGGGGAAAGTGGAAATAATGTGGGGAGCCAGGAAGTGGGTTCTAATTCTTACTCCACGTCTAAAGGGGTTGACTTTGAGAAAATCATTTGGGCCTCTATTTCCACATTTGCCAAGCAAATTTATTGGATTGAGAGAATCTGAAATTCTTCTTCAATTCTGATATTCTACAAATAGGCTGACTTGCTCTTTCTTTCTTTCTTTCTTTCTTTCTTCTTTCTTTCTTTCTTTCTTTCTTTCTTTCTTTCTTTCTTTCTTTCTTTCTTTCTTTCTTTCTTTCTTTCTTTCTTTCTTTCTTTCTTTCTTTCTCTCTCTCTTTTTTTGCCATGTTCACAAAGTTTTATATAACACAGGTCACCCATGATTTGGCTTCTTCCACTTATTATCCTCCACAACCTCATCATCTCGAGATACTGAATTGAATCACAGTCTCAAAATCCTTTTTACTATCTGAAGTAACATATCTGAAGTTTCCAGGGATAAGGAACTGGGCATCTTTGGAGGAAGGTATTACTTTTTGTACCATGATAAGTTTATCGTGAGGCTAATTGCAAGAATGATATGTACTGGGTCCTTGCAGAAAAAGGCCCCTGTGGGTTGGAGCACTGAGGGCAACTCTTGGAGAGGTGGGCCAGAGCCAGAAGATGGCTAGAAAGAAGGAAATCACAGAGTTCCTCCTAAGGAAGTGCCTGTACTTGGATGTGGACAGAGGGTGAGCAGACAAGACACCTCCTCTTTCTATAAGGTACCATACCCAGTAACTCTTTCGTGGGGAAGGGAGCCTTCTGAACACAACCTGTATGGAGGACTGTACTTTCAAGGCAGGCTACATCTAGAAATCATGAAATATCAAGTATGAGCTTTTCCTGGGAATTTCCAATTTGTTACATGTCTTCATTATTCTTGTTCATATTCGCTGCAGTGAAATAGAGCTATCGAGCCAAGTGGTGAAGCACACATTTGGTAAAGCTCTCTCAGGGCTTTCCACAGTCCTGTTAGGTGTGGGGCAAAATTGGATGACATGTAGTTGTTAGATAAGGCTTAGATCACTGTTGGAAAGGTTTTTTTTTTTTTTTTTTTTTTTTTTACTAATTTGGCCTCTCTGTATGTCTAGAAAACATCAACATTTACCTAAAGTTGCTGTGAGGCCTTTTGCAGTGTTATTCTTTTACTTTATTAAAGTGGGAAGGGGGTGCAGAGATGGATATAGAACAAAGAAATGAAGGGCACCATGTGATGGCAATTAGATCTACTTGGAGCTTTGTTAGGAGGCACTGATGATGATGATTATATTTTATTTTTGTGGGGAAGGCTAGCCTGAGCTGCTGACAAACTTTTTGGAAAAGCATTCTTCAAAGAAGACATTTTTCATGCAAATATGGCGTGGGACTGGATTTCTTGGGAACCTTGTTTCCTCCTCGTTTTAGGGCTCATGACTTCATGAGGAATTTTATTCCCTCATTGCTTAATCCACTCTCCCAAATAGATATTCTTACTCACATCTGTGATAGTCCCTGTTTAATTTTAGAAATAAAAGCCCTTCAGGTATTTTAAGCAGAAAGAAACGTCATACAAGGAATTAGATGTTTAAAAGTAATGTTTGTATTTTTGGAAGATGCTAATTGACTATAACCACAAAAGTGGAGATTGAAAAAGTCCCACAATTGATGGACAGAAAGGAAATCCTATGGATGCTGTGATCCAAGTATCAAAAAACATCTCCTGGTATTGCCACAACGTCTCCTCCCCTGCCTGGAAAGCCTACAGAATGCTAGACCCTGGAATGATGCTTCAGAACTTGACCATGCCTGCTCAGGGGAAACAGAAGACCAAGGATATAAAACAATGGTACTTCATTAAAAAAAAAGAACTGTCGCCTTCCTCCCTTCCAAGTCTCACATAGACATTTGATTGAACAAAATTTGCACTCATGCCCTCTCTTTGAGGAAGGGAGCAAATAAATTCATGTAATCCATCACATTAATGGACTAAAAAAGAAAAATCACATGATCATATCAATAGATACAGAAAGAGCATTTGTCAAAATCTAATACTCATTTATGGCAAAAACGTATTAACCCAGAAATAGAGGGAAATTGCCTCAACTTGATTAAAAAAAATCCTACAAAAACCTCACAATAACTGCATGCTTATGATGAGAAATGCAAAGCTTTCCCACTAAGGTTTTATACAATCAAGGATGTACCCTTTTACTACTCCTTTTCAACATCATACTTAGTCATTGCTAATGTAATAAGGAAAGAAAAGGTAAACAGAGAAGAAATTCTAAAAGCTCCCCAAACTAGTAAGTGATTATACCAAGGTTGCAGGATTCAAAGTTAATATAAGAAGTCAATTGTTTTCTTATATACCGACAACAAAATGGAGTTTTAAATTAAAAACATAACACTATTTACATTATCACCTCCCCCTCCCCCCCAAATGAAATACTAAGGTATAAATCTAACAAAATACTTGCAGGATCTATATGAGGAGACTTATAAAACTCTGATAAATGAAATCAAAGGAGAACCAAATAAATAGATATTCCATGTTCATGAATAGGAAGACCTGATGTTGCCAAGATGTCAGTTCTTCCCAGCTTGATCTATAGAGTCAATGAAATCCTAATCAAAATCCAGCAAGTCATTTTATGAATATTGACAAACTGAATAAAGTTTATATGGAGAGACAAAAGACCTAGAAGAGCTAACACAACCTTAAAGAAGAGAAAAGTTGGAGGACTTATGCTTCCTAGCTGTAACACTCTTGATAAAGCTACAGTAATCAAGACTATGTGATACTGGTGAAGAATAGACAGATAGAGCGATGGAACAGAATAGGTTGTCCAGAAATAGACCTTGATAATAACAGTCAACTGATCTTTGACAAAGGAACAAAGGCAATTCAAAGGCCGTGTGGAAAGTGTTTTGTTTTCCAGCTGGTAGGAATATTGAAAGGATCCTGAGGCCTCTGAACCCTTCCCAAGATAGTAGCCACATGCTCTGAATATTCCCAGTAACCATGGATAAGACAAATCAAAGGAATGGATCTCTAATAATGGAACTTCATCCACTGATGAGAGAAAGTATTTTTTTTCTCTTAGCACTGGTGGGTTCTTCAGATCTTAACACATAAATGATGCTCTATCAATTTTACCTGTGGCCTACTAATGCCTTGTGGTTATGAATAACCAATAGAAGACAGAGACCTCACTCTTTCATTTATTACTGTTCAAGAATGTAATTTATCCTCATGTGTAATTTTGTAGTTGAGATTATCATGTAGTTTGCCCCATCACAGCCTCTTACTCCCTACATTCTGATGAACCACAAATGTGAGTACACATCATGAAATATGCAAAGGAGGCACATTTGTGTTGGTTTTGTCATTTTGATTTGGAGGAACTCTGGGGCAAGCACCCAGGGCCCAGGCCAGGGCCAAGGCCATCCAAGAACCAGTTGGAACCCAGGAGATACTCTTGCCAGATGTTACCCCTTTAAGATGAGTCCTGGAGAGTCTCCAAAGGTCAAGAAAGGGTCTTACTTGAGCACTGCAGCACTATTCTCTATTGAAAGAATTACTATTATGCACACAGAAATGTCAGAGCCCTGTACAGGGTAATCACATTTCTCCATTCCAACCTGCATACTGAAAATGGAATCCCTGCCATGCAACAGTGAAATCCTTCACTTGACCCCATTGTGTTCAAATTCATAGACAAACATTACTGATCATTTTGTTTCACTCCAAGAGTGTGGAATCGACCAGTGCAGAGAGCTATTTCTCTTTGCTGAGCACCGAGAGAAGATGATAAATGGTTACAGGGAAAGATCTGTATTCTGAGAGACTTTTAGTGATTCCTGAGAACCCCCTTGCACCTCAAAAGCCCCTAAGGAGCCTTGGGAGTGGTGGAGAAGGCATTTCATCAGTGCTCTTAGTCAGATTGGTGAAGTTATGGACAGAGCTCTCCTTTACTAATGTAGCCAAGGGAAGAATGCCAAAGGAATGGTCCTTCATTTAAACGAACTAGAGAATATTGGAAACGAAAATGGAAATCAATCTTTTCTGAAAATGAAAAATGGTCTGACCAACGATCCTATCATATCAATAACTGTGGCTAGGCTAGAGTCTGTTGACATGAATTTTAGGAAAGGCTGATCTCAGGATCGTTCCTTTTGAATACTCTCTCTCCTCTTGCTTCCTCCTTCTTCACCTAATGTCCAATCTGAATAATGTTCTCATGGGAACTTTCTAATGACTTTTTTTGACATTAGATATGACATTTTAACAGAGTCCTGACCACAGACCTTATCTTGGAAATCAGATGTTTGATGGGCAGTGGAGAAATTCTCATTTGGCACTATTGCATAGGTCTCTATTATATAAACTTTTGTAATTAATTGTCACCAAAACAATTGTCAAACACAGACTAGATACATCAATGAACATACATAATAGCTCGATGAGCATGATAAATGCTCACAAATCTGCCTGTTTGCATAAGAATATGTTGCTGACAATGTCTTCAGTTCATTGAAACCATGGTCTAAAATCCCAGGAAATATTTGAATGAATATGTGTAATTTGCTAGGAGATATACATGTTTAACATCCAGCCATTACTAAGTTCAATTTCTTAGCACTGGGAATAGAGAAATGAGCAAGAAAAAGATTCTTTCCACAGGGCATCCTAGATCTACTTCAGCCCTCCTTAATCTTGGAGTCATTTCCATAAGCCTGAATCTTAAGAAAACCCAGCTCTCCAAATAATTTCCCTTAGGGACTCTGTCATATATCAGAAAAAGTCCTTGAACCACTGATAAATTTATAAAAGCATGGAATATCAGAATGAAATGGAAAAGTTTCAGGCAGTCATTGAACTTTGTGTCCCATAGAACATGAATTTTCTGTAAATGATGTAACTGTTCTATACATGTGCTGTTTGATGTCATAGCCACCAGTGACACTTACTTATGATCACTTGACATTGAATCGGACAAGTGAGCAGATGATTTTTAAATGTTATTAAATTTAAATATACATTGCCACCTGGCTAGTGGATACAGTTTTGAACAGTATAGACTCCTCTAGACTGGTTTTTGCTACTCAATTAGAATAGTCAAGGTTTTGGCTGATTTTTTGTTTGTTTTTCACTTAGCAGTTTAGGTGCTATGGGGATAGGCCATATGTTCTATATGAATGACCATTCAACAACCTCCATATTCAATGAGAGAAATGTATTTATTCACTCAATTAGATAAGATTTATTGAACATTACTGTGGGCACAGCAATGGGATATGATGTACATGGACTTGGCCTGAGGGATCATTGGGTTTTAATATAAATATTCATCAGGGCTGGTAAGGGATATCATTTGGTGCCTTTATTGGAATGTTTTTTCCTACTCTCCTTCCCTTTCCCAGACACCAAATCTGAAGAATCAGAAACTTTTGGCTGCTCATGTCTTAAAGCAAACAGAGATCAGGCACTATCTCTGTTTTGTAAAAGGGGACTCCCATGTCCTGATGTGACTGAAAATATAGAGTGTTTAATTTCCTGTAGAAAAATATTAAAAAGCCCACACAGGAAAGATTAAGAGGCATTTCTCATGAGGCTTAACTCACTGGGGAGGTATTATTTACAGAAATAAATAAAAATTTATGAAAAATGACAAGGATTTTATCTATTTTCTTTTCCAATATCTGTACTTTGGAAGAAGATGGAGTGATAGTTCTGGTACAGCAATTTGCCCTCTGGAACTATCAAACATTGTAGATGCTAGGTAGGATTTATTTAATTATGGTCATGTATCATTACCTTCGTGGTCACTCAAAATTTATGGTTATTCTTTTAAATAAAGATTTTTTAAAATGACACCCAAATGCCTCAAAGTTCTCAAGTCTGTTGGAGTTATTCTTTGTTTAATATTAAAATAAAAATAAGTTATACTCCTGTTGTGCGTAACAGAGAGAGTTCCAGTTTTAACATATCTTTCCTTTGTAGTTTAAAAGTGTTTATTTCATTTTTTGGGGGGTGAGCCATACTTACGTTCTTGAAAGCATGGGAAAAGGGAGAAGAGGTGTTTGGAAGTATTCTCAAGAGGCTTTGAGAACTAAGTCATCATACCAGTGGGTCCTAATTTTCAAGGTCCCCCAAAGATAGAGTGTTTTACTAGGCTGCTGCTAGAATTCAGGATCATCCCCTAACTGGGGACAGGTTGAGAAGAAGTCAGTGCTAAAGACCTATTTCCACGAAGCCTGGGTAGATCAGACCCTTTGGGAATCTGTTTTGGAAGAGCATCTAATGATCCACCCTGGTAATTTTTCAACACTGCCAAGTAATCTCCCAGAGCCAGAGATTTTAGCAGGCAGTGCATGAGGTGGCTTTACATTGCTTTAATTAAAAGAAAAAAAAAAAAAAGAAAAAAAAACTTTAAATAATGAAAACACACAAATTTTTTGTAATTGTAAAAATGTTGGAAGCCTCCTATAAAATATACAAACAATATAGAAATGTATGAGAAAGCAAAACTTATTTGAAAGTGCAAGGACAACCAGCATTCATTTTGGGTGACAATCCTGAGATAGCTCTGTGCTTACCTGGGGGCACCTGCTTACTCCTACACTCATTTTTACATAATGAGATCATTTTAAATTTTTGGAGATCTTTTTAATTCTTAATTTCTCTTTTAATTTTTATTTCATCCTGTATTTCCCATTTTTTCCCCACCAGTTGAGATATTAATAGCTTGGGATGTGCATTTCCCAACATACTCCTTCTTCATAAAACAACAGGCAATCCCATCAAATAAAGATTTACCCAAAATGGAGGATTTTGTTAATTTCAAAAAAATTTGTTTCATTTAATATACATATATTTCTTTGAATTTAGCTCTCCTTACTTAACATTTCTTAACAGAATGATTCTTCTAGGTCATCTGGAAAGCCATCTAATTCATTATTTTTAACGGCAGGGTAATAGTCTATGGCAGAAGTTCTCCAAATTCCTCCATTCATGATACACTTACTGGCTCAGTAATATTTTTCACAGCATCCATAGGCCAAAGAAATGCTCAACGCTTTTATCAGTTACTTAGTTCAATACAACTGAGTAGCAATTTGAAATAATGATAGAAGTAAATGAGTGAACAGATAACATTTAAATTTAATTCTAAAACAACGATACTTACTTATAGTATACCTAAGCCTGTTGTGTTTCAAACTTTGGAATCAGATTGGACACCAGCACCTTCATTTCCTGTTCCACATTGATTTTTTTGTGCGATATTTGTTTTATATTACAGGAGCTGCCAGCTTCTTAAGATATGACATCGGCAAAAGAAGAATAGCATGATTCAGTATTGAAACTATCAAGTTAGTTGTTCATGCCATGTCCAACAGATGTCAAATATTAGAGTTTCCTAGAAAACTTTAACTTTCTTGTGGTGTCCCTCTGAGTTTGCTGCACTGCCCCAGGTCCTCTTCATGGGCAGTTTGGGAGCCAGGGGTTTGTGGTAGGGATGTTTAAACATTTTTAGCTCTTAAGAAGCTAATTGAGGGCCTCCCCCGTGGCGCAGCAGTTGAACGCTGGGTTGCGAAGCTGCCCGCAGCCTCTGCAGCACTGGTTCGATCCCAGGCCACGGGGTGAGAGTCCCACATGGCGCGCAGACCTCTCCTGCCACCCTCTGCTCCCCTCAGTAGTGTATTTCGTCAGTCTGCCTGTTCTGTTCCCGCTCTGGCTCTGGTGAATTCTCTTACCCTCCCGCGTTTCTGACTGTGCCCAGTGCTTGTATAAATAAATAAAAAATAAATCTTTTAAAAAAAAAGAAGCTAATTGAATGTTTAAAGTAAAAATAATAGCAATGTGCTGTGGGGTTTATAGCATATGTAGAATTAAAACTTATGACAAGAGCATGATGGGTAGGGTGGCAGAACATGGACGTATTTGGTTGTAAAGGTTTTACATTATAGTTGTGCATCACTTAAGGACAGGGAAATATTCTGAGCAATGCATCCATAGGCAATTTTGTCACTGTGCAAATATCATAGATGGAACTACACACACCTGGATGGTAGAGTTACTGCATACCTGGGCTGTATGGTAAAGCCTATTGACACCGCCAGTGTCTATGCAACCTGTTGTTGATGGAAGCATCGTTAAGTGAGGCATGGCTGATATGGGAAGAGGCCCATTACTTTTACAAACAAGAGACACTAATGCTAGATCACAAAACAAGCCTCATTAAATTTTAGATCATATAGTATGTACTCTGTGTGTTAAATAAATTTTAAATGATTGAAACAATAAAGATGAGCTCTAAGGCTGCAAAGGAATTAAATTAGGAGTCCGCAATAGAAAGATCCTGGAAAGATGCCAAATATCGGAACTTAATACACTTTTAAGTAACTCATAGGTCAAAGGGAAAAGCATAGAGAAATTAGAAATACTTTGAAGTGAATGAAAATGGAAAGAATATATATCGCAATCTGTAAACTATAGCCAAAGAACTGCTTTGCAGGAAATTTGTGTGCTTAAATTTCTCCTTAGAAAAAAAGACAGTTCTAAAATCAATCACCTAAACTTACATCTTAGGAAGCTAGCAAACAAGAAGCAAGTTAAACCAAAGAAAATAAAAGCAAGGCAACAAAATATAATAATTATAAAGAAGGGAGTAATAAGTTAATATAGCAGAAAAAGAATAATGATGGTGAAATGTAATGAAGCACAGCTGGTTCTTTAAACGTATATATAAAACTGGTAAACCTACAGTGAGCCTGTGGAAGAGAAAAATTACACATTTCCAATATCAGGAAAGCTAGGTGTTCATGATGACAGATTTTCAGATATTAAGTATAATTTGGTAACGTACCACCAAATTCAGTCAGTAAATTAAAAATTTAAATAAAATGTGATCATTCCTTGAAAGATATGTTACCAAACTGGCAAAACTGTCTGTTCTATATCAATCAAGAAAATTAAATAATAACTAAAAATTTTCCATAAAGAGAACTCAAGATTCAGATAACTTCTCTCATAAATTCTACTAAACTTTTAAAAACAAAATAATAGCAGTCTTATACAAACTCATTTTATGAGTCCAAGTCATTTTCAGGCCCAAATTACCCTGACCTAAAATCAGTCATTACATAAAAAGGAACCTATATACTAAGTATAAATGTAAATGGGTACACTTAATTACATGGAAATTATATTACATTAAAGCTGATTAAAATAAAAAAATAGCATGTCAGATGGTGGGGTGTTTACTAGGGGAAAATAACTGGAAAAGAGTGATTGAGAATGACAGATGTGATGAGGATTCAACTTTTAACTGACCAGGGAAAGTCTCAAGGAGAAGGTGAAAACCTGATAAAGGAGGAGAAAAAAAATTTTAAGAGATCTAGAAAATACAAAGAAAGCAACAATTCATGGTTGACCGCTTGATGAGACTATTTCCAGAAATATTTTTTCTGTTTTTTTATAATTCTATTTTTATATGATGATCATCACTTATCATAATTGATTTCTAAATTTGTTGTAGTTGTTTTAATATTTTAACATTTCCCTGATAATTTTCCACTTTTTATTTATTTTTTTCAATTGCGGCAACATCGATATACAACTTTGTGTCTTAGAAGTAGAGGATCTCCCCCTTCAGGAGTTGTCAGTTTTGAATCAGCTGATATTATCAATCTAAAGTGTTTTTGCTTGAAGCTATTATGGATGCTATGTGCCCCCAGAGATTTCATTTTTAAAAACATCTTTTAAACTTTTTTACTTGAATGACAACTTAGATTGGTTTAATATTTGTGATTCATACCCATTTACCCTTATAATTTCTAGACATTTCTCTATTGTCTTCTTGACAAGTCTGTCTGAGATGCCTGTCTGATTTCCATCTTCACTTTTAAGTGACTTTACTTTTATGTTTTGCTCATATATCTGAAGACTGTTGAAATTTTTAATCCTTAAGTTCAGTAATAGTCAGGATCTGTTATTGATAGTCTGTATAAATTTTTTTTTAGTAGTTAGTGCACTGTTTTTACTGCAGATTTTGACTTGCAGATTATTATTTTTGTTTCAAGGAATTGTCCCGTGTTCAATCTTCAAATAAATGTATATATTTTATATTGTTTTGGTTGGGAGACATTTCAGTTCCTAATATCTTAATGTGAGAATGACTTTCTTTGATATCTATGTCTTCTGTTTACACCATTTTCTCCCTTCTATTTTATTCTATTCATTCATCATTATCCCATTATATTTCCCTTCTGTGTTCATTTAAGTTTTAGCTATATCTGATCTGTCCATCTAATTTCTAATTTATAAGTAGTGCTTGGATCTCTTTTTATTTCCTTAGCTTTAAAATTTATATATATTTTTTCCATTCTGCTACTTCATTTTCTTAGTCTTTAAGTTCTTATTTTACTTAATTCACATTTATTAAGTAGCTCTAAAAAACTCAGCAGTTCCAAGTAATTTGCTTCTGTATCTTATACTATATGATTTTTCAGAATAGGTTCTTTGACAGTTCTTGCATACTTTATGGATTGTTTTTCTTTGAATGAATTCTCCTGAAATCTCTCACTTTATCTGGGAATTGTTTCTTCTTCTGATTGAGGTTTAGATAATTTGTTTTCATCACCTTTCGGGAGACTACGTATTCTTTGCATCTTGATCTAAATGTTAGTTACTTAGGGAGGTTTTTCTCTTATTCCCCAATTTAAATTAGGATGCCAATATTATTCATTTCCCCCAGAACTTTGGTCTTTCCCCTTGGAGAATGTGTGTTTTTCACCACAATTTGAAAATGAAAGCTCCTTATACCTTTGAAGTAATTTTCTCCCTCAAAAATTCTATTAGGTACTTTTTTGTTTGTTTCAGCATTAGAAGATTTAGTCTTGAAACTGGCTCCCACTCCCCAACCACATGAATTTAAAAAAAAAAAACCCAATTACTGTGACATTTTCAAATATTCTTATAGAAAATGTGTCATCTGTATAAACCACACAGAAAATATAGATAGCTTTGGGACATGATTAAGTGTCTAAAGGTCATTGGAAGTGTGCTGATTTTTATGGTTAGTTTATCTGATATTTGATCTTTTTTATTAAATTCTTACCAAACACTAAACAATTACCCCAATACCACTTAAGTAAAGAGTGTTTTTAGAGTATCACAAAAAAGATCTAAGGGACGAGATTGATGGTTAAAACAAAATCTGAAGTTCTTTTGTGCTTCTGTCTGAAAACAGAGGCTTATTTTACTATATCTTCCAAATCTACTCCATGCAAATTCTGAAAATGACTGACTTCATATTTTTCAGACTCTTTACACACACACACACATACATCCTTGTGTATAGCTCTGTAACTGCTTTTAATTTTGTACTGTCATTAGTACAGCTTAAGACTTGTGGCCACATAAAGAATGACCAGAATTTATGTGCTTGAGGAAAAGACATAAAAATATTTTAGTGATATATCTATCTAAAGCCAACTGAAAGGAAATTGAAAAATAAATGAAAGATTCAATCAAGCAGAGAAGTGATTAGTTGGCTCCACACTGGATAATTGTTTCAAAACACCATCCTCCCAAATTTACACAGTGTAAAAGGACCCATCAGAGAAGAGCAAAAATAAAATTATTTTGGGAGCAAATAAGATCTGTCATGTTTTATGGTGCATTTCTTTTATAGCATAAAACCCCTCGGATGCCAAAGGACTATTTTAAACTTTTGGTGCCAATATTGAGAAAATAAATCTTTAAAGTTTGGGTCAAAAAATCTTTGGCAAATGAAATGTTTTCCAATAATTTGTTTTTGACAAAATTAAAAAAGTACCTGATTAAAATGTCATCTTACAGATCATGAAAAATCATCTTTGAAGTTAGGTCACTGATACTTTCTGGCATTTAACTCAGAAGTAGTTCAAAGAATTGTGATATTGTAATGACAAAATTTCTTCCATTCCCATTCTCATGTGTTTTCATGTAAACGAGGTCTCTCAGCTCCTATATCTTTTAAAATAACTACAAAAAATAGGAAGAGAATTACTGTCAAGTATTTTTCCCTTTTATAATAAGAATTATCTATGGATACTGGAACTGATTAAAAATATCCTATTTATCTTGTTAAGAGATGCATTTCCAATAAAAATTTACTTTACATGCTCAATAATTATTTAACATAATACAACAAATTTATAATGTTTAATTGAACCTATTAATAATATTTGCAGAGATAATTCATTTCAGGAGAAAATATTGTGCTTTGAGTATTATTATACACAAAAAATTTTTAAAAATCATCTCTTTTTTTCAGAGAAGAATATAATGGGATAAATAAAAGACTCTCAGGCATAAAATGTAATGCATTATAATAAAACTTAAGGGAAAAACAATGTAAAACTTCAGACAGTTAAATATGAGGTTGTTCTTTTATTTTTTAAATGGATGATCTCATTATTCATTGCCATGGTATTTCAATTCCAATGGATATATTTAAAAGAGCAATGTAATAACTTAAAAGGTCAATATTTACAACATACTGGCAAGTACATATTTTACAATTATTTAAACTTATGGGAAACATTATAGATATCACCTAAAAGAGGGTAGTGAGCTAAATCATCTTACTAAGTTATGTGGACTTGTAATAATCTTACTTCATTTAAATTTTCTAATCTGAGAAAGAAGAGCTAATTATAACAAATTTACAGGGTACTTCTGTTAAGTGAAATAATAAATGCAAAGGTCCTGATATGAAATAAGTTTTAGTAAATGTTAGTTCTTTTTTTTTTTTTTTTTTTTTATTTTTTTTTTTAGTAAATGTTAGTTCTAAAGTTCCATCCTTTTCTGATGTTTGCTCACATACCACAGGGAGTGTAGAGAGGCACCTCCATATTAGTGGGGGACAGTCTGAAGTTAGTACTAGCTGGGACAGCATGTTTGCTTAGCTTCTTTTCCTGCCCTGTCCTGCTCTTGTCAGATACCTTCTCCCTTAAGGAATCACTTACTCATGATTACCTCCCTCAAGCTCAGATATTCTAGGAATTTTACTTTAGACTGGAGAGAAGGGAAAAAATGAATTGTAGATTTTATCATTTTTTTAAGGTGGAATACGGGTGAAAAGATAATAAATTCTGTTTTGCTCCCTACCTTGAGAAATATGTCCATGATTTCTAAAATAGAAAGAAAACTAGACCAGTTCAGCAAAAGATATTACATGAAATAAATCAGTAGTTTTGTCAGTTTCAAACTCCAAAATTAACTTAGGGTTGCTGCTTTTCATACCTTGGTATCACCCTGGTCTGAGCCACCTCACCTGCACAGCTGGTAATAGTTAGAGTTTTCTAATTGTGATTTTTGCATCCTGTATCCCCATTCCATAGTCTATTTGCAACACAAAGTGATCCTGTAAAACATAAATCAGGTCATTTGTTCTTCTATTTAAAATCCCTGAGTAACTTTTTTTTGTCTCTCAGAATAAAAGTCAAGGTCTTTAAAAACATCCTTATAAGGGTAGTATATACATATATATATCCTTATAACTCTAGGATAATGTTCAAAAGACAAAAGTATTAAGATAAAAATAGTTACAATAATTTGTCAATTCATACACAATAGAAAAAATGTAAGCTGTGATATTAAAGTTAAAAAATGTATAGATCTTTTGTATGTGATGTATGTGATGAAATTAAGTTCTTATCAGCTCGAAATAGACTTATTACTCTAAGATAGTTTATATAAATTTATTGGAACTTAATAAATAGCAGAATCAGAAAAGATAAAGAGAAAAGAATCAAAACAGAAATTATTAAATCTCAAAGGAAGACAGAGAGGTAGGCACAAAGGATCCACAAAACAGAAAATAATTAACACGATGGCAATAGCAGGCCCTTACCCATCAATAATAACTTTAAATATAAATGGACTAAATTCTCTAATCAAGAGACATATAGTTGCTGAATGGATAAAAAAAAGAAAATATTATTACAAATATTAATACATACTGCTTACAAGGAACTCATTTCAGCTTTAAGGACACATATAGACAGAAAAGATAGGAGGAAAAGAGATATTTCATGCAAATAGAAATTGAAAAGAGAATGATACATATGCTTGTATATGACAGTAGTGTTTAAATCAAAATAAAAAGTCATATAATAATAAAAGGGTCAGTTAATTAGTGTCAATTAGTCAAGAAGATATAACTATTATAAATATTTATGTTCAATGTCAGAGTACCTAATTATATAAAACATATCAACAGATACAAAGATAGAAATATAAAGAAATAAAATAATAAGAGAGCACTTTAATATCCCAGTTTTAACAATGGCTAGATCATCTAGATGGAAAATCAAGAAGTAAATATTGGATTTGACTATACATCAGAGGCCAAAGGACTAAAATTTATATAAACATTCCATCTAATAGCATCAATATCTATTCTTCTGAATTTCTCAATCTCAGTATTGAACAAGTATGCAGCTTAATCTCAAGTGACAAACTTGAGATTAAGTGTGGAGTATTATGACTTTTAAGGAAGAGCACTGGCACCAAGGCCCAAAGGACTTCCAGCAGATGTAGGGCTGGCTTTGCTTTTGCTGTCATTGGTTTTAATGGCTCCTTAAGAGTATGCGCTGTGGATCCCTATCAGTGTACCAGTGTCATGAAGATGTGGAACCAGCATTACTAACATGTGAGACCACAGAAGTAGGTTGGGGGTGACTGTGTTAAACAGATTATCATCTACTGTAAGAGGCTTTGATGGGAACACAGTTTTATCATCTGTGGAAGCATATAACTCAAATATTATGACTTGTTTCATGGGGCTTCCATGGATATGAAAAGGAGCAAAGTTTGGCTCATCATTGTCATGGGAGGTTTGCTCTATGCTGGACTACAAAGCAGAAATGAGTGCTGGGAGGAATGGAGCAAGTATTGGTGTGTTAAGCAACTTACTCTATGCTATAAGGGGTCATAATAGCCCTTTAATACAAAAAATGTATTGAAGTGTGTAATCCATACACCAGTACATGGAGACAGGTTGCTGATATGAGCAAGTGCAGAAGAAATGCAGTTTGTGCAGTTAATGGTCTGTTATATGTAGTTTGAGGGAATGGTGGTTCCTATACCTTGGCATCAGTAGCCAATTATAGCTCAACAATTGGTAAATCAAAAGTTATATCATCTTGTATGAGCATAAGGAGAAGTTATGCAGGGATTGTAGTTACTGATAAATCATTATGAGCCTGCAGGACATTCTGACATATTTAAACATGAAAAACAGATTTGAACAAGTATTTATAAGTGATGAGTATCAAACACTTCTCCACTTGTAGCTGTACTTTAAGTCTCACCAGAAGATAACATCGTCTGCCTTTGTGGGACTCAGACACAGGAAGAAGCACCATGTAGACTTTTTCTGCAATAAGCAGCAACTGACTGAATTTTAATAAGAAACCTGGTCTGCAGGACTTACTCTGTAGTCTTTACACTACAGTTGCTTTCATAAAGACTAGTTCTTATCAACCTTGAATGACTTGATTATTTTGCTGAAGGAGGACAAGTAATATGTTTTCTTATAAAATATAAAAAAACTTATAAATTAAATTTTATCTTATTCTTCTTTTGAAGAAAAGTATACATAGTAATAGAAGAATTTTGAACAGGTATTAAAGACTAATTATACAAACTAGTTGAGGGATAAAATTGCTTACTTTTGTAAAATATCATTGGTTACATGAGTATATTAAGCTGTGTGAATATAAATGTGTGTCTATATGTTTTCCTTTAAATATATTTGAAGATATGTTTGAAACTTGATTATTTTTCTTATAACTGGCACATCACTTTGAATCATGTCTATAAAACAGAGTTGCATTTTTTGATATTTAGCAATGCTTAGCAAAACTTTAAAATGCCACTTCTGAGGAATGAACATGATATAATACACTTGAATATGTGATGCCAAAGTGATGCCAACCTTTTTGAAATAAAATCTAGATTATTCTTATTTATCATTTTCTTTAGTTTTATCTTGGTGATGTTTTGGTGTGATTTTTTTTCTTAATACTTTGACATGAAATTACCGCAGGCTTTTGATGAGTAGAATGACTTTATGAAATTTGACTGAATTTTCAAGGTCTTAAGATTTTTTTTTCTGTGTTTAAATTTAGCTGATATTTGCAGAACAGAGAACTTTCTGTGAGTAGTCAAGTGTATTGATCAGCTATATCTTTTCTGAAGTCTTTGATTAATCTCATGTTTTAAATGACCAAAGCATATCTTTCTTGAATTATCTTTGAATAAAGTTTGTATGTCACACACACCCACCCACCCACCCCTCCCACACACACACATTCTTCTGTACATTGTATAGAATATATAGAACATTCTCTAGGATATAACATGAGCTGCACAACTGAACAAAACTTCACAAATTTAAGAACACTGCAATAATATCCAGCATCTTGTCTGACCACATTGGTGAAACTGGAAATCAAAAAGAGGAGGAAAACTAGAAAATTAATGAATATGCAGAGTTTAAACAAAATGCTCCTAAACAACCAATCTAGGACTTAGGTGGCTTCACTGGTGAATTCTGCCAAACATTTAAAGAAGAATTAGTACTAATCATTGTCAAATTTTTACAAAAAAATTAAAGATGAGGGAACACTTTCTAAAGCATTTTATGAGGCCAGCACTACCCTGATACCAAGGTTAGACAAGTACAATGTAAGAAAATTATAGACCAATATCTCTGATGAACATAAATACAAAAATTGTCTACAAAAGTCTAGCAAGTTTCTGAACAAGGGAAACAATCAACAAAATGAAAAGACCATATCTGAGAAGGGGTCAATATCCAAAAAATATGAGGGACTCTTACAACTAAATAAGGAAAGACTAAATATCCCAATTTAAAAAAATGTGCAAAAAACTGACTAGATTTTTTTTTAAATAAAAAAGACACACAAATGGCCTGCAGGTGTAAGAAATACAAATCAAAACTACAACAAAATATCACATCACACCTTTTAGGACATCTCTTATCACAAAAGTAAGAGATAAATGTAGGCAAGGACAGGAGAAAATGGGAACCCTTGTAAATGGTTGGTAGGAATATAAATTGCTACCTCTATTATGGAGTATGGAGGTTTCTTAAACAATAAAAATGACCACTGCCATATGATGCAATAATCCCAGTCCTTGATATCTATCCAAGGGAAATGAAAGCACTATCTTAAAGACATAGCTGCTGCATTCCCATGTTCATTGCAGCATTATTCACAATAGCCAATACATGGAAACCACCTAGGTGTTAACCAACAAATGAATAAAGAAACTGTCACACACACATGTAAATATATTCTTTATATTAAATAAATCCTGAAATTTGTAACCATGGATGAAGCTAGAGGTCTTTATATTCTGTGAAATTAGCCAAAGACAAAGACAAGTGTATGTTATCACTTACAGGTGGAACTAAAAAGAAAAAACAAAAAACACACAAAATAACAAGTGAATTTATGGAAACATGTAGTAGAATGGTGGTCCAGGAGCTAAAGAGAGGTGTGAGGGAAATAAATTGATGATAGTCAGATGGTACACATTTTTAGTTATAAGATGAAGTTCTAAGCATCTAATGTACATCATGGTGACTATAATCAACAATATTGTATTGTATACTTGAAGTTTGCTAAGAGAATTGATCTTACTCTCACACAAAAAGTAACTATGTAATGTGACAGGTATGTTAATAAACTTGATTGTGGCAATCATTTTAATTGTGCACGTACATCAAATCATCAGACTGTACACTTTAAACATATTGTTTTATTTGTCAATTTTATGTTAACAAAGTCAGAAAAAAAGTAAAAATCTGCTAATCACATTAGTATATGAAATGAGGCTGGAGAAAGAGTTTAAGTGAAGGTGTAGCAGTTGTACAGTTGCTTGGAACACCCACTACAAGGACACTAATATATCTCTAGACAATTGGAAATAAGGTGTCTCTTCATTCTGTTTTCCACCTCCAGGTGAAAAATGGTGATATGCACAGCATTCCCATTTCTGCTGAAGCACATAGAGCCCTCTAGTGGAAATTAAAATCCATATATCCTCCTTATTGGTGGTTACCCACTTAGTGCATTCTCCACTAGCCACTTGTGGCTTATTTAATTTTAATTCCCTATAAATTAAGTATAATTAATTTTTCCTCAGTTTTGCCAGCTACATTTGAAGTGCTCAATAGCCATATGTGTCTACTGGCTACTGTTCTGGATAGCAGAAATATAGAACACTAACCTGAACCAACTCACCGACCCACCTAATACCTGCTGTCACAGTCAATTGAAATTTCCAAGCCACTATGATACACAGCATTGTGGGTGTTTTTTTTTTTTAACCACAAATAAGTGACTTATTTTGTTGTCTAATTTTTTTGTCTCTTTAAAATGCCTCTCAAGAACTAGTCAGTTTTAGAAAAATCACAATTCCAAACATTTTGACTTTAAATAAGCAAAATGTTGTATGTTTTTTAGCATAACTAGCATACTATTTTTATTACTAGAATAAAGATTCTATCCCAATAAATATTAAACATTTTTTTAAAATTAAACTAGAAGCGGTATTACATCTTTAGCTTCTGTATATACTCCATCCTACTGCTGTCTGGGTGGGCTCTATATGACTCAGTGACAGCAGAGAAAATAGGACAAGTTACTGAGGTTTCAGGCTTTTATTATTTCTGGGAATTCAAGTGATTCACTAAGGCCATTTGGAAAGCGTGTTTTGTCAGATACAATCTGCGCATTTCCCCTGCTAAAAGCTGAGTAGAAACACAAGAAACCAGTGAGGATTCACAAATATTTGTTTTATGCATGCTGGCCAAGATCGTGACAGGGGAAGAAAAACCAGATGGACACCATGCCCCTGGAATTGCTATAAATTAAAATCCTCTTTTATCTTCTGTTTTGCAATTCCAGTCACCATTCTCTGCACACTTCTTTCAATATCCACCTCAAATCTGCCTTCTCTAGTAATAGGAAAATATTAAGAGTGATCTCTTTTTCTCATGCTTTTGCCTTCTGGTGTCTTGCTGATCAATATGTATTTTTACGCTTATTATGTTAAATTATCTGTTTGTTTTCAATTCATTTTATATCTACCACAAAACATAAGGTGAAAATATTTCCAACAATGTGTAAACACATAGTTAGGTATTTTACATACTGAATCTTTCACAAAATGCCTCTTTATCTATATTTACTGGCTTAACAATTTTCTCCCATTTTAATGTACTGTATTTACTCTTGGCCAGCACTTTGAGAATTGGCATTTTTGGTCAGACCTTGGGAAAAATGAACATGAACAGAGTCTTGAGACATAAGCTATCTCTAATAAATCAAACACTGCAGAAATAAATGTAACATTGCAGTTTGGTTGAGAGTCACATGACTCTGTAAATGAATTTGTGAAAAATAATTAGTAGTTTTAAATACTTTTGACTTTAAGATACAGGCAGTGTGACAGTGTAGTAGTTACCAGCTAGGGGGAAAGTCTAACTGTTCCCCCTCTTCTGAGAACAGCAATAAAACCCAGGTCATGTCTGGAATAAATTACCCATATTCCATTGGCCCTGATAACACCTGATAAAGACTGGCCAGCCAAGTAGTAACAAGTCCTGACTTGTTATCTGGACTATAGGAAGAGACAGTGGTTTTTGTCCTTGAGGTGTGTGAGACATGGTACCTGTCAGTTTCTGTATTTCCTAGCACTGGTCTGAAAGGATTTAGTCCTGGAAGAACTAGTCTAGGTGCTAGTTAGTTGCTCCAAAATCTTTTCCTTTACCCTTTATATTTCAAAATCCCTTTTAAATAAATTTCTTTTTTGTTTAAGCTCATTTCAGTTGAATTTTTATCACTTGCAACCAAATATGAGACTAAATATTGTTGACAAAGGAACAAATGCAATCTTAGTGTTCAATCTTTTAAATATACTCAAAGGATACTCAAATTTTATTCTAAACTGTGGCATTGTATTAATTCTTGGTGCAGAGATTCAAAGTCATAGCATTGGAAGTGGAAATGGAAATTTCCATTTGGAGATGAAAGTGGAAATTTAATTTAAAGAGAAGCATACACTGGGGCAATGATGACCTGATAATATGAATTACTAGATTTGTTTTATATATTGGAAAAGCCCATGAAAGTATTTAATTCTTAAGCTTCCAATGCTAAAAGCTCCTCTATAGAATAACAACCTAGTAGGTTCCTGATATATTTCAGACACCTTCGTGGATTTAATAAATAGCCAACAAATGGCCACTGCATGCCCACTATGTGCAGACACCATACTGTATCAGGACTTTTGTTTTTGCAATGAGGAGATTATCTCTGCCCTCAGGGCAACTAGACTCATTGAGGATTTCAGCATTCCATCTTCAGAGAATTCAGAATTTGTTCTCGAACAACATGGAAATAAATACATTATTTCCTGAATTGTTTGTAAATGATTACATCAAAATGTGGGTAGATATTTAGTTATATTTAGATAGCCTTATGGTCCTGATATTACATGAGAATAACACCCTTGCGTTAACAAGCAAATTTCAACTGAATAAATTTGAAGCTCTAATTAGGTTTATTAAATACTCTATGAATCTGAGAATAACTCATGTTCAGCAGAGAGCAATTCCTACAGGGCATATAAGATGGAAGGCTTTTATAGTAAGGATGGCAAGTTGGGGAAGTGATCCGCAAGAGAAAAATAAAAGTTAATTGAAGCAAAGTAAGAGTTAAGTGATGACTTTCTCATTGGCTGAGCTGCAGCGTTTCCATTGGCTCTGCTTGTTCTTGGGCACACAAAAAATTCTTTCTTCAATCAGTACTAGAGCTCAAGCGCTCCCCCTATAGGCTGTCCTGACTCAGATTCCAGTTAAGATTTTTTGTACAGATTTTCACCCTAGATACCAATGGTTTCCATTCTTTGCCTTGCAGGTCACAAAGTATCCAAGGAATTATTTCAGAAGATTAAGGAATCCATGCTTCAATAATTATTTTAAATTGCGTAAGTAATAGTGTTCGTTACTGTCATGTAAGTAGACATTGAAATTTTCATTCATTCACGCATTCATTCATTCAATATGCATCAGTGACCCATCAGGTCTCAGGTATTGTTCTAAATGCTAGGAATAAAAAAAAAGAACAAAAAATATTTGGAAAGAGTGGAAATCACTGCTTTTTTCATTGGCAATATTCAGCTTTTTTTAATGTACACCAGAAGAATGGATGGCAAATCCGTGATTCTCTTGATCCTTTATGGGAGCTGGGGAGGGGAATGTGGGCTTTCACATGCAAAGTTTATGTAAAAGTTATTAGGATGTAAATGATACTCTGCAAACTATGTGATCTAGGTCAATTAAAAAATTTCAAGAATTTTATACGAACCTGTAATTGTGAATAAAATTTAATTTGGTAAAAGCCACATTATTTTGCTTTGTCATACAAAAAAGAATTTCTTCTTTTTATCACAGTTACTTTAACATGAAGCAAACCTGTTCAAAAATAATATGATCCCTGTTTCCATGGTAGTAGCATCCCACAAAGAGGAAGATTTCAAAAGCTCTAGTAACCTGTCATCAGAATCCTGTGGTTGCTAATAATCTCACAAATCCTAGGCTTTACAGAGTCATCAGTGAGGAAAGAAAAGATCAAATACTACTCTTTGCCCCTTTTTTTACATGTGAAGGTAAAATTATAGGGACTCATTAGCCAAGTTGTATTCTAAATAAAAAGGTACTTAAAAACCAGTGAATGGTGCTATCTTACCACTATGTAGTGATCTCTATAGTATTGGCTTCTCCCAGCCTTCCCAATTACACTGATAAAATCATTAATAGAGTATATCTCTACAGGTCATGTTAAAGACAGAATGCTGTTAGGCTACCAACAGAAAAAGAAGGATTTAAGAGTATTGATATATTTAAAAGAAGATGCATCGAAAGAATGGGAAGGGTTGGCATGAAATATGGTCAATGTGGAGTCGAAGAGGGAGAATTTGGCAGCACTTATCCAATGCTTTCCAGGAAATGGAAAGAGAATGAATCTGAGGAAGTAAAACTGAATATGGAGAAATATCAAAAATAGTTGTTACTTATATCTTTATTGTGGGGTAGAGATTTTTTTTCACATTAATATTTAATTTTTATTTTAGTTATAATAAATACAAGAATATCTCCAATGTGTTCATTTTTCACTACTTTTGACAAGTAAAGAGTAAGGTCAGCGATTTTCATCTTGGGATGGGGGACATGTGTGTAAAATCAGAGAGTCAGGGCTGCTAAGTTGGGAACACACCACATCAAAGCCCCGGGGTCATTGGGGGTAGAAATTTTTTTATTAGGTTTTATCATGACTTGAATGAACTCTCTCTCTAGTTTATATAGTTTCCAAGATATAAGCTTGTCAAGTAGCTTATAAGTTCTCAAACTTTTTAAAAATTTAAATAGCAGACATAAGTATAGTATTCACAGTGGAGGTATGTTCTTTGTTGTAAATGAATATATTTTCGTGCTTAAAAAGTTCAGGGCACGGACCTCCCCGGTGGCCCAGCGGTTGAGCGCAGGGCTGCGAAGCTGCCTGCAGCCTCTGTAGCGCCCGTTCTGTGCCAGGCCGCTGGGAGAGGGTCCCACATGGCGAGCAGACCTCTCCTGCCGCCCGCTGCTCCCCTCAGCACTGTATTTCGTCAGTCTGCCTATTCTCTTCCCCGCTCTGGCTCTGGTGAATTCTCTCGCCCTCCCGCGCCTCTGACTGTACCCAGTGCATGTATAAATAAATAAATCTTTAAAAAAAAAAAAAGTTCTGGGCAGTGCTTGATAGCCATGGTTTTTACTCTAAATAAGTTAATTTGATTGACTGACTTAAGTATCATTTACTTAGAATTTGAGGTCCATCAGCTCAGATTCATGGATAAAATCAGGATTAGGATAAGAGACTACAAGCTTGGACAAGGATGTCATCTAATGAGATTCTGCCAATGCAACTAGCTCTTGCTCCAGAAGAATTCTCTCATATCCACTTTTAGAGTCCTTTGACCTAGAGATAATTCTAAAAATTGAAGCGTAGTCTCTCATTAATTGCTTGCCAAAACCAAAACTAAAATTAAAAAAGAATCCATTTATCCAGGTATATGATTTGAAGTCCATCCCATCTATAAGAATCCAATCCCTAAACTGATGTCATATATGTATGTATAAACAATTCAATATAATAGAAATCTCATCAAAATGAATTGAATTGCATTTCTGTCTTCCAGATGGCAATTAAAAATTCTCAGATTTCAAAATTTTAATTTTAATACTTTATTAAATCCTTCCCCACACACACACTTTAAGTGGTTTTATTAGGAGAACTAGGAAAAAAAGATTAAAAATGTTTTGAAGAAATTCCTCAGGCTTATCTTGGTTGCAAACATGACTTAAGTTGTATCGACCATAACAGATAAGCAATAGCCTAACTCAGATTATGATAACATATGTTGGATTTAATGATATTTGTAAATACTTAAAAATTTTAAATGGTTAATAAACAGGATGAGAAGTCCAGTATAGAATGGGTTGCCTGAATCAAGAGTCTTAAAGCTTGGCATTTGACAATAGAGAAGGTGAAAAAACAGCTAAAAATTCTTATCAGTAAGAAGCTTTAGGTATCTCATTAGGTCTAGATAAGGTGATAGTTTGGGATAAAGATGATAGTAACCTACTGATTACACATTCAAAAGGAAACCAGTGTGTACAGTAGAAAAACCCATTTCCTGGAATTACCGTCAAGTATCTTTTTGTTAATGGATTTTATTTTCAGAAATGAAAAAGGCTTTTTGTTTGTTTCTGATCATAAAAGTAATGGGAGTAATGGGAAAGCTAGTGATATAAGTGCCCATTTATCCATACCTAATATTTAATGAAGGAAACAAAAGAAAATTTCATTAATGCTGCAACCAGAGCCATCTTCATCTTCATTATACAATCTCTGGGCAAGGATTGCAAAGGTCTGGCACATGATTCTCCTACTCATAATTACAGTGGGCTGGGCAACGGGAACTGGGCAGAGATTGATACAAAAGCGCCCCCCTGGCACTTCTGAACTACAGGAACAGATACTTGTGATATGAGTAGACTCCAGGAAAGATGGAAAAAATCTTGCTTAGAGTGGAGGGGATGCTGGAAGAGAAACTATTTGGCCAATTAGTGCCATTAGATTTCTCCAAACAAACTTCCTAAGCAGTAAAGATCAACCGCAAACCTTTAAAGATTTATTTATTCATACATACAAGAACCGGGATACAGGTCAGAAGTGTGGGAAGGTGAGAGGATTCACCAGAGACAGAGTAGGGAACAGAACAGGCAGACTGACTGAAATACACTGCGGAGAGGAGCAGCAGGCGAGACAGGAGAAGTCTGCCTTGCCATGTGGGTTTCTCACAGGCCTGCTGGGATTGAACCCGAGCTGCAGAGGCTGCGGACAGCTTCACAGTGCTGCGCTCAACCGCCTGCGCCACCAGGGGAGACCCCTGCACCGACTCTTTAATGAGAAGTCTCAATATTGAAAATAGCTTCTCTATTAGAAATAGTAAAATAAGCGCAAACTTAAGGGGTCACGCCCCATGATACAGGGAATAGCAAAAAATGAATGATAATGAAAGATTCTCAGTAAATTCAGAAAGGAAATCTAGAGTCAAATTTCCAGGTTATAGTTGTACATAGACACAACTCCCTTCTTGCTCACACACTCATCCACCATAGAAAGATAGGTAATAGAAGAAAGAACATTTATTGTAAAACTTCATTCCATTAACTCTATATGAATGGAAAAATTAAAATAAAGCTGAAGGACATGGAAAGGAGAGCCAACGAGATTTTATCAACAGTAATCTAAAGCAAGTATTACATTTACAAGATAAATGTGCAGAAAACCACCAGTTTGCACGTAAGAATTTTATAGCAAAGAGGATTAGAGGGACATTTTATAAGCAAAAGAATGAAAACAACATTTTGGAATATTTACTCTAGGACACAAAGAAAACTTCAACTGTAATCATTTTGTGCTTTCAAGGAAATTAAGGAAAATGATTCAAGCAGGAGATTTTACAATAGATTGAAATGAAAAAGTTACTGGTAATAGCTAAGATAAGAAGAAAAATATCACTTTCTAGACATAAATAGTATTTATACCAATGTTAATTTCCTATATTGATAGTTTTACTGTTTATGTAAATTATTAATATGTATATGTGTGCAAACACACATCTCACTGATAAGCAATGTATCTAGATAAGTGTGATATAGTAGGTGTTCAATAAATACTTATTAAATGATTTAATCATTTCACCCACACTGGTGTGGCATAGTGATAAAGAGTGATCATTAGAATTGTGCAGGAAGGTATTTGAAAATGTAGAAATCTAGATTCTATCTCATCGCTATTCAATTAGAATCTCTGAGAAAATGATGGAAGTTGATAACAACACAATAGCACTTCCATATATCTTAGTCCTTTTTTTGACAGATTACATAAACAAGAAAAGCACAGAAGGGAGATCTTAATCATAAAATGAGCAAGGCTAATCTAATCTGAAGTAATTTTAAAAACATTTTTAAAATTGTGGATTTTTTTTTCTTCATAGTAAATCTTGTATAGACTCTCAAGGATCGAGAGACACAGTTCTGATACTTGTTATGTGACTATTGATCTAGCAAATGCATTCTTTTCAATATCCATAAGTAAGGACACCAGAAGCAGTTTTGTTAATTTGGGCTGAGCAGCTTATGAACTTGCTCTATGACCTGTGCCTGCCCTCTGTCCCAACATAGTAGCCTAAAGGGTCTTTGAACATCTGGACATTCTGCAGATTATCACATTGATTTGATATACTGATATTATGTTATTATGTCTTGATGAGCAAGAAACAGTAAAGATTCCAAAGGTTTGTGTATGCCATCTATGCTCCGGAGGTGGGAGATAAAATTCTGTAAACATTCAGGGGACTGCCACATTGGTGACATTTTTAAGGCCTAATTAGACTTTGGCGTCAGACAAAATTGGCTTGAGTTCATGTTCCATTATTTACTGGTTGTGCATTTTTTAATAAATTCTTTAACCTTTTAAGTCCAAGTAATGATTCAATTTATGAAAATCTTAGAATGGTGCCTGGCATATAGTAAATGTTTAATTAATGTACATGAGATTTCTTCTTCTTCTTATTGCTCATTTTAGGGACTAGAATCTTGATTGCAATTGTTAATGGATCCAGCCAGTCCAGAAATCTATTTGTAACAAAGTCTAGGAGCATTCTTTAACTCAGGATTATAGAATAATGAGAAAAAAAAGTCTAAGCTTGGAATATCCGAGCCCACATTATGGATTGGGAAATTAGAGTGAGTTTAATTACATGGATGTAAGTTATTTGGTAATTTAGGATAATTTATCTTTATTCTTTATTATATTTTAAATTTAATTCATTATTGCCCATGAATCTTCTCAGGAAGGATGAAGTCTTGACCTATCTCTACTCTTCTTTAAACCTACTCTTCCTCATAGCAGGAGGAAAGAATGCAACTTAGGATACTAAAACAACAGTCACATTACTTTAAAAGGGCAAAATTATTGTCATAAAAAATAGATTTGTCTCTTCCTCTCTGGAATTCTTGCTGATAAGCAATCAGCGTGTGGAAAGGAAACTGAGCCTGGGTTTCTGTTCTTTCAATTTTGTCTTATTCATCTGTGCCTGCACAATTGAATTAGATTAAGCCTTCATCTCTAATTCACAAGGAGTGTCCATTTCAGCCTGAGGTCTAAACCACTTTCTCCATTCTTTGAAAAAATATGATTGATACCACCACCTCACAGCAGTGAGAATGGCCCACATCAAAAGAAGCAACAATTTTTGAAGAGGGTGTGGAGAAAAGGGAGCCCACATATATTGTTGTAGATAGTTCAATCCCTGCAGAAAGTAATGTGGAGATTTCTCAAAAGACTAAAAATGGAGCTGCCATATGACCCAGTAATTACACTCCTAGATATCTACCCGCAGACAAGAAAACATTAATTAGAAAGGAAATCTGCATCCCTATGCACATGGCAGCATTATTGACAATTGCCAAGATATAGAAACAACCTAAGTGCCCAGAACAGATGAGTGGATCAAGAAGATGTGGTACATATACATAGTGGAATATTACTCAGCAATAAAAAAAGAAAATCTCATGTCCTTTGCAGCAAAATGGACAGAGTTGGCAGAGATAATGCTAAGTGAAATAAGTCAGAAAGAGAAAGGTAAATACTTGATGGCATCACCAATATTTGTAATATAGAGAAACCAAAATAAGAACCAAAGAAAGACAACAATGGACTATAATGGTGGACTATGGGTAATTTGGTGACAGTTACCCTATGATGGTGCTATCTGATACAGTGAGTCTTAATGTTACCACAATTAAAAGAACAAATTATTGTTTAAAAAAGCTGATTGATAATTTGATTTAACTCTAATCTTAATCTATACCAAAGGTAACTATAAATGACATTCTGATATTCATTTCAATTTTTGTATGCATTGTTAGATAATCTGTTAATTTATTCAACTACTCATTCATCTGTTAATTTATTCAACTATTCATTATTTCTTTACATTTATTGAGTGCCTATTACGTGCTAGAGACCCTGAAATCCTTGGCTGAAATCCTTGCTTGTAGCCTGAAATCCTTGCCTACATGAGACTTATATTCCAGTAGCAGATAATGAAATGAAACATTTAAGTATATAAAATATAGGTGGTGATATATACTAGTGAGAAAGAGCAGAATAAAAGTCTAGGAAATGTTGTTAGTGGGTTGGGGTTAAGTTTTGTATTGGGCGGCCAGAGAAGAGATCACTGAAATTATAAAAGGTTGAAGGAAAAGAAAGTGCAAGTCCTGAGGCGACCAGGTGGTGGGGGGTCCCAGATGAAATACTATGTGGGTGCAGGTTGGAGGTGGGAGTGTGTGGACATAACCTGTGTGTCTGGTAAGGGCTTTGGTACTTAGAGTGAAAGGGGACTTTTGCAGGGCCTTGAGCAGAGGAGGGCTGTGATATTCCCTACATCTTCACAGTGCACAGAACAGAAAAAAATTCAGCCTTCATGAAATTTATATTCTAGTGGAGAAAGCAGGCAATAACAAAATAAATAATATTTAGAGAATAGAAAGCAATAAGTGTTACTAAGAGAGAATAAGGCAGGACATAACATTCTGGTGATAGTGTTGAGAACAGAATGTTGGGGGGACTTGGTGGGGGCTATGGGGGTAGATGAAGAGACAGAGGTTATGGCAATAATTAAGGCAGGAGGTGGTGAGAGTGGCTGGGAGTAGGGTGGTAGAGGTGGAGGTGAAGGAACATGGAAGATTTAGATTTGGAAGGCAGAGTCAACCAGAATTGGTTAATAGATTGGATGTGTGGTTTGAGAGAAAGAGAATTCAAGAATGACTTGAGCCAAGGATGAATTTTGGACTGGAGTTTAGCTCCAAGACTAGTACTGACAAGCTCACTAGTACTGTGCTCTTGGGCAATTATTTAACCTATCTGTGGCTCAATGTAGTCATCACTAAAATGGAAAATAATTGTATAATTCACAATTGTGAGAATGAAATGTGTTTATCCCTCTCATGATCTTGCCAGCATACCTGTCATGAAATAAATATTTGAAACAAAAATTTAGAAAAGTTATGATGGCAGTAGCTAGCACCAATATAGCCAGTCACTTTATACCAGGCATCATTTTAAGAACTTTGCGTATAACTCATTTTATCGCTCACAAAATCCTAGGAGGCAGATGCTATTACCTACCTTTTAACTGCATGGAGATGGCATGGAAGGTGAAGTCTCAGAGCTAGCAGGTGGCAGAATTGCTGTTTAATTCTAGACAATGTGACTCCAGAGGCCATGCATTTTGGACTCTCAGAAGTCTCATAACATGGTTAGCTACAGGTACTATTTACTGGGTCCTTTCTTCCTTAGGGCATTCATTCTTAATCTGTTGATGAACCTGTTTAAATTTCATAAGCATATTAAACTCAAAAGATAAGTATCCAAGAAAACACCAGGACGCACATAAGCATTTTATACCAAAGACGATTAAAGTGGCATATTATGTAAAAGATGGATGAAGATAACATTTTGGGATATTTACGCCATGGCACAGCTGTAACCACGTCGTGCTTTCAAGGAAATTAAGGGAAATAATTCAAGCAGGAGTTTTTACAAAAAAGCGAGAAAAAAAGCTACTACAAGAGCTACGATAAGGAAAATATCACTTACTAGACATGAATTTTATTATGCCAATGTTAATTTCCTATTTTTGATAGTTATACATGCTCAAAGTTCACTTAAAGTCTGGTATTTATCAACTGTGCTTCTAGGAGCATTGTTACCCCCCACCTACTTTGTTAAGTATAATTTCTAATTATAAATGACCTATCTCGCTACTGGCCAGGTCCTGTTGCTTCCTGGCCTCTAATTTGAGCATGCTCTCTCCTTTATCTGTGGGATCAGTCTTTTGCCTTAGTGTTGCAACTCAGGAATTCAAATCTACCTATTTTAATGGGAAGATTCCTGGTTGGCTTTCTATCTCTTGTGGCTGCTGCCACTTGGGGGCATTCTTGTTTTACTATTCTGTGACCATTGTGATGTTGCCAATAGTTGCTTAGCTAAATGGCAACTCAAATACATGAGTTCCCTTTTGTCATACCACACACATCATGTGTAGTATGTATTATTTTAAATAGATAGGTCTAAATTCCCTATCCAAGATCTTATCAGCTAAAATAGGTTTTAATAATCAAGAGAACATTTTTTTTTGGTAATCAGTAACTATTTAATTGTCACTTATCCACTCTTTTTTTCTTTATGTAGATCCTAGTTTCTGACCTGTATAGTTTTCATTCTCTCTAAAGAAATTCCTTTAACATTTCTTTTAAAGTAGGTCTAATGTCAACAAATTCCTTCAATTTGGGGAGAAAATCTTAGTTTTGCTTTCACTTTTGAAGGTAATTTCATAGGGTGCTGAATTCTATGCTGCTGGAAATTCTCCCCGACCCCCAATATTTTAAAGATTCCATTCCATCCCATTCTTGCTTGCATGGTTTCTGAGGAGAAGTCAGGTGTAATTCTTTGTAATTATTTGTCCCTCTAGGATCCTTTGTTCCTATAGTGGCAGGAAGGGCACTGAGCTGGTTCTTTAATCTGGCAGACGGGTAAAGGAGAGTCCTGGAGCCCTTGGTGACTTTCTTAGGCTTTTATTGAGCTTTTACAGGTAATGCAGCAACTAGGTACACCACAGGCAGGGATACCAGAGGGCCAGGAGGCAGGAAGGGGTGCCAGAGGTCCAGGAGGCCGATAGGCCTCCAAGCTTCCGGCAAGTCTTCACTCTGGGCTTCTCTGGCGTTCTTTCTTGCCTTCTCTCTCTCCTGCCTTTCTCCTGCCTATGATTCTCTTGGCCAATATCTCAATACTGCTGGTATGGCCAACAGAAGTAAACAATATAACTTACAACAATGTACAAATGCAGTTGCCCACCATCAGGCATGCAATCCTAGTGGTTGGAAGGCAGAAAAGCCTGAAAATCATTTACCCTACAGTTCCTTTTCCCCTCCCCCTTCTCTCAGAGCTTTTTCTTTATCTTTGATTTTTTTGTAGTTTTGTTTTTTGTAGTTTTGTAGTTTTTTGTAGTTTTGTTTGAAAATGTTATTCTTAGGTGTAGGCTTTGTTTATTCTATTTGGTGTTCTCTAAGCTCCCTGGATCTGTGATCTGGTTTCTAATATTAATTCAGAAATTCTCAATTTGATGGAAATTTTCAATTGTTTCTAATATGTCTTTTGTTCCTTTCTCTCTTCTTCTGATATTCCTGTTACACATACAGTACACTTTTTGTCGCTATACCAAGTCCTTGGATATTGTCTTGTTTCTTCTAGTCATTTTTTTCCTATTTGCTTTTCATTTTTGAACTATTGACATATTCTCAAACTCAAATTCTTTCCTCCATCATCAAAAATCCTTTTTATTTCATCAACAGTGTTTTTTTTAATCCCTAACATTTTTTTGGTTCTGTTTTAGGATTTTAATCTATCAGTTTACAGTGCCCATCTGTCCTTGCACCCTACTTTATCAATTACTGTCTTTTATATTCATTGTAGTTGTTTTAAATTCCTGGTGCCATAATTTCAACATTATTGTTATCTTTTCCTGATGCTCTGTCTACTCATACTATGTTTTTTCTGTTTTAGTATGCTTTGTAATTTTTTCTTAATAGCTGTAGGAGGTACTGAGTAAAAGGAGCTGCTATAATACGGTGGTGAAGTGTGCGGGACGGGGAATGTGAGGCCTGAGTCCCTGAACTGTCAAATTCATACGTTTTACAGTAATTTTTTCCCCCTTAAGTGGGAGAGAATGGCTAGAGAGGCAATGATTGCTGATTGGGGTTCAGTATTCCTTTTCCCTACATCACTTAGGCCATGATAATATCCAGCATATTAAACTCTGGTTAATTGGTTTCTCCTGAGTGTAGGCTTGTTAAGAACCAAGTGCTCTGTGTATTTCAAAATGGTTACCCTCTCCCCCTCCAGGAAGCACAATGGAATTTCCTCCCATATTTACTGATAACTTGACCAAGCTTCTTGAGGTAAGTTTCATAAAAAAAGGGGACTGCCCCAAGATTGAGTGCCTCTAGGCTTCTTAACTCTCAGAGTTGCTCACATGGAGCCTCCAGCAATTCATTAATTAGGGCTCAGTTTTTCCTGTCCAAGCTGCTAGTTCCCAAGGAGGCTTCCTTTATGAGTTTGTACTCTGGTAAGCCTGCACTCCCTGTATTCTCATATTGTCTTGTTAATCAGGGGGAGCAGCAGTTTGCCTTGTGTTCTTGCTTATTTTGTGGCTCTGTAGGGTAAGGAAAAATGTCAGGCTTTTCTGCCCTCCCGCCATCAGGATAGATGATGGATCCTTGAGGTCCTGAACGCATGCCTGATGGCGGGCACCTGCAGTAGGGTGTGGGCATAGGTAGATGGGATTCACCTGGGCTAAGACTGGACTTTTAAGGGCAGCGTCACAGGGACTCCAGAAGCAGCAGAAGCTGAAAGAGAAGCCAAGAGAGAAGCAAGAGAAGTAGAAGCAGAGAGAACGCCAGAGAGCCCAGATAGAGTGAAGATTTGCTGGGGGCTGGGAGGACTGCCAGTCTGCCATGTACCCGCTAAATCCCACTAAAAACCTGCAAAAAACCACTGAGGACTCTGACTCCTCCTTTACCCAGTCTGCTGGATCAGAAAACCTGCACTGTGTCCATTCCTGGACTTTAAAGGCTCCTAGAAAAGTTGTTGATTTTTCAGTCTGTTCAGCTTTTTTACTTGTCAGGACATAGGGACAGAGTCCACGCTGCATATATGCTGGACTAGAAACCAGAAGTGAAATCAGTAAATTCATCATGTAAACACTCTAAATATTTAGGTATAATTGTAGTATATGTGCAATAACTTAAAGCAAAGACCTTAATGTATGTTTTTAAAAACCCTGGGCATGGGCCTCCCCGGTGGTGCAGCACTTGAGCGCTGGGTTGCGAGGCTGCCTGCAGCCTCTGCAGCGCCAGTTCGATCCCCGGCTGCTCCCCGGCCACCGGAGGAGGGTCCCGCATGGCGCGCAGACCTCTCCTGCCGCCCGCTGCTCCCCTCAGCAGTGTACTTCGGTCCTTCTGCCTGCTCTGCTCCCCGCTCTGGCTCTGGTGAATTCTCTCACCCTCCAGCGCTTCTGACTGTACCCAGTGCTTATATAAATAAATCTTTAAAACAAACAAAAAAAACCATGGGCATGTATTTTTATAAGGAAAACTCCATATTACATAGTTAACTGAAAATAAAAATTGACTTTGTTAAATGGTATAAACTAGAAGTTGGTAAGCTACAGCCTCTGGGCCAAGTTCACCTCACCTGCCTCCTATTTCTCTCTGGTTCCTGAACTAAAAACTCTTTTTGTATCTTTAAATGGTTGGAAAAAATTAAAAGATGAATGGTATTTTGTGACCCATGAAAATAACGCATAATGCAAGTTATAGCGTCTATAAGTAAAGGTTTATTGGAACACAGCCACACTTATTTATGTATTGTGCATGGCTGTCTTCACAGCTAAATGGCAGAGCTGAGTATTGGCATCCCTTGGTATCCTCAAGGGATTAGTTCCAGACCCCTTCCCCAAAGATGTCCAAATCTGGGGATGCACAAATCCCCTGTATTAAAATGGTGTCGGTTTGTATATAATCTACACAATCATCCAGCACACTTTAAATCATCTCCAGATTGCTGATGATATTAATACAATGTAAATGCTATGTAAATAGTTATTATACTGAATTGTTTGGGGAATAATGATGGTTAAAGGAGTCTGTACATAGTTTGGTGCAAGTGAAATGGTCATATGGCTGGTCGCATGCCTAACCTTGTGTATATTTTCCATCCATGATGGCTGAATCCACAGACACAGAACCTGGGAATACAGAGGTTCAATTGAAGTTGCAACAGAGGGTGCAGAGCCTGCAAAGTCTGAACTATTTATCACCTTGCTTTTTGCAGAAAAACTCTGCCGATCCATGAAATAAACTAACACGCAAATAATGCCATAGGCGTCTGCGGTGACGCCAGAGCCCTGAATCACCTAGTCAGGGTCCGTTTACTCCTCCGCTCACAATGCGCAGAGGCTTTATTTGACTGTGGATGGTGACTGCAATCTGAGGAGACAGTCAGAGGAAAAACATTCAGCCTAATCTCATATAACACTCCATTCTTATCTTAATATGCATTTCCTTTGAAAATAAGATGATTCTTATAAATTGTTAACTTGTTTTCCAGAAGCAAAATAGTTCTTGAATGTAGAATTATGTTCTGAAAGCTTAGGTAAAAGAGATTTTTTTTCAGAATGTAAATTATTTTATAATTTGTTTTTCTCATAAACTATGCATCAGTGGGAAAAAAGATATAGAAACAAGGAAACATAAATATGCAAGTATAAGGCACCTATAATCCCATTTAGTAGAGATTGTCACAACTGAATCTCTGTTGATCCTGTGTGTGATTTAAGAGAAAGAACTGCTATATATTTATATTTTCAACCTGCCACAGGCCCCCTGATGCTGGTCTGGATAAAGGTGAGGTGCCCCTTCTAAGGTAAAGATGTGAATGGCCAACTTCTCTGCCCCAGAGGGGAGCTTGTTGACTTTCTTGCAGGTGGTTAAGGTCTCTTGAACATGAGAGGCACTAGTTAGTCACTCAGACTCATGCAGGAAGCCAATCTACTATCTAGACCTCAGGTAACTCATTTTATATCAGAGACAAGAGCAGGAAAATGCTCTATAGAAAACATAAAAATGCTCTATAGTAAGTATATTAGTTCCCTATGGTTGCTGTAACAAATGCCCACAAACTTAATGGCTTAACATTTATTCTTTTGCAGTTCTGGTGGCAAGACGTCTAGCATCAAGGTGTTAGAAAGGCTAGGTTTTGTTCTAGGGGCTCCTGGGAAGAATCTGTTCCTTTGACTTTTCAGCATTTAGAAGTCAACTGCTCTCCTTAACTTGTGGCCTCTTCTTCCATTTTCAGTTCACATCACTTCAACGTCTGCTTATAGGATCACATCTCCTTTTTCCTCGCTTTTTCTCAACATCTTACCTTCCTTTTATTAAACCTTGTGAATACATTGGGGCTATCCAGATAACCCAGGATAACCTCCCCAGCTCAAGACCCTTAATTTAATCACAATATCCTGCCTATAAGGTGCTGTATTCACAGGTCTGGGATTCAGGATGTAAACATCTTTGGGAAGCCATTATTCTGTTCACCTTGGTATTTGAATGCCGGCTTTGTTTCTGACATGAAACTGGGTACTAGCAAACAGAGATGAATGAACATGTCCCTCCCCTCACCACTGCTGCCCCTTTAAACAGCAGAATTCCAGGCCAGAGGAAAGAACTTGGCAAAGGCACAGAAGAGTGGAGTGAGTGGTATGTTTGAAGAGTGGCAATCAAATCAGCATTTGGGAGATCCTGTGTATTAGTTTGTGCTCTTTGATGGAAGCATTAGACACCAGTTTGATGAGGCTTTAATGAAACACAATTTTCTTAAAAGGATTAACGGTGGGAAATGGAACTCAAAGGCAAGAGAAAGGCCTGGACCAGAGCTGGAAAATGGATAGAAGCCAGGCAGGTCCTCTGGGTGTCTGCGCCTGGTGCCCAGGCTCTGTGGCTAGAATGATGGTGCCAGCTCTTGTTTGCACTATTTCAGATTCTCAGGAGAGAGTCCAATTTACTTCAACTTCTGGTCCATTCACTCAGGCCATGGTGATATCACAGTGGAATCCTTGAGAAAACCTTCACCTTGGCGATCTGAATGTCAAATTACACTTCCACTTAATGACTCTTTCGCTGTTCAGCGGGAGACAGGTCATTAATTTATTTATTGTCATTATTCTTAGATTATGCAGGGTTTCAAGCCATAAACAAATATCATGGCATGCTTTGTAAAATATCTGTCTGGTCACTCTGAGAGAAAATAAATGATATATCTAATGCCATTCTTTGTTTAGGAATTTTGCTAGCTCACCTTATTGAACATATGTCTCTCTTTCATTCAGTGGTTCCCAAAGATGGGGAAATTTTTTATAAAATATTTATGTCTAAACTCCACCCCAGACCAACTGAATCAGAATCTGAAGAGCGAGCAGACATCTCTGTTTTTAAAAAGTGCTCTAGGTGGAATGAGTACATGTAACAACTGGTGGAAATGAATAGGGTCTGTAGCTTCTGGTATTGTGCTGATATCAGTTTCCTGGTTGGTTAATTGGGGAAGCTGCTGAAGGGTGCAGGAACTCTGTACTGTTGTATAACTTCTTGTAAGTGGAATATTATTTCAAAATAAAGTAAACAAACACTCTAAAGAATCCTCCCCTTTCCCAAATTAAGAGTTATCAATTTGAAAATATTATTTTTGAAAGTCTTAAAAACAATGATAACATGTCCTAGGTGGTTCTCAGGAGGACTGAGAATGGGTGCCTTAATATATTTAGGGAAAGTGAGTCCCTTTGTATAAGATCAAATTGGATTCCCCTAATGAGGACTTCAACCAAACAAGGTTTCCCTGGGATTAAATTTAGTGGGGTTTATGAGTAGAATTTGTCTTCTGTTTTCAATCTCAGGGAATTTAATAAAAGGTCAGCACACCTCTTTGACTGTACTGGAGAAATGACTCAGAAATTGCCTATAGAAGCTTGACTGTGGGCTTCAGACACTCCATTCGGTGTTTTTTGTCCCCAACATGAATGCGCAGGCCAGCTTGGGATTCAGACAGCCTGAATAATTGACATTTTCTACCTTTAGGCTGTGTGCTGAATGTTAAAAAGGTGATACAAAAAGATTATTGGATATTGTATTTAATATGGAATAAAAGGGCATGTGAAACCCTCTGCCCAGTTTTTTTCCCCCTAGTGTCCTGAGATTTCAATGCAATTTAGCAAATCGAAGGCAGTCAGGTTCAGAAAGGAAGAGTCATTCTTCATCTGAAGCAGATTCTCAAAGAATGGGAAATCTTTTGAGGTGAAAAAGACATTTAAGAAAGTTATTTTGAACATGAAAAATAATAAATTTCATTTCTAATAAAGCTGTAGATGTTAGAAAGGTTTGTGTTTTATATTAGATTTCAAGTTTTATGAATCAAAAATGAGGACAACTACTTAAATGTGTTATTCAGGAATCTTTTTGTTATAAGTGACAAAGGAATTTAAGAAAGGAAAAGATCTATCGACTAATTGGGAAGTTAAAGGCCTTCAGGTATGGCTAGATCCAGAACTGAAGCAATATCTTCAGCTTTTCTCCATTTCTCTATTTGACTCTGCTTTCCTTCTGCAGCATATTTTCCCCAATGTGGTGGCAAAGATAAATTGCCAGTAATCTCAGGCATATGTTTTCTTTTCAGTTACTGATCCCCAAAGAAAAAGAGCTTTACTTTTCTGTCATTCCAGGTAAATTCAAAGGTGTGGCTCTCATTGTACTTACTGGCTTAAGACTATCTCTGAAGCAGTCACTATTTTAAGAGGGGTGGTAACTCCTATTGGTCAGGCCCAAGTCATATGTGTACTCTGTAACTGAGATGTGAGGACTGCTTTGAAACTACATGCGGACTGAAAATGGAGAAGAGATAGTTTTCCAAAGAGCTGCTGATCAGATAGAAGTTGTTGGTTCCAGTTGGATGAGGCCCCTCTGTGGGCCTTGGCTGCAGTAGACTCTCCTAACTGACATCATAATGAGGTGATGGCAGATGTCCTGTGGTAGTTAATATGTCTTACTTGTGGGCTTTCATGAAAAACTCCCACCCCAGAGTCCCGGTAGTACCAGTCTCAAGGCAGACATTATTGGACACAAAGGGAGTCATTCATTAGCAGATAAAGAGCCTGTGTAGTATGAGTTACTTGGGCAAAATCATAAAAGAAAAATCGAAGTGGGAGTTCATACACAGGCACCTTTTAGCAGGGTTTACAAGGAAATTGATTTGTGCTAAAAATCTTCATGTTCACTGATCTTGTGGAGTTTCTTTTATACTCCATGCACGGCTGTTTCAGAAGGTGGGAGATTATTTCTCAAGGTGTAGAGAGATGTTAATGAGAGACAAAAATAAGGGAGGTAGTGCAGGTGTGAGCTAGAGAAAAGAACAGAAAAATGATGTATATTTAGATCTACTTTCCTTATTTATTTTTGTTGGTTTTTTTTCATTGATTGATTGTTTTGAAGAAACACTTATCTACAGCCTTCCAGTGTTTTGACAGTGTAGGATTTCCTCCTTAGGTGTAGTCACCGTTGCGCACCCACCACCGCGGTACCCATAGTTCTGCACCATAGTCCTTTGTGCTGTGCCCCCCTCTTCTGAAGGTCGCAAATTTAGATCTAATTTAATGTCAGTTTCATGAATTTTTGTGATTGAATGTTACACAAAAATAAAAAGTTAGAAAAAATTGTCTTTTACTTACTGGCTCATCTTTATGAGTTTTCCCATGAATTGTCCATGGGCCAAGATCTTTCCATGCATTTGAAAAAAGCCCCTAAATGAGCATCCTTTCTTTTTCTGTTGACATAAGGATGGCATAAAGGGATTCTGGGAGTGTGGAACCATTGAGGGGCATGCAGAAAGTCAGCCACAATTTGATCTCCAAAAAGGATGTCAACAGCAGTGCTATACCTTATGGATCCCACCCTGACAGCCTCAGAATAAATGAGAACACTTAGGGAATTTTTAAAAATTGAAAAAGGGGTATTTGGATATAGATGTGCAGACCTACTTTAACTGCTTTCTAGGCTCAACGACAGAGTCAAGGTTTTAGAGAAGAATTATGCAAATCTTTCTAGCCCTGCTTACTGGGTTGTCCTGGGCACTGAAATAGCCCCACTTCACCACAATGTCCTCTCCCCTCTTTATTGGGATCTTTTCAAACAGTGTTAGATAAGTAGGTGAAGGAAGAAGCTTATTGTCTGGAAAGATTTTCTGATAATCTGTGGTGTGGGAGTAACTTTTGTACTTAATTAGTACTTTTCGCTATATACCCTGTTAGTTATTTTGATCATATTTTAAACCTTTGATGGTTTAAGAAGCAGTTGAACTTGGTGAAAAGAGAATGAAAGTGGAATGTAAGGACTAAGAGTCTCCTTCTTGACTTCACCATATACTAGATGTGCAATCTTTGGAAATTTAATGAACCTATTTCAAGCTGGATATTCCAAGTTGTAAAGTAGATATAATAATCCCTACTGCAGAGGTGTCTCATTTCGATGTGTGATGTTGGGATGAAAAAGCATCGCTCAGAGTCCACGTGCAGAACAATGAGAAGCCTAGAGGGACTACACCATTAAGGTGCAGCCCATCTCCAAGGGCAGTCTCGTTTTTATTTAGAATCAGACAGAAAATAAAAAAGATCAAAGAAGCAAGCAGGTAAATGGGGCACAAGTGTGTGGGGACTTGTAACCAGCTGACCCCAGCCAAGTTTGGGGAAATAGAGAGAGACAAGGAAGTCTCAGTGTTTTTGATAATCTAACCATAACATCTATTGCTGTTGCTGCACGTGCTGTTTTCAGCATGTATAGATCCTCATACCAGGACTTTTGCCCTGAGAGGTTCCTTGTCGACTCCCTGTTTCTGCACACTGAGAGGTACAGAAGAGTTAAAGCAAAGAATAATCAAAGCAAAGACACAGAATAGTTGAGAAACACAATAATCCAAGCTCCCACACAGAGGCTTGCTTTGACCATTAAAGTAAGAACTTTACAAGGTACCTGGCACATTTTAGGAAACAAACATGGATGGAACATGTCATGGGATGGTAGAAAGAGCAGTCTCTCATTTCCACTACAGCACACGTTCCCACAGATCTATCTGTGGTCTGGTCTTTTGATGAATTTCCTTAGAGCCAGTGATTTACTTCATGAAGCCCCTGAGAGTGGTGAGCTTGAAGAGGCTTTCAGGAAATATATCCACCACAGGAATTTTAGTAGCCTTGCACATTGTCCCAAACCTATTTAGTCAGGGTTAAAGATGCTGAACCATCAATCTGAATATAAATACATACTTCTTTTTAAAAACCTTGGAGACAAATTACAAATTATGACCTATAAATGAACCCAAGGCATTTATGCTTCTTCTTGGAAGATTTCCAAGATGCTATTAAAAAGACTTGCAGTTACTTATTGGTAGATTTAAGCATTATCCTCCCCCGACTCACCATGCCAAGGAATAGTGGCTAAGAGTTGAGCTGCTTGTTCCAGAAGGGCCAGCAAAAAAACACTGCAAAAATCACTCAGGGAAGTTGTATCTTGCCAGACTATGCTATGCAGATGGTGTTCGTCTTAGTCTGCTGGACCTGCCACTACAAAACACCAGGGACTGGTGACTTAAACAATAGAAATTTATTTCTTGCAGTTCTGGAGGCTGGTGAGTCCAAAAGCACGGTGCTAGCAAGGGAGGTTTCATTTTGATGCCCTTTCTTGACTTGTAGGCACTCACCATCCTGCTGGGTGCTCATGTGAGTGTTGAGAGAGAGAGAGAGTGCGCACGAGCCAGGCTGGTCTCTGATAACGACATGACTCCATCAGGGAAACACTGCCCTTATGACCTTATCTAAATCTAACTGCCTCCTAAGGTGACACCTCCAAATGCCATTACATTCATGGTTTCAACATAAATGTGAAGGGGATGTAACATGCAGGCTCAACAGCACTTATGAATGTCAAAGACATAGGAAAATATGGCCACAAATCCAAAAGACACTCCACTGCTTGAACCTGTCTGTTCATCCTTCCACTGGAAAACAAATTGACTATCTCACTGTTATTTTTTTGCCCTTCCAATCCACCTAAGCAATTTAAAAATATGTTCTTCTTTGGGCCCAGAGAAGCATTTTATAAGCTACCCTATCACTCAATGATTGCTAACTTATCACCAAATATTGTGATTTTGATTGACAGTGTCAGTCTGTTTTTTGGAGGAAGGAAACATGATATTTGCAACAAACAAATGTTTGACATAAATATTTGCATAAATGGATGTAAATTTTTTATTTTAACATTTATCATTTTTTACATTTTTTAGACAATATTTGCTTCCCCCCCCCTCAGATTGAGTCCTCATAGAATTTCCTTCCCCAAGGCACCCGTGCACCATCACCACAGTCCCCTGTGCTCCTCCCTCCTTCCCTCTGATCCCTTTCCCTCCTCCTCCCCTGCAGGATGTCTCTGATTTATAATTGTCTGTTTTTGCTTTGTTGTGTTTTGTACTGTTATTATTATTTTTTCACACTGGTATCTTATTTGGTTCCCCTATATTCCTGTTATAAGTGAAACCATCTGATATTTTTCTTTTTCCTTCTGGCTTATTTCACTGAGCATAACTCCTTCCAGCTCCATCCACGTTGCTGCAAATGGCATGAGTTTATCTTTTTTGATTGCTGAATAATATTCCATTGTGTATATATGCCACATCTTCTTGATCCATCCATTTTTGGGCATTTGGGTTGTTTCCAAGTTTTACCTATTGTAAGTAGTGCTGCAATAAACATAGGTGTATAGGTGCTTTTTTGAATCACTGTTTTTGTGTCCTTTGGGTAGATCCCTAGTAGTGGAATTGCCAGATCGTATGGTAGCTTAAATGAATGTAAATTTTACAGTCTATTTGAAGATGTTTTTGTAGGATAATCTCACATGAAGGCTATAAAAACTGGAAGATAAGATCAATTAATATTATCAGTTAGCATTATCAAGGGGTACAGAGATTGTATCTACCAGAAGTTTATGATCAAAGAAGTAACCATTGTTACCAGGCTTTGCTAGTGATGAAATCAAATATCTCTGTTGGCTATCAAATTTCTTGCAACTCAATTTTATTTATTACTAATATCCTGATTCCTAGTTTAGTTTCTCAAGTATCTTAAATGAAGAAGAGTGAGCTCCAAAAAGTGACAGAAAGTTCTGGTCCTTGGAAAGAGGAAGGCACATTCTGTAACTTACATATATCAGCCTTTGGTGAATTTAAGTCATGGGGGTCAGTTCCCCAAGACTAGTCTACTCTGGATGTGCTGAAAAAAAATTGAATCTCCAGACTTCAAAGCTTAGAATTAGGGCCTGGAGATAGAGGCTTCATTAAGACACTGACCACAGTTAGACCTTGCTTGAATGTATCCATGTCTCTTTTATCTTCTCACTTGACAAGTCTGAATGGGCATGTCAGTTGCCACCTGACAACTATTATTCATCTTTTTTTAAAAAAGATTTATTTTATTTATACAAGTGCTGGGGTACAGGCCAGATGCACAGGAGGGTGAGAGGATTCACCAGAGACAGAGCGGGGAACAGAACAGACAGACTGACAAAATACACCGCTGAGGGGAGCAGAGGGTGAGACAGGAGAGGTCTGCTGCGCCATGTGGGATTCTCGCTGGCCAGCCGGATTGAACCTGTACTGCAGAGGCTGCAGACAGGTTCACAGTGCTGCGCTCAACCGCCTGCACCACCAGGGAGGCCCTATTGTTCATCTTAATATACCCAGGGCATTTCCTCCCTTTGCCTCGCCCAGAGAACAGCTCTGCCCCATGAATGGATTATTTGGCAGCATATACAGTAACTGTACCAGCATATGGCAGGACATGAAATAATACTGCAGAATACAAAAAATATTTTTATGATCTCTGATAATTTCTTCATATACAACATGTGACCTCTCCAAAGAGTCTCCACGGCAGCTTAATTTAAAGGGGATATATTTTATATCAAGAATAAGTGAATGTTAAGAGTTTTAAGAGAGTTTTAATATGGTTGTGTAGTCATTCTATGAGTGGATGCTTTTATACAGAGTCTAACAGGACCGGTGTTTCCGGGCACAATTAGTATCTGAAGTTAGAAACTGTTCTGGAAGAGAACTCTGGCTGAAAACTTTGAGGCAAATTTAGTAGAAAATGTTTTCAGTCATCCATATTGCAGGTTAGACAGTCTCAAAATTTTCTGGCCACCAACACATTTAACACAGATATTCTTGATTTACTCATTTCTTGCATCTTTTGGCATGTTTTCTTATTTAGTTAATAGAATCTCATTGTAGTTTAGTTTCTTTAATTCTTTAAGGTACAAGTGCCGTTGAAGTGCATACATGAATGTAATCCTTTAATTGGAAACAGACCTTTGTCCTTAGAACAGCTGTCTCTATGAATATTTCATTAGTGTGTGTTTACTAGTAACACTTTTTCAATTCTTTTATATTAAACAACTTCACTGGTTCTTCTTTGTTACTAGATTTATGTGTTTTTTTTTCTCCCTTTAAACTCTTGCCAGAGACCATCTTTTAGATATCCTAAAAATTTATAGGTGGAACAGCTATAAATTTTCTTTAAGTAGAGATGCCAATAATGTCCTGTTTCTTGACATAACTACAAAAATAGAAATTCCTGAAATAATTAGCATACAGTACTTAAAGCACAAAGGGCAGAGTGATAGAATACATCTTCCAGATAGACAAAAATTAGGTGGCTGATTATAAAGTCAGTATACAAAAATCTTTAACTTTTTATATACAAACAACAATTAAGAAACAAAAGAAAAAAGAAAATAACTGCATTTATAATTGCTTTGCAAATAATTAAATGCCTCAAAATTAACCTAAAGAGGTAAAATACCTGTACAATAAGAACTACAAGATGTTATTAAAGGACGTAGGTAGTGATATAAGGAGATTGAAGGATAGCCTGTATTCATGGATGGGGAAAATCAATATAGTCAAAAATGACTATCCTATCTAAAGTGATATATAAATTTAACACAACCTCATCGAAAAACTAGCAATATTTTTCAAAGAAGTTGAACAAAAAATATTAAAAATTATATGGCATCACAAAAAGCCTTGAATTGCAAAAGTAGCCCCAAGATAAAAGTTAAGAAACAGAGATTTCAAGTTACCTGACTTCAAACTCCACTATGAAGGAATCGTACAAAAACAACATGGTATTGGCACAAAAATAGTTACATGGATCAACAGAATAGAATAGAAAGTCCAGAAATAAATCCACAATATACTGGCACCTTATGTATAATAAAGAGCCTATAACCATGCAATGATGAAAGGACAGTCTCTTTAATAAATGGTGCTGGGGTAATAGGAAAGCCACATGCAAAAGAATAAAGTCGTATCACTTGCTAACCCTATACACAAAAATAAACTCAAGATTAAATATTTAGATATCAGACCTGCAACAATAAAATACATAAAAGAAAGCATTGACAATATGTTCAATGATGTAAACAGCAAAGATGTGGTGGTGGTGACTTGACCCCTATGGCAAGGGAACTAAAAGCAAAAATAAACAATTGGAATTACCATGAATTAAGAAGCTTCTGTATAGCTAAAGAAAATACAAGATGAAGAAATCTCAAGTAAAAAAAAAAATACAAGGTGATTAAAAAGACATCCTACTGAATGGGAGAAAATATTCCCACAATATATAACTGATAAGGGATTAATATTCAAGATATATAAAAAACACACAGTTCAACAATAAAAAGAAAACCCAATTAATAAATGGGCAGAGATAAAATAAACACCAAAGATGCTATCTGGAAGGCTGATAGATATATGAAAAATGTTCATCATCATTTTTTTTTTTTAAAAAAAAAGATTTATTCAATCATCCATACAAGCACCGGGCACAATCAGAAGTGCGAGAGGGTGAGAGGATTCACCAGAGCCAGAGCGGGAACAGAACAGGCAGACTGACGAAATACACTGCTGAGGGGAGCAGTGGGTGCGGCAGGAGAGGTCTGCGCACCATGTGGGACCCTCTCCGGGGTGGGGAATCGAACCGGCGCTTCAGAGGCTGCAGGCAGCTTCGCAGCCCAGTGCTCAACCACTGCGCCACCAGGGGAGGCCCCCATCATCACTTTCTTTCTTTGTTTTTTTTTTTTTTTTTTTGGTAGATATATTTACTTACACAAGCACTGGGCACAGTCAGAAGCGCGGGAGGGTGAGAGAATTCACCAGAGCCAGAGCAGGGAGCAGAGCAGGCAGAAGGACCGAAGTGCACTGCTGAGGGGAGCAGCGGGCGGCAGGAGGGGTCTGCGCACCATGTGGGACCCTCCTTTGGTGGCTGGGGTGCAGCCGGGGATTGAACCGGTGCTGCAGAGGCTACAGGCAGCTTCGCAACCCAGAGCTCAACCACTGCGCCACCAGGGAGGCCCCCCCATCATCACTTTCTATAAGAGATGTAGATGAAACCACAATGAGACACTATCTCATACCATGAGGATAGCACATATTAAAAGGACCTCCAACAACAGGTGTCAGAAAGGACACAGAGCAAAAAGAACCCCACCACACTGTTAGTGGGAATGTAAAGTGATGTAACCATTATGGCCAGCAATCTGGATTTACCTTAAAAAATATAAAATTGTTTGGCTCCATTGCTTGGTTGGTTAAAAAGACTAAGATTGTGTAAATACCTTACAATCCAACAATCCTATTCTTGGACATACATCCAAAGAATATGATGCCATCGGCACAAAATTCTGTAGGTTTCACACTGTTTACAGTGGCATTATTTATAATAACTAAGACATGGAAACACCCTAAATATCACTGATATTTGGATCAAGAAGTTGTAGTATAGGGCCTCCCTGGTGGTGCAAGGAGTTAAGCACCACACTATGAAGCAATCCACCGCCTCTGCAGCACGAGTTCCATCCCCGGCCGGCCAGGGAGAAACCCACATGGGGCAGCAAACCTCTCCTGTCTCACCTGCTGCTCCCCTCAGCAGTGTATTTCAGTCAATCTGCCTGTTCTGCTCCCCATTCTGTCTCTGGTGAATCCTCTCACCCCCCATATCGCTGGCCTGCACCCCAGCTCTTGTATGCATAAATAAATAAATCTTAAAAAAAAAAGAATTGTAGTGTAGTCACACCACAGAGCACTAAGTAGCCATAAGGAAAGATGTGTGCAGCCATTTTCAACAAAAAGGAGGAAGTTTAAGAGAGTTATTTATAGTAAAGCAAGTTAGAACAATAAAAACAAATACTGGATTTTAAAATGGTTATGAAAATTGGAATGTATAATTCTTAATTACTTTGATAAATTGCCTCAACTGGGTGATTTTCTGGTACAATATACATTTTTCAATTGAACAACTTTACATAGGTAACACATATGCAAGTTACCACTGAATAAATTATAAATATTACCAATAAATTATTTCCACATGTGGCTCTAGACCAACATCTTATTTTAACTAATGAACTTTTGGCTTTCCATTTGCAAAAACTAAAATTACCAGCTTTGTCTTATTTGTTCTAGAGCCTATAAAAGATTAAAGGATAGAATTTAAAAATTCTTGTTGGCTGAGGGGTATGTCCAAAAGGCAGAGGGAAAATTAAACACTTATTATCAAAACCTGATAAGCTTAACAAGAAAGTAAGGAATTTGTACAGTGTTCTCAGTGCTATAGATATAAAAACACCGAACACAAGCATCTTATTCACCATTATAAAGATATTTGGTTGGAGAAAATGCATTCTCAAAAAAAAAAAAAAAAGAAAGAAAGAAAAGAAATAAGGAATCCTAGTGACAGGAGTGTTGTGAGGGTGAAGTGATGTAATATGTGTATGTATATATATATTATATATATATATATATATGTTGGAAATCTGCATAGCAAGTAATTCCACAATGTAGAACACTTTAAAAAATCAATGGACATCAGCAAATACTCTGAGGGCTCTGAAGTTAAGGGGGAGGAAGGAGGGAAAGGGATAAGGGGATATAAGAAAGGGTGGTGGGGAAAAAAAGGGATAGGGACTGAGGACATGTGCCCCATTAAATCCTCTCAGAGACTGAAATTACTTGAGTGAGATTATGGCCCTCTTTTTGGTGCTGACATGTTCTAACCTTCAGTAATGTATGCTCTGCCTGGGAAAGCATTGACTAATAATTCTCCTGTAACATACAGTTTATCTATATCTCGAATTGGTTAATAAAGTCAAGCCAAATTATTACTTTAAAAAATTGGGATCCCCCAAAAATCCTTAAATATAATCATGTTAACCTAAACCCCAGATCTCAACTTGTGCACTATACTCTCCCCAAAATGTAAAACAAAAGTTCATTCTGATGCTAAGATCATCTGTTATCCGTTGAGAAGTGGCCATCCCTTTGAGAAATAGCGTCCTCTGACTACTTATGTATTTGTGTTGAACAAGCTGTCCAACAATATATCCATATCATTAACCTAAATGTTCATGTAATCTTAGGATATGCCACTCACTACAAATTTCTCTCCAGTTTGATGTCAATCAATCTGTACCTTCTCACTTTTGAAATTTAACTGGCAGTCCTTCTGACAGTGCAGATATCTACTTTTCATTCCCCAGGGTTTCATAAGGTCCACAGAAGTACCTAAGGTTGTGGAGATAGAAATTCTTTAAGTAGGTCTCTGGGAGTTATGGTGAATAGTGCCAATCTTATTTCCCCCTCTTAACTGTATTTTCTAGCTGATGAGGATACAGCACAACATATTAAGTGTTGGTTTAATACATGTGTTGCATCCTGGAGGACAGAACTCAATTCTGAAGAATGTCCCCGAGATAGTGCCTCATCTGAACCTGTAACAGGCCATTTTACAGTTGCATAGACTGGATATTGGCGGGATGGGCACTTGAAAAGCTAATTGCTGTACTTTTTTGTAGGTAGCATAGTTGTCTTTGTCTCAGGCAATGATGTATGGGACATAATATTAAAAGATCAGGCTTTTTTAAGTCCGTGGAAATATTGCTGGGTGTGGAAGACAAACTCACATGCCTACTTTGTTATCCATTACAGTTAGGACAAAAACTACCCCCTCCAGGGTATATGGAGTGTTCTCTGGCTCCTGAAACAGGTTAGCCCTATAAGATTATACAGATTAGGTGAAACAGTCATTTGATCATCTCAGTACCCAATTTCTTGCTGGTTTGCATCTCAGTTAATCACAGCTGGAAGAAAGCCTCAGTCAGGAAAAGTCTCACTCAGAAGAAAGTCAACAACAGATGCCCCAGATGCCAGGGTCTCTCACCACCCTGTCTACCTGTTCCATGGGGTTCCTGTTGCCCTCAGATCTGTGAATAATCCATTTCTCAAGGAAGCAGAGTTTCTGCTGGTCTCTCTTTCTCAATCAGCCCTACCTCTGGAGCCATTTGATCTTCGTGTACATTTGTGTGGGGAGAAGGACAGCTTCAGTGACCTGCTTTGTGACAGTAGGAACAGTGGTAATGCTGCTTGGTCTGGAGGGGAGTGAGGACAAGCATTGTGAAGTAGGTGTGTCCTTAAGAACAGAATAATGGAAAAACTGAATATGGTGCTGGTGTGCTCAAGAAAACAGTGATTTGCCCAATAGATTCTTCTCCGCCTGGAAAATTCCACAGGCACAATCAAAATGCATTTCAAGCAAGAATTCTTCCTTTTTTTTTTTTTTAAACATTTTTTAAAAAAAATATTTATTTATTTATTTATACAAGCACTGGGTACAGTCAGAAGCGCGGGAAGATGAGAGAATTCACCAGAGCCAGAGTGGGGAGCAGAGCAGGCAGAAGGACTGCAACACACTGCTGAGGGGAGCAGTGGGCGAGATAGGAGAGGTCTGGCCGCCATGTGGGTCCCTCCTCTGGTGGCTGGGGAGCAGCCGGGGATTGAACCGGTGCTGCAGAGGTTGCGGGCAGCTTTGCAACCCAGCGCTCAACTGCTGCGCCACCGGGGAGGCCCCAAGCAAGAATTCTTGTAAAACATTTATAATTTGTGCTTTCCCTAGGGTACCTAGCAAGTGTGGCCACATGAAAGGCTCTGGGCAATTTGGCTTTAGACGCTTGTAGTTCTTTTGTAGCCATTTCCAGTGTCTGATGGACCCACTGGACAAATTGCCACACTAGTCTCTGGAATTATCTTCTAGCAAAGTGTAATATTAGAAAATGAAAAAGAAAAAACCCAACTGTTTTTGACATTTCATTTAATTAACTGGTTCATTTCTATAACTTAAATATCAACCTACTGGAAATGTTTTTATCCTTCTTGAACAACTTTTATGTTTTTTTTTTCTTTGAACATACAGGAATTTAAGCCATTTTCCCATTTGAATTCTTATGCCTTTTTATAATTCAGTGCTGTATCATCTTGAACTTAAGTATTCACTTGCTAAGTTTATATGCTTGCTCAGTTTATATGTTTAATAGGTATTTTTTTTTTATTTAATTTGTGAGAAAGAATGGGGGTTGGGTTGATGGAAGATGAGAGGAAATCCTGGGACAACTAGAGATATATTGATTGGCATTTGGAAATGGGAGAAAATTTTTTGTTTGTTCCTTCTTTTTTATTTTTCAGAACCAGGAAATCCTATATTAAAACCAAATAAGATATTAGGGATACTTCAAGCATTGATAAATTAGTTTTTTCAATCAGTATTTCAGGTGCTTGCAATATAATTTTGTGAATTCAACCTGTATCAGTAAGTTACAGCCTTTGAGGATTTGCATATCAATATAGCAAATAAAAACAATCAATCATTGGGATGATCTAGGTAAGCAGTGCCAATGATTTGCCATAATTCATATTATATAAATAAAGATCACTGTTCTTTCAGAGATGAGGCTATGTATGGATATGTAAGGGGATCCTTGCCACATCTACTCAAAACACTAGTGCAGAAACTAAAATCTCCAATAATCTCATATGTTACATGTAGTTTATATTAATGACACATATTATATATAGTTCCAATATTGATTTATGTGACAAATACTACATAGTTACTCCTACAATGTGTATTGGGACTAGCTGTCAATATTTCTTATTAGGATATTGGCAAAGTCTTTAACTAGAAGTGCAAGAAGTGTAGATTTTTCTAATCCTTGTTCTGGCTCTTCTTGCTTTGCTAAGCAGGCTAAGAATCTCTATCCCATGTTCTATGACTTATATTTATCTCCCTAAACTGGATACTTCTTGCTACTATTGATAATCTAAATATTGCTAAACAGCTTGTCTCTTTGCAGTTACCCAAAGTTTCATCCTTGATGCAGACAGTTTATCAACAACACATTTTTGCAATCAGGAGATGGGACTTTTGGATACATTTCCTTCATATGCCTGATGTATGCCCTCTGCTAAGTGTAACAATGAGGGAGCTGTTTTCAGAATTCATGCATTCCATACATATTTATTGAGTGTCCACTTTGGGCCAGGGATTATGATAGGTTCTGGGAAGGCAGGGGAGAGCGCTGTGGCTGGGGCCTCCCAGTTCTTACAGCTTAACAGAGGTTTTTATGGATGATGAAATGAGCAGTCACAATAGTGAATGCTGAGTCAGGGAAACAGTAAACAGCCTTGGGGTTAAAACAGGAGAGGGGATCATGGAAGACCTCCTTACAGGAGAATATGTGAAATGCAAAGAAAGGATTTGTAGGGATTAGCTAAATGTACAATATTTTATTTCAGAGAATAAAGTGGTTAAACAAGTTCGGGTAAAGTGTTGCCTGAAAGGTACTTGTTATTTAAGATTGTCCTTGTCTTTCAACAACACCCAGTGTAAGAGCTGGCCTTTTTTAGCGTCAGCTGAGTCTGGATTTGTATCCCAGCTCTCAAAGTGATGATTTAAGGCTTTTATTTGTAGACAAAGAAATTCATTCTAACTCATTCAAGCTGAAAAAATCTGTTGCCAGAGAATAAGTAGTTTGGATAAACTCTGTGAAGTTCAGGGAATCACACCTGACTTTTACAAAGCTAAGAACACACAACTTGGAGAAACAATCAAGCATATCATGGTGTAACAGGGGGGTCCCCAGGAAAGGGGGAGGTTCCAGGTTTCCTGCCCCACCCAAGGGAGGGTGGAGCTGAGCAGGGAGAGAAAAAGCTGCAGAGGAGACTGAGGAAGGAAGGAAGTAGGATGCAGAGCCAGAAGGAGCGCTGGAGGAGGCGCATGGAATGGAGAGACATGTGAAGAAACTGCGCTTGCCTTTTGGTCGTGGACTGGGTGACACAGATGTGGGTGAGACCCGTGGGGAGGTGACAGTGGAGGTTTTTGTCTTGATTTTGATTTTGCTCATTTCCTTCCAGACTTGTCTGGTGGTTTTTGATCCTTTTCTGTGGGTCCCCACTGGAAGATGCTTTAGACTTGTGGCAGGCTTTGGGGCCTTGCTCTGGGCCAATCCTGCCTGGGTGGACTTTTACCCACGAGGGGACGGGTAACACTGGGTGCTTAAAATAAAGTTAAAAACTATATTCTTTGCCTTTCCTGTATTGTTTCCTAATTGTATTAAAGTTCCTTCCCATTAAAATCTCTTGTGTTTTGTGTTGATGCAGCGGATGGCAGAACCCATTTAGAGCAGGCAGGTTTTGGGGGGTCGGGGTGCACCTCTCCCTGCCCTGTAACAATAGGACTGTTCCAGGGGAACCCCAGTACCTTTGCCACTGTAGCACCTATCACACGGGGGACCAGAAATTGAACCTCCCACACAGCTGCCCCCAAAGAAACACATATGTTATCTAGACAGGGAGGCTCCTTCTCCCTCTTCTATTTCCAGGTGTTGCTTGTGCACATCTAAGTTCTAAGTTGTGTGTGGAACTGCAAGTGGTCTGGGTAATGTAATTTTTAATTTTCTACACTTTATAGTACCAGAAAGGACTTGGAGTGTTCAAGAGCCAATTTCTACATCCTGTCTATATAAAGTCACTGGCCATGTGACCTTGGAAAAATTGTTTAATCTTTCTGAGCCTCAGTTTCCCCATCTGCAAAAAAAGACTGGTTTGGGGACTTATCTCATAGGGTCCTTGAAAGCTTAAGGAAGTAGATAACAAATGCTGTGAGGATTAATACAATAGGTAACAGATACTAACACTTACCTTAGGTGTACGCAATTGTGAAATAAATGTCCTCTATTGTTATTTTAAGTGCCCCTCCCTCAAAGGAACTTCGTGGCCCCAGGAAATAAAGAAGTCATGCTGGTTTAGGGGTTTGCTATTGAATGATTTGTTTCTACTGAACACACACATATTACACTACTAAGTACTTAGTAATGTACCAGGGACTTAGATACATTACTGGTGACAAAAACGGAGTTTGGGAGTGGAACAGGAAGGGGTGGGCAAGACTTATAAAACTTATAAAAAACTTTTTTTGTGGTCAGTGTTGCCAAGTTGCCTTTCTTTTTTTTTCCTTTTTAAAACGTATATGTGTGTGTGTATATAAATTTTTATATTATTGTTCATTTTTTAGAAGATTTATTTATTTATGCATACACGAACTGGGGAACAGGCCAGAGGTGTGTGTGTGGGGGTGAGAAGATTCACCAAAGACAGAGTGAGGAACAGAACAGGCAGATTGACTGACATTCACTGCTGAGGGGAGCAGTGGGCAAGATAGGAGAGGTCTGCTGCACCATTCGTGTTGCTCCCTGGCAGGGGATCCAACTCATGCTGCAGAGGCTGCAGGTAGCTTCATAGGTTGCGTCTTAACCCTTTGCACCACCAGGGAGCCCCTCATTGATCATTTTTGTACAGTGCATGCTTGTATGCTTTCTTCTTTCAGGTGTATTCCCTGTAAAATTCCCACCACAAATTCACCCGTAAACCATCACCATAGTCCTTGTGCTGTTCTCTCACTTGTTTTGACTCCTTTCCCTCTGATTTCTAAATCAGAATGTCTCTGATTTATAGTTTCCTGCTTTTTAAAATTATTGTTGTTATTATTATTTTTCCTGATCCCTAATTTGATTCCATTATATTCCTCCGATAAGTGAAACCGTCCAATATTTTTCTTTTTCCTCCTGGCTTATTTATCTGAGCATAATCCCATCTAGCTCCCTCCATATTGCTGCAAATGACATTAGTTTATCATTTTTGATTGCTGAGTGTGTGTATATGTACCATATTTTCTTGATTCAGTCATCTATTTTTGGGCATTTGGTTGTTTCCATATCTTATCTATTGTAAATAGTGCTGCAATAAATATAGGGGTACAGGTATCCTTTTGAATTAATGCTTTAGTGTCCTTTGGATAGATTGCTAAGAATGGAATTTCCAGGTTATATGGTAGCTCCAATTTTAGTAGTTTGAGGCAACTCCACATAGTGGTTGCACAAAAAAACTTACAAAAACTCCTAACTGCCTGTTCAGCTATCTAAAATTTAACTTAAAATTCAGCAAGCAGCTTTTTAGTCTTACAGGTCTTTTAGATTTTTTTATTGTGTTCCTTAAGAATTGCAGCAAAAGCATAGTTAGCCTTCGCCTTGTATTCCTGTTTGCCTGTCTGAAATATGAAATTCCATAGTAGGATAATCCCATCATGGCAGGGTTTATCTTAACAGTGAGTGTCTTATCTCATCAGTGGGCTTGAAATTGTCATGTTATTCAGATCCCTTGCTAGCTGGTCAGCTCCCATTGGGGCCCTCATAGAGTCTCACCCTGCAGACCACCAAAATTTTTGCCAATACTTATAACAGGGATCCTCATCTAGTACCAAACTAATACTCTCCCTGCTTCTCTTGCCCTAACAGCCAGTACTGAGCTGTGTCAGTCCCCACTGATCATTGGCTAATCAGCTGTTCATCATCAGGGCAGAACTTCCAAACTCTGATTTCCAGTACCTTTATATTAGGGGGACAGTTTTTGGCTTCCAGCTCCCATAATTTTCTAATTGGGTGCTGGAGTAAGATTCATACTCTCTGATATGAACTAAGATTCATACTCTCTGATATGAACTACTTCAGACTCTGGAGTATTTGCTCCCCTTGTGGATTCCTTGTCACTGTGCTTTACCAATGAAATTTAACACATAGGGCTGATTGTGTCTGGAATTAAAAGCCTGGAGTAGTGTCCACCCAGGCACTACTAGGCTGGACAACCTAGCTGCTCTCTATAGCCTCTGTATTTAGGTTGGACCCCCCAATTCCCTATCCTGAAGGTCCCATCCTAGGTTCACCATGATTTTTCCCAAAGCACCCTATGGGAAATCCTATGAGAATGAGGTGAAACAGGATGCCTTTGGGGAAGGGCCAACAACTATGTCCGAGAAGATCTTTGTTTGCGTCATTGGTCTGCAGGGCCAGTCCTGGCAACCTCATTGTTCAGAATTTGATGTACAGGGCAATTTGTATATACACCATCCCTCCATCTTTCATTTTCAAAAAGGATTTATTTTTATCCCCCAATATCCTTCAATTTATTTATCCTAAGGAGCCCTGCCTCTTTGGCAGTTTTCCTCTGGCTGCATTAGTTGGAAATCTCTCCAAGCACCTCTCTTTGGCTGCTGATCTCTGTCTGACTGACAGCATCTAAGAGATGACCTCTCTCCGGGAATAAGCTGAGGGATTTCTCAGGAATAACTAAAAGTCTTTCGGAAAACAAAGCCTTCTTCCAACCACTTAGATTTTTCTTCTGAGTGCTCAGCAAAGAGATAGCCCATGGAAATCTCCCTAGCATTTGCCCTTTGAGGGCCAGCAGTCCATTTTCTGTCCATTTCACAGGCTGTTGGGGTGTAACGGTAGCTTAGAGATGTCACCTTTCATGGAAGGGACCTGTCTTTAATGTGTGGAGTAGATGGAAGCCCATGGAAATGTGAACACGATGTAAAAGGATTTTACATTGCAGTGTGAAGGATGACAACATTTTTAATTGAGAAAAGCATTTCTGTGCATTAGCCAAAAGACTTCTTCTCCAGCTGTTGGGAGTTATTTCCTCCAGGACTCATCCCACTAGTCTGTCATCAGGTGAGAGTGTTTCTCGGGCTGGATGCCAGTTCTTGGAGGGCTGAAATACTTGCCTGGACTCTGGCTGCTCGCCTCACAGTGCTCTCTGAACACAGTCACCCAGAGTGACTCACATAGAAAGCTGTTACCTCATTTTTTGACTGTCATTGTGGGGGCTGAAGTTTGAGTTTAACTGAAAGAGAGGAAAATGAGGCCCACAGAGAGGCAACTAATTGACAACCTCAATTACCAAATGACACCTGAGAACACTGAGGTTCTTAATTAGGAATTAACCTAATGGTGAGGAATTTGGCCTCCACTCATTTCTTTTCCTACAAGATCCTTGTGAGTCACAGTGGAGCTGGATATAGGCACGGTGAATTCAAGGGGATTGGTGCATTGGCGTGAAGATGTTTCAGTGAAAACCCCCAGTGGAATATCACAAGGGAGGTAGATGAGGGATGACTCTGATTTCTACTGAATGGAAGGCAGTAACCTTGAGAATTTCCTTCATTGCATGGCCATCCTCATGTTGGGATAGCCCAGTGGTGAGCTGGGCTCTACCAACCCCTTAAAACCCCTTCTAAGATTGAATCAGTTCAAACTTTTATTTCCTATCTTATCATCATCTAGTTCAAGTTTCTGTGTGTGCTGTCTTTGATTCTGCTTCCTGGGGAATCAGATAAAACTCAACTCCTTCTCTCATTTCCTCAAAAAGTCTCATTAATGAAACAAGAAATTATAGTGCTTTTATGAAAGATACAGGGTTAAATGGAGAAGTCACATCACAGCTTGCCAGACGAATAAGCTAAATTTTTGCATTTGGAATTCAGTTCTTTTTCAATTTTTTTGTCCCTAGTTTTGCTAACTACTAAGAGGTTTCTCACTTTCTCTTCACTCCTGTGAGCTTCATTCATTCACTCCTGGGGCTTCATTCAGTTGTCTCCTCTTTCTTTTTTCACCCGTCCCTCTAGATTGCCTTAAGAGAACTTCAATTTTTATCCCTCTATTATATAGGACAATGCAGTTTTTTTCTAACTCCTGATCACAAACTTGAATATCTAAACCCTTCAAAGATTCAACTGGGAAGCAGTGATGAAGAATAACAAAACAAAACATACAACTAACCAAAAATGTTTTTTTGCCACAATTATTCATTTAACAAGTACTTGCTGAGTGCAGTTATGAGCCAGGCGCTGTTCTAAGCACTGTCCATCTGCAGAAAAATTTTGCACAGCAAATTCATCTCAGGATAGACTTGGTTTTAATGGGAATAGCACATTTGTTACCTTTTTGCCAAGACTTTTGGTTAATTCTGACTCATACACCTGATAGTTTATGTATTCATTCAATTCTGGAACACAGCATGAATGGCAATCTCTGATCCATGCTATCTGTCCACTGTGGAAAGAAGTCAGCAAAGGAGAAACTAGCCTATGATCTTGGGACTGGATGTTCTTTCTGCAGAGAGTTCTAGGTGTTCCATTGTCTTAGGATATATTGAAGAAGTGAAAAGTGATGATTAAAGGGATGTGATAGTCCATAAATAAGTTAATTTGGTGCCCAAAGAGACTTTTGTGGAGATGGTTGGGGCGCCTCAGAGTTTGTCCTATGCTCTTTGCTTATTTGACATGGTTGAGCTCAAGCACGCATTTATCAAGAGCTCCCTGCTTCTTAAGTGTCTACTTGCTGTGAAGGCGGTGAAAAAACATAAATATTTACAGTGTGGGCTCTGAGGTCAGACTGTCTATGCTTAACATACTCTTCTGCTCTTATGCTTACTGGATGTGCCATTGGGCTGGTACTTAACTTCTCAATTCTCTGTCCTCAGTTTTCTCAACTAGAGAGTAAGGATAACACTACCTACGCCTTAAGGTTATTAGAAGGTGTAATGGTTAATTCATGTGTTAACTTGACTAGGTTGCAGGGTGTCCAGATAATTGTTATATGTTATTTCTAAGTGTGTCATTATTTCTGAAGGTGATTCTGGAAGAGATTAACATTTGAATCAGCAGATTGAGTAAAGGACATTTCCCTCCCCGATGTGGGTGGGCCTCATTCAACCCACTGAAGCTTAAATATAATAAAAGACTGAGTAAGGCAGAATTCCTTCTGCCTGTTTTGAGTAAAAATATCAGTTTTCTTATATTTTCAGGTTGGGACTCAGACTGAAACTATACCATCTGCTTCTCTGTTTCTTTGGCTTGTTGACTACAGATCTTTAATTTCCCATCCTCCATAATCAGGTGATCCAATACCTTATAGTATATACATATGTATTTTTCAGATGTTTATTAAATCTAACTTTTGTGCTAGGTACTGTTCCCAATGCTGGGAAAATAGTGGTGAACAAATTATTCGAGTAAACTTATCTCAAGGAGCTTATATTCTAGTGAAAAGACAGATAATGCAAATAAAGAGATTCAAAGATAATTTCAGAGAGAGATTAGTTTTGTAAAAGAAGTAAAACAGGTTACTATCATAAAGAGATTGAAAACCCTATATTCTTTAGATGGGATCATCAGGGAAAGTCTTTTTAAAATAAAGGCATTAATTTTTAAGTTCAAAACTGAAAGGTGATAAGGAGCCTGCCATCAAGAGTGGTGGTGGTGGGGGTGGTGGTGGTGGGGGGGGTGGGGGTGTGGTGTGTGTGTGTGTGTGTGTGTGTGTGTGTGTGTGTGTGCGCGCGCGCGCTTGCATCTATGTTAGATGGGGGTGGAGTCAGAGGGACGGATTGACAGATAAGGACTTTTTAATCTCTTTATATCAGAGGAAACTGCTAGGGCAAAGTTTCTGGAGTGGAAGAGTTCTTGGTTTGTTAGTTCTAGGACTTTTTTTTTTTTTTCAACATATGAATTTTTTTAATTTAAATTTTATTTTTATATTCCCCATACAATTGCAACCCCCTTATTTTGACCCCAAGCCCTCCTTTCCCCGCCCCCCACCCCCCATAGAGTGTCTCTGGTTCATAGTTGTTTGTTCATTTTGATATTTTCTTTCTTATAGTTATTCTTTTTCCTGGTCCTTTATATAAGTTTTCTAGATACCTGCTATGAGTGAGACCATCAGTATTTTTCTCTTTCTTTCTGGCTTATTTCGCTGAGCATGATCCCTTCCAGCGCCATCCATGTTGCTGCAAATTGCATGTGTTTATCTTTTTTGAATGCTGAGTAATATTCCATGGTGTATATGGACCACATCTTCTTGATCCAGTCATCTATTTTTGGGCATTTGGGCTATTTCCAAAGCTTAGCTATTGTAAACAGTGGCTATAAACATAGGGGTGCAGGTGCTCTTTGGAATTCATGTTTCTGTGTCCTTTGGGTAAATACCTAGGAGTGGGGGCCTCCCCGGTGGCACAGCGGTGGAGCGCTGGGTTGCAACGCTGCCCGCAGCCTCCGCAGCACCGGTTCGATCCCCGGCTGCTCCCCGGCCACCAGAGGAGGGTCCCACATGGTGTGCAGACCTCTCCTGCCGCCCGCTACTCCCCTCAGCAGTGTACTTCAGTCCTTCTGCCTGCTCTGCTCCCCACTCTGGCTCTGGTGAATTCTCTCACCCTCCCGCGCTTCTGACTGTACCCAGTGCTTGTATAAATAAATAAATAAATATTAAAAAAAAATACCTAGGAGTGGAATTGCTGGATCATATAGAAGCTCTATGTTTAGTAGGTCAAGAAATCTCCACACAGCTTTCCATAGTGGTTGGACCAGTTTGCACTCCCACCAACAGTGCAGGAGAGTTCCTTTTTCTCCACAACGTCACCAACATTTGTTGCTGCTAGTTTTTTTAATATGTGCCATTCTCACTGGTGTAAGATGGTATCTCATGGTAGTTTTGATTTGTATTTCCCTGTTTACAAGTGATGTTGAACATTTTTTCATATGCCTGTTGGCCATTTGCATTTCTTCTAGCAGAGAAGTTTCTTTTTATCTCTTCTGCCCATTTTTTGACTGGATTATTTTCTTTGTTGTTGTTGAGTCTCATCAGCTCTTTGCAGATTTTTGTGATCAGTCCTTTATCATTAGTGTTGGGTGCAAAAATGTTCTCCCAGTTGGTGGGGTTTCTCTTTGTTTTGGTTATTGTCTCTTTTGCTGTGCAGAAGCTCTTTAATTTGATGTAGTCCCAGCTGTTGATCTTTGCCTTCACTATCACTGCTTTGGGTGATTTGTCTATAAAGTTGTGTCTATAAACATTTCTTAGTTCTAGGACTTTTTAAAAAGCCAGTGTGGGTAGATGGATGAGAGGAAACTGGCTTCAGAGTGTACTGGGGAGATAAATAGGAGCTAATCCATGTCTGCTTGAAGAAGTCATGGAAAAGTATTAAAATTTTATCCCAGTTATACTGGAGAGTTTTGAGAAGTGGAGCGATTAATCTGCTTTTAGAAGATCACTCAGAGAATTATGTGAAGAAGGGATTACAGAGGCAACATTCAAAACCAAAAGGCCAGTCAGGAGAACACTTTCTGCAACTAACCACTGTATGGGTAAGAGATGATGGTGGCGGGGGCAAGGGTCCCTCTTTGCTCTGACTGGAATATTTGTGTTCCTCGTGGCTCCGGTTAATAAGTTGAAATCCTAATGCCAACTGTGATGATATCAGAAGATGGGGCTCTTGAGAGGAATTAGTTTATGAGGGCAGAGTCTTCAAGAAGGAGAGTAAGCCCTGGAGTGTTCCCTTCCCCTTTCTACCATGTAAGTATGTAATGAGAAGTCTGCTCCTGCTCACATCCTGATCTCAGACTTTCTATCTCCAGAGCTTTTTTTGGTAATATTTTGTTTATATAGTTTTTACATCATTGTTCATTTTTAAACAATGTTTGCTGTTCCTCCCCCGACCCTGGTGTAGTCCCCATAGAGCTTCCTTCACCAATGCACCTGTGCACCATCACCTCAGTCCCCTGTGCTCCTCCCTCCCTCCCTCTGATCTCTCTCCCCACCTACTCCCCTGCAGGATGTCTCTGGTTTATAATTGTTTGTTTTTGTTTTGTTGTGTATTGTTAATTATTTTTACCCTGATGTCTTATTTGGTTCCCCTATATTCCTCCGATCAGTGAAACCATCTGATATTTTTCTTTTTCCTCTGACTTATTTTGTTTTTTTTTTTTTTTTTTTTTTTTTTTTTTAAAGATTTATTTATTTATTTATACAAGCACTGGGTACAGTCAGAAGCTCGGGAGGGTGAGAGAATTCACCAGAGCCAGAGCGGGGAACAGAACAGAGAGAAGGACCGACCGAAGCACACTGCTGAGGGGAGCAGCGGGTGGCAGGAGAGGTCTGCGCCCCATGTGGGACCTTCCTCTGGTGGCCGGGGAGCAGCCGGAGCAGCCGGGGATTGAACTGGCGCTGCAGAGGCTGCGGGCAGCTTCGCAACCCAGCGCTCAACCGCTGCGCCACCGGGGAGGCCCTCCTCTGACTTATTTTGTTGAGCATAATTCCTTCTAGCTCCATCCATGTTGTTGTGAATTGCATGAGTTTATCTTTTTTGATTGCTGAATAGTATTCCATTGTGTATAAATACCACGTCTTCTTGATCCAGTCATCTATTTTTGGGCATTTGAGTTTTTTCCAGATGGCTTCACAAATGAATTCTACCAAATGTCCAGCAATGAATTAGTGCCCAACCTACACAAACTTTTTCAAAAATTGAAAAAGAAGGAATACTACCAAATACATTCTACGAAGCCAACATTACACTAAAACCAAAACCAAACAAAGACAACACAAAAAAAGAAAATTCTGTCTCCAGAACTCTGAGAAATAAATTTTGGTGGCTTATAAGTACCTAGTCTGTCTTATTTTGTTTCAGGAGCCCAAATGCGCTAAGATACTAGTGGAGATGGAAGGAGATGGAGGGATATGGGATGTATTGGAGGTGAGGAAGTAGAGTTAATGGGATCTACTGATGGTTTGGATATAGATGAAGAAAAAGGAGGAATTAAATCTAATAGTTAAATTTTGAGCTGAATTCATTGTCACTGGCGCTGCTGCTTACTATGTTGGGTAAAAGTGAGGGAAGAACAATTTTGAATGGGGAAAAAACCCAAATTCCTTTTGAGACATGGTTAAAAAGGAGTATTAGTGGGCATCCCTGGTGGTGTGGGCGGTTGAGCACAGCACTGTGAAGCTGTCCGCAGCCTCTGCAGTGTCAGTTGGATCCCAGCAGCCTGGGAGCAACCCACATGGCGGCCAAACCTCTCCTGTTTCGCCTGCTGCTCCCCTCAGCAGTGTATTTTGGTCCTTCTGCTTGTTCTGTTCCCTGCTCTGTATCTGGTGAATCCTCTCACCCTCCCACACTTCTGCACCCTGGTTCTTGTGTAAATAAAATAAATCTTAAAAAAAAAAAGAAAGGAACATTAGTCATTTAAATGAAGCTGTATGTGACTTTCCTAATAACCACCCAGCCCCCTTGCAAGCTTCTCTATAAAATTAGAAAATTAAAAAAAAATTTATTCTCACGTTCTCTTAGTACAAAAATCCCACATAAAATGTCAGTTCTGACAATCAGTGGCATTCATGAGCAGCAGGAGCATTTTTAAGACCTTGGATCTGAGAGGAGACTAGTTATTTGGGGGCTCCCATGGAGTACCCTGGAGTCACAACTTCCATGGGTGAGCAGTAATGGACTTCTTACTAGACTATTTCTGTGGTGTGTCTGGTTTCTCCTGGAGGTAGTAATCTTCGCTACATGACACCCATATCTGATGCCCTGACCTTTTAAAAATTTTATTTGCTATTCAATGCCCTATAAGAAATACTGTCCTGTTTAAATCAGCTTATAGGATTCTAATCTATGCAACTAAGCACTCTGATTAATACAATGTCAAATATTAACAATTAACATCATTGGTAAGAGTCATCTGTCATCTCTGCAGCCCTCAATCCTCCAGGAGTGAGTATGAAAATTTAATTTTTTTTTAAAGACTTATTTATTTATTTATACAAGCACTGGGTACAGTCAGAAGCGCGGGAGGGTGAGAGAATTCACCAGAGCCAGAGCGGGGAGCAGAGCAGGCAGAAGGACCGAAGTACACTGCTGAGGGGAGCAGCGGGCGGCAGGAGAGGTCTGCGCACCATGTGGGCCATGTGGGACCCTCCTCTGGTGGCCGGGGAGCAGCCCGGGAATCGAACCGGCGCTGCAGAGGCTGCGGGCACCTTCACAACCCAGCGCTCAACCGCTGCGCCACCGGGGAGGCCCAGAAAATTTAATTTTAACCCATCTAGCTAGAGAGCTGGAAACACCTATACAAAAAATAAAGCCAGCTTTAATTAATTTCAAAAATAAACAGAAGAAATTCCTCAGAAATTTCCTGGACAAAGAAATGTCTAAGATGCTAGATTTGAGAAAATAGGATCTGTTTAAGAAGAAATAACAATTGATCCATAAAAACTAATAAATCAGGGCTGGGAACGCCTTCCCTGACCTTCTTCCAGCTTTAATGAGTCTTTGACAGCATGTCTTTTATATTTTCCTTTGAGTTGAGGGCTTCTGTGTGGGTTTGATTTATTGCTGCAGGAGAGCAGAGGTCAGAGACTTTTCTGTGTGTTTGCCGCAGATGAAAGGGGCACAGATAATTGGCTTTTGGATTCACATGCCATTAAAGGGTTTTCTAAGTACCCTGAGGGAAGACCTTAAAAATCAATGGGGGTAGCCAATGAGGTGGTATAACAGCTTATTTGCCTGTTTTTCACAACACTTTAGGGATGGGACACTTACTCTCGCCTGTTAGGGAGAGTCATTAGGTAGTGGTAAGGCTACCATCATGGGCTTTAGCAGCTGGCCTTAGGCTGGCCTCCTATTTATCATTTGGTTTGCACCCACTGTTTTTTTCTGCAAGCACCTATAACTCTCTGCCTGAGAATTTTCTCTTGCCACAGAAACTTTTCTTGTAGGATTGGCTAAATGTGCTGGGAAGTTAGCACCTCTGGGAGTACCCCCAGAATGGTGATAGACTGGAGTTGGTAGATAAATAGCTTATTTTTTCTTGGGTGAGATAATTCCGAAGCTTTCTCTCTGTAGTGTTCCAGAGGGGTCTGTAATAGGGCTAATTCCTACTTGTCTGCAGCAGTAAATACTTATTATCACATTCTGTAATGCTTGTCTTCCCTTCCATGTCTCATTTCCCTGTCTGCTTACTGGTATAACTTCCAAGAAAGTGGTTTGTACCCCAAGTCCTGCCTTAGGTTCTACTTCCGGAGAAACCCAGCTAAGACAGCACTTAACATTCTATAGCATTCTATTGCCACACACTGTTCTAAGCACTTGAGAAGCTATTTAATCCTCACACCAGTTGAAATTTGAATGACATCATTGCTAAGAATGTTCTGCCATATTCTATAGCCTTCACACCAAAATAAGCTTGCTAAAGTTATTTTCCACAATAAACATAAGTTCTCTAGTAACCCCCTGGCCATATCTCTAAGATATCTAAGTTGCTAAGATCTAAGGTGTCTAAGATGTTAGCTTTGAGAAAACAGAGTTTGTTCAAGAAGAAGTAACAAATTGATTCAGGAAAACTAATCAGTCAGAATTGAGAGGCCCTGCTCCTCACTTTGGCCTTCATCCAGAACTAGCGACTCTTTGGAATCATTCCTTTTATATGCTCCAGAATCTCTGCATTTAACACTATACTTCAGACTGTGATGTCCAGTGCAGTAGCCACTACCTAAATGTATCTATTTACATTTAAATTAGTAGAAACTAAATAACATTAATAACTCAGGTCTTATAAAAAAATATGAACTTGTCATTTGTGCCAACATAGGTGGACTGGAGGGGATTATGTTAAATGAAATAAGCAGAAGGAGAAAGTGAACATGGGATTTCACTCATGTGTGGAATCAAGGGAAACAAAACAAAGAAATAACCAAAACTAAACCAAAGGAGAACCCTGGAAAACTGACTGTAAAATGAGGCTATGAGAGGAGGAGGAGGTGCATGGAGGATGGAGAATATTGAGGGGCCCAATGTACTGTGGTGGATACTATAGGTACCTTGGTGGTGGGTGTAGAGGTGTGACCCTCTACCTCTGAATCACATATAGTGTTGTAAACCAATGTTACCTCAACAACAAAAAAATCAAAATAAGGTGTTTTATAATAAAAAAACAACCCCCTTATCTCTTCAGTTGCACCATATATGTATATAACATTTGCTCAAGAGCTACATGTAGCTAGTGGCTACTCTATTGGACAACACAAATATGAACCATTTCCATAATTGCAGAAAATTCTATTCTATTCTAACAACATTGTTGTATAAGACTCTCTTTAACCCCTACGGTCTCCCTCAGACTTCCCTCACACTATAGAAACACTGAAAGAAGACATAGACACATTCATTTCTCCAGAAACATCCTCTACATAGGACATAGTTGAGGACTAAAAAAGATAGGAAAATGGCCTGTGAGGGGATAAAAGGAATGCCTGAAGCCAATGCATTAGAACTCTTTAGCATGATCATAAGAGAGACACACAGATCCTTCCCTTCACACTCCTAACTTCTGATTTGCTGCAATCATTCTAGTGAACATGCTTCTTTTTATGGTACCGAATTAGCAGGTAAAATTCATCTGGACTGGGGGTGGGGCTCAAGGTAGATAGTGTCCTAAAGGAATCATCAAAAGCCAAAAACATGGCCCTGAGGTTCTGACTATGAGGATAGTCAACTGAGTATGAAAAATATTCTCACATGAAAACAATGGACCACGAGCTCAGAAGCACAGCAGTTGGGGTACAGGTGTGGAGGTCAGCAGCCCGCCGGGCTAGCTCAGACCCTTACTCGGGATGCAGCAATGCGCCTGATGTTCTTTTTGATGATGGCAGTGAGTCATCCAGAGGAGGTTATGAGGAGAATATAATGCATTTAAAAGGGCTTCCATCCAAATGGCTTTTAGAAAGGTGTGTTTTCCATTTGAAGTATGTTCTAGATACCTGGGAATTTACTTTAGCAGAAACGGGTCACTTTTCTGAGAGAGCTGAATGTAAGAGATTTTGCTCTAATTAGCTTTACAAGAAAGTTTTAAGGACCTATATTTCTACTTCCTTTGCAGTGTGGAGCAATGTTCTCAGATAGGGAGGGAGAGTCAATTTGGGTCCTGTGTGTCTGAGCCAAGAGAGAATTTTAATTATCTCAGAAGAACCCAACCTGAGTAATTCCTTGACGTCATTCACTGAGTCTGTCCACCTCTCCGAGTGACCACTTTGGGTCTGGGCCACCACGCTTTGCTCATTCTCTGGCAGGCACACACAACTCTAAAAATATTCTCTAGAAGGGACCTTTGCAAGTTAGATATTGGCATCTTTATTTTTCTGGGTTTTGGGAAGAGAAACTACCAGGTAAGTGGCCTATGGTGGGGAGTTGGAATCAGTTGAGGTCAAGCACTTAGTGCCTTGAGTGTAACTTTGAGAGCTCTGTAAAGAACATCACTCTTCCCCATTCAGCTAGGATTCTTTTTTTTTTTTCAGTGTTATTAGTTTTTTTTTAATATTTTATTTTATATAATTCTTACATCATTTTTCATCTTTGTACAATGTATGCATTTTCACTTTGGTTATATTCCCCATAGAATTGTATCCCCCCTTATTTTTTTTTTTTTTTTTTTTTAAGATTTATTTATTTATTTATACAAGCACTGGGTACAGTCAGAAGCGTGGGAGGGTGAGAGAATTCACCAGAGCCAGAATGGGGAGCAGAGCAGGCAGAAGGACCGAAGTACACTGCTGAGGGGAGCAGCGGGCAGCAGGAGAGGTCTGCGCGCCATGTGGGACCCTCCTCAGGTGGCCGGGGAGCAGCCGGGGATCGAACCGGTGCTCTAGAGGCTGCGGGCAGCTTCGCAACCCAGCGCTCAACCGCTGCGCCACCGGGGAGGCCCCCCCCCTTATTTTGACTCTAGTTCTTCCTTTCCCCCCCCTCCCTAATCCCCTCCACCCCCATAGTGTGCCTCTCGTTTATAGTTGCTTGTTGATTTTGATTATTACTTTGCATTGATTAGTCTTTTTCCTGGTCTCTTATTTAGGTTTTCTAAATTCCTGCTATGAGTGAGACCATCCAGTATTTATCTTTTTCTTTCTGACTTATTTCGCTGAGCATGATCCCTTCTATCAGCTAGTATTCTTTTTTTTTTAAATAAATTTTATTTTTATATTCCCCATACAAATGCAACCCCCTTATTTTGACCCCAATCCCTCCCCTCCCTGCTCCCCACCCCCCATAGAGTGTCTCTGGTTCATAGTTTTTTGTTGATCTTGATTTTCACTTTCTTATAGTTATTCATTTTCCTGGTCCCTTATTTAAGTTTTCTAGATTCCTGCTATGAGTGAGACCATCCCGTATTTTTCTTTTTCTCTCTGGCTTATTTCGCTGAGCATGATCCCTTCCAGCGCCATCCATGTTGCTGCAAATTGCATGTGTTTATCTTTTTTGAACGCTGAGTAATATTCCATGGTGTATATGTACCACATCTTCTTGATCCAGTCACCTATTTTTGGACATTTGGGTTGTTTCCAAATCAGCTAGTATTCTTAACTAGTTTAGCAGAAGGGAAAGCAAAGTCACATTTCTAGGATAATCTCTAGTAGGGCATGGGAAATAAAGAAGCAAGAAACCTAGACAACTTCAGGACTTTGAGTAATTAGTTGCCTCTGCTGGTGGAGTTACAAGATGCACTGAAAATTAAAGCAATTACAGGTCTTGAAAGGCGTAGTTGACCCAAGATTTCCTTCTGAATTCCATTAGTTACATGCTTACCCTCCTGGGTCCCAGAGAAGGCTAGAGAATTACCACAGTGAATGGTAAAACTCTGCTTCCTCCTGTACTCAGCTTATACTCCACCCCCATCCCTATCCAGCTTTCCCGCACAAGAGATTGGAGGATTCATCTCAGGGCAAATGAAAGCCTTGAGAAAAGACTGACAGCTACTTGGAGTTTAGGTCCCCCCCCCCCAATATAATGACAAAGTTGCTCTCCAATGAATTACTTTATATTCTGATTCATCTGTAGAAAATAGACAGTAGGGCCTCTCTGGTGGCGCAGGGGGTTAAACATTGCATTGTAAAGCAATCCGCAGCCTCTGCAGCACGTGTTCCATCCCTAGCTGGCCAGAGAGAAACCCACATGGCGAGGCAGACCTCTCCCCTCAGCAGTGTATTTCATCAGTCTGCTTGTTCTGTTCCCCACTCTGTCTCTGGTGGATCCTCTCACCCCCTGCATCTCTGGCCTGTATCCCAGATCTTGTATGCATAGATAAATAAATCTTTAAAAAAAAGAAAATAGACAATAGTCACCCCCATTTTCTGATTAGAACTTTTTATCTCCCTGTTATATGTAAATCAGCAGCCACAGAAATGTGAGCGTGGTCTCAAATATGAGATGAATGAAACAAATAACTTATATTTAATAGCTTCACAGAGCTAGGAGAAGAACTTGCAGCCAATAAACAAAAATAGGAGGCTGTTAAATAATACAGAATCAAAAAAAGTCTTGGAAATTGAAAATATGACTGAAAGAATTAAAAAACTTAAAGTTGAACCAAAAGACTTAAGAGGAAGAAATTATCAAAGAAATAAAGCAAGAAAATTTTCTTGATGTGAAGTACATGAAATCTCAGTACTTTGAACAATAAATAAAAATAATCCAGAGCAACTTACAAGGGCTCCTTGTCATGCAATTTTGGAATACTTTTGAGAAAATTCAGAGAGGGAGGGAGAAAGGGAGAAAGGAAGAGAGGGAGATATGAGTAGTAGAGCGACATGATCATTGGATGGCGGGTAATTTATAAGGACTCTTGTTAATTATGTAATTATCATTTAAGCATCAGGAGGGAGAGAAAGTGGGGGGGAGGAAGAGAAAGAGAGGAAGCAAAGAGAAAATGAGAGAAGAATCTGGACATAGCTTTCTCATTTCTTCAGTTACTGGAAAAAGCAGATGATAGCGAATACTTTCAAAATTCTCAGTACAACGATTTCCAACCTAGAATACTATTTCCAGAATAGCTATCATACAGTTGAATGTCTTTCACCAACGTGAGAGAGTAATTCAAAAGTAAGGAACAAATAAGATCTAGGAAGAAATAAACAAGTGACGGGCAGAAAGAAAATTAAACAAATGAAAAGAGAAAATTGCTAGCTAAAAATACCAACTGTACAAGGAAATGTAATCAAAGTACACAATGTAGTTCAACTGGGAATAATATTTATATGGTCTTAATAATATAAACCCTCAATATTTATTTGACAAACAAATAGATAATATTTCTATATTGAAATATGAGTAGTAGAGTGACATGCTTTATTTGGATGGAGGGTAATTTACAAGGACTCTTGTTAGTTATGTAACTGTCATTTAAGCATCAGGAGGACTGGAGTTTGCTTTGTTCACTGTGAATTGATAGTGCCCAGAACAATGGCTGGCATGTAGTAGATCTTCAATAAATATTTTTTGAATGAGTGAAACTTCCATGTAAAGAATATTACTCCTAGGAAATTTGTAAAGAAGAACATATTTCTTTGTAAAAATCAAGTAAAGATTTCTTTGTTAAGTTAAAATAAATAAAAATGAACTTTAAGCTATAGCATATGGCATCTGCTTCTCTCTAAAATTTTAAGACTAGCATTGTCAAAATTTTAAAGTAATTACCTAAAATAGTTAAACTGAGCATCAAAATATTTGAGGCAATTTAAAAATGAAAGATGTTCCTGGGAAACAATTCTCTGTAAATCCTTATGCTAGTTAGTTTGATTGGATGTGCCCTGAAGCTCAGAACAGTTCCAGGGAAATCAAAATGTAATTTTCTCAGTTTGGAAAACAAATTATTTTATTGACTTTTTCTTTCACTCAGATAATATAGGATGGGATGAGAGAATGGCTCTGTTTTTCTTTTCAAGCTGGTGGACTTCTGAGGGAAGCTTTCAATACTTCCTCTCACATTAGATCCAGAATACCGATTCCTTTTATTAAATCAAAAGAGTTGCATTTTGGATTGGAGATCTGCTTTTCTATCTAATGGATCTAAATTGGGTCTACAGCCCAGTTCCACTTGGCTGCGAATTTACTGCTGACTCTTACGGGAATGCAGCCTTGTAACTGTTCATTCATCCTCTCCCTCACGCCCTTCGTTGAACATTCGCTGTGCACCTACTATACTCAGACACTGGGCAAAGATACCACTAGGAGAGGAATATTAGGCCAAATAATTCTGGGTGCTCAGAGATAAAATGACTGGTCCCATGGGGCACTAGAAAGATATTCAACACTCAGGATTTAAGTATATTTTTGTCCAGATTGGTCTCCGGAAGGGGTGAGCACTCTCGTCTCAAAGCTCAGGGATCTGAGTTCCCAAGGCCTTTTCAGAAACATCTCCTGACTTCAAATGGGCACAAATACTTTCAAACTGTCAGAAAGTATTCTGACAGTTGTCCACGCAGCTCCATGCCTTGGGCAAATAGGGCTGAGCCAGAGGATGGTGCCTGGGTCTCTGGAGAGGAAGCCAACTCACCAGCCCCCAGCATCCAGGTTAGAAACTCGCTATACCCCTTCCCCTCCCAGTACTTACTTTCTAGTCTTTGGGAAGGCTAAATCCCAACACAGTCCTGGTCCCTTTACCACACAGTGCACTACTGCTACTTCCTCCACACTGGGGCCCTGGGGATCCAGAGTTTGGCATTGCGAACATTCTCTAGTCCCTCCCCCTGCCCAACTCCAACGCTGGCCCAGTGATTCCTACACCTTTGCAGTCTGCAGCCCTTTTCCCTGGCCAGAATCGTGAAGAGACACAAGTCTCCCCTCGTACTCGCAGGACTTCGGGAGGAAGAGCCCCCTGGGCGTTCAGTTTGGGTTTCCCTCGTTCGAGCTAAAAGTCAGCCCAAAAATTGGGGCGCAGAGATACTTTTCCATTGCTATAGAGGAGTTCCTTACAGAGGACAGCTTCCTGGTAAGTGATTACAAAGGTCCTGGAAGTTCTCCTGCCCTGCTTCCGGTCCGTTCCAGGTGCCACGCGATGTTCCCGAGGGTGGGGTGGGGGTCGGGTCCTGGGGACGAGGTCCCTGTGCACTCTGCGTGCCCGCGTAGGAGGCCGGGGGTGGGGATCTGCCCTGTCGGTAGTCTTTGGAGGGTGTTATCTGAGTTCCAATTGCCCACGTGCTGGAGGCACAGCCTGTACTCGCCCTCAAGTAGATCGTGCCACAGAAAATACGAAGACTTAGACGTCCCCCGAGCTCCTTTCTGAACTTCAGAGGCAATAGGCACCAGCCCCGGGGATCCCACGAGCTTCTGAATTCTCTCCTCGCCTTGCACCCCAGGAAGAGCCTTCTCGAGCTCTGGAGGAGATGGCTGGCACCTTCGTCGCAGGGCTTGTTCGAGGCCCGGAGGGTGGGCGGTTTCTCTCCATACTTCCCCACTCCCCCCAACTCCAGCCCACTCTGCGCTCCTGCTCCTTCAACCACAGTTGGGTTCTTCTCCCGACACTACGGTGCGCAGCGCCGACTCCCAGAACCCGACTTTGCTTAAGAGAAAAAGAAGCGGCTGAGTTCCTGTGCATGGAGGTGTGTGCGTGTGTGTATGTACTTGTGTATGTGTGGGGGCGCCCTGGGGGTGGGGGGCACTGTAACCCCTGAGTCTATAAAAGTGCCTGTTTCTCAGGGCAGAAACACGTGGGGGTGCGTTCGGGTCTGGGCGAGGCTGGCGGGCGTGGGTGCGCGAGAACTCTTCTGCGAACAGTTGGCGAGGGCGTGGACGCTGCAGTGGGCGCGGCGTCTTGGGGAAGGCGGGTGCGCGCGTGCGAAGGGCGGAGCGCCTGGCTGGGCTCCAGAAGTGAGTGCGGGACGCGCGCCCCGCGGCAAGTGTGAGTGCGCACACCGCGCGTCTGCAGTGGCGAGGGGTGTGAGGGGTGTATGTGTGTGTGTGTGTGTGTAAGTCCGAAGGCTGACCTTTGGGCTTGCGCACCAGCTCTCCTTCGCGGGTCGGCGCTGGACCCTGGCCAGCTTAGCAATCAAGCTGTTCTCCCAGAGAAGAGGGCGGGGATCTGGGGAGAGGCAGGTCGGGCACCCGCAGTCCCCTTCCCGCAGCGTGGCAAACAGGAGCCAGAGGCGTTGGGCAGCTGCGTAAATCAAATCAGTGGAGGGTGCCCCTTTGGATGGGGGGATTTGGAACCCGAAGTTGAGGATGGGGCGTTTGAATGGATGCCTAGCCCCTGTGCAGGCAGTACCAGTTAAACCCCTTCTGCGACCCTCTCCTCCACTTCTGCTCCTCCCAGAGGAAAGAGGCGAGGAGATTTGGCTGCCAGATTGGAAGCCAAACAACTTTGCAGTCCCTGGAAGCAGGCGCCGGGAGGGAAGGTTTTGATGCGGGGTGGGTGGGGGAGATGTGGAGACAGAATACCATGTGAACTGCCAAAGGCAGCAACCTTTCAAGGCCTCTCTCCCCCACATACCCCTCCATCGCGGTGGGTTATTTCACCTGAGATCCCTTTAGAAACCAGGACTACTGTCAACTTCTCGAGGGTCCCGAACTGGCATGGCAGAAGAGTGTAGGAGCCTGGAGAAAGTGCGAGAACCTCTGGCCCCATGTACAGTCCGTTGTTCCAAACTCTTCCCGACTTGCTCCCACTTTCTGGACGTCGAAGGCCCTCCACCCTCTCCCAGCCTTCCAACTCTCCAAGCAATGACCTCATTGCAAATGACAGCCGGGAGCGGACGGCTCCCCTCCCTAGTGACTCGGTGCGGGGAGCAAGATAAATGACGCAATCGGAACTGGTTGGATCCTGGCCACTTTGGATTGGCCGCGCCGACTCGTGGGGACCCCCCTCCCGCCCTCACTGGAATAAGAGCAGAGAGCTCCGCGGAGCAGACGCCCACAACAGGCGTTGTGTCCAAACGGGTGGACCCGCGGCACGCTCTTCTGAAACTCGAGTAGCCAGGTGAGGAACTTTTTACTCTGCTTTGGAATAGTTTTGGCAGTTTATTTCATTTGCCTGCCTGCCTGTCTTGCTTCTCACAGCCATTCCGACTCACCTGCAGCCAGGTGCTCCTAGCTCCCTGTCCCGCTCGGGAGAAGGTGGATGGTTGGGACTATCAGCAACTTTACTCTCAATTAGCTCCAGTGGGTGCTAACAAGCACCCTCGGTCTTCATTTGGGCGCTATAAAGTGCCTGCGGCCCGCGTTGGTGCCGGTGGGAGCGCAGCATCCTACCAGAGTTTGGTCTGGGCGTGCCCTGCGCAGTCTGTGTCCTCATGGATCACGCTTGGTTCCTTGGACCTGGATCCCTGAGCCTTCGCGGTTGGCGCCTCCAGCCCGTGAGCATCCCTGGGACGTGGCTGCGAACCCGGGGCAGTGCAGCGGCGGTGCTAGCGCCCGGCATCTGTCGCTCAGCAGAGGCTGAACTCCTTTGGGCAGAGCCCAGAGACCCTCATAACCGGCTCCTAGAATTTATCCCCAAATCCATCCCCACAGGCTGACGTTAGGGTTCCTGTCCATTTTACCCTTCCTAACTTCCCTGCACGTTTTGGCCCGAGGTGTAGACCAGAGGAAGGGAGTCCTAGATTTCTCAGTCCCTGAGAAGACAGGTGCAGTGGGAGAGCAAGGACAAAAGGGTGGGTCCGTGTCTGGTGTCCGCAGAGGGCAAAAGATGTGGCTCTATTGTATGCATGCGCATCTGTGTGGCTTTTCCCTAACTTCCCACTGAGCTGAAGCAGCCTTCCTGCCCCGCCTCCAAACCCCAGGACACTTGTTCCTGCTCCACCAGGCTGCAAAGTATCTTTTGATATTCACATCAGTCCGTTCTGCACAAGAACAGAACTCGGGAGGCTTGAGGAGGTGGGGCAACTTGCCTGAGGTCAGAAGGCCTTTGTGGCAGAACCGGTACTGGAACCCAGGTCTGTGCGCTCTGGAAGGTGCTTGATCTAGGTGGAGAAGTAACATCGTTCTCCCTTTACAGAGAGGCATCATGGGCTTCGGAAAGTCCTCCCCCTTCCTGGCTTTCAGCATCTTGGTCCTGTGCCAAGCAAGCAGTCTCCAGGCTGCGCCATTCAGGTGAGAGAGCCTGAAGCCCGGAGAGCACTCCCCTTCCACTGCCCCTGGGGTCAAGCAGTTCTGTAACTTTAATATTCCAGCATCGTGAGGGACACTCTAGGGAGGATGCTGTCCATGAGCCCTGGGGCCGGGAGTCAGGGAGGCCACATTTTCAGGGAAAGTCACGGAGAACTGGAAACCTGGCTGGGGAGGAGGTAGAAGTGGGGCTCAGAACCTGTTGGATTTGCTTCCCCTCTTCAGGACGGCTTTGGAGAGCCTCCCAGACCCGGCTTCACTCAGTGAGAAAGAGGGGCGCCTCCTGCTGGCTGCACTGGTGAAGGCCTATGTGCAGAGGAAGACCAATGAGCTGGAGGATGAGCAGGAGACTGAGGGCTCCAGGTAAGGCTCCTCACTCCTCACGTAGGAGTGGCCATAGTGGACATAGTCCACAGTAGGAGTGGACATAGTCCAGAAAGGTAGGAAAAACAGCATTTGCTCAGGAGTACAGCAGACTGGCCTTCACCAGGACCTGAGACTCTGCCTCCGTCAGGGTCCTTGGAAGAGGTCCAGGTACAGCTGGAGGGACTGTGGCTAGACATGAACATGATCCACTTCTGAAAGATATTAGGAAAAGAAATGTGGAGACGTGGACTCACTCAGGGACTTGGTGTTGCCCTACGGAGAAGTCCTCCCAGCATTGGCTGAATTAGTACTGGAAAGCATGGATCCAGGGGATGGACCCAGCATATCTTGGGATGTTCTAGAAATTTAATGTGTGTGTGTTGTTCTCCCACACCTGCAAGGGACCTTCATTTTTCATTTGCAAGGTGAAGCCACAGGCCGTGCAGGGGGTGGGCTCAAGGAGAGCAGTGTCTGAGGTAGGTGTGGGGACCTTTGGCTGTGCAGGATGATGTAGATGTGCATGTTGCCACGGTGCTGAGGGAACACCCTTGCCCAATTCTACCTCCCTGAGCACCCTGAGCTTGGAGCACATCCCAGCCCCTGGCCTGGCCCCAGCAGTGTCTGGGCAGTGGAACTTGTTGCACCTGCATCCACCCTGAGAACCTCTCTGCAGAGCACAAAGGACTGAGCAGCATGAGGAAGGCCAGAAAAGGCCACCCCCTCCCCACCACAGCCCACCCACCCTGCCCTGGCTCTGCATGCCTCCCAGTTCTCCCCATGGAGGAGGTGTGAGCTGCCCTTCTGCCTGCCCCTCCTGTCCCTGCTCAAATTGTTCCTTCTCTAGTCATACCCTCTGCATGACTGCCGGTAGCTGCATGGTATTGTCTGGCATGGTTTTCTCCCTGCAGCCTGGACGGCTCAAAGCTAAGCGGTGCAGTGGTCTGAGTACCTGTGTGCTGGGCACGTACGCCAAGGACCTGAACAACTTTCATACGTTCTCTAGCATCGGCTTTGGGCCTGAAACACCTGGCAAGAAAAGGGCCATAGCCAGAAGTTTGGAGCTGGACCACTTCCCCAATTGGGGGTGCCCCAGGATGCCAACTGAACACCTTCTGCTCCTTCCTGAGTTCCTCTCTTGCTCCCATTGGTGAACCTTAATGCATGTAGATTGCACCCTAATTGCTCTTGAAGCTGGTATTGGTAGCTTTGCTTAAGACAGAGTGTTGGGAACTGCAGGATGTAAGGAAAGAGAGCAGGAGTCAGAGAGGTTAGACATAAGAATAAGGGACATTTCTAAGACTCAGAAGATTTCATGGCGAAGTCCTCCAATTCCTGCTTCATCTCTCATGTCTTATCACTGATTGATAAACCTATTTCCTGAAAGGATTTGCTCTGTGCTGGTCATGACTCTGGTCCCTGCCCAAGATGTGAGAGTGCCCAGAGCCCAGGTAAAATTAGCTTTAGCCTCAGGGTAACTGGACACCTGTTGACAGATTTGGTGACAGGGCTTGGTAAGTGGTACCTGTGAATGAGCTCTGGCATCCAGAACAGATGTGCTGAGGAACAGGTAAGTCCCTCTGGGGGTGGGGCTGAGGGCGATGCGGCAATCGCTGTTTTCTGAATCTTCCAGGTAAGTCTTCAGAGAGTTTTAATGTCCCCATGAAGAGTGGTCTTGTCGGTGCCAAGGCTGTGGTGCAGTCTCTGTATGTACCCTGTGTGTCTTGGGGTGGGACTGGGCTTTTGCTGACCACTCCTTCCTGCTTCCAAAGGAACTGTCTCAAAGGGATGGCAAGTGCAGGGTGTCAGCATGCGCCCCACAGCTTAGAACTGGGTTTTTTTCATGAAAGTCTGTGGGCAGGGCTCCTAGCAAAGACTGCCAGATCATTTCTCCTAACAGCTTTCATAATTGCATTTAGGAGAAACGCTTTTTCTTAAGTGGCACGCAGAAGAGCTGCAATCCTCTTTATGAACATCCCAGGGGGCAGACTCCTCCCCCAGACCCCACCCTCTCACTGACCAGTTTTCTCTCTTTCCCCATCCTGCCCACCAGCGTCACTGCCCAGAAGAGGTCCTGCAACACTGCCACCTGTGTGACCCACCGGCTGGCAGGCTTGCTGAGCAGATCTGGGGGCGTGGTGAAAAGCGACTTTGTGCCCACGGATGTGGGCTCCGAAGCCTTTGGCCGTCGCCGAAGGGACCTTCAGGCCTGAGCTGCTGAATAACTCAAGGAAGAAGGTGACTGCCCTTGAGCTGTCAGATGGGAGGGAGAAGGGGGTTGGAGGTGACACCCACATTTTGAAACCCACTGGACTTGGTAGTTTCTTCGGGTCTCTTCTCTCCAATTACATTCTTCTTCCTGAGCCAGTGAGTTCTTTCTAACTCAGCTAGGCAATATAGCATTAGGATAGGCTGCAGAGATCATCGCCATCTTTCTGAGAAGAGAAATGAAAAAAAAATTGGCACATTTATAACGGGAGGGCAAAGCTTAGCCAAGGCCACTGGTTGTTAATGAACCAAGGTTCAGAAAGCACTCACCTCTTGACCAGCACTCACAGAGCCAGGTCATGGGCTGTAGTCATGATGCTACTGCTAATGTCAGCAGTGACTGTTGAATTGTTTTTCTCATCATTTGCCTTAAAAGTCTGCTGACACCTCATAGTCATAATTTATAAATGCTGTTTAAAGAAGGCCTTCCTGTTCTTTTCAGTAATAATTGTGATTATTCTGTTGACATGCTTAATTTTTTTCCTCCTCTTTCTCTTCCTCCTCCTCCTTCTACCTCTTCATTTATGTATTTTTTCTTCTCAGGTTACCATGAAGCTGAACTCACCACTTCTATTTATTTCTGTTGAGAACAACTTGGGGAGAAGGCTCCGTGGAAGATATACCTGTTTGCATCCTAATAGATACTGAATAAAAGCACCTTTGTCACTTGAAAGGAATGAAATGGAATGCAAAATAAGCTAATTCCATATTTATTGTGCATCCTTTTTATATTTGATTTTTTTTTTTTGTGCAGGAAATGTATTGACATCTCTCATCAGCTTATCTGGTAGCAAGTTGGTTCTCTGAGAGCTACCCTGTTGGTTATGCAGCTCTGCCAAACATGAGCCACTGCCTCTGTGGTCTCTGGCACACAGGGTGATGGGGATGCTATGCCTTGTCATGTAAGAACATGATGGTATTTTTGTTTAAGCCCATGTCAATATCGTGCATTTGTGAACTTCATCAAGATTAAAAACATATTTTGGATATACTTGTTTCAAAATCTTGGTGATTCATTTCTACTTGTTTTCCTAGGCAATAAAAACAATAGTGACACTTTTGAGTGCTTACTATGGGCCAGATGATGTTCCAAGACCATACTTCATGCCTACAACTCATTTATTCTTCATGACAGTTCCATGGGAGTGATACTATTCATATTTCTACTTCGCAACTGAGGAAATGGAGGCACAGAGATGTGTAACCCAAGGTCACACAGATGGTTAGTGGCAGACCTCGATTTTGGTATCTAGAGTTTATAGTTGAAACCACTGTCACTAATTGTTTCTCACAATAGCTCCTGAGGTTAACAGAGACCTGTGAGCTATTCTTTGACCTAACTACATCACATTGTAGACCCTCAGATTTTGAAAACAAGTGGAAGATTTTAAGCACACAAATAACCTATTCTTTATATACTAGAGTGAATTCCTTCTATGCAGAGTTTGGCACTGTACTAAATGTTTTGTGTCCCACCAACATTTGATGCTGAAACCTTAACTGCATAGTGGTAGTATTAGGAGGCGGGGACTGAGGGCTGCGATTATGTCATCAGGGTGAGCCTTTCATGGGTGGGATTAGTGCCCTGACAAGCAAGGCCTGGGAGAACTTCCTTACTCCCTCTCCTGTGAGTGGTTACAGTGAGAAGTCTGCTATCCATGAGGAAGTGGGCCCTCGCCAGACACTGAATCTGTGGGTGCCTTCATCTTGGACTTCCTAGCTTTCAGAACTGTAAGAAGTAAACATTTGTTGCTTCTAAGATAACTAATATGTAGTATATTTTTAGAAGATTTTTATTTTTATTTATTTATGCATATACAAACTAGGGTGTAGACCAGAAGTGGTGGTGGGGGGGGTGAGAAGATTCACCAGACACAGAGTGGGGAGTAGAACAGGCAGAGCTACTGAAATACACTGCTGAGGGGAGCAGCAGGTGAGACAGGAGAGGACTGCTGTGCCATGTGGGTCAGCTCTCTGGCAGGGGATCAAACACAGGCTGCAGCAGCTGGGGAGAGCTTCGTAGCGCTGAGACTTTAACACCTGTGCCAGCCACCAGGGAGGCCCTTAATTTGTGGTTTTTTGTTATACTGCTGAAGACATTTGGCTTCACAATGACCAATTTATAGTCAATGTTGTTACATTTATTCATCATTAACTCCCCTTCCTCCATGGTTTGATATGCTATAAATATTTCCCCATGTCTCTCTAAGCCAGAAGGATTCCTTAAACATAACCAGAATTCCATTTAACAACTAAAATAAATTATCAGTAATTACCAAATTCTTTAATATCTCATCAGTCATGGTTCAAATTCCTCAAAAATGTATGTTAGACATATCATGTATGTAATATGCTTTAAGGCTCTTCTAACCTAGAGGGAGGGCCCCTCTCATCACTTTTTTCCCTTCTTGTAATTTGTTTGTTGGAGACATTAGATCCAATAGAATTTTCCACACTGTGAAATCTCCACCACGCCCCCATGCCTCCCCACAGCAAGGTAAAATTTTATTACCTTAGGTAAAACTGTTACCAAAGTAATAGTTTTTTTTTCACTTGACTTCTACTTTTTGAAATTAATTAAGCACCATTGTTGTGCATTTTGCTAATATTTTGACAATATTGGATTTTTCCCCTTAGGTGTGGTCATTATAGCTCTCCCAACACCAATGCACCCATAGTCCTCCACCATAGTCCTTTGTGTTCCCCTGCTCCTGTTCTTATCCCTCCCACTCTATCCACCTCTGAACCTCCCCTCTTGGATGCCTCCGGTGTATGGTTAGTTTTCAAGAGTTGATGTTGAAGTTTGTCTTTTTTTGATCCTTTGTTTGGTTTCTCTATATTCCACATATAAGTGACACCATCTGGTATTTATCTTTCTTCTACTGACTTATTTCACTTAGCATAATCTCTTCCAGCTCCATCCATGCATGAGTTCATCTTTTTTGATCGATGTGTAGTATTCCATTGTGTATCTATACCATATCTTCTTGATCCATTTATCCGTTTTTGAATATTTAGGTTGTTTCCATATCTTGGCTATTGTAAATAGTGCTGCAATAAACATAGGCATGCAGGTGTCCTTTTGAATTAGTGTTTTTGTGTTCTTTGGGTAGATTTCAGATTGTAAATTTTGATGACTGCATTCCTGTGGGGACTCAAATGGTCCTCTTTATTCTGTATTTCTTGTGTGCCCTCAGATCTAGAGTGGGAGAGGGGAAAGAGAAGTAGGAGAAGACATCAGAGAATTAACGGAGAGGACAAATCAATAGGACTTTGTAGGGAATAGGAAAGACTTTGCCTTTCTATCAGTCAAGTTCTAGTTGTAAAATAGAAAGCACATTGTCATTTTAGCAGAAAGAATAAGATAAGAAATTGACTTAAGAGGTTGGCACAGAAAGGCAAAGGTGAGATTATAGACTGATGCAGCTATCTTGGAAAGTGATATGGATTTACCTTAAAAAACTAAAAATTGAAATAATCTGTGGCCCAGTTAATCCCACTTGTGGGCATCTCTCCACAGAACATGATACTATCAATACAAAAAATTATATGCAATGCTTATTGTAGCATTATTTATAATAGTTGGGACATGGAAACAACCTAAATACCCAGTGACAGAGGATGGGATCAAGAAGATGTGGTATATCCACACAATGGAATATTATTCATCCATAAGGGAAGATGAAATGTTGCTATTTACAGCAAAACAGAAAGAATTTAAGGGAATTATGTGCAATAAGGCAAGTCCAAATGACAAAGACAAATATTTTGGATGTTTATACAACAGATGATTTGACAAAGCAAAATACTATGAAAGTGAGTAGTCACTAATAAAATAGTGAGGTTTCTGGCAAGAGGGAGGAGAGAGAAAGGCCAAAGGGGTATAAAGGATGGTGGTGAGAAAAAAAGAGAAGGCAAAAGAAAACAAGTGGTAGCTGGAGATAGAAAGGGAAGGGCATGGCTACCATACACAGGCAAGAGGACAAAGGGACCTGGAGGAGGCTTCTCAGACCCCTGAGAATGGTGGAGGCTGAGGTTGCTGTCTGTGAAGGGGCACAACAAAATCATTCTTGAAATATGGGCGGGCCTCCCCGGTGGTGCAGCGGGTTGAGTGGGTTGAGCGTAGCGCTGTGAAGCTGTCCTTAGCCTCTGCAGCGTGGGTTTGATTCCCGACTGGCCAGGGAGATACCACACAGCGGACCGTCTTGTCTGTTCTGCTCCCCACTCTGTCTCTGGTGAATCCTCTTTCTCTCCCGCGCCTCTGGCCTGTACACCAGCTCTTGTATAAATAAATAAATCTTAAAAAAATAGAAATATGGGAAAACAAAATTGGAAGCTGGATCCAACATCCTTGCCTAAGTAAAGAAATCCTGTGTAATGCCAACAGAGTGAGAAATTAAAATAGGAAGGAGCAAGTGTCTTCTTCATGCCCTCTTCTCTCCTTTTAGCACCTATAACTGCCAGAAGCTAATGGGGACCTACTTGAAAAAGAAAACTGTGATTTACAGAGTGCCAGTCCCAGTATCTCTTTTAAATTTACCTGCAGAAAAGTTCATTCTTTTTGGTGTAGAGTCCTATGAGTTTTGACAAATACACTGAATTATGTAAGCATCGCAAATAAAAATACAAAACTGTTTCATCATGCCCCTAAATTCCCCCATGTCCCTTCAATCCTCAGTCACTCCAGCTACTGTTAGGGTGTCAGTCTGTATAATGGTGATTTCTCCAGAATGTCATACAACTGGAATTAATATCTAGTTTTGAGTCTGACTTCTTTTGCTTAGTGTAATACATTCAAGATTTATTCATCTTGTTGCTTCTATGAACAGTTTGGTTCTTTTCATTGCTTGCTGGGCAGTGTTATGTTGTAGGGATATATTAGGGTTGAATCCATTTACCCATTTAGGGACATGGGTTGTTTCCAGCTTTGGTATTCATGAATAGAGCTGGTATACACTTTGGGTATAAATTTTTGTGTGAAGTGTATTGGCCAAATGGAGTCCCACAGAAAATAAGTAGATGTCCTGGCCCCAGGCAACTGTCAATGTTAGCTTAGTTGGATAAAGGATCTTTGCTAGTTAAGTTAAAGATTTTAAAATGGGTGTATCCTGGAGTCTCCAAATGGAACTTCAATTTGGTGGTGTGCACTTAAAAGGGACAGAGTGAGAAAAAAGACACACAGAGAAGTGAAGTCAGAGGTATAATGTGATGTCAGTGGTATAATGTGATGTGAGAGGTATAATGTGATGCCAGAGGTATAATGCCACAACCAGAGAAGCTAAGCCACCAAGCAACCATCAGAAGCAAGAAGAGGCAATGAATGGATTCCCATCCAGGCTTTCTGGAGAGAGTGTGCCACGTCACCTAGATTTGGACTTGTGGCCTCCTGAACAATGAAGGAATAAATTTCTGTTGTTTTAAGAAGCCAAGATTGTGGTAATTTGTTACAGTATCCCTAGGAAGGCAATATAATAAATTTTCATTTATTTTGTGTAAATACGTGGCAATGGAATTACTGAGTCATTTGAAAGTGCACATATGTAATATATATATATATTTCCTAAAAAGTCTTATTCTTGCAATTACTTTTAAATCTTTGCTCATATATATTTACATTTCTGATAATTGCTACCAAACAGTCTGTCTTAAAAACAAACAGAAAACAAATATTCTGTCTTAGTATTATATATTCTGCTCATTATTGCATGTAATATAACACAGTTGTATTGCTTAACAAAGTAAACAAAAAAGTAATTACAGAAACTTTGAAAGGTCAAGATATGAAAAATGATTTCAATAAGACTGATTCAACCATTATGATTTGTTTATATTGCCTTCCTTTTATATGCATATTTTACATAGTTTTATACTAGATTACACTGCATTTTTTTTTAGAGAGACTTTTTAAGAGCAGTTTTAAGTTTACAACAAAAACTGAGAGGGACAGAGATTTCTACATATTCTCTTCCCTTGCACATGTCCAGCCTTCCTTATTATCAACATCACCCACCAGAATAGTATATATATTTTTAACCACGGATGAGCCTACATCGATGCATTATAATCACCCAAAGTCTATGGTTTATCTTAGAGTTCTCTGCTGGTGGTATACAGTTTATGGGTGTGGACATATCCATCCATCCATATCCATCCAATGAACACATATAGTGTTCATTGTCCTATAAATCTGTGCTCTGTTTGTCATTCTCCCCTCTGCTCACCTGGCAACCACTAGTTTTTTCATGGTTTTGCCTTCTTCAGAATGTCATAGAGTTGGGATCATATACTATGACATTTTCACTCAATAAGATGCATTTACTTTTATGTCTTTTAAGGCTTGATAGCTCATTTCTTGTTAGTGCTGAATAGTATTCCACTGTCTGAGTATACCAGTTTATTCAGCTATTGAAGGACAGCTTGGTGGCTTCTAAGTTTTGGCAAGTATGAACAAAACTGCTATAAACACTGTGTGCAGGTTTTTGTGGAGACAAGTGTTCAACTCCTTTGTATCAACTCCACAGAGTGCTGTTGCTGAATACTACAGTAAGAGTATGTCTAGTTTGGTAAGAAACCACCAAAAAGGTTTCCAAAGTGTCTCATAACCTTTTTGCATTCCTAACAACAATGAATGACAGTTTCTGTTGTTTCATAACTTGCCAGCATTTGCCACAATCAGGGTTTTGGATTTTGGTCATTCTAATAGGTGTGTAGTAGTATCTCCTTGTTTTAATATGCATTTTCTTGATGACATATGATAGGAAGAATATTTTCACTTGCTTAATTGAAATCTGTACATCTTTGGTGCAGTGTTTGTTATGCATAGCTTTTGGTCTATGTTTTAAGTTTCAAGACCTCTTTGTATATTTTGGAAAGCAGTCCTTTCCCAGACGTGTCTTCTACAAGTATTTTCTCTTAGCATATGACTTGCATATAAATTCTTTTGATACTGCCTTTTGCAGAGCAAAGGTTTTAATTTTGATCAAGTCCAGCTTATCAATTATTTCTCTCATGAATCATGTATTAGTGTTATCTAAAAAGGCATCATCCGACCAAAGGTCATTTAGGTTTTCTCCTGTGTTGTCATAAAGGAATTTTACATTTTGGCTTATGAGCTATTTCAGTTAATTTTTGTGAAATATTTGTGTCTAGATTCATTGTCTTATATGTGGATGTCCAGTAGTTTCAGCACCATTCATTGAAGAAACTCTTTCCTTCATTTTACTCCTTTTGCTCCTTTGTCAAAGATCCATTGGCAATATTTATGGGCTTTTCTTTCTGGGTTCTTTATTCTATTCCACTGATCTTTTGGCTGTTCCCTCTCCAACACCACGCCGTCTTGATTACTGTAGCTTTTCTTAAAAAAAAAAAAATTTTATTTATTTATGCATACAAGAACTGGGGTACAGGCCAAAGGTGCAGGGGATGAGAGGATTCACCAGAGACAGAGTGGGGAGCAGAACAGGCAGGCTGACTGAAATATACTACTGAAGGGAGCAGTGGGCAAGACAGGAGAGATCTGCTGCACCATGTGGGGGATCCAACTCATGCTGCAGAGGCTGCAGACAGCTTCACAGTGCTATGCTTAACCCCTTGTACCATCAGGGAGGCCCGATTACTGTAGCTTTATAGTAAGGCTTGAAGTCAGATAGTGTGAGTCAGTCTTCCATCTTTGTTATGCAAGATTGTATTGGTTACTCTGGCTCTTATTCTTCTCCATATAAACTTTTGTCAATACCCATATTGCAAGGTTTTGGTTGCGATTGTGTTGAACCTATAGATTATGTCAGGAAGAACTGACATATTGACAATGTCAAGTTGTCCTGTCCACAAATGTGACGTCTCTCTCCATTTATTAATTTCTTTGACTTCCTTCACCAGAGTTAATCTGTTTTCCTTATACAGACCTTATATATTTTTCATTAGGTTTTCACCTAAATGTTTCATTTGGGGGGATGCTAATATAAGCAATGTTTTGTCTTTAATTTCAATTTCACTTGTTCAATGTTGTCTTTAATTTCAATTTCACTTGTTAATATTTGTATATTAACCTTGTAGCTTGCAATCTTGCTGTAATCACTGGTTGGTTTAAGTGAATCAACTCAGATTTTCCTACATAGATAATCAATTTCTCTGCAAACAAAGGCAGGTTTATAGCTTCCATCCCAATATGTATACCTTTTGTTTTTCTTATTTTATTGCATTAGCAAGAACTTTCAGTGTGATGTTGAAAAGGTGTACTGAGAGGGGTCATTCATGTTTGGTACCTGATCTTAGTGGGACAACTCTTTCATTGTGGAAATTTTTCAAATATGATGTTAATCGTAGGCTTTTTTTTTTGGTGAATACTCTTTATCAGGTTGATAAAATTCTCCTTTAGTTGTAGTTTATTGTGATTTTAAAAATTGTGAATAGATATTGGATTTTGTCAAATGCTTTCTTTGCATTTGGTGAAAAGACCATGCTGTCATTTTACTCCCCAGATGTGATGTAGTATACTAATTGATTTTCAAATGTTGAGCCATTCTTCCATGCCTGGAATAAATCCCACTTGGTCAAGATGTATAATAATTATTATTATTTTTGGCTTTTATTTTCTAGTATTTTATTGAGAATTTTTGTATCTATGTTCATGAAGAATATTGTTCTGTAAATTTTCTTTTTTTGTAGTGTTTTTGTCTGGTTTCATTATTTGGATAATGCTAGTCTCACAGTAAATTGGAAATATACCCTTTCCTCCTATCCTTTGAAATAGATTATAGAGAATTGGTTTCTTTCTTAAATGTCCAGCAGACTTGACCAGTGGCTATGGAACTTTCAATTTTGGAAGCTATTAATTATTGATTCCACTTCTTTAACAAATATAACCCTATTGAGATTCTCTACTTCTTCTTGTTCATTGTTCATTTTTGTCTGAGTTTTTGGCAAATTGTGTCTTTCTGGAAATTGGTCCAATTTAACTAGGTTATCAAATTTGTGGGTGTAGTTGTTTATAGTATTTCTTTTTTTTTTTTTAATGTGCACAGGTTCTGCATTCATGTGTTTCCTTCATTTCTGAGAATAGTAACTGGTGCCCTATGACTTTTGTCTTAGTTTGCCTGAGTAGAGATTCATCAAGGTCACTGATCTTTTCAAAGAGCCAGTTTTTGGTTTTCTCTATTCATTTCTTGTTTTCAATTTACTGATTGATGGCATAGTTCTGATTTTTTTCTTTCCTTTTAATTTGTTTGTTTCTAGTTTCTTATGATAGATACTTAGGTAATTTATTTTAGATGTCTGTCTTTGGTAATATTTACATTCAATGCTAACAGTTTTTCTCTAGTACTTTCATTGCATTCTGAAAATTTTGATAAATGTGTTTTTATTTTCATACAGTTAAAATCTTTAAAATTCTTTTTTTTTTTTTTTTGCATTTTCTTCTTTGGTTTGTGTATTACCTAGAAATATGTTGTTTACTCTCTATGTAGTTTGGAATTTTCCAATTATCATGTTTTACTGATTCCAAGTTAATTTAGTTATGGTCTGAGAGCAGACATTGTATGTTTTCAGTGCTTTTTAATTTGTTAATGTGTGTTGTAGTATCACCCAGGATGCGGTCTATTTAGGTGAATATTTCATGTGAACAGAAGAATGTGTTTTTTTCTGTTGTTGGATAAAGATGTCTATAGATGTTCATTATATCCAATTGGTTGATGTCGTGATTGAGTTTAACTATGTCTTTACTGATTTTCTGCCTGCTGATTCTGTCTTTTTCTAATGGAGGGGGGGTATTGAGTCTCCAGTTATGAAAGTGGGTCTATATATTTCTCTTGCATTTCTATTAGGTTTTTCCTTGCATAATGCAAAACTACACATTTGTGTTCTGTTGTTTGACATATAAGTGTTAAGAATGTTATATCTTCTTGGAGAATTGATTGCTTCATCATTGTGCAACATTCTTCTTTACGCACAATAACTTTCCTTACTTTGAAGTACGCTCTGAAAGTAATATAATTAATATAGCTACTCTTGTCTTCTTTTTACTAATGTTAGAAAGGTATATTTTATCTATCTTTATTTTTAATCTGTGTGTGCATTAATATTTATTACAAATAATATATAATGGGTTTTGTTTTTGATCCACTCTGATAATCATTGGTGCATTTAGATCATTGACATTCAAAGTGATTGCTAATATAGTTCAATTAATATCTACCATATTCATTATGGCCGGCGTATATATTTAATTTAAAAGAAACTGCCAGAATGTTTTCTAAAATGACTGTATTATTTGCATTCCCAGCAGACATATGTGAGAGTTCCAGTAACTCCACTAATGTGCATATGTTAGTATATCATTGTGGTTTTAATTTGCATTCCCTAAAGACTAAAGGCATTGACCATCTTTTCTTTTACTTTATATATATATATAATATCTTATAATATATATATACACACACACATATATATACACACACGCACATACACATATACACACACTATCTTTCAGGTTTTCTTTTTGTATACCATGTATACTAGAGTCTTTAAAAAAAAGTTCAATTTAATTGTCAATGTCTTTTAGTTGATGTGCTTAGTTATTTACATTTACTATATTTATTAATTTGGTTGGATGGGGGAACACTTTCGTTACCTGATTTCTATTTGTGATCTTTATGATTTTGGGGAGAGAGGGTGGGAGATTCCTTTCATCTCCTTTGCCTGACTAATTTTTAAAATTAGGTCAATCTTTTTATTAAACTTTTAAAAGTATCTTATTGTAATTTACCTATTGGCCTTTGAATATATTTCTTTATTTTTACTTTTTAATGGTTTCTCTAGTAATTACGGTGTACATACCTAACTTTTCATAGGTGGCTTCAAACTAATACTTACCACTTCAAATGTAATATTGAAATGTTATAACTTCAGAGGAATGCATATCCACCTCTCTTTAATGTTACAGGTGTCATAGGTATTACCACTAGAGGCATTGAAACACATTGAAAGACTATATAAATGGAGAATGTTACAAATTTTGCTGTCAGTAGTTATTGTATTTTAAAAAGAAATAGTTTATTACGTTTACCAAGATATTTACCATATTGAGCACCCTCTTTCTGTGAATAATTTTTTTAGTTTTCTTTCATGGAAAAAATCTTTATTTATCCTTCCTCTTATTTTATGATTGAGACATAATTCATATAACCATAAAATCCATTCCTTTATATTACATAGTTCAGTGGTGTTTTGTATATTCTCAAAGTTGTGCAACAATAATATAATCCTAGAACCCCTATTAGTAGTCTTTCCCCATTACTCTCACCCCATCCATATTATACAATATGTGATTTTTTGTGTCTGGCTTCTTTCACTTAACATGTATTCAAGTTATTTATATTGTAACATGTATGAGTACTTCATTCCTCTTTATGAATGAATATTGTTCCATTTATAGATATACCACATTTTGTTTATCCATTCATCAGCTGGTGGAACTTATTTCCTTCTACTTTTTAGCTTTTGTGAGCAATGCTTTCACGAACATTAAAGTGAAAGTTTTTGGGTGAACGTGTGTTTTCAGTTCTCTCAAATATATACTTAGAAGTGGAATTGCTGGGTAAAAGTTAAGTCTTAGTTTTATCTTTTGGAACTTCCAGGCTAGTTTCCAAAGTGACAACCCCTGTTTACATTTTTACAGTAGTATATGAAGGATCCAATTTCTCCACATTTGCCAACACATGTTATTATCTCTCTTTTTGATTGTGACTGGGCCTGGACCATCTCCTCAGCCACTGTGGGTCTTTCCCTAGCCAAACTGTGGTCACAGTGCTGGTCCCTGCTCCTTCTAACCCCTGGAAATCCCAAAGCCAAGTGCTATCCACTGGGGTAGAGGTCCAAACTTTTTAACACTCAGATCCCAGAATATTGGGGCAAATGACTAAAAACTTTTTTGGAACCCACAAAAATGTTCAAGTTTCCAGCATAAGTTAATGGCTTCAAAGTACGAAAAAGGTAAAACATGAGAATCTATTTAAATATCTACATGTCCACTGGTTTACTCCAACTCAACTCTAATGTAGTTGTATATGAATGATATTTAATGTGTGCGAGAGGTGCATTTTAACGTAATGTTGGATGAGGATATCAAACATAAAATCAAAAAAACCTGGTTTCTCCCCCGGTCATCCCTCTGGGTGCGAAGCAGCCACTTCTCCACCAGAGGGCGCAACAAGCAGGCACTTAAACTCTCAGGATCCCGACCTCCCCAATAGGGTTCCAGGCAGATCGCCCAGATTCACCTCTCATACTTTCCTCTTTTTGAGCCTTCGTTTTCTGGCCTGTAAATGGGAGAACGATACCTCCTTCACAGAGGTAAGCCAACGGCCTACTGAAGGTCCTCAGGATTCTGAGACCACATGATCTTTCTTAAGGAGGTTGGAAGTTCCTTCTCTGTGATTTGCCTGAGATACCGAGGGGCTGAGAAAAGCTCAGTCATGGTGAGACTGATTTTGTTACTTTCCTACTTCTCTCAAAGGTCGAAAGCTGGGGCAGAGAGCAATGAGTGGGGGAGTGGGCGGGAGTCAAGGTATGAATGAGAATCTGCATTTTGACACAGGACTGCTCTTTTACCTCAGCCTGTCTTTGGCTGGAGTTGGGGGTGGGTAAGATGAAAGTAGGGAGGTTTTTATCTAAGAGTTTGTCTAGGACTCAATGGTAAAGGTGTGGCAGGATTTGTTTTTTAATTAAAAAATCAAATCACTTCTAATTATAAAATAAAAATATTCAATGTAGAAAATTGAGAAGACACAGGAAAAAGCCAAAAAAAAAAAAGAAAAGAAAAGAAAGAAAGAAAGAAAAAAGAAGGGAGAGTTTTATTAGTCATTTCATCCTGAGAAATACTCCACTAATCATGTATTTTCTCTCTTTTATATAGTTTGCACATGTTTCTAAAATTGTAGCACACCAAACTTACTTTAAAACCTGTCATTTTCAAACTGGACAGTTGCATGCAGAAGAATGAAATTAGGTGACCATCTCACACCTCACACAAAAGTTACTCAAAATGGATTAAAGACATGGATGTAAGACTTGAAACCGTAAAATACATCGAAGCAAACATAGGGGAAAGAACCGTGACATTAGCTTTGTGCATTTGTCTCCAGTGGCAAGAGAAACAAAAGAGAATATGGACAATCTAACTACAGACTTTTTACAAGTATCTAAAAGGACTACAGAAAGGGCTAAAGTATAAGAATGAACAAGTTATGCAAAAGAATGGTTGTATAGCCATATCAGTTTTTACTTCAAGACAATAAGCATCCTAGAGATAGTGAGGGTCATCTTCTAATATTGAAATTTTAAATTTTCTGACATGATGTAAGAATTCTAAATGTATATGTACCTAATAACACAGCCTTAAAATATGTAAAGCAGAAATCCATATTTGTAGGGGGGCATTTTGGCACATCTTTATTATTAATGATCTCTTGATATGGAAATCGTCTACTTATGCCATTTTCTTCACTATTAGACTCTAAACATCCTGAGGTCAGAGACTAAATTGATCATGGTGATGTACACACTTCCAGGCACAAAGCTGGCTTCCACTCACTGCTTGCTGGACTAAATTACCTCCGGCAAGAGTGTTACGAAGCAGCACATTCTTTTTTTCACTCTTAGAAGGGTCTTAGTGTCCTCCCATTTCTCCCAGCTTTCCCAATGAGGGTAAATTCTGGAGAATTTCCCTCTAGGAAGAATGGTATGTCTGAGACCAGACCTTTTAAATCTTAGGTGGGTATTAATTGCAGAGAATTTTAAGTAAATCAATTTTTTCTCTCCTATAAAGTCATAGGCTGGCATAGTTTCTGTTAGAAGTATCCTTTCTGGGCAATTGTCCATCGGTTCTCAGTAATGTATCTGGGAGTTGGCATTAAGGCTGTTTGATTATTCAAACTGTCAGAGTTTTCATCTCCTGGTGAAACTTTTCTGGAAGCTCCCATGGCGTGGTTGTGTATGCTTGATGGCATAGCTAAAGTTCTTGCTACTATCTTTGACAGGCCCTTTGCCAAGGCTATAAATCTGGGTCTGTCAAACCATTATGGCAATTTAGAGACTTTCTGAAGAGTTCAGTGATTCTCTAGAGAGATTTAAGTGAAAAGGAGGGGGGACCTAGGTCTTGTTTTTTCCCCGGGTTCTGTTTATTATCTGTCTGCACAGTATACCCTGCCCAACAGCGTCTCCCTCCTGAATCTGCTCTTTTCTGGATCCTGAGAAGTTAGTCCTCAGATCACATCACTTGGGTTCCCTGGTTGGGTTCTGCCAAAGAAGCCACAGGCTGTTAAGACAGAAGAGCAGAGAGAGATTATAGACTTTCTTTCCTGCTCTGGTGCCATGGTTTTGAGATTACAGCTTCTGTTGGGCAGACTCTTCCATGGCTCCACAGCCCCTTCCGTGGAATTCTATCCAAAATAGCTATTAATGTAGCTGTTAATGATTATTTTGCCCATTCCCCCGTGATCTCACTTCTTCATTTACCCTCAAGGCCCATCTTTCTCCCTGAATTCGGGAGCAGAAGAAACAGAGGAAATTGTAGACAATCCAGAGAGGCCAAAGTGGCTTCTAGAGCCAGGCCCTTGGCAGCCCTTCTTCCAGAAGGACACCAAAGCTGTGCCCCAGTCAGCCAGAGTCAGCCTCTGAGAATCCAGAGGACCCAGCAATGCACCGAGTCACGCCCTCAGTTGGGTACCAAGACATGACAGAAGTTGCACTTCCTGACATGTCTACTGAGCTTGTTCTGTTGTTTTTTTTTTTTTTGACAGATGTTGTCTCTCGGTCTTTGAAAAGAGGGCCTCTGTCATAGCTCAGCATGGATGGGCACTGTGCAGATGAGGCTGGCCAGGAAGGGGCATGACTGACTGCACAGCAGGTGCTGGCCTGACAGCTCAGTGGCCTCTTTTACCTGAGCAGAACAGCTTTTGATTCATTGCCAGGAGACAAAAACGATGGTCCCTTCCATTGGAGAGGCTCTCCCCAAAGTTCAGTGGGCATCAGAACCATCTGGAAGACTATAAGGCCACAGCTTGCTGTAACCTAGCCCCTGTTTCTGATTTAGTGGCTCTGGGGAAATGCCTGAGAATCTGCATTTCCCATGCAATCCCATGGGTTGTGGATGCTGCAGGTCTAGGAATGACCCTGGGTTCCACCACCCTGGGGAGCTGCATGTTTGCACACTCACTCATCTTTTTGCATCCTGTCTGAGGGTACAAGAAAAAGGGGCAGAAATCTTGGGTTCTTGTTTTCGCTAAGTGGCTCTATGGCTGTGTTTCTGAAGGTGGTTTTGGTCATGAGTCATGGAAAAATAGCTTGTTATTTTAAATAAGACACAGAATTCATTGGGAGGATGCTTGGGAATCTCTTTGAACTCAATGAGGAGTTGAGTGTTGAAGGCTGGGAATGGATGAAGCAGCCCTTGGGGCCCTCAGCAGCTGGGGCTCACGTGCCTACTGTCCTGGGCCCAGCAATCAGGTGGTCGGTCCCCCACTCACAGACTCTGGGACCCCCATTCAAATTCCAAAATCTGACTGACCTGCAGGAATGGGGCCTTCTTGCCCTCCCTCACTTGGCCAATTAACCACAGCTGGTGTGTGGTGCGAGACTCAGGAAAACAGGCATGGCTGTCATCCCCAACCTACCTTCCCAAGCCCAGATACCCTCAACCAAGCAGCCCTCAGTCCACGAGGGAGCTATAATGGTGATCTTGATCACGATTTTTCTCCTCACTGGGTCTCAGTTTCCCTTTCTGTAAAATGAGGGCTTTGGATTAGAACCTTGTCACTTGAGTGTTTTTCTAGTGGACCTTCATCATAACTGTGTGGGATTCTTGAAAAAAAGAGACCTCAGGCCCTGCGGTGTGCTGGTGAATGATCCTATCCACAAGTGGCTTTCCAAAATAAAGCAAAGTAAAACAGAACAAAATGTCATGATTTGTTAGTGTTTGCCCATTTTGTGGTATAATAAATACTCCCACCATGGCCAGTTTCAAGCCAATGACACAAAGGGACTGAATATGGGGCTGGGAAGAGAGGTGCTCCTGGGCTCGGCTCACCACCCCCTGCTGAGTCAGAACCTCTGAGGGAGGTCTTTGGGTTTGCACTTCATTCTCCCCCTCCTCAGGTCATTCTGGTGGAAAATAATATCTCAGAAACCCTGCACTCAGAGCTTTGTACTCATTCTTTTGGCCCTTACATTCCTCCGCTCTAATTATATTATAGGTTGTCACACTGGCTCTGGGAGTTAAGGAAAATTTTCCCTTTGGAGAACATGATAGAGCAAAGTCTGGAAGGATCCATGGGCCATTGCACAAGTGAGCCAATGGCATGTTAGCACCAGCCTGTCTGGGACTCCATGGCCAGCTCCCTCTCCCAAGCCCTCCTGTGCCTGTTCCCCTGTCACTCTGGGAGGCAGGGTGTGTCCTCATGTGCCCGTTGGAGGGATGCAGGAGGGGATTGCCAGCCCTGAGATTGCAGCAGTGGGTCCTGGGACCCATGCTCATCTCTCGTCTCTCTGCTGGCCTGGCGTTTCAGCCACCAACATCCTGACCATCTGATCTGACATCTCCATCCCTGAACTGAGAGCCTGCTTGGTCGTCAGCTATTTTTGTGCAACATCATGATCTTGATAACCTTCTCTAAGCAGGTGGAAGACAGGGTAGAGGAGTCAACTCTTACTGGGCATGCACGGAGGCAGAGAGAGCCATGGCAGTGCCCACCAGCACAGGTCTGGTGGGCACAGAAGGTGGGGAGATAGGGACTGGGCAAGGGAGAGTACAGCCACGGCAGGATGTAAATTCTTTCTTTAGGAATTCTTCAGAAGAAATCATTTGTGCTTAGAGACTAGGCTGCACATTTTGTTTTGAACTGACTGGATCTCTGACCTTCTCTTATTCTATAACACAGTGGTCCTCAAAGTGTGACTGCCAGACCTTTTAGAAAGGCAAGTTATTAGTTACCGTGATTTCACATTCATTTGTGGGGATTAAACCCTTTGCCAGTGTAGATGCCCCACAGGGCCAAGCTGCCTTCAGGCCACAGAGAAGACGGCCTTTAGATAGCATTGGTTATCAGAGAATTCTGGGATGCAGTAGGGGTGGAAACCACTAGACACACCAGAGATTGCTCTAGATAGACAAGCCTCCCTGGGCACTCTCTATGGGGAATTCTTTGGTGGAGGCCCAGGGTCAGCACGCTCCTCTTCTTGTTTGAAACTGTCTAGCTTAGTGTGGAAATTTCCAGCAGTAGACTTGTTCCTGAGCTTGCTAGAATCTTCTTCTATCTTCTTCAGCAGGCCTATTCCCTCATCCACCTGGGCTCTGAACTTCATTGTTTGTGCCCCATTATGGCTCTGTCCCTTCTTCTACCCAACTCCCCTTCCCACCAAAGTCTTGCCATCTCTTTGTAATATGGCTGCATTCCACTGGAGCACACAGGCTCTGTTCTGCCAGACTTGGGATCTTGGGCCATGTCTTGTCCTGTGGGCCTTGTTCAGTCTCAGCTGGACCTCAAGCGCTCCTTGGATGAGCCCGGGCATTCCCTAGGGCTCTGAGGTCCTCCCTGCATGAAGTTTGATTATGACCCTTCAGAAGATGTACCCAACCCTCCTTCCAGTGACTTTGTAGGTTGTACTGGTCAAACTGGACTTGGAGCTGAGGCTGGGGTTGACTACTCCTTTGCCGACTGAGCTGTAAATCTGAAATCTTCCCCTCATTGAGGTCTTTTTTTTTTTTTAAGATTTATTTATTTATGCATACAAGAACTAGGGTACAGGCCAGAGGTGCTGGATGGCAGGTGAGCAGATTCACCAGAGACAGAGTAGGGAACAGAACAGGCAGACTGACTGAAATACACTGATGAGGGGAGCAGTGGGCAAGGCAGGAGAGGTCTTCTGCGCGATGTGGGTAGCTCTCTGGCCTGCCATGGATCGAACTTGTGTGCAGTGGCTGCGGACAGCTTCATACTGCTGTGCTTAACCCCTTGCACGACCAGGGAGACCCACCCTCATTGAGGTCTTAACTTGTCTTTTCTGAAGTGACTTGTGATGTTGGTGGAGCTACTGGGATAGGTTGTCAGGAAGGAAGAAGAACATGTAGGCAGGCTGGAGAGGACCTTCCTGACACAGCTCTGGATCATTCCTGAGGCTTCTGCTTTGGTCAAGAAACTATTTGTGGTTGTGCCTCTGCGTGTGTGCTTGCCTGATTACTGTGTCTCCCTCTTGGCCATGTGGGTGCCCACGCATCTCGTGTAGCCATTCCCTTCATCTCACAAACCGTGAGATCATAGACAGTTGATTTAAACCAGCTGGTTTCCATTCTCCCTGTGTGTGTAATGGAAGTCATAATAACTTCTACAAAAGGTTACTTTGGTGGCACAACGCTCCTGAGTGCACTTCCTGCTGCTCCTGTATTAGGTTATTATTACTAGATGCCACATACAAGTTATGTAACCTTCCCATGCTCACGTATAAACTGGGGATGATGCCAGAACCTAGTGTTGTTGTGAAGCTTAAAGAGATTGATACCCCCAAAGTACTTAGTACCAAGCAATAAATGTCAGTGACTAGGAGGCTTATGGTCTTTCTGTGTATCAGTGTGTTTGGGTAAATCTGAGTCTGTGACTATCTCAGGCCATGTCTCTGCTCATGTGTGGGCGTACATATGTGTATGTGCGTGCCTCTGTATGGTCAGGAAGCTTCCTGTCTCTGGGTGGAATTTGCTGTTGGCCCAAGTCTGGACTCCCTGAGCCAGCCAGGGCCGATGTCGGGGATGGAATTTCCATTAAGAATTAAGCAGGACAGTGCTGGGAAGCCAGGCAGGCTGGGAGGGGGCGGAGGGGGATGATGCTCAGTTCTGAACTGCCTCGGAGAAGGTCTCTACCACCTTTGTCTTGGGGTGCAGACCTTGCCAGGGCCATGGCCCAGAAGGATGGGCCAGGAGAGAGGAATTGCCTGCAGGGGCCTCGATAGGGAGGCTTGGAGTTGCTGTGGCCAAGACTGGAGCCATGAGGCGGCCCCCCGGGAATGGAGAGGTGGCCAGCGAGGGTATAGGCGGCTGGGGCCAATGGGGCCGACAAGAATCCAGGAGACTGGGCTGTGCCGTATGTATATGGGAAATTGCGAGTGTGTGTGTGTGTGTGTGTGTGTGTGTGTGCGCGTGTGTGCTCGCGTGCATGCGCACTTTGGGAAACAGAGATTGGGGAGTGTTCATAACAACTGCCCCCAGGGTACATGTAGCAAACCAAGTCTATTCCTCGCTAGCCCTGAAACCCAGGCAGACTCTGGGCTGGGAAATAAAAGATTTCTGAGATTTTTTTTTAATTAAATACTTATCCTGTTTATAATCTAAATCTTGTCCAATTTCTAGCATGCTAAAATATACCTCAGCATTCCAGGTACTTTTCCAGATCTCATCTCATACTTTCAACAACATGTAAGCCGGGCAGGGATTATTATGATTCCCATTAAACAATAGGAAAACAGTCTCAGAGAGAGGCTAAATGACTTGTCCAAGGACTCACAACTAGAAAGTAGTATAGTCAGGAGGCAAAGTCAGGTATTCTTGAGGACAAAGGCCAAAGTATTTTTATTATGTCACTAGATCCTTCAGAAATGGACTCCGAGGGAAGATTCTACAGACTTAGCCCACTTGAAGAAGACAGTGACTCTGGTGTTAATGTCCGGTCAGGTGTGTGGCTGAGAGCCCAAGTTCTGTCCCCAAGCCCTGGGACAGCCCTTGTGAGAGAGGCACTGCAGCCCCTCTCAAGTGATGGGAGAGTAGAATCGGTCTCTTCCCTATGGATGGACATGAGCTGAAGGTGCTTGTGGGGGACAGTGACTTGAGCACTGACAGAACCAGGAGGCCCCAGGGAGCTAAGGTGGTTGAGTTCAGAGCTTCAGTGCATCCAAGGCCAGGACAGTCATCCTGTTAATATGGGGCTTAAAAAAAGGAAGGGGGGGTATTTGTATCGAGCAAGACAGCATGAGATGGGACTTTGGAGTGGTTATTTTTTTAAAGATTTATTTATTTATTTATTTATGCATTTATTTATTTATTTATGCATGCACATCTCTGGCCTGGGGTACAGGCCAGAGATGTGGAGGGGGTGTGTGTCTGAGAGGATTCACCAGAGACAGAGTTGGGAACAGAACAGGCAGACTGAATGAAATACACTGCTGAGGGGAGCAGTGGGCAAGACAGGAGAGGTCTGCCTCGCCATGTGGGTTTCTCCCTGGCTGGGGATCAAATTCATGCTGCAAAGGCTGCGGATTGCTTCATGGTGCTGTGCTTAACCCCTTGCACCACCAGGGAGTCCCTTGGAGTGGTTATGTCACGGGAGCTGGTCCCCTTCTCCCTGAGCTCACATGTAAGCATATTGCTTTACTTTGCACAAGGAGAACTTAGGTTGGATATCAGGGAGAACTTTCTGCCAATGAGAGGATTCAAGCTTGGGAACAGGGCCCAAGGGAGCCTGAGGACTGCCTTCGCTTCATGATCCCACAGAGTCACTAGAAGCCCCTGGGGATTCATGGGAGGGTGAGAGGAATTGGGTGGACTGAACTTGCAGTTTCCTTCCATTTCAAAAAATACAACATTCCTGAGCTTTTGGGTAGGAGTCAGGCTTCTTGTCTAGACTTAACCATCTCACAGGAAAAAGTCTAGAGGGGAAGTTTGATGTGCCCTAAGTACAAGGAGACTGTAACCAGCCTTGTCATTTTTGGCAGGTTGTTGATCTGGAGGGTGACTGATGTGGGTGACTTAAGTTCCAAAGGGAAGCACCTGTGGTGAATAAACCAAGTTGCCTTCCAGGCATTTGGGGGCTTCTCAGTGTTTGGCAGCTCTCTGTGCAGGGCCTCTGTGAACCACACCCAAAACCCCTCCTAGTTTTGTTTCAACTCCAAGGGGAAATGATTGCAGCTCTTTCCCTTCCTTTCCCAAGAAGCTGGCATGCAGGGCATACGTGGGCACCCCAGCCCTGATGGCTCTGAGGCTCCGGGGTGCTTACCCACTGTGACTTCTGCTGGGCCAGGGTGAGCCAGGTCTCTAATTAGGCCTGACCACGTCCCCATTCCAGCGCTCCCCACAGAGGAGAGCTCCACTGTTTCCACTGCCTGGGGCACCAAAATAGCTTAGCGGTCGCTGAGACTAGCAGGCAGTGGCGGCTGACACGGACAGAAGCTTGGCAGGGAGCTCGCTGTCGTAGAGGGTCCTGCAGCCACCTCCCAGCAGGCGGGGGCAGAGCTGGGCGGGGGCTTGGGGCAGCAGGCGGCCCCTCTGGTTGGGCCGGCCCAGCTGGGCCAGTAGTGCAGGCCCTGGATGGAGCCCCAGCTGCTCCCTGCCACCTCTGGCGGCTACACACACCAGCTAGCTCACTCAGAGTAAGTAGACATGCTTCCAAAGTGGGAAAGAGGAATCACTGGATTCTTAGATTCTCTGGATTCAGTGGCTGGTCCTGGATCTGCCAGCTGAGTCCGGGACAGAGCATGTTTGCCATTATTTGGATAGTGGGAATGTGTTAGTGTGAGTGCTTATGAGTGGTAGCATGTGCCAGTGGGAGGGAGTATGTCTGGCCAATAAGTCAGCATGTGGAACTTTCTAGCATGTGCTTCAGGGTGTGAGTGTGGGTGAAAAAACTGGGGATTTACATATAGGTGGGTCTGGGCTGTACCCAGAAGGGTGCATGTGCCTGCATGCCCTGTGCCCATGTTTGTGCCCTGGAAGTATGTGTGGCAGAGGCCTGGTGGGCTGAGTGAGTGCCTAGTAGATGTGATGGGCTGAGTGAGTGCCTAGTAGATGTATGTGAGTGCCTAGTAGATGTATGTGAGCAAACTGATAAAGGTAGAAACTGGGGGATAAGGAGTGTTATCTGAGCCTAGACTTTCTAGGGTGACCTGACTTGTCCCCGCTTGGGATGTCTTCTCTGTGGGTCAGGCAGCTTTGGTTTCTCAGCAGTGCGGAAGCTCAGAGTTTTCCTTCTACACTGGAGTGAATGGGGCTCTGACTATCTTAGTCCAGGGTGGGAGGGCTGCTTGAGGGAACCACACTCTCACTCAGTGAGAAGAGGACATTAGGATGAGCCTGCACACAGCTGTGCCCACCCACCAACAGTCACAGGGCACCCCCACTCACACATTCACAGCTATTTCTGGCTACACAAGTTCTTGTCCACATACATCTCTTGTCTTGACAGAATCTTGTTCTCCCTGACCTTCATCCTCTGGGGATTGCAAGGAACATATTCTCCAGCACTTGAACGAGTAGGTGCTACAAAATAGCAGCTGCTGGTTGTTGTTATTGCTTCTAGGCCTCTCCCATCCTGGCTAGTGAGGTCCCAGATTAAATGTGCAACTTCAGTTTTGAAGTTTAAGGAGTACATGGACTGGTTTCTTCCTTAGTGTTTATGGTTTACTTCAAGGAGGGCCTGAGCTCTCACCCCATCAGTACCCCCTAATGTACAGGGGAGAAAACTGATCTTCAGCCATTTCCTGAGGGGTGTTGGGATCTGCCTCCTCCTGGTCTGAACCTCAACCTGACCCTTGGGATAGTTAAATAAGGACAGACTGATCAGCAACACAATCTCCTTGCAGAGTGAAGGTGGCAGAGGAAGGAAGTCTGCATGCCTTGTCTAGCCTTCTTCCTTGTGGGGACCCCCAGTCATGTTAAAATTCAAGAGAAGGCTCAAAAACTGGGATGGGGGTGCTATGGTGACTAAGTCATAGGCTGTTCCCCTACTGATTTTACTAATCAGATATATGCCTGCCAATCAAAATTTTAGAGCAATAATGAAGAGTCATAGAGCTTCAGAGCAACCCCACAGGATAACATGGTTTTAGTTTACAGAAGAAAGATTTGAAAACAGAATTATTGTAATAATTACAACTGCCATTTGTTGAAACTTTAATGTATGCTTTATTTCATTTACTTTACATAAGAACCTTATTAGGTTACCAGCACAATTTTTTTTTCTGACAAGAAAATTGAGGCTCAGAGTACTCAAGGAATTTCTATAAGTGTGTGTGGCTCCTGAACTTGTAACATGTGTGTTTTCCTTCTCTCTCTGGCTGCTAGGAACCTCTTAGTCTGTAATATTGCTCCATTCTAGTAACTGTGTTAGTTGTAATCCTGACTTTGGTTTTTAATTTCTGCTTCAATAACATTATAGTATACACATCTTTGACTGTAAACTCCTACATTCTTTATTGAAAGAGAGTAGAATAAATAAGTGAACAATTGACTATTAAGCATTCTGTTGGTCTCCAAGGATGAGAACGATTTTGTATGGGTTTTTTTGGGAAGTTTCCAGTTTCAAATATTTCATCTGGTTTTCAAACCATATGTCTCAGTTTTGACTTCTGTGTCCTTGCACTCTGATTCAAGAACAAATCTTGGGGCTTTTCTTCCTAGCAGTTCTGGGATATAATGCCCATCTCTGTGCTGGCTTAGACAATGAGGATTGTTGAGAATGAATTGGGCCATTGATAAATACCCCCTGCTCTGAATGCTTCAGCTGCCAGCTCCTCCTTGTCTCAAAAGCACAAGTGTCTGCGTGCCTGAAGGAGTTTGACCCCTGCCCTAAGCCTGGCCCTGGCCTCATGGCTGCCCCTTCCTCCTGTGACCCCTGCCAAGGTCCAGGACTCTGCTGGGAGGCTTACGTCTCTTGGACTTGAGCTCTAGCTCCTCTGCTGTGGACCATGTGTTTTCTGATCACTGATGGACTTTCTGGGTCCAGAGCTCAGGCAAAGAACTTGGGTTTTGGGGAGTGGAGTGACCTACAAGGCTTTTCTACCCTCTCCCCAGAACTGTGAGTGCATAAGCCAGTGTTCACTCTTCTCCTTCCTCATGAGGATCACTTAAGTCTGTTGAGTGGTCAGGGAGCCATTTGTCAACTCTTATCTGTAAGAAATATGGGTCTTCGGGAGCATCTGAATGCAGGACAGAGTTCTGACCACATCCCCAAGTTGGGGAAACTTCTAACTAATTCACTCCAAGACTGATTTTTTAAAAAAAGATTTATTTATTTATTTATACAAGCACTGGGTACAGTCAGAAGCATGGGAGGGTGAGAGAATTCACCAGAGTCAGAGCAGGGAGCAGAACAGGCAGAAGGACCGAAGTACACTGCTGAGGGGAGCAGCGGGCGGCAGGAGAGGTCTGCGGCCATGTGGGACCCTCCTCTGGTGGCTGGGGAGCAGCTGGGGATCGAACCAGCGCTGCAGAGGCCCCGGGCAGCTTCGCAACCCAGCGCTCAACTGCTGCGCCACCGGGGAGGCCCAAGACTGATTTTTTTTTTAGCTTCACCAAGGCTATTAACATTTGGAAAGGGAGCAGTGGGGGACAATGCTTAGCACTGAAGAATGCTTACCCCACACTGGTCGCCACTGCCCATATTCAAGACTAATACCCCCAGAAACAGTTGGCTACCCTAGGTAATGTGTAGCACAGCTGAAGTGCTGGGTGTTGGGGTGGGTGAGGAATTTGCTTTTCCCAGGTACATGTGATATAAAAAAAAAATGTCATCTCAAGTAAGACTAAAAGTTAATTACATCTCTGCTGAGTTTTCTGGTTGTTCCCTAGACTTTCAGGTCAACGAAGTGAAAGCAAATTAAAAATCCAGCAAGAGAGCTTCAGGTGGGAGGTTGGAAAGTTTGCTGGGGAAGTTTCTTTGCAGTCACTCATGTTTAACATCCACTAAAGGCTAACTCCTTTGTGGGGCTCTTTATGTCTTTGATTTCGGGCAGCCTCCAAACAACCCTGTGAGCCAGGTACTATTTGATAGATAGGAAACTGAAAGCTAGAAAGGGGAGTGATCTAGGCCAGAGCCAGAAACGAGCAGTGCCATCCCAGGTCAGGACAGCACTGACTACTAGGTGAGTTGAAGGCCTTGAAAGCCAGAGAATCCACTCATTAGCCTACTGAGGAGGGACAAAGGTCTGATTTCTCTGGCTCCAGGACCTAAATGTTATCAGCACAGTTGGCCTTTCCAGTCCTTGATGAAGATGGCTGCTCTCAGAATTAGGGGCATGGGCAGGGAAGACCTTCAAGATCATACTGAGGTCCCCCCCCCACCCCTCTTTAGGTGGGCAGTGCTGGACATCTGTGGCCTCACTTCTCTCCTAGAGTCATCTCCTTCCTGAGAACTGAGTCTGCACCCAGACTCTGCAAAGCAGCCACGTTGGGCTTCCCTCCCCCAGCCCCAGGGTCCCCTCAGTGCAAAGCCTTGGGGAACCCGAGATCCTCTGAGGTTGTCTCTGGGCATACCCAACCCTGTTTGGCATGATGCGGTGTCTGTGAACATCAGCAGTTTAGCTGAGTAATTGTGTCTAGTGTTTGCATTCTCCTGGAGAAATGGAGGTTTTGTCTTACAAACCAAATATCCTGGTTTTGGAAACCAGATGAAATACAGCCTCTGGGCTAAGGGTGTGGGCTATATCATGGGCCTCTGTGTATGCTGCTTTAAAAGACATGGTTAAGGCACAAGGCGATTGACTTGGGCCTATTCACCACCTTTGATGAGGGTCAGAGGGGGGCTGCATGTACTGGCAATGTGCCGAGGAGAGAGCATGATCTGACTAGGTTTGCCTCTCTGTAAAATGGGCCCAATAGTGCAATGATGGTGCTGGTGTAACAGGGTGGTCCCCAGGAAAGGGGGAGGTTCCAGGTTTCCCGCCCCACCCAAAAGGAGGGTGGATCTGAGCAAAGAGAGAAGCTGCAGAAGAGACTGAGGAAGGAAGGAGGCAGGCTGGAGAGCCAGAAGGAGCCCTGGAGGAGGCACATGGAGAGAGAGACATGTGAAGAAACTGCGCTTGCCTTTTGGTCGTGGACTGGTTGACACAGATGTGGGTGAGAGACCCGTGGGGAGGTGACAATGGCGGTTTTTGTCTTGATGTTGATTTTGCTCTTTTCCTTCAAGACTTGTCTGGTTGTTTCAGAAAAGGTTCTGTGGGTCCCCACTGGAAGATGCTTTAGAGCTGTGGTAGGCTTTGGGGCCTTGCTCTGGGCCAATCCTGCTTGGGTGGACTTTTTACCCATGAGGGGACGGGTAATTTTGAGTTGCTTGATTTAGAAACTAGATTCTTTGCCTTTCTTGTATTGTTTCCTAATTGTATTAAAGTTTCTTCCCATTAAATATGTTTTGTGTTGATGCAGTGGATGGCAGAACCTATTTAGAGCAGGCAGATTTGCAGGGTCTGGGCTGCCCCTCTCCCTGCCCTCTAACACTAGAAGTGGAGAGTTCATCGATGCCAGGTGTCTGGGGTGCACTATCCTGCCTGCTTGCCCGGCACTTTCTGCTAAGGAATGCTGCTCGGTGGGCCAGAGATCTAATTCCAGACCCAACTTAGCCTCTGGGCATCCTGTGTTATTTCGCCCTTCAGTCAGGGCTTTCTTTGTATGTTAATAATGGGGGATCTCACTTCTGTCAGTATTCTGGACTTTTTTGAGGATAATGAAAGAGACTGAAGTCAGGAGCTCTCTTGGAAGATGCAGAAAGTTAAGTCACCATTATTCATTTATTCATGCTGTGGTCGTAATTGAGATCCTGTGATACACTAGCACCGTGCAGGGCACCCGGCTTGCAGGTGAGTAGGCGTGTCCTGGTCCTCAGGCGGCAATCAGGCTGTGTGGCAAGACAGGCTTCTAAGGGTGATAGGTTTGTCCGAGAGAGACAAGATTGTAGTAGGCCCTGGAGGCATCAGTGCTGTTAGAAGAGGGCGTGGCATTTTGAACTGAGGCAACCGCAAAGGCCTTCCCAGTGGTTAAAAATCTTGAAAGATAGGGCTTCTCTGGTAGCAGTAGTGCAGTGGTTGAGTGCTGGGTTGCGAAGCTGCCCGCAGCCTCTGCAGCGCCGGATCGATCCCAGCCACCGGGTGAGGGTCCCACATGGCGCACAAACCTCTCCTGCCGCCTGCTGCTCCCCTGAGCAGTGTACTTCGTCTGTTCTACTCTCCACTCTGGCTCTGGTGAATTCTCTCACCCTCCTGCACCTCTGACTGTACCTAGTGCTTGTATAAATAAATCTTTAAAAAAAAAGAGATTTAAAAAAAAATTTAAAAAATATTGAAAGATAACTGAAGTTTCCATGAAGATAAGACAAGGACAATCTTAAGTCTTTAAGGACTTAGGTCTAGGCTGAGAGCCCAGCATATGTCAGGGTACCGTTGCCGAGCGTGGCAAACTTTAGGAGGCCTTTGGCAGTTAGTGTGACTGACGGTGTAGTGTGGGTGGTCAGTAATGATCCGAAATAAGATGGGAGACCTTGCAAAGGGGTACCCACGGGAGTCAGGCCTTGCTCAGTATTTTGAGAATTTTTTTTGAAGTTTTTTAAAATTTATTTATGCATACAAGATCTGGGGTCCAGACCAGAGGTGTGGGGGGTGAGAGGATTCACCAGAGACAGAGTGGGGAGCAGAACAGGTGGATCTACTGAAATGCACTGCTGACCAGAGCAGTGGGTAAGACTGGAGAGGTCTGTGCACTATGCGGCTTAGGTCCCTGGTTGGGGATCAGACTCTTGCCGTGGTGCCTGGAATGGCTTGATAGTGCTGAGACTTTAACCCCTGTGCCACCAGGAAGGCCCGCACTGTTTTGAGATTTTTATCATGAGAGTTATAGTGAGCAGGGGAGGATACCGGCTCATTCATTTTTACTCAGCAAACATATTTTTTTAATGATATATTTATTTATACATACAAGAACTGGGATACAGGCCAGAGGTGTGAGGGGTGAGAGGACTCACCAGAGACAGAGTGGGGAACAGAACAGGTGGATTGACTGAAATGCACTGCTAAGGGGAGCAGTGGACAAGACAGGTGAGGTCTGATGCGCCATGTGGGTCACCTCCCTGCCCGGGGATCAAACTCATGCCACAGTGGCTACAGATCATTTCACAGCACTATATCTTAACCCCTTGCACCACCAGGGAGGCCCCTCAGCAAACATTTTTTATATCACTTTTAATTTTACTATATCAAATGAATGAAAATTGGCAAGGCAAGTAAAAGAAATCTCTCTTCATCCATATCTTCTTTTCATTATTTATAGGAACCTCCATTTATTTCTTGTTTTCATTCTTCTCTCTCCAAAACTATGTTCTTTTTACTCCTCATATGTGGTTTTCAATGTAATTAATATTTAAGTGTTAATTCATTATTGCATTTGTTGTTTTATTATATATGTATAGCTATACATCCATATAAAATATTCACGTTTTTGGGCATCCCCTGGTGGCGCAGTGGTTGAGCGCTGGGCTGCGAAGCTGCCCACAGCCTCTACAGCGCCAGTTTGATCCCTGCCCACCGGCAAGGGTCCCACATAGCGCGCAGACCTCTCCTGCCGCCTGCTGCTCCCCTCAGCAGTGTATTTCATCAGTCTGCCTATTCTCTTCCCAGCTCTGGCTCTGGTGAGTTCTCTCACCCTCCTATGCTTCTGACTGTACCCAGTGCTTACATAAATAAATAAATAAATCTTAAAATAAAATAAAATATTCACGTTTTTGAGGAACACAAGAGTTAATTGGAGACATGATACCTCTTTACCCTTAAATGTATATTTTCTTATATAAGGATTTTCTCTCACCTCAGTACAATTCTGTCTCAATGTATCTTCATAGCTCTCCTGTCTCCCTCCTGCTGCCCAAGACCAGCCCTGCATTTTCTGTATGTCCCTCAGTCTCCTTTAATCGGGAGTTCTTCCTGTGCTTTATCTTTCTTGAACTCTATGTTTTCAAATAGTACAGGCCAGTTGTTATGCTGACTGTCCCAACATTTGGGATCACCTGAGGGCTCTGCATGATTATATTCAGGTGGTGCATTTGGGGCAAGAGTACTTGAGAAGAGAGGTTATCAGTTCAGCAGCGCAGGGTGCAGAGATCATCCCCATTCTGGTGATGGGAACCTTCATCGCCTACTACAGGTGATGTTGTCCCAAGTCTGGTTTTGCTCATTACTTTATCCTAGCACACAGTATGTCACTGACACATGTCACAAATATTAGTTGGACGAATGAATGAATGAGTGAAGTTTTATCAGCTGAGAAAATAGGTAGATGGTGATGCCAGGTAAAGAAGTAGATTTGGGAAGGAGGATAGTAACTCATTTTTGGCCATGTTGCCTTTGAGGTAACTGTCAGCCCATGTCTACCCACTGTGGAGAAGAGGATGCTTTTGTTTTCTTCTTCATTTTCTACCAGGATTGCCCTTTTAACCCTGTGGAATTAATAGAGAGGTGGGGGTAGGGTAGGAAGGCAGGATTTTAAAATGAGGCATGTAGGAATCAGACAGTAGCTTCATCCAGGCCCTGCCCCTCCAGACACTGCTTTTCCAGTTCTCTGTCATCTACAAAGACCCCCCTGAATGTGTGCTGTCTGCTGTGACATAGCACAGGGCTGGAACTGAGAAGATGCAGGACAGTGGCAGCCACATCAGAGAAGAACACTTTGGAAAAATGCCTAAAGGTGCCAGGAATTCAGGTTACAGAACCATCCACTCATTCCCTCTCTCGTTCATTCAGCAAATATCTACGTAATACCTACAATGCGCCATGCGTTGTTCTAGGCACTGGAGACATAGAAGTAAGCAAAACACTTGTCCCTGTAGAATTTGCTTCCTGGTGTGGGAAGGTAGAGGGTAAACAGGGTGGTGTACAGTGTGCAGAACGGTGCTGGCTGACCTACAACAGAAATCCGAAGAATGCTAAGGGAGACCACGGGTGGAGGAAATACTCACACGTGGTTATCCAGGGTCAGAAGGTTCTCTCCGATTCGTAGATATTTCAGCAGAGGTCAGGAGGAAATGAAAGGGCAAGCTGTGCTAATGTTTGGGGGAGAGCAACCTCACAGACAACAAAGGCGAGAGCCCTGAGGTTTGCTTGAGGAAGCGCATGAGCCGAGTGAAACGAGAGAGCTAGGACTTAGCCTGATGCAACAAGGGGACCTTCCGTGAAGGTGCCTGTGGGTCATCTGGATAACTTTGGCTTTTAATCTGAGTGTGTGGGTGGAAGTTGGAAAGTTTTAAGCAGAGAAATAACATGCTCTGATAGCCAGAAAAAGAACAGAGTGACGAGGGTCGGGAAGGAGTCTATTATAGTAAAGTTAGGCGTCTATTATAACAAAGTACGTGAGAGATGGTGGCGACTGGGACCAAGGTCCATTTATTCATTCATTTATCTGGCCACCTCACTTTTTTTTTTTTTAAACTTTCATGGTTTTTATCTTTTTTTTTTAAGATTTATTTATTTATTTATACAAGCACTGGGTACAGTCAGAAGCGCGGGAGGGTGAGAGAATTCACCAGAGCCAGAGCGGGGAGCAGAGCAGGCAGAAGGACCGAAGGACACTGCTGAGGGGAGCAGCGGGCGGCAGGAGAGGTCTGCGCGCCATGTGGGACCCTCCTCCGGTGGCCGGGGAGCAGCCGGGGATTGAACCAGTGCTGCAGAGGCTGCGGGTAGCTTCGCAACCCAGTGCTCAACCGTTGCGCCACCGGGGAGGCCCTGGTCACCTCACTTTTTGTTTGCCAGTGTCTACACAGCACCGCTTGTGTGTGAGGCCTTTCGTCACTATTCATCTACTCCTCCTGTTCCTTGGGAATTTGTCCAGCTATTTTCACTGCTTTTTTAATAAGACTCTACCTGTTAGATGTTGAACAGTATGCCAGATCTTAGTTGATATGGGCAGATTCTTCTGATGCCTTGATCCTGGCACAAGAGATGTACCCCATGGGAGACTGGCTTTGTTACATCATCAAACCAAACTATATGGGAAATTGGAAGCTCAGAATAGGGGCTTTATATGTTCAAGGCCATATAAAGCACATGTGGCAAAGAAAGGTCAAGCATCTTATTTGAACGCCTGTTGGAGGAACTAGTATGTTTTGTTTAATTAGGCATTTATATCTCTCTTCTAATGGAAGAGGAAATTCTAAGAAGAAAATTGTCTTATTCATTTATTTCTCTATGATCTAACTGGAGTCTCATGCAGAACAGATGCCCTTTTGACTCAGACCAAAGCTGATGTTAGACTGGTCTCAGAACAGGTCAAATATGGGATCAGGATCAGAAAGAACTGCCTGTGGATGGGGATGGAGGCTGGTTCAGGATCGCTTGTAAACTCAAATGACCTGGCCTGGACCACTTCTACCTCAGTTATACTCAGAGCTAAGGCTCACTAGGGACCATGAATGTAAATGAGTAAAGGTGACTGCTACCCCCAAGGGGCCTGCTGAAAGGAGAGGAGACAGGTGTGATCAGAGGCCAGACTGTCCTATACCTGAGGCCACTACAAGAGACAAATCCTGCCCAGCTCCATAGAGTAGCCCATAGAGAGTTTCACAGCCTCCAGATGGGCACCCCAGATGCACATTTGGGGCTTCAGTCCGATGCTTGGTTTAGCCTGAGGTTGGGCCCTGAGAGATTTCACCAAACACACTTATTTTCTTCCCTGCTATACCAAGGAGCTGAGGGTCACTTCTTTAAGAAAATAGGTCCTGTTCTCTCCCCATAACTTGCAGATGTCTATGACTTAAAAACAGGAATTTGGGTGGAACTGTCCTTAATATACCTTAATATACCTTTATGTCCTTAACATACCTTAATTGTCCTTAATATACCTTAAGATCCTAGTGGGGGGAAGCTGAGCTGGAGACAACTTTCTGAAAAGCTAGAGGGGTTTGGGCCACAGCTCCTGCAAGTGCAGACCTCAGGGTCTGTGTCAGTGCCAGATGGACATGGTTCACACACTCCTGGTCATCACATTCGGTATGTTTTGCGCTATGGAGTTGGCAGAGGGATTTCTACATGGAGACGAGGGAGTTATAATTCATGAGCAAACTGAATTTGTAGAGACAGGAAAGTAAATGCTCCCAAGTTCAGCATTCCTCAGCGAGTGTCCTGGGGAAGGCAGTGGTGTTTTTTCCTCAAGTGTGGGGTCATTGTGCTCTCCAGGGTAGCATCACACACCAGGGGATGTTTAGGGCAGAACCCAAGAGAGAGGAAAGAAAGAACTTCGGTTCTGGTCTAGGTTCAGCCAGAAGTTTACTCTCTAGCTTGGGCAAATCATTTGCCCTCTCTAGATCTTGTTTTCCCTTTGCATAAACTACAGAATAGGAAAAGACAATTCCTCATGACCTGCCCTCTTGTAACATTCCAGAGTGATAAAGGCTCAATTGTTAACTCTGTGCTTAGTGTTTTCCTTAAGGAACAATTTTAAACTATTAATTAATTTATTTGGTGGCTATAGATCAATTTATTCTTGAGTCAGTTTTGGTAAATTGTATTTTTCCAGCAATTTACCTAGTTTGTTTATGATTTCAGTGATATACCACAATATCTTTGTTAATATAATCCATAATATTTTATCTCTGCTTCATATAATAAACTCTTTATTGCTAATATTGATTATATTTATTCCTTTTCTTTTTCCTAACTTTTTTTCTGCTCTTACCAGAAGTTTTTTTATTTGTGTTTTCAAATCTACTTCATTGATAATCTCATTTATGTTAACATTTTGTTTTGTGTTGTGTTTTGCTTCTGTTTTTTCTATTGTAACTATTTTTCTACTGCTTTGGAATTCTTCCTTCTTTAAAAAAAGTTCCTATGAAGTTAGAAATTCTTCTGATTTCGTATTTTCTAAGTGAAGGTGGCAATTTTTATTCTTAATTCTACTTATCTGTATACTACTGATTTTCATAGGCATTTTCATAATCATTCAGGTTTTTCTAATTTCTGTTATACTTTCTTCTTTGATGGTAATGTGTGTGCTTAAAATGCAAAGATAGGAGTGTATTTATGTTGAGGTACAAATTACAATCTGTAGAATTCCAAGCATTGGAAATTTGCTGACACTTGCTATAAGATCTAGACACTAGTCATTTTAAAACAAGGGTGATTCATGAGTCCTTGGAAAGGACTTGTACCCATGATATAAGTTGAATGCAGTGTTCTATTTCATAAACATTGAATCTAAGTTAATCGTGTCATTAAAACACTTATATCTCTACTGACAGTTTTTCTGCTTGATTTATCAATTAATGACAGAATTGGAGTTATATTGAAATGGTCTTGGATTATCCATCTGTGATTCTGGACTTGTTCATTTCTCCTAGCAATTTTATCAGTTTTTGCTTTTTGTGTCTTCAGACTGTTGATTATTATTATTAGGTGCATCCTCATTAATATATATTCTTGATGGAATAAACTTTGTATTTTTGTAGAGTAAAATTCCTTTATCTCTATAATGCTAAAGTTTATTCTCTTAAAGCTTGTTTTGTATTATATGAGTACATTAGCACTATTTCTAAGATATGTCTTAAATAGACTTTAACTTTAAGCTGCTTTGGTTCTTTTGTTTTAGGTATATTCCTATATTTCTTGTTGCCAGTACATAGAACGTTTTCTTTTTCTCTCCCTTCCTTCCTTTGTCATTGTCCTTGTCCCTCTCCTCCTCCTCTGTTCTGCCTGCCTCCCTCCCTGCACCTCTCTCTCAGGTACACGTTATACTCTGCTTACAAGTATATGCTTTCCCTTACAGGGACTACTATTATGCATAGATACGCCCCCTCTACACTTCTTTCTTATTTTGTTTTATGAATTTCCCTTTACACATATCTGGAGGGTAATATTTATTTTTGTCTCTCTATATATTCTTTTAGTTGGTTGTCCTAGATATTATAGCATTAATATCTATATTATTTTTTAAACTTACTTTAGTCAACCCCTGTTGAATTTACATACAATATTTTAGAGTTATCTTTTTCTCCCTTATCCCACTACTGATGTATTATAATAATTGTTTCTTATAGTCGAGATTTGCTTGGGTTTACTCACACAGTTACAAGTAAGTTTGCTCATCATTCTTTCTTGAATTTCAGCCTTCCATCTGGTATTACATTCTTTTTTGCCTTAAATAAATAGTTTAGAATCTCCTTTAACGTGGGATTTTTACTTGCTTGAAAATGCCTTTTTTTGAAATACAGTTTCTCAGGATGTAAAATTTTAGGATGATTATTTTCAGTAACCAGATATTTGCCCATTGTCTGGTGACTTCTGTCACTGCTATTAAGTGATTACCTGTCAATGTAATTTCTTGATTTTTTCTTTGGATTCTTTCAAAATCATCTCTGTCGTTGGTGTTCTTTATTTAGTCAAGAGTTCTCTAGGATGTGTATGTTTCCTGACTTAATTCATTGGGATTCCTGGGTTTGAAATTTTTTTTTTAATTATGGGAAACTTTTCAACCACTGTTTTTTTGAATATCATCTCCTCCAGCACCCCTCACTCCCTCCGCAACCCCACCTCACCCTTCCTTATCACTTGGAACTATGATTAGACAATTTTACACTCCTTTATTCCTTAGCTTTAGTTCTCTCATATGTTCTCTCTGGGCTGCATTTTGGATACTTTCTTTTGTTCTATATTTTAATACACCAATCCATTCTTTAGTTGTGATTAATCAGTCCTATGAGTTTTTTTAAATTTTAATTATCCTATCTTTAATTTATAGAAGTTCTATTTGGCTCTTTCTCAAATCTGCTTGGCTATATTTTATAGCCTTTATTCCTTGAAAATGTTTCCAAGATTCTCTTTTATTTCTTGAAACCAAATTCTTTAATTGAGTCCCACTTCACCCTGTACCCTGCCAACCCCACTCAGATTATGTGAACTGAGGTCACACACCAACATAATGGTCATATTATGAAATTTTCAGGAGATATTTTACTTTACTTTACTTAGGTCAGGACAGACACCTTTTCTTGCTAACATGTTCTGTTATTGGGTTTTTGTCCTTCTGGATCCCTGTCTGACTTTTTTTCCCTTGACAAGGCCTCAGCTTTGTCTCTTGTCTGCCTTGCCTCATACACAACGGTGGGCCAGCAGTTTGAGGAATACAACATTCAGCACATGTCCTCAGGGCAAAGACTCCCTTCCACTCTTGCTTACTTTCCCTGATTCCTACTTTTGCTTTGCTTTAGACATCTCCAAATTCCTTATTTTTTTTTTTGCCAACTCAGTATGCATTTTAAGAATACATTAAGAAAAACGTAATCTTTATTAAACCCTTAAAAATTCTTCTCATGAGAAGTATTTTAGAATATTTGGTCTATCACATTTCTGAACATAAAACATTTCTGTGTGAGCTTTCTTTATAAGAGGAGGACTTAATTGTGAACTAAAAAAATCAGGTGCTAAAAAACAGTGGAATGGTAAAGAGCACCTTAAGGAAAGGGTATAGGCTTCAGCCTCACTCAGCTTACTACCTACTAGCTATATACCTTGGGAAATTATTGAATCTCTCAGGACCTTCACTTTCATGACTTAAAAATGGGGGATAATAGTATTTGAGATTTTTTTTTTTAGTTGACTAAATGGGTTTCTTTATGTGAAGCACTTAAAAGCATGCTTGGTCCATAGTTAAGCATCTAATACCATAATTAATTGACTTTTAAATAATATAGATTATAAAATGTCCTGTTACTTCATAAAAAAAGAAAATATGATTCTGATTAAACTAAGACACATTGCAAAGATACAATTGGCAGAAACAAAAACCTCAACTTCAGGTGTTAAAGTAGGAAAAATACATTTTAGAACTACTTGACTTTAGCAAATGTTAGCTTTTACTATAATGGGTACATATGAGAAGAAAAGGCAGTGGTTGAGAAAGGGCATGTTGGTCTCAGAATTGATACTGGTCTCAGATTAAAATTGACATTTTAAATATTTGTAGGCATTTCTTCCATCCCACCCTCACCTCATCAATTTCTGAACCATGGTTATATTTGTGTTTGAACAAGAGTCAGTGTCAGATTGCCAGTGGATAAAGAAAATATTCCATCATTTCCCCCAAGACTGAGGAAGAAGGGAAAAGGAACTTAATTTATTGAGCGATGTCTGTGACTGGTATACTTTTGGATGCCTTAAAAATTGCATTTACTTTAAATATCACAACTAGTTAAGTCAATCAATAATAGCTGCTATAACAAACAACCCTCAAGATTTTGTGGTTTAACACTTTATGTTTATTTCTCTCTTACATCATAGACTGATGTGGATTGTGAGGCTCTGCGCCAAAATGAGATTTAGGACTCATCTTGGCTTACATGGGGGCATTTCAGTTGCTCTGGAATCACTCAGTAGGCAGAAAAGAAGAGAGAGGAAACATGGAGAGACGATACTTTCTATTATAATTTGAGCTTATTCAGGATCTTACAGTCTTTGTTTCTAGGGAAAAATTACTATAGACTAGCATGGTTGGAGAAGGCCTCCCAGGTGAAGTAGAGCTAATACCTGAAACATTGTTATTACCTGGTGATAAGGAAGAATTTCAACCTGGATGTATTAGGGTTCTGTGTCCAATACATGGGATTATAGAAGAACAAGATGTTTCTGCAGAACCATGGGAGCCTAACATTTCCTAAACTCCTATTGTGTCAGACACCACACTGTGGGACAAACTGTTTGGTCCTGCCTGTGGGCTCTTTTTCTTGTTTGATCCATTATATGCCTCAGTTAATAACTCAAATAGCCATATAGGCACCGTGTGGTTCACGTACCTGGATTCTTTACCTGAGGATGTTTTGACGACAATAGGATTTGTTGAGAATATGCACATTCTGAACATTCTATTTACATACAGTGATCTACAGTGGGTTCTGATTCTTTGTCTTTGGCTTCTTTTCATTAATGAGGTGATAAGAACCTTTTGTCACTGTGGCAGAGCCAAGGTTCTAGTTCAGTCTGGATTCTCTTTTGAATGCCCCATACAATGATCATACAATGTGTGAGCTGGGATTGTAACTGTTTCTTCAATGTCAATGTTAACCACAGAAAATGTCTTAGTGTTGTTGTTTGTGCTTATTGAAAGTATGAGCTTGATGTGCTAGGTCTTTATCATATTTCTTCTATGGAAAACTTTCTTTCCAATGTATTTAACATATTCTGCTTTTTAATCCCCTTTAGTGGGAAGCAGTCATCCGGCCTGAGTTCTGGGTAGGAAGTGAGTCTTACAAAGATGTATATCATAAGACTTTCTGGATATCCCCATTAACTAGTCCCCTGGATCAAAGCTTATGATATCACTATTTCACTTACTCTTAAATATCATACAGGTTATATGATCTTATTTGGTTTGAACAGTAGTCCTGAGAATAGATTCTATTCCTTCTTATAAATGAAGAATCTGAAGGTCAGAGAAACCTAGTAAGAGGCAGAACTAGAATTGGATTCCAATTCTGAACTTTAGGATTTCCATGGCATTATCCTGCTACTTTCCAAATGTTGTTGAGCAAACTTGAGTTTGGAGGGTTTGGGGAGGAAATACAATCAGAGATGAAGGTCGTGTTATTATGTTGATGTAGCAGTATACTATCATCTGCTCATGACTTTAGGAGTAAGAGGGCATCATACTTGTGAATTTATAGGAGATTGTATAATTCTCTCTCCTGTGTACTACTTCCCAAGCGCGTATAGACCCTCTCATCCTGGGCCCTCATCATGACTCAGAGAGAGAAATAATCTGCTAGGTGTGACCTCCGAGTATGATTTATGAAACAGGATGTATCCAAATTTTCACCATATGGGAGCTATTCAATTTTCTCTAATGGTCTTTATCTGAGAGTTATGTCTGTTCATGGCAGCCACGGCCAGTAAGTCATTAGCTTAAAGTATACTGATTGTTAATTTTAGCACCTTGGGATCTGGGCCCAGTGAGAAAGCTCTGTTTTACAAGTTGGAGGTAAGAAAATTTTGGGCAGTTGGCTAACATTCGCATCAGGAAAAGTTAGAAGATAAGAAGGGATAATTTAAAAGTTAAAGAGTAAAAAGCATTTGACCAGCTGGACATTGTTCACGAGATGGCAAAATGGCCTCTACCTGGCTTCCCCTTACTAGGGACTGTCCTCACCAGAAGGGGAGTGGAACCAGTGTTTGTATCAAGTACCCTGCATGCCAGGGACTCGACACACATGTGAACTCACTAATGCACACACACAGCAGAGCCATGAGGAAGGAGCCATTATTTTATTTTACACTTATTCCACTTTACAGATAAGGAAACCTAGTGCCTGAGGTCAGCTAATAGAAATTGGATATGAAAGCAGGCAGCCTGACTCTAAATCTGCATTCTTTTTAAAAATTTATTTTATTTTTTTATTCATTTATTTTTAAATTTTCTTACACCATTTTTATTTTTGTACAATATTTGATTTCTCCTCATAATCCCCATAAAACACCCACCACCATGTCACCTGTGAACTGTCACCATGGTAGTCCCTTGTGCTCTTCCCTTCCCTGTTTTGACCTCTCTGCCTCCCCCTCCCCTGCTGAATGTCTCGGATCTATAATTTGCCTGCTAGTTTGTCTTCTTTCTTTCATTCTTTTTTTTTTTAAAGATTTTTTTATTTATGCATACAATACAAGAGCTGGGGTACAGACTAGAGATGCAGGGGTGAGAGGATTCACCAGAGACAGAGCAGGGAACAGAACAGGCAGACTGATCAAAGTACACTGCAGAGGGGAGCAGTGGGCGAGACAGGAGAGGTCTGCCGCACCATGTGGGTTTCTCTCTGGCAGGCTGGGGATCGAACTCATGCTGCAGAGGCTGTGAATTGCTTCATAGTGCAGTGCTTAACTCCTTGCACCACCTGGGAGGCCCTAGTTTGTCTTCTCTCTGATGCTTTGTTCAGTTTCCCTATATTCCTACTATAGGTGAAACCATTCGATATTTTTCTTTTTCCTTTTTTATTGCAGCACTATTTACAATAGCTAAGATATGGAAACAACCTAAATGCCCCAAAACAGATGAATGGATCAAGAAGATGTGGTACATATACACAATGGAAACTATTCAGCAAATAAATCTGCGTTCTTAACCAACAGAGTTTTGGACGGCGGTGGCCCGAAGGCTTGGCCCAGTTTCCCAGAGGGACCACACTCCACCTATGTTTGTGGAGGGATCTGGGCACCAGTTTCTCACATCTGACCTGTAGAAAACCCCCATTTCAGTGCCCACTTCCAGAAACCAGTTGCTGCAGTATCCTTGTTTGGCTCAGGACTGAGTCCAGCTCTGAGGGGTGTCAAAGCCCAGACCTGGGGTGTCGAAGCCCCTAGCCCACTCGGAGATACAACACGGCAGCAGACATGGCCCTCTGGGCTCCAGAGTCTGCCTTCCACACACACTCCTTCATGAAGGTTGCCTGGGGCTTGACTTTGACAAATTGGAGCCATTTCAGGGGTGAATGTCCTGTCAGTCAGGAGTTGGGGCACGTGAGCCTCGATAGAGAGCTTGCCTCTGGATGCCTTTCTCTCCAACCTCTGGGGACTCAGGGGCACCTCTGAGTCCACCTGTCTGTCCCATTCTAAGGCTGAGTTGAATCAAACTAGGAATCCCTGCAATTTCCCTTTCCTCTGTCCTTTTCCCTGTGCTTGATAGGAGAAAGAGCAGAAGTAAGCACCCTTACTTTACAGATGGGGACCTGCGGTGCTTTTGATTTCTCTGGTAAATCACCCTGGGCCCTGGCGAGTCTCTCTGAGCAGCTGACAAGCAGTCATCTTTGGATTCTCTCAGGGAGGAGCTTATGGGAACAAGGAAACCTGGGTGCAGGACTCAGAGGTGGCGCAGATTACTGTGACCTGAAAACTTCCTGTTTTTAAATGTGGTTCATCTGTCCAGTGTTAACCACTCTGTGCTTCAGTTTCTGTGTCTGAAAAATGGAGATAACATGAGTAATCTACCTCTCATTTTAAGAGATTAGTGTAAAGTATTTAAATCAATGCTTTATATATAGTTAGCACCCAGTAAATGTTTCTTCTTATTATTTATGTTGTTACTACTAAGGGTAATCTCTAAACCCCCAACAACTCTAATACTCTTTTATCAGTACTCTACTATATCTACAGTTATGATGTGGACTACTCCAAGAAGGCTGCCTGGATTTTGGCTGGGAGTAGAGACTCCTGTCAAGTTCACAGATGTATTGTGTAAATGGGGGATATGTGTTATCTTCTAGGGAAGGTCTAGAATGTAGATAGATCCGGTGAATCGGGTGGAAGTTTGGGATCTTGTCTACTTTGCTGAAATTATTCTGGCTCTGGAATGGAGGGGCAGGGTCAAGGTCTGGGTGGGTTTTCATTGCCCGAGGCGGTGAGGCCCAGCTCTGTTGGCCCTCAGGTCTGTTTGCCTGTTGCCAGGCTCTGCCGCTTGACACCTGTGAGGGGCTATGGGGCTTCCTCTGGGGAGCCAAGCTCTCTATAATTCATGAGGCTAGGTCCATTCACCAGGGCTGGGTGGCAGCTTGCTTGGTTTCTTAGGCTTCCCTTGGGAATGAGGGTTCTTAAAGTGTCTAGTTGCTATGTGAAGCTGGCCCCTCCAGCTAGCTATTCAGAAATATCTCCAATAACCTCTTCACAGGTCAATCAGAGACCCAGAGTGGGGGTGGAGTGGGAGATCATTGTCATTACCTCCCAAAGCTCATTGCAGTCCTCCGTTCTACCCCAGACACTCACTTCTCCAACTCTAGTTCTGGAGGTTTTGTGGCCCCCTGGGAACTTGTACCTGCCTCTTAAATGAACCTCTGTACTTGGTCTTACTCCCTGGAGTCCACCCATCCTCCCTGGTCTCTGTGGAAGCTGAAATTCTACACTGATCATTTCACTCCTTTGCTCAAACATCCCCCACAGCTCCCTACCACCCATAGCTTCCTTTTATACTCCATGCAGCACCACCATCTATCCCTCTAGAGAGATCTGGGCCCCCAAACATATTTTCTGGTCTCCTTGCCATGGCTCACATTATTTTCGTGGCTCTCAATATCCCACCCTGACTTTAAGGTCCAGATATAACCTCCTTTAAAAAGTCTACTCTGCTGAAAGTGACTACATTCCCAGGCTATTAGATTGTTCCTCTAAACTTCACCCCCAGCCCAGAGTCCTTCAGGCTCTGGAAACTATTGCATTTCTCCAGTCTTACCTCTGTGCTTTTCATGTGCCTTTCCCTCTGCTTGCACACTCTTCCAAGCCCTTCTTCTTCCTCTGCTCCACATGTTTCTTCCCAGTATCACCTTTGGGTATCCTGCTCTGAGAAACTTTCCCTGAGCCCTCTCCCCACCTCCCATTTGGACCCAGAGGTATTCAGAAGTCCTCTGGACCTCCCTTAACACCCCATTGTTTACCTGTTTTGCAGTTGTCATACAGCATTGGGACTGTCTGTTTTTTTCATTTTTCTATCTGTGCGTGTAGAAGAACTTGGTGAGCACAGAGCCAGGAGTGTGGACAGAGGCTGCAACCCCCCTGGGTGAGACCAGATGGTGAGGAGCACGAGAACCCAGGAGGGACAGGTGGTTTGTCTCAAAGCCTGTTAGAATGCAGAGTCTTTCAGTGCTGTGTGTCAGGTTGCAAAATGTCCTCCCACAGACATCTAATAAAAATGTAGTGAAATAGGTACCCTGGTTTTCTTTTACCAGAGAGAAAGTGGAGGTTCTTCAAGAAGAACCCATTCGCTCAGTCAGCAAGTGTCTCTTGATGGTTGGGCACCAGACACTGTGTCAGGCAGGGCACTAGCTCCAGCCAGGAGCAGGACAGACCTCTAAGCCCTGCTCCTGGCATCAGGAAAAGACGTTATGCTACTGATCTAGTAGTTAATTATTTAATTGCAATTGTGGTAACTTCTACAGAGGGGAAATAATAGGGGGGAGTACAGGGAATCATAATGAGGGACTTGTCTGGATCCCAGGGTCGCAGTCCGCTCCTACCCTGCTGCTATATCCTCTGTGCACCTACTGCTGCGTCTGGAGCTAAACTGCACGATATTTACTGTCCAGCCCCTGTTGACAGCCCTAATGGATTCTGCAGATTAAACAATCCATGCCTTGAGCTGTATGTACATGGATCGGCCCATTAGTTGGTGACGGAAGCCGCCCTTGCTTCTGGTTCTAATGAAATAATTTACTGCAAATAGCCTGCATTTCCTCCTGAGTCCAGGCTGACTTGTTAGTCAAATAGAGGTGCGAGCACGACTACCTATAATGGGAAGCCGTAGCAGAAATGAACTGACCAAGTGGGTGATTGTCTCAGCAGGTGTTGAATTAAATCGGAGACATTTAAGGCTTTGAATCCTTGTAAACTAGCCACTTTGGTGGGGGAGGCAGAGCTGAGAACTCTGCAGAAACAAGTCTGCTGGTCTAATGAATTAGGACTGGCCCTGGGGAGGGGAGTGGGGAGGGGCTTGGGATTTCCTTTCCCTGCTCACTCTCTTTTTATCTCTCTCATTGGCAAAATAGCATCTCTACTCTGATACCCATTTCTCACCTCCTCCTTCCACAAAGGATACTTTCCCTTTTAGGCTACCAGGCATCAAGTTCATGATATCATTATATTGTATTAATTATTGGATCTTTTGCACTTGGGAGGCAGGTGTAATAGAGCAAACCACATTCATGGGGGTTGGTGATTTTCCCAAGGTCATGTATTAGTGAGGTACAGTCAGGATTTGGATCCAGACCTATTAGACTGCAAAATTTAAGGTTGTGGGGTTTTTTTTTTTTTTTTTTTTTTTTTTTTTAGTTTTTTTTCCTTTTTGCACCACCAGCAAGGACACATGACATAGGGCAAAGAAGTTGCTTTGACTCCACTATTGACTTGCTTTGTAGCTTTGGAGTCTCTGAGTCAGAGGTTTTGCTCTGAGTCTCTGCTCATTAAAATGAGTCAGGCTTAGGGCAGTGGGAGGGGGTGGCTGCAGTCCTTGGGGGCTACCCTGAAATCAACTTACTTGAATCAGGGCTCTCTATATAGCTAGTGACACTCTGAGGCTGTAGCTGGGACTGCACTGTCCCCTTTCCAATCCCTTTGGCACTTATCTCTCTGGGTGTGACTTTTATGAAAGGAACCGATACGTGAGGTCGGCTGTCCACAGCCTCTTCCTCCTATCAGCTGAGTGCAGTGCTTGCTCTTTGTCTCCTGCCTTTGAGGACTGTTCTTCTGTCTGCAGGCTGTGTCACCGATGCCACTGATAAAGCTGGGAGGTAGAAGCATGGAAGAGTACTGGGCTCCCCTTAAGGGGGTGAGGGTTGACTGCTGCTGCCATGGAATGGACTCAGGCTGCCTGTTAGCAACTGCTGGACATGTGGCACTTGTGTCTGGCTCTCATTGTCTTCACTTGCTCCAGAACCTCCACTCCGATCATAAATACTGGATACACCTACCAGCTATGTGACTTGGGCAATCCTCTTGCTTGCACTACATTTCTGGGCTCTCATCTGTCACAAAGTGATGATGATGCTGTTAAATCAGTTAATGTTATATGATGCATTTAGAACAGTGCTTGGCACCAAGTGCCCACTCGAATAACATTATCTATGCTTGTTGTTGCTAGAGGCACTTTATAAACATTGGCTGGGTTAAATTCTTGATTGTCCCTATCTTGCCATCCAGATACTCGCTTTCCTATTGCTCCTCTCCAGTGAATAGCTGTGGCTCCTCTAAAAACTAATCTGATTCTCTGTCCTGTCTCTTTACCATGCAGGTCATTGTTTAGTGTCCTGTGCCCAGCCCCACATTAAGCAAGATGTACTTTCAGACATCAAAGAGTCTTGTCCTGTTGAGGGGCAAAAGCAGTCATAAATAGTACAGTGTTAACAGAGCAATGACAGTGATACGTGTTCAGGGCAGATGGCCCCAAGGGAGTCCCCTGTCTGGGAGCACATGTGATTGTATAAACCAGATATATATAATAATATAATCTGATAGCTGGCAGGCTCCCTAGAATAACTGCAGTTGAATGAATGAATGAATGAATGAAGCTATGAATTAAATGGATGAACAGGGCATCTCACTAGGATGCTTTCACAGAAACCAAGACATACTGGCTTATAGCATTCCCCCCTGCTGAGAATACAGGGGACCCTCATGAAAAGTAAGTAGATCATCTGAACAGGCCCTCTGCCTACTGTGCTGGCTTCCCAAGCTCACTGGTCCTGTTCAAAGCACCCACTGGTTCTGTTCAAAGCACCCATTTCAGTGGTCAGAAATCTGTTCTAGAATTTCATGGTCAACAAGCTGTGTTTCTAGATTCTACCTCTAAACATTCAGATATCTGTTTGCATCCAGATGGCACGCAATGGCTCTCTCTTTCTCCTGTTCCTCAGGTAAGACTTCCTCAGATCCAGAAGATTCGTCAATATTCTAGGTCATGCTTTCCATCATCCTGCAGAATCCTAACCAGCTCACATGTTACACAGCCCTGGAACTTCCCTCCTGTTTCTGTCTCCTCGCCTGCCTTCAGCTTGAAACCCCTCTTCATCATTTCACTCTGCTCGCCTTTCTTCTCCATGATGACAAGGGGAGTAAAGTAAGCGCTGCCTGCTCCCCACTCTCTGATACATCACATTACTCACTCTGGAAAGTTTTGGTACTTTAGTCACACTTACTGTTTAATTTGGTTGTTTCTAACTTTTTCTTTTATGCCGTGCTTTTCAGGTGGCTGACTCACCGGGCTCCAAAAAATGTACTTCTCAATAATGACAATAATGGTGGAGATAAGTACAGTGATGCTGCCTATGATAATGACACTCATTGAACACGACCATAGCGCTGGGTGCTTTATGAGCTGTACCCCATCTTCCACAGCTCCCTCGGGGCTGAGCACACAACAGACTCTCAGGGCATAATAATAACAGCTACTATTTATTTGGCTCTCCTCCTGGCCTGATGATTCTTCTTTCCATATGTCGTGTTACTGTTATAATAACCCTGTAAAATAGATATCATTCTCCTTGGTTCAGATGAAGAAATAGGGTGCAATAAAAATATGTTAAAGATTCACCCCACTCACCCAAGTCTGGGTCTCGGGACACATAGAGTGCTTGCTAAGTGTCTGGCTTACGACTCAGTGCCAGGAACCCCAGAGCTCCCTGCCCTAAAGGGACTCTCAGTCTAGGGGGGCCCACAGACCAGTGGCACCCTAGTTTGTTCTGGGCTCCTGCCTCCCTGTACTTTTCAGATGGACACTTCTATTCTTTATTCCAAGCATCATAAGGGTCCTTTGTCCAGCCACATCACTGTTAATTCAAGTCCTCCTCTGTTCTTTTCTTTTAAGATCACTTGCAATCATAGAGTAAGAGTTTAATTTTGCTGAACTTTACTCAGCCTCCTCAGCTGTATCTTTCCACAAGTTCCTACTTATATTTTTTTCTGAATGTCATGGAGCCTTCTGTCCTTAAGGTCAGGGCATTCCAGTCGATGGTCAGCTCTCTGTCTTGTTGCTTTGCCCAGGCAAAAATAACAGAATCTCCGTTTTCCTCAGGAAAGGCTTCCCCATTGGTTTGGAGAGGGAGTTGGCAGAGAGAGAGGAAGGGGGAAGGCACAGTGAGGCAGGAGGAGACAAACAGGTGGGCAGCTGGCACTATGGAGGAAGGGCTCTGTGTCTGGTCCACCCTGTGAGACCCAGGCAAGCTAGTGGTCCTCAGTGGTGGCAATGGAGGCTGCTTTTGATTTACACACCAGCATTCCTCACTTAAACTGAGTGAAACAATAACAGCCTTCTTCTGCCTTACATGACCGGAAGCCTTGTCTGGGCCATTACTGAGGGTTGATGTTTTTCCCTTGCACCAACTTGGTTCTCCAGCTAGTGCTGTCTGTCTTGATTTCAAGATGGTCTCTTGCAGCAATGAAGTGATGGGCTGTTTGTTCAGGTCCAGTGAGAGAGGTGCAGTTTCATCTCTGCTTATAGTTGGGAGAAAGAAAACTTCCTAGAAGCAATCCTGCCACAGCTCCTGGGTTGAGCTGAGTCACATGCCTCAGGGCAGTTTGGGTGAAATTACATCTGCAGAAGGGGAATGGATTTGGGGAAGCAAACACCATGCGCATTGCAGAATCACAAGTCCCAGACGTAATCAAAGTGAATCAGCCAGCGCTGTGACGGCATACAGCTCAGGCGTCATATGCAGAGCTGGCAGCTTTAGCAAGTCATTGAAGATGCACAGTTCAGTGTGCATTTCAGATAAACCACAGATAGCTTTTATATACAAATATGTCTCCTGAAATGTTTACTGCAGGCTCCTGCATTATTATCAAGTAATTAATGTCTCATTATTTGGTACAAAATAAAATGTTTTGGCAGTGGAACATAAGATTATAGGGGCACACAGTAGGCTAAAGACTTAGACCCGAGATCAAATGTTCATCCGGCATTACTTGTATGAGGACAGCGTGGACTGGTTCAAAAAAGAGGAGGAGGCCTAGGGGGTCTCTGCACCACGTCTACTTTGTCTCCTCATGTCAGGAGAGCAGGGGGTGGCGTCTCCTCTCTCAGGGCTTTGCTAGCCCTGACCTGTCCACTCTTTGCAGGGCCCCGACCACTGTGGGCAGGCTCTGCTGCAGATCGGGATCAACATGATGGCACTGCCTGGAGGCCACCCCCTCGATGCCGTCCCCCTGCCGGGTCAGCGGTAAGTCCTGCCTCTGGGTCTCGGGACCAGGGCTGCCCTATCTTGACTCTGGATGTGGCCTAGCCTCAGGATTCTGAGGCTGCAGGTGACCCCATGTCGACTGACACTCCCAGCAGCCTAATATGTTAAAAAAAAAAAAAAGTGGAATTATTTTTGATGAAGTGGGCTGTCTGTCTTCCCTGGCTCTGTCCTGCCCAGGTAGTTGGTTGGGAGCTGTGTAGCCAGAGGAGCAGTGGCAGCTCTGGTAAAGGCTTCTGGGACTCCCCCACGGAGCTCAGGGATGGACACATCAAGGCCTGTGGGGGGGCCGGGAAGCTGTGGCCATGGCGGCGAGGAGTCCTGGCTGCCTCAACTTGATTCTTGGTTCTGATGCTTATTTCCTAGGCCCTGGTGCCTCAGTTTCTTCATCTGTGGAATGGAGACATTTGTGTTTCCACCTCTGGGTCACCATGGGCATTTATAAAGATTATGTATAAAGCACCTGCATGCACAAAAGAATGGCTCAGTTGGTGTTAACTTCGTCAGATGCAGAATAGGTCCCTAGACTAGATAGTCTAGGACCGAGTTAATCAGTTCCTGGCACTCTTTTAGCCTCTGGGAATCACTGATCTGTCTCTCCCACTTCCAACCTCCACAGAAGTTTTAAAAATAAAAAAAATGAAATTTCATAAAAATGAGTTAGAAATCAGATAATTATTCTTTGGAGGCAGAAGATGGTTTTTAAGTGGTACTGTGCAGCAAATACCTTGAGAGGAAAACCCTAGAATAATATGACTCTGAGAGATCTGGATGGCCACGGACACTGCCACTTGAGAAAATGTTTAGAATGTCTTCAGTCTTACAATTCTGATAGGACAGGGAGGGCTGCAGAGAGAAGGAGGTAGGTCCTTTAACATGGTCACAGTCCGGCATTGCCAGGCAGGCCTACCTCGAACATTACTGGAATATAAGCTACTGGCCTATTAGGCATGTGTGTTCCGGGCCATGTGCACGGGCCAAGTTCACAGAGAAAGCTTAAGTGTATTTACAGGATGTCAGAGGGGTTAATTTGTCCAATCTGATGTTGCATTATGGACAGACAATAGCAGTCACCTCTCCTTTCCGCTTGTTCCAAGCTGCAGAAGTGCTTCTAGTGGGGAATAACACCGTGGTTATTGTCCACAGATAAATAATTAATGCTGGATAATTGACTTCTTTCTGTTGTGTTTTACTGAAACTGAATTTCACTCTCTAGTACCATTGTTCACTTCAGTGTACAAAATAAATTCAGTCCGCTTGCGTGGAACCATCCAGCCCCCTTGGGTGAATCATATGGGTTAGACCCTTGTTTGAGACTCTTATGAGTAAATAACATCAGAAGGACCTTTTCTAGATGTGGGTTTTTGAAGGAGTGAAGGGCAGGGGGCACCTGGGCTGGGATCCCACGCTGAATGGATGTGGGCAACAAGAGGGATGAGACAGGGTTCTCAACTGTAATTGAATCTGAATCTCCTGAGAAGCTTTCATAATTAAAAATAATCAAATAAATGAGCCAAAAAACAAAATCCTACTCTTGGAAACTTTAATGTGGGCATAAGTGGTTGAAAGCATATAGGTTTTAGAATTGGAGCTGCTCAACCCCTCTCTGCTTTTTATTAATCATGTCACCTCGGCTGCTGCATAAACTGTACAAGCATCAGTTTTATCTTTTATGACAGGGGAGCAGCAACTGTTGTTTTAAAAGGTTGTGTTAGTGCTGGGGTCCTAGAAGAAGGCCTCTCTAGGGCCCGGGACACTTCATGGTGCACAGCCCACTGTCCCCTAGGCCATCACAATAACATGGACAAAACCTTCCCTATCATCCTCATCAGTGAAAACACTTGCTATTACAAATTGGGACCCAAGTACTTCCCTGGAGGTTCAAGGGCTTATTGGTAGGAGTAGAGGGGGGCAGGAGATCAGCTCTCTGGCTAGCAGGAGATATTTATCTTCTTGTTCTCTGAGCTCCCATCTTTGCATCCAGGGGTACTGAGGCTTCTGTTGGCTCTAGACTAGGGCGTGGTGCTGGAATTTAACCATGGTGGTCAATGAGGTGGCCCCCATCTGCACATGCTCAGGCTGTGCCCTCCACCATCAGACAGCCTCATTTTCTACAGGGACCCTAATACCCGGTCCTTTGATTTCACCTTCTCTGTGGCTAGATTCCTGCGGGGTGAGTTGGAGGCCAGTCTGAGGGGCGCGCATAGGGCCATGTCCAGATGTTCCCCTGCTCCCTGCCTTCTTTCCTTTCTACTACTTCTCTTACCCACAGATCAGTCTGGACACCTTGACATTTTTTTTTCTGGGTTCCTGACAGGAAAGGTGGGGATACTGATCAGTGATCTGGTTTTCTTAACTCCCAGACAGATTTGGTTCAGTCTCATCCAGCACTTGCTGAAATGAGTGCTTTTTTAAAAAAATTTTTATTTTTCACATCATTGTTCATTTTAAAACAATATTTGCTTCCCCCCACCCCCTCTGGTGTAGTCCCCATAGAATTTCCTTCCCCAATGCACCCGTGCACCATCACCTCAGTCCCCTGTGCTCCTCCCTCCCTCCCTCTGATCCCTCTCCCTCCTCCTCTGAACTGAGTGCTTCTTATACAATAACCCAGTCTGCACAACAGCCCACATGTATACTCAGCTCTATTTTGCAAATGAGAGGTCACCCACAACCTTTGAGATGGAGTTCAGAGTTTGGGGTGGTTCCTAGGGAGTGCCTTTGGGATCAACACCTGTGGAAGGGAGAGGAAGGAATCAGAGCTGTCGTTCATTGGCCATAGCAGCCAGCAACTTTATGTCCCACCTGTCCTGCCATTAGAGTGGGCAGCTCGAGGCAGGTGCGACCTCAGTTGAAGTGCCTTTGAGACATTATCTGGAGGGACTGACAGTTGAGGCAATAAGTCCTTTCCTCAGGTGGCAAGCCCCGACTTCCAACTTATGAGGAAACTGAGGTTTGGGGGGGGGGGTTGTGACTTTCCTGTAGACAGAGCTGATGAGGAACAGAGCTTGGATACTCGTCTCCAGATGGTGCTTGGAGTCGAGAGCTGGCCAGTACTCTCTGCAGTCTGTCTTTCACGCAGTGTCCGTGGGGGCATTCACCAGCATTCCTCTACAAATATGCACTGAGTGCTATCATGTGTCTTGTCTGGTGCTTATGGGCTTCAGGACATGTTGGTGACAGAAGCTGGCATGGTCCCTTCCCTCCTGGAACTAATTTCATGAGTCACTACATCAGACTTGGATTTGCTGCAGGTACACAGCTTCGTCTGAGACCTCTCCTTGTGAGTGAAGCATTCTCCTTACACGGTTTCTGTGCAGTTTGGAGTCAGAGAAGAGCCAGGGGTGGGTGCAGAGTAGCTGGTGGCAGCCACCTCCTGCATCCTCCCTGGCCTGCTAGTGAGGAGCCTCCTGGTCCCCCTGACTCATGGGGGCCGTCACGGGCCAGCCTGTCTCCAAGCAGATAATACCTTGCGTGTGTGCATTCCCGGTCTGTGGCCAGTTTTCTGCTGTTGGGCTGCTGTCCTTGCCTGTGGTGAAATGTGCAGACGTGTAATTGTCAGGGGGATGATTAGACATTTTTTTCTGTTGTTTTAACTGAAAAGAAGGTCAATCAAAGCTGGAATCAGATTCCCTCCCTTCTCCCATCTCCCATGAGAAATCCACAGAAACAAAGGGCATGACCTTGTGAAGGCAGAGGGACAGTGATTCAATAGTTATTTTTTTAAGAAGAGAGGTTGTTTTTAAATTCCCATGAAATACCAGGAACCAGGATCATAGAGGTATCAAATGCTGTTGCTGGAAGTTTCCTCAAAACTCATTTATGCATTCATGATAAGACAGGGAACTGAGCCCTCTGGAGCAGGATGGAGCACTTCTAATCCTCGATGTCCAATCATTGGACTTTCTTTCTGCAGCTTATCCTTGCGCCCAACTTCCAGTTAAATCCTAGAAACTCTGTCTTAGCCCCAGTGGATTCTCGTTAGCACTGAACTGTAATAGACATCAAAATCATCCATTCATTTATTCATTGGAATGAGGCTTACTAGGACTAAGAACTTACTTTGGGCCAGCCGTGGGTAGGATGGCAATGATTTATATAAATGTTGTCTTCCCACATTAATAAATGGTATCAATGAAACTTGATAGTGAAAAGTCCTAAAGGCTGAATTCACACCTGATTCATATTTGTGCCCCTCACTGTGATTAGAATGCATACAGTAGGAGCTTGGTATGGGGTTACTGAATGAATAAACATTTCATAAATACTTGCTGAGTGAATGACAAATGGTTGAGGAGTCTCGGGTGACTGAGAAATTCAGTAGATTTTATTCTTTTCTCCAAGACATTTCTCTGTCCCCAGCATACCACTCTCATTCTTTTTAGTAGAAAACTGCTGCTTGGAGGAAAAGGGTAAATTAGAGTTTCATTTTGATTAATTTAAATACTCTTTTTGAGAGGAAGCCAAAGGTTTAATTGGTTGATGGAGTCAGAGAGTTGGAGAGACTTTTTTTTTCCTCCTAAAGAATAGTATATCAGAAATATTTTTAGTCTCTGGCTTAAAGTTCACTGGAAAAAAGTCTTTTCCATTTCATCATTAAATCTCTTGCATCAGAGCACAGAGCAGTGGGGAGCATGAACTGGGAACCAGAGGCAGGTCTGCCCCCCCTTCTCCCTCCCCCCTCCCATATCCCCCTCCCTCCACCTCCCTTCACTGTCCTTGCCTCCCTAGCTCTGGCTCTGCACGAACCCACTGTGTGTTCTTGGACAACCCTTTCCTTTTATCTCTTTGAGCTCTAGTTTCTTCATCTGATAGCCAGATGGTAGGCAAAAGTTTCCCCAGGGACCCTTCCAGCTCCAATATTCTAGGAATCTATGCATGAGTTTTGGATAATCTGTTCCCTTTTCTAGTCAAAAATATCTCACTGTAGTGCCTCAGGCTAGGGAAAGCAACACCATTGCCCCAAAACAAGCTCTTCTCATTCCTTTCTGTGAAAAGCATAAAGAAATTTAGTGTTCACTTTGTAGCTGGGATGCAGGAGCAGAGGGAGGACAAGGCAAGTGGGGGGCAGTGGGAGAACCCTTTGCTGCAAGTCCTGAGGGGTCGCTCCCCAGTACCCTGTCCCTGGCTTCCTGCTCTGGCTGTACTTCTGGGGCAAACGTGACTGAGATCTGAACGGCGGGGGCCAGTGGGCCCGCAGTGCTGTTCTGAATTTAAGCAACACATGCCCAATCCTTTCCCAGAAAGAAATGAGGCAAGGGTTTGAAAAATGACTAGACATGGCATGTCTTTAAATGATCTCAAGCTTTAAAACACATTGATATGTCACGTAAGGGCACTTTGGCATAGCAGAAAGCCATGCAGTGCATCTGAGGGTTTGGCCATTAACTCAGTGACTGAAGACCATCAAAGAACGCAGCATAATAGTTAAGAGCAAGACTGGTCTCAGGTGACCTGTATTTTTATTTTCACTATCCACTGTGTGGCCTTGGCCAAGTTAGGTAACCTACCAATCTCATGGATTATTTTGAGAGTTAAGTGAGCAATGAAGGTTGAATCAAGCCCTTAGCACTGTATCAGAATGTAATAATTAATTAATATTAGCTTTTTAAAATCCTCACTAGTGGTGATCTCTTAGATGAATTAGATAATGGCTCTAAGCCTCAGTTTCTTCATCTGTCAAGTGGGGATGAAATCCCTAACCACTAAACCACTGTGGAGGCTGGCGGAGACCATGCTTGTCATCCAGACGTGCTCTATTGTTAGTGATCATCCCTCCTTACTGTGTGGGTAGTAAATGCCCTCTGATTTTAGATTTATTTTTGGGAGGACATTGTTTCATACTGCTATTCCTTGATATGAGACTATGCTATGCTTCTTCTCTACCCCAACTCCACCCTGGATAATTCTAGTCTATAAAAAAAAAAAAAAATCATTGGACCAGCAGCTTGGTATGTGGTGATGACTGTGGTTACATCTGGCTTTGTGTTAGGAATCTGCCAGACTCCAGAAAGCCCAGATTTGGAGCCTTGGTCACCTCCTTCCAGATGTCCAGGAAAGCTGCCATCAGTGAACAAAGTGGGGGGTCACTTGGGGAGTTGGTATCTCTTTCTCAGGACTCTGCTGAGAGCTGGGCAGGGCTTCTGGGAGCTCTTTCCACTGTCTGGGATGCACTTCTGCCCCGCAGGCATGGGGGTAATCTTTATAGCATCAGGCTCAGATTCCAGTTCACTGTGGACACCCAGGAAATCCAACCTTGGTCCTGGCCTCTGCCTCTCTGGCTCTTTGGTCAGCAACCTGAGAGGCTCTTGTCTGTGGTGGTTTTCCACCACGAAGGGAATGAGACTCATTGCCAGGCCATCTACTTTGACCTCGATTTTCAATTCCATTCCTCTGTGTGAGTAATCAGATCAGTCGCCTGTACTTGCAAAGGGATTTCAGGAGATGGCCGCTCGAAGTTCATGACTGAGGCTGGCTGAACTCTGGGAGTTTTGAGGCACAGGGGCAGCAGGGCCCCCCTCACAGGGCCAAACCAGGCTTTTCATGTTGGGGTCAATCAGCAAATCCAATAGGAGAGGTGGAGCCCAGAGAACCAGAGCTAATGACAGAGAGTCAGGCGAGCTGTGCAATTATGGGATGCTCAGCGCTAACACAGTCCAAACTTTAATGAATTGCAGTCCCTAGACTCCAAAATTGAGAAGAGCAGCTCATTATGTGGCGGCACAGTGACCGCGGCTGGGAGTGGACAGGCTGGTGACAGGGCCATGCGGGGTTCATGGGGCCTGGTCTCCTCCCTTGGAAAGCTGGGGGCTCTTAGATGGACCTCTCTGCAGCTCCTGGGCCTTGCTCCTGCTGTGGCCTTGTGTACCCCACTTGTCTTAGTGCCTCACTCCAAAACCAAGCAAAATGAAAGCTAATTTCTCCCTGAAGGGGACAGTCATCTCAGCCTAGGCACAGGGTTCAGCCTGGCTTTCTTCTCTCCTCCACCCCCATGCCCTCTCACCTCCCTCCCTGGTCTTCACTTCTTCTCATCCCATGTCACTGTCTCAGTCCACCTTGCTCCCTCTGTTCTATCACCACCACCTCCTGACAGGTCACGCTCTTGTCTAGTATTTAACCCTGCAATGGTTCATTTTCTACTAACTCTGCTTAGTTATGTCACTGCCCTGCTCCCAGATGGTTTCGGTGGCTCCAGTTGGAAATTAAATCCGGGTCCTAATTGTGGCAATCAAGGTCTTTGATCACGTGGTCCCCATCTCTCTCCTTAGACCCCCTTCCAGCCACTTCTGTATAAGTCCCCCAGCGTTTGAGTCGAAAGACTTCCTGTCTGACCACTTTGATGCCTTTTCACACATATGTGAAGTTCCTTTTGCCCTTGTCACGCTGGCCCACTCCTCTCCTCCAGGCACCGGGGCTAATGTCATTCCCTTGGTTTATATATTCCCAGGCAAAGTCAAGTCCTCTGCCTCCCGTGGCCCTGGACTGTCCTGCCGGCAGCAGAGTGGCAGTGTGGTGTGTCGCTGATAAAAGCAGAGACTCTGGACTCTGAAGGCTGAGTCTGAGTGATGAATTGACCACTGAGTTGTCCTCCTCTGTCAAAGGGGGCGGCTGTCTTTTTTTCATGGGGTGGGTGGGGAGGAGTAAAGGAGATACTATTAAGAGAGGATAGACACCACCTGGCTCATTGCTGGAATGCAACACATGAGCTACTGTTAAAATTATTACCAGATTGGATTTGTGGCTTCTTGCCTATTCGGGGTCAGGGCTGCACTCTTGGAGAGCTGGGATTTTTCTCCTGGTCAGTTTTGTAGGCTAGAACAGGCTGGTCTGAGCAGGCACACAGAAAACACCAGGACTCGGGGCTCAGGTTGGTTCCCAGCCCCTGCTGGCGGTGAGACTTGGTACCTGGGGGGCTCTTTCTCCTGGCCTCTGCATCTGGGGGCCCTTTTAGAGGGCAGCTCCGCCAGTGCAGCCCAAAGTGAAGGATCTCTTGCCTCTGGAGTCCGCCCACCTCTGGGGTCAGAGACCCCTTGGTCGGAGCGTGATGTGTGGGGGCGGAGAGTGTAGTGAAGGACCGGAGTTAGCAGGGAGGGAGGGCTGGAGGCGGATGGAGAGCGAGTCGTGACTGCGGAGTCTCCTGTGACTTGAATGAGTCACGCCTGTGACTGTGTAGATAGGCTCTTGGAAACCCTCTAGTGGAGACGTCTGTACTCTCACCTGCCTCTTGCAGAGCCCTGGATGGTAAGTCCCGCTTAGATCTGTGCATTCCCCAAAAAGTTCCACTTTGGCAAATGAAAGCACTTTCCATACAGTGAGGAGGAGAGTGGAAAGGGACAGACAAAGCCGACCTCTTATAAGTCTGTACATCAAGTCTCATATTATGGCTACAATGCTCGAGGACGCGCTGAAGCTGAGTGTGTGTGTGTGTGTGTGTGTGTGTGTGAAAATGCAATTATCATCTTTACCTGACAAGCACAACATACTATCCGAACGGAGCACAGACTTTTATTAAGCAGCTAACAGTAGCATTAAAGAACATGATGTCTTGAGTCCTTTGGGCCAGGTTCAGAGCTATGCTTTGCCACTGAAAAGCTGGGTGCCCTCAGAGAGTTCACTTACCCTCTCCAACCTTCAGGTTCCTTATCTGTAAAAATAAGATCAGTCCCCTTCTCACAATGTCACAGTGAGAACTACCAGAGTGATCTGTGTGAGGCCGTCCACACGACAGCGTGCAGGACCCAGCCTGAATAGACGTCAGCAATAACGCTGGTGGATTTCAGCTCCCCTGAGCCTCACGACAGAAGAATATGGCTGTCCAGGTGGTGGTTATTTCTGTTTGATAGATCTTAATACGGCACTCAGTTCTGTAGATAGTCACTGCGCCCCTTCAGGGCTAGGGGTGGCATGGGGGGAGGACAGGACAGACACCAGCCCTGCCCTGCTTACAGTCTAGTGAATAAAGCAGACTCGACTCAAAGAGGTAGCAGTGGAGAGTTGTCATGATAATGGGGGAATGACAAGGCACAGGGACACTTGGGACACAAGTTCATCTAGGAGTTGGAGAAACGCCTGCAGAAGAGACATCTAGGGCAAGATTTCAAGGATGTGCAGGTATCAGCAAGGTGGAGGAAAAGGTGGGGGAAAGGTACTTGCATGTGCAAAGTCTGGGCAGCTGGAAGTGCAGCAGAAGGACCGGAAGAGCTCATTGTGGGTGAAACAATGGCTCAGAACAAGGGGGGAAGCAGGTCCCGGGACCTGAGGCTCAGAGAGGGTAAGTGTTTAAATGACACACTGCTAGAAGAGGTAGAAGTGGGACAAGGGCAGGCGAGGGCTCCTCGTCAGGTGCTCTGGCTGTCAGTATCCTCATACACGTAATGAGAATCCATGTGCACACATGCCTGCTTTTCAGAGGTTAGAAAATGAGTCATTCACGAGTTAATGAAAGGCCAGGGAGTATTAATAGTGTCCTTTCTCTCTCTGAGGGCATCTGAAATGCCAGAGTTAATAAGACAGGCTCTGAGTCATCAGAGAAGAGGCAGCTGTCAAATGTACACATTGGCTCATTGCACTGGAAATAGTTACCTGGAGCCAAATTCGTGTTCCTTGGTTTTCTGAAACAGAAGCAGCAGCACAGTCCATTAGGCTGGAGGGATCAGGAGGTGGTGAGAGCACAGGCTTTGAATCCGGCAGAACTGGATTGAGATCTTGGCTCTGCCATTGACGCACTACCAGAACTCCTGTGTGCTCTCCTCTGTAAAATGTGGACAATAGTGTCGCAGTGAATGGAGGATAAGTGTTGTATGTGTAAGAACTTGATATGTGCCTGGCATGTAAATGTACCTCCATAAGTAGTTTCCTTTAGAGTGTATTTGGAACTATGCTAGATTTGAAAAAAAAATTAACATGTTAGAGTGATGAAATGTCTGCCCTCCCTTCAAGCCCCCCATTTGACTGATGGGAAGCAATAGCCTAGAGAGATGGATGGGACAAAGTGAGTGGGGAGGGCCCCTGTTCCTGCACCCTCCACAATGACTCCCAGTTACTAGCTTTGAGGTGAGTCGGTGGGTCAGCTCTCCCGGGAATATAGAAAATGTAGCATCAGTTCTCTTACCAAGTTACTCTGAACAGTTTAATTGATGAACAGAACATGTTCTGGAACACACATATCAAAGGGTAGGATGAATAATGAAAATGGGCATTTCTGGGGAATGATCTGAAAATGCCAGGGCCACAGCTTGGAGCAGAGGGCGGTGAAGGGGACAGCAGGAAACACAGAGGGAAGGCGGCTAGGTGGACACAGGGGGCATCTTGCAGTGCCCGTAGAGAGCCCACTTCCTGGTGTAGCAGGCATGGACAGGTCAGCCTTGATTTCTGAACTCTCCAACAGCCTTCTCTGGGGAAGGCTGCACACTTCACGTGTGGACCTGGTTTGGTGAGAGACCACTGTCTGCTCCTTACACAAAAGCCCGGTGCACAGAAAAGGCCGGTGCTGATGCAGCTCAGTGAAGGATTCAGAAACAGATCCAAAGCAGGGCGAAGAAAACACTGGAAGATTTGAACAAGATCAGAAAAGCAATGTTGCCTGTAGTCACAATTTGCTGGGGTTTTACTGGTGTGAGGGGTTGGAATGTAATGCACTAACATACTGTACATTATTTATAATTTGTTGCATAAATGATTATGCTTAAATTAACTGTTTAGTAAACAGTTTATCATTCACTGCATAGCAGAGGTTAAGTTATTCTAAATTAATCTGTGTGTTGATTTTTTATAAAACCCTTCATGAGAGAGGCTCCCAGGTAAGGGCAGGTGGACCCAGCTGACTCTTGGTGACAAGATTCCCGGATGACTCCAAGAATTATTCTGTTTACTCAGATTGAAACCCACGGTGTTTGCAGGGGCCCCCAAGGCCCTAAATGATCCCCCAGAATCTCTTCCCTGGCTCACCTCCAGCTCATCTTTCCCTGGCTCTCTCCATATAGCTACTCTCATCTCCAAACTGTTTCCCTAGCCAAGCAGGCATGCTCGCCTGAGGCCTTTGCACACTCTGTTTCCTGGGTCTGGGGTAACCTGTGCCCTTATTTTAGCCTGGCTGATTCTCCCACCAACTCAAAGTGTTTACTCAAGTCTCGTTCACAATTGGCTCCACCCTGAGAACATGTTCAAAGTGGCAGTTACATTCCTGCCTCCTGCATGAACAATCACGTGGCACTTATTTAAACTCTACTTTTTCATGGAAATTATCTGCTTTTAACCTATTGTGCATGTTAAATACTGTTTTTTTTTTTTTTTTTTTTGGACCAGGATTTGCCTGGGAGACACTGCTTAACGTTTAAACCTTATCCAGCTGGTTGAGGTTCTTTTATGTTGGTTACTACCGCCTTGCGTGACAGCCATCTCCTCTGGGATCTCTGATCTCCCTTTAGCCACTTCCCCAAGGCTGCAGTCCACACACCCTTGCCTCATCTACAGACCTCATCTGTCCTTTGACAGCAAGCCAGTGCCCGCTAGTGCAGAGCAGACCGGAAGTGGGGCAAGGGCTGCTGAAGGCTCTCCCCAAACAGAGGTTGCTTTGGCTCACAAAGTGCCTGTCCTAAAGGTCTCTTGGGCTCTACTGACATTTTGTAAGACCTATTAAAACAAAACACTTTAGTGTCACATCTTTCATGGAGTCGAGTTACATGCCCAACTCACACTTTTACCCATCGGTTCTTTGACATCCCAATTTAAGACACAATCGGCCTCTCCTGAAGTGCAGTCCCAAAGCAGAGAGTGGGGTGACTGCAGGGGTTTCCAATGCAAGTTCAGGAAATACGTTCAGCTGGCATGCAAGGCTTCACCCCGTGTTTCCTGGGCAATCTGTGGGTTAAGTGATTCAGTTAAGGATTTATTGAAACCCACTGAGTGTCAGCCCTTGTGCTGAGGACAGTGATGCTGAGATAAATCAGACAGCACCTGCCTTTGAGGATATGTCAAAGTCTGGTGGAGGAGATGGGTGGAGAAGCTGGGTAGTGTGGCCCGTAGGCAGTCAGTCTGGAAACAGCCTGCCTGCATGGAGTTCTGACTCTCTTAAATCATGGAAATCTGCATCTTCATGTTTCGTCTGCACAATGGAGACTATAACAGTGTGCCCCTAATCAGATTATTGAGCATGTAATCATGCATGACATGCTCACAGTCCTTAAGGCACTCTAAGGGCTCAATAAACGTTAGCTATTATTACTGGTGACTTGTCTATATTTTCTTTCCATGTGCCTTCAGAACTGTTTCTCATTCAGTTCTCAATTTTTTTTTAGCTAAACACAATTGCATGATTATCCCAGTGGTCAGGTTGCAGCTCAGCCGCTCAGCGTGCTGGGCCAGGCCAGACAGGGAAAAAGGATAGAGATGTCCTCAGCTGCCTACTCATTTTGCCCTCCACCTGCTGAGCACCAGCACTCCTGACCCCCCTCCCGACCTGGCCAGAGTTGGCCTTGGCTCTGAGAGGGAAGTGCCTGGCTGATGGTTCTGGGGATTAACCCCTGAGTGGGGTTGAGAGGAGACAGGAGCTGTGGATTTACTAATCTGCTCGGTTTAGTCTTCTCAGTGTGTTTGCTGGTTGCTTGGGGAGAAAGAGGAGGTATCTGTTTAAACAATCTCTAGAAGTCAGTTATTTTAAGCTCATTCTTAAAGAAAACCAGATACTGCTTGCAGGCACCCCTGTCTGTCCTCATTTCAGAGGCTGTCACCCTGGCGGGTGGCTCAGCCAAAAGTGGTTTTGGCCTGAAAACAGCAATTACATCTGTGGAGCCTGTGGTCCTGGTTCACCTTCTACCCAGAGCTTTCAGCAGGTCAGTGTCTCAAAGCTTTCCTCCATCTTCCTGTTGCTCACAACAAGTCCCTGAAGTGCTTGCCTAGCAAAATGATCCTGCTTGCCTCCTCATGTTGTGGCTGCCCCGTCTTGCTCTCTGCTCCTCTACTGCAATAAAGCAGGAAGAGCAAAGCATAGCGGTTCAGAGCTCACTCTGGAGTCAGAGAGACCAGGGTTTCCATTTTGTTATTGCTCCTTTTTGCCCAAGTGGTTTTGCTTCTCTGACCTCAGTTTCCTTATCTGTAAAATGGGTTACAATAATAAGACCTAACTCAGGCAATTGTCCTGAGGACTAAGTCAAATAATTCTTGTAAAGCACTTACAAAGGGAGCTAACATTTCTGAACACATCCTCAGGGGTAGGCAGTGTCCTATGCTCTTCATATTTACCACTTAATTTAATTCTTCCACAATCTGGTGTGGAAGGTTCTATTACTGCCTTGGTTTCATAGATGAGGAAATTGAAGTCAAGACATTTCCTCAAAAGACTAATGTAAGTTGTTAAAAGCTAGGATACTAGGTATACTGGTTGGAGAGTGAAAGGGACCCAGGGGGCTCCTGGGGTGCAGAAATATTCTATTTCTTTGTCTGGTTCCTGTATATACAGGTATATGGATCTTATGAAAATCTACCAAACTGCAGCTCAATATTATTATTAGTTCATTTTTCATTTCAATGAAAATTACAGAAAAGTGAAAGAAAGCAGCAGCGGCCATTTGCCTTAGGTCACAAAGATTGAGTATTTGAACCAGCCCTCCCACTGTGCCTTCATCAACTTGGGGGATTAACCCCTAAATGTGCAAGTCTTGTTGAACTGGATTTCCATCTGAGGGATGCCCTGAGGAGCCCTCAGACTGGGCATTTGGATTCTGGTTCCTTCCCTAGACCCCATTTTGTTTTTAAAGAAAGTTTAAAAATGTTTGCATAGGTTGAGATTTACAGTGATAGCACAGAGATTCCTCATAGATCCCACACCCAGTTCCCCCAGTTTTTCGTGTCTTACACGAGCGCAGTATATTTGTCACAACTAAGCAATGGGCATTAGCCTGTTACTAGTCACCAAATCCCAGGCTTTGTGGGGAGTTCACAAGTTTTTCCCATGAATGTCAATTTCTGTCTTAGGATACCACCTAGGATGTCCTATTAGATTCAGTTGCCACATCTCCCTAGTCCCCTCTGGTCTTTGATGGGGTTTCAGTCTTCTGAAAACTGTCCCTGCAGTTTTGAGGGGTACTGGGGAAGTGTACTGTAGAATTTTCCTGTCTTTGGGTTCCTGATCCTTTTCTAGCATGGGACTGAGGTTATGTGTTTTGGGAAAAATGCCATGGGGAAGGGTCCCACATCAAATCAGGGTACATACCACCCACATCCCCAGAGAAGGCCCCTTTTATCTCATCACATCGGAGTATGTGCTACCAGCACGACTTATCAGCGGTCAGGTTAACTCTGATCACTTGGTTAAAGTGGTGTTTGTCAGATTTCTCCACTCTAAAGCTATTTTCCCCCGTCTCTCTATAATCTTCTTTGAAATTGAGTCACGAAGCGCAGCCCACACACAGCTCCTGCTCGATCCCTTTTTAATCATAGAGTTTATCTGACGCAAGACCTGTAAACACGCATTGATTCAAGTATTTGCGCAGGTAGAGATGCGTAAATGCACAGCCAGACACCCAGACAGGGACACGCAGATAATACAGACACGCTCGGATGAGTTCATATCCACAGACGCAGACACTCATCGACACAAATACACAGAGACTGGAGAAATCGATAATTTTGTCATTCCATTTCCCTTACCAGCAAAGTGATAAATCAACTGGGATTTTAATTAACACACCTTCTGAAGTTAAAACTTTTGTTTTAATTCTTAAAGATCTGGAGTGTGTACTGATTATGCTTCTGTGCAAGTTGGAGGTAGAGGGAGTGAGTTTGGGATCTATTTAGACCTCCTTAATGGGCCCTGGCCGGAGGCATTCAGGGGCTCTGACTCCCTCTCCCTCCCTTTGCCATCCAGGCCAGTAACTAGTGAGGGATGTGAGTAGTTTCCAGCTAAGGAACCCTGACTCTTCCCCAGGGAGATATGCTCATAACCACCCAGCACCAGAGGTTTCCTTTGAGCAGGTACAAGACACAGGTGTTGTGATATAGCATCTTTCAAGCCCACCGGTATCTGCCTTTGTTGCTCTGCCCTGCAACCCTTCAGTAGCTTCTCAGGGCTCCCACATAAATGTCTAATCTCTACTTGGGTGTTCAAAGTTTCTCAAGATCAGGGCCTTGTCCAGCTTTCTAGCTTTCACTCTCCCTGCTTCCTCTTTTCAGAATGTATAACAACCCAACTGGCTACTCCTACGCTATTGTCTGGAGCATCCTGGAATCTGCCCTCACTGTCTTCACATGTCCAAACCCTACCGAGCTCTGAAGTCACCTTCTCTAAGCACCTCCTCTTGATCCTCAGCTTCAAGGGACAGCTCCCTCTCTGAATTCCCAGAAAACCTCTTTTGCAAGAGATGGTACAGACTCAATTTTGCTTAGTTATTTGTGCTTTAGAAAAGGTTCTTTTGCAGGGCCTCCCTGGAGGTGCAAAGGGTTAAGCACCACTGTGAAGTGATCCGCAGCCTCTGCAGCACGAGTTCAATCCCCAGCCAGCCAGGGAGCAACCCACATGGTGCAGCAGACCTCTCCTGTCTCACCCACTGCTCCCCTCAGCGGTGTGTTTCAGTCAGTCTGCCTATTCTGTTCCCCACTCTGTCTCTGGTGAATTCTCTCACCCCCTGCATCTCCTGCCTATACTCCAGCTCTTATATGCATAAATGAATAAATCTTAAAGAAAAAAAAAAGAAAAGGTTCTTTTGCTAGCAGATATAGAAATGAACTCTTGGACTTGTTCCCCAGCCTCCAAATGATTCCGGAGTACTTGGTGGCACAACTGAAGTTGCTGTTGTGAATGTGACCTGTGTCTAACAGCTCCAGTCTCTGACCCTTGGCTCTAAGTTTCACCATTTAGGGGAAGAGTTGGAATCAGTGCCACTCAGTTTAGGAGCCACCCTGGACCAACCACCACCTCTGGCCACGGTAGGGGGGGGGTCACCCCTGTGTTTGGGAAGGGGACAAGCTGGCCTAGGTTGCCACACTAAGATGCAGCTAATGTAAAGGGTCTTTGCTATTGATGGAAGGATGCCAGGAAGACAAAAATGACAGATGTCCACTGTGAAGTGTTTATGAAGAGGATGCGTCAGCAATGAGTGACTGATTCACTTGTTGTATCTTGAAGTCCCTCGGTCCATTTGCCTCCTAGTCCTGTATCTCTAAACATAACAATCATGTTTTTCCATCCTTTACATCTCCGGTTAGTCATGCTGGTCTTGGGGCTCTCTCTGGGCACCCTTGAGTATAGGAGGCATATGAAGTCCTGTGCAGAGAAACAGCAGTAAGTGCCTCCCACTCTGCTACTCATTCACTGACAAATGCTCAGGGAATCAGAAAACTTAAATAAGGCACCAGGAAAAAGAATAACTATAAGAAAGAAAATATCAAAATCAACAAACAACTATGAACCAGAGACACTCTATGGGGGGTGGGGGGTGGGGAAAGGAGGGCTTGGGGTCAAAGTAAGGGGGTTGTATTGTAATTGTATGGGGAATATAAAAATAAAATTTAAATAAATATGTTAAAAAAAATGTTCAGGGAGTAGCTGAGAGATGTCAGGCGCTGGCAAGAAACCAGATACAAGGGACCATCCTACCCAGGACTTGGAGACTGCAGACAAACACACCAGTTCCATCCGGGTGGCTTTAATGGAGGGTACCCAGAGAGTATGGGGCCCTGGGAGGAGCCGATGAGCTCTGGCTAGTACTTTTCAGAGAAGGTAACATTAAAACAAGGTCTTACCCAGGGAGAGGAGCTGGCCACCCAGAGAAGATGGAAAGGGGATTCTTTGAGAGATTACTGCTGTGCAAAGCTTCAGGGGACTATGAAAGAGAGTGGTGTATTTGGAAATCAGGGAGGCAGAGTGTACCTGGAGTGTGTTCACAGCAAGGATGCTAAGAGTTGGCAGAGATGCAAAAGGGAGCTGTGTGGGAAGGGAGGCTGGGGCCAGATGGTGGAAGCCCCTCTAGCCAAGTCTCAGGAATTTTGACTTAGTCAAGGAACAGGGGCCAGGGGGGCAGTGAGAACTCACTCAGGGGAGCGACCATATCTATGGAGGAAGCTCTCCTGCATTAGCTTTGGGAAGTGGATACGGACCACTTACAGACCTGCAGTTCTGCCCCTGGGGTCTATGCCAGAGCATGAAGATGTTAGTCTGTGTAGACATACGTATGAGGGTGTTCCCAGCAACCAAGAGCTGAAAACAGAGTACCCAACAATGGGGACATGGCTTAATTGTGGTATATCTACAATATGGAATAATTTTAAGATGTTGAAGAGAATGTTTTACGTCTGTACTGGATAATTTGGAAAGGTTTCCATGTTGAGTAAGAAAATAAAAAAAATGCGTACATATTGTGAAACCTTTGTAAAACAAGCAAAGGGTCAGAAGAGCCTGCAAGTACATACACTTAGGTGTCAGTGGGAAAATAGGGAATGATTCTCATTAATTTACCTTGAGGGAGTAGAGGATTGAGGAAGCCATACTGAGGTATAGTGGAGTAGCAATTGTCTATGAAGAGTACAGGTGATGTAAGACCATTTAATGTGAAGTTCAATATGAGTTTCTAAAGATGGAATGGGCAGGAGGGCTCTGCGATGCCACATTCTCTACAAAATAGCTGTTTTCATGAAAGGAAAAGGAGAAAAAAAAGAAAGGATAGTGGTGAGGTTTTTTTTTTTTTATTTTGCTTTTTAACATTTAAGAAAACATGTATGATTTCTGTGATTAAACACTGTTAAGTCTTGTGGTTAAAAATGAACCTTGTAGGGCCTCCCTGGTGGTGCAAGGGGTTAAGACGCAACCTGTGAAGATGTCTGCAATCTCTGGAGCACAAGTTCGATTCCCCAGCCAGGGAGCAACCCACATGGTGCAGCAGACCTCTCCTGACTCGCCCGCTGCTCCCCTCAGCAGTGTGTTTCAGTCAATCTCCTTGTTCTGCTCCCCACTCTGTCTCTGGTGAATCCTCTTGCCCCCCACACCTCTGGCCTGTACCCCAGCTCTTGTATGCATAAAGAAATAAATCTTTAAAAAAAAAAAAAACCTTGTATTCAAACAGTTGCATCATTCAGAAAGTGCTATTCCTTCTCCCTAAATAATAGTCAGCATAAAGACCTCTCCTGACCATGATGACTGGAGTAGGCCCTTGTCACTATACTTGCATTTGGTACCTCTGTCCCACCGACTTGGCTTTACCGGTGAAGCAATTGCTCGCTGGATCATACACGGCCCTTCAGGAACTGCTCCAACCTCACCCTCCACTGCTCTGACCTCAACCCCGCCCTCCCTCCTCCTGGCTGACTGCGGTCTCCTTGCTATTCCTCACATCTCAAGGACATTTCTGCCCCAGTACCTTTGCACTTGCTGTTCTCACCATCACCCTGAGACAATTTGCTCCCATATATCCAGATGGCTCACTCTATGTCCTTCAAGCTTGGGCTCAAATGGCCCTTTCTCTGAGTCTGCTCTGATCCACTTGTTTAAAATCATAGTGCTCACTCCCTCTTGACCCCCCCCGCAAGTCCTGTCTATTCTTCTTTCCTGCTCTCATTTCCTTCATAGCATTTAGTAGTTCCAACATATTCTATGCATTGCTCTTTATTTTGAAAATTACTTTGAAATTGTTCTTTCATTTGAGTGTAACCTTCACAGGACAGGTGATTTTTATTTACTTGTTTGCTGTTACAGCCCAAGGGCTTAGAATATACTTGGCACATAGTAGGCACTGAATACTTATTTGTAGAATGATTGGTGGCAGGTATAGAATGGTTTGAGGCAGGCAAGATTCATGTTCAATTTTCCTCAATAATCTGAAATTACTGAATTTTATTTGACTTAGTAAATTTTAAAGTGAATTTTATTTGGTCTTGGGATCTAATCTATATTCTCATACTGACTATATTTTGTTTTGCACCATTACAAAGTAATGTACATGTTCATGTTAGAAAAATTGGAAATCAGAGGAGAGGTGAAAAAAAGGAAAAAGGCTTTAATTCATCACCTATAAAGAACCACTAACAGTTGACTATCTTTCCTTTCATTATTTTTTTCTAGAACCAGCTTTGAAACAGAATTATAATAATTGCATGTTTATATTTTTACATTCTGCTTTCCCCGTTCTATCAGTGCACACATATTTCATTGCTACAAACTTTGGGAAAGCACTGTTTTAAATAAATGTGCACACTATATAACCATGTGGCTGTACCATAATTCACTTAACAGCATGGATATTGATTTTTAGGCTATTTCCAGTTCTTCTTGCAAAGATCACCTAGTTATCTGTCACTCTTCATTGCCTGTGTTTGTCTGGCCCTCTGTGCCTCAGTCTTGCTATCTGTAAGATGGACATAATGAGAAATAAGGATTAAAGTAAACGAACACAAGAAACAGTGATGAGTATGTAGTAGGTATGTAGTAAACATCAGATGGTCTGGGATTGAAATTTTTAAGAAATGTGGAGAATTGATGGTCTTGTCCCCTGCCGGTAGGCTGCACCTGATGCAAGTGGATTCTGTCCAGCGCTGGATGGAGGACCTGAAGCTCATGACCGAGTGCGAATGCATGTGTATCCTGCAGGCGAAGCCCATCAGTCTGGAGGAGGATGCACAGGGTGACCTCATTCTGGCGGGTGGCCCCGGGCCCGGGGACCCCTTGCAGCTGCTGCTCAAGCGGGGCTGGGTCATCAGCACCGAGCTGCGCAGGATCGGGCAGAAGCTGGCACAGGACCGCTGGGCACGCGTGCATAGCATGAGTGTGCGGCTGACCTGCCATGCCCGCTCCATGGTCAGTGAGTACAGCGCTGCCAGCAGGAGCTCCTCGCAGGAGATGGGCCAGGTGAGCTGCTCTGGATGGCTTGGGAGGGTGCTTGGAGTGGGGATGCTTTTTACACGTGTGGGTCTGAACTGTGTGGAATTTGAACCTTTCGTAAGGTGGCCAGGGGCTACCCTTTTCTTCCAAAAAAGGATAGAAGAAAGCAAGGACTTCTACTGATAGCCCCTACATGCCGGGCACCACGCTGGGTGTTTTTACACACATCTCATTTAACCTCTACTACCTGTGAGGCAGACGTCACCACTAAGGCTTTGCAACAGCATAGTGTACCTGCTTGAATGCCAGACTGCCTGGGTTAAAATGTCAGCTCTGCTGTGTGACCTTGGCAAGCTACTCACCTTCCCTGTACCCTAGTTCCATCACCCTAATGAATATAGTGCTGCCATTAGTGCTACCATAGGTCTGTTGTGAGACTAAATGAGTTACTGCATGAAAAACATTTTAAAAAGACGATTAAAAGTATTAGCTAGCATCATCGTCCTTACTTTATAGATGAGAAAACAAACTCAGAACCAAAGTCACTTCCCAAAGTTATGTCATGAATGGCTTAAGTGGCTTCAACCCAAGCCTCTCTAATTTCAAAGCCTGTGACTTTAAATTTTCTTCTCAAAACCCAGCATGATCCATTAAAATCCCCTGCCCTGCCCCTTTCATTATTTCTCTTTCCTAGGGCTTTCACTTTCCACCTGAGTACTGTATCCTTTTCCTTGCTGCACTCTGCAGACAATAAACTTCTGTTCATTCTTTGAAGCGCAGTTCAAATATTCCTTTTCTGAAGCTTCCCAGATGCCCTGGCATAGCTAACTTTAGTTTTCTTTCTTTCTTTCTTTTCTTTTTTGAGCTCCCCTAAGATCTGATGATAATCTCTTTTGCCATCCATCCCTACAACGTTTTGTAGTTTATGTGGCAAATCCCATGAATGTTTCTTCATCTTTAGGGCCAGAGGGCCCAGCGCTGCTGTTGGTCTTTGACCAGTGCTTATGGAACTCAGTAAGTAAGTGGATCTATTTTTCTACAGATTGAGAAGCTGCTAATGGAGAAGTGCTCAGAGCTCTCAGCAGTCACCGAGAGGTAAATGTGGACAGATGGGCTGCCAGCCTGACCTCAGGCAGGGGAAGGGGCATCTTCTTCCTACGGGAGTGGGGTGGGGGTGGGGGTGTGTTACCTGGTGGTGGTCTGGGAATTTTCTTTCTCTCGTTTTTGTTAGCAAACTTAACAAATTCTCTTGGGATTTTCTGCCCCATTTTCAAGCCCCAGGGAGACTATAAAAGGCAGAGGGGAGATCCAAGCAAAGGAAGAAGCGTTCTTGGGGCTTGGTAACAAGAAAAAGGCTTCCATAGCTTTGGGGGACCGCTTGGCCCCCCAAATCAAGGAAAAGGTGAAAGCAGATACTTACAGTCCTATGCACACATACGCACAGACAGGGATGTTCACATACACTTGCTCATAGGAGATGTATAAACACACTCACAGAGTCGTAGGAACACACTCACGCCCTCCTCTCCAAGTCTCACACACAAACTTGTGGACATTTACACTCAGTCACTAACCTCGAATATACACCCCGTGCTCGCTGATACTGTCCTTCACCCTTTCCAGGCCCCAGGCCCTGGAGGAAAAATTGGGAACTGGGCATCCACCCCCTTGGGCCCCAACAGGGTCTTTGGCCATCCAGTGTGGAGACTCCTCAGATCCTAGGGCTAAATTTGAGCCTGATGGTCTCACCCAACCCTTTACATTCTGTCTGGAAAGAAAATCCTCAGGGCTCCTTTCTGTACATTGTATGCAGTCAGCTCTTAAAGGGTCACTGGCATGTCCTAGACCTTCTGTGTGAGCACTGTTAGCACCTGGCGCTCCATGCTCTCCCCCTGCTGCTCCCATCCCACACCCCAAGGCTGAGATCCTGGCTGCAGTCATGCAGACTGTCTCAGGGAGAGAGACCCAGAGGTGTGGATTTGGCTCATTTCTGATAGCCTCTCTTCTGGGGACATGAGCAGCTGGCTTCCACCTCAGGCCCATCGGACACTAGGGGGTCAGGGGCAGGGAGCTGTGCAATAGTCCATCTCTGAGTCCCCAGAGGCTGAGACCCTAGGCTATTTTTCACCACCACCAGGCCGGCAGCAGACCCAAGGCTTGCCACTGTCTTGACTCTGGGCTGACCCCTGCCCCTTCCAGTGGCCCACCTGTGTTTCTTTTCCCCAGGTGCCTGCAGGTTGAGAATGAGCACGTCTTGAAGTCCATGAAGGCCTGCGTGAGTGAGACGCTCAGCATGCTGGGCCAGCACTTTGGGCAGCTGCTGGAGCTGGCCCTGACCCAGGAGGTGCAGGTCAGTGCAGGTGGCAGATGGGTGTTCGTGTAGAGTCCTGGGGCTGAGGGGGTAGGCAGGGAGACTGGGTCAGGCTGGGGAAATTCTGAGGTGGACTTTTTGGGGAGACATCCTCCTCAGGCCACCAAAATGAACTCCAGCACCAGAGAGAGTACTGTGAGAACCGAGCAGAGGCTTTCCAAGCATTTAGTGAAAATTGGATCCCAGAGAGGAAAGAGACTTACCCAAGGTCACACAGCGTGACAGTGGTGAGGCCCAGCACCTCCCGATTGCACTCAGTATCACTCCCACTGCCCTCAGTCTGTGCTGAGTTGTTGTTCACAGTGCACACAGTGGGTCCTTAGTCCTGAAAGACTTAAGGCACCTGTAGGGAATAAGCCATTTTTGGAAGTCCTGGCAACACAGAAGAATCTAGAAAGGTCGTATAGTCCAGGTTGTACCTCTAGTCAGACTCCAGCTTGATTCTACAGTACAAAGACAAGGTCTCTGGAGCTTGAGAGATCTATTTGATCAAGTTTCTTAACCTTTTCACCTCATTTTCCCTCATCTATAAAGTAAAAACTTCCCCAAGAAAAAAGTGAGAGGACTAAGCAAACGATATAGAGAAGGTGCTTAGCACACAGTGTGGGTTAAATACAGGCCATTTCCCTCTCCTGCCCTTTCCTGTTTTAAAAGTTTCCCAGAAAAGCAGATTCCATAAGGTTTTCATTATGAAAGTCATTTACATGTTATTTTTAGTTACGGGAATACTATGTTACATATTTGCCATTCTTTTCCCATCACCAAATACAAGCCTTCCACAAATAACAAATCCCTTCCCATATCAGCTTCTCTCCAAACTCAGCCTCTCTGTCCAGCCCAGCGTGTCCTTTCTCTCCTTCCTGTGTGTTTGGCTCATTTTGCACAAGGCAAAGGCCTTCACTCAAGAGAGTGAACTCGTAACTAAGCCTCAAAAAGTGCTTCCTCTTCTCTTTCCCATACCTGGAGTTCGCTCAGCCTGTTATCCAGTACAGGTCACCAGAGGCTGCAAGGTGAGTATGGCAACATAAGATATTCTGAACATACTTAACTGAAACTGCCCAAAACTGTAGCATGGTACTTTACCCCATTGTAAATTTCCAGGGAGAAAATAAAGGGAAAAATCCCCAAACAATCAAATTTCTTAACCCTTAGGAATAATTCAAAGCCCTAAATCCTTAGGTTAATACTACTTTCTTCGATTTTGTTATTCTCCCCATCCAGCCAAGAGGGTCTCATTCCAGTGTGTGCGGGAAGTGGTGTTTCCTTGGGCAGCTGCAGTCCAGGCTGTCACCCCAGTAATGGGAGGGGGCGTCCTTCAGGATTTTTCGGTTTGCACTGGTTATTTCCAACCATCCTTGAAAGGACCAAAGAGGTGGCACATTGGATACACAATATTATCACAACATTATCCCCACACTCACAGAAAGTCAAAATAGGACAATCCTCCATTCCTGGGGCAAGAACTCTAGATAACCTTTAGGCCCAGGGCTTCATCCTTCTTCTCAGCATCTTAATATCAATAGATATTCATGTACGTTAGAGAGAGAGGGTAGTGGTGATGTTGTCTTGGTTGCAGCTTTGACAAGATGTCAGTTAGTTTATTTCAGTCTCCCATAGACCACAATGATTTATTATACATTCACTGGTAGAAAGCATCCACCACTGGTTAATTGTGGTTCCTTGTTTACCATATATGGGAGAAAAATATCTCCTTCTACAAGGGCATCTGATAGGTCTTCATCTTTCTGTGAAGGAAGGCATTTGTAATTCCTTCATGAGGGCTTTCTTGATTTGCATTCTTTCCCATGCAGCATTTTCAACGTTTTAAGATTTCTACCTCCCTTTGGGATGCTTATTTCTTGCCACCCTGGGCTGCATAATGTGGATTCCTAAGTCATTAGGACAGGGATCTTCAAACCACTTTAAATGTACTGCCTCCACCAGTTTCCCAAAGGTGTCCCAGGGAAATGTAAGCACATATAGTGTTAAAAACTCTCAGTTTTTGTCTTCTTTCCTAAAAATGATCCTCTTAATAATAAACAGAGTTTCTAAAATAGCTGTTTTATTTCTTTTTTTTTCTTTTAATTTTTTTTAATAGAGGCATGTTTTATTTATTTATTTGTTTGTTTGTTTTATTTATACATGCACTGGGTACAGTCAGAAGCGCGGGAGGGTGAGAGAATTCACCAGAGCCAGAGCGGGGAGCAGAGCAGGCAGAAGGACCGAAGTACACTGCCGAGGGGAGCAGCGGGCGGCAGGAGAGGTCTGCGCGCCATGTGGGACCCTCCTCCAGTGGCCGGGGAGCAGCCGGGGATTGAACTGGTGCTGCAGAGGCTGCGGGCAGCTTCACAACCCAGCGCTCAACCGCTGCACCACCGGGGAGGCCCTCTGTTCTATTTCTTTGCAAAAGAAAGGTATACTCCGAAATCTTAGTGAGAGTCAGGGACCAATTGAAAAAGCCTCCATTCATCACCTATAAACCTTTAGGCCTCCATAAATTATTTACATGTTTTAAACAGATAGCTGTTGAGAAATTTTGTATTTTGCCTAGTGTAGGGATTTTCTGGCTTTTGACATATGATATTGTGTGTGTGTGAGCGTGTGTGTGTGTTTTAGGGGGGTGGTTATGAAAGTTTCCAATTCATTTTATCCCTTCTATCACATTTATTCTCAAATTGTGCTTGGTTATTGAGGGATTATCTTTTTAGAGCTAAGGAAAGAGAGCACTGTTAGGACACATCAAAGACTAAAAATGACTTTTGGGGACATGTATTTAAGTGCAAGCAATTCCTCTCAGTTACTTGTCATTAGTTGGAAAGAAATGCTTCTTTGCAGAGCCAAAGATTGGAAAGGTTAATGAATGATACTGATTCTTTCAAAGGCAATGAGAATATTTTTGAGAAAGACCAATTTTTTTTCAAGATATATTAGATAAAATCCACAGCTACAAGTTTTATATGATTTTTTCCAAATTTGATACAGATTATTTAAGAAAGCAGTTAAAGTCTACTTTGTCAAAACATTTTATGAAATATTTATACTAATTTCTACTTCCTATTAACAAAGGAGAAAATTAATTGCTAGCAGCTGGACTAGTTAGATTTAAGGAATAAATACCTTTTTCGTTCTTCAATTACTTAGGGAAGTTTGTTCAGGGGAGCAGCAAAAAATAATTTTATAATCTGTGATTTTTTTTTACCCTTAGATCTTATTTAATCATTCCCTGAGATGAATGCCACAGTTTAATACATACTACACCCATCTGCTGAAAGAATGCAATACTTTTTAAAAATATCATATCTTTAGATTTTTAATGAATTTGCAATGTTAACTACACATTACTTTGTAGTATTAAAAATTCAGTAAATTATTTTATCTTGGTTTTATAATATATATATATATAAATCAAATTTTATTTTAGGTCTACATTATTTTAATTTTTTAAAGAGTTATTTATTTATGCATACAAGAGCTGGGGTGTAGGCCAGAGGTGTGGGGGTGAGAGGATTCACCAGAGACAGATTGGGGAGCAGAACAAGTGTATTGACTGAAATACACTGCTGAAGGAAGCAACAGGCGAAACAGGAGAGGTCTGCTGTGCCATGTGGGTCACCTCCCTGGCCAGGGATTGAACTCTTGCTGCAGTAACTGCAGATTGCTTCATAGTGCAACGTTTAACCCCCTGCACCACCAGGGAGGCCCCTGCATTATTTTAATATTGATAATTTTTTAGCAATTGCTTTTAGAAAATGATTTCCACTATTATTTCTCAGTTTTCTTGTCATTTCTTGAAACATACATCAAAAAAATCTTTAAATTAAAAGGGAAGTCAGGTCTTTATTGGAGAAACTTGACTTGGCTGATTTCTTGTCTAAAAGACCTGTCTCTGCCAGTTAAGTTATAGCATGGGATTTTCCGTAAATTAAATCAGCAAAAGCTGGAGCTTCAAGTTTTTTGATAAAACATATGTGGAGTAACAAAAATATTTTATTATTTTTGTATTATATTGGCAATGAGATTAATAATATTTTGATTTTCCTAATCCTTTCTGAATAATTTGGATAATCCAAGGTGCTCTAAGTGAAAGAGTAATGGGTATAATTAATAGTTATTTGATAAGTCTTGGTAAAGTACTTTTGGAATTCTTCCCAGAAATTGAGATAGTGAATGAATGACTCTAATGACTGGGTAACAAATGCTTTTGCAAGTCAAATGTTTTCCAATTCTTTGCTTTTACCAATTTAGAGGAGTTAACCAGCTGGCATGACATTAAAAATAGTGTTTGATAGTAGATCTCTATATGGTTACATAATTCAGAGTATGCTCAAAGAATTAAGCAATTTGGCTATACAAGTTGGTTATACTACTCCCATTCCTCTCTGTGGATTTACGGGAACAGTGTTTACATCTAAAAAAATAAAGCGTTAAGCCAATATTCAGTTATGGATAAGTGAATGAATTAGAAATCCTATAAAAGATAAAAAGGCTCATTTATCTCAGAAGGAGATAAACTAAAATTTAATTTTTGTGAGTTGTAATTGTTTATGAAAACTTACACTCTTTGTTTTTTTGACCAATTGTGTTAATAATAATTATAACAATAACAACCTAGAAGAGATTTTTAAAAAAAAAAATTTAATATTTTATTTTATATAATTCTTACATCACTTTTCATCTTTGCACAATGTGTGCATTTTCATTTTGGTTATATTCCCCATACAATTGCACCCCCCACCCCTTATTTTGACTCTAGTTCTTCTTCTCTCCATCCTTCCCCTTCTTACCCCCCCCCCATACTGTGTCTCTGGTTTATAGTTGCTTGTTGATTTTGATGATTACTTTGTATTGATTATTCTTTTTCCTGGTCCCTTATTTAGGTTTTCTAGATTCCTGCTATGAGTGAGACCATCCAGTATTTTTCTTTTTCTTTCTGACTTATTTCGCTGAGCATGATCCAAGAAGAGATTATTTTTAAACAACTTAAAAGCTTTATAGTCAAAGGAAATAAAATATTAAATTTTCATGACACATTTAAGAGTGATTAATAAAAAAAACTTTAAAACTAAAATGTATTACAGTAAGATAAAAATCTAAGGGAGATTGCAATGGAAATATAAATTTAAGGAAAAGAAAAGATATAAGATATTCAAGTGTTAAAGTAAGAGATTATTATTGTATTTATAAATGGATGCTGATTGTATCTAGTTGTTTTTGTATTTAGATTCCTTTGGATACAGCTATAATGGTGATGGAATGGTTTATTCTATGTCAATATTTACAATTTATTGGAAATTACACCTTTTCTAACATTGCTTCTAAAACTAATAATGAAAATTTTCACTTGTCAAATTAAAAATGTACAAGGGTCCATATATTTTTCAAAACTTTTTTAGGGACTAATTAGAGGGGAGGAAAAACTCAACAATACCTATACAGGCTCTGTAGTTTTATATAACAATATTTTTGTCTCTGCCTCTTATTAGAGAATTGTTTAGATCTTAAAGCCTCAGTCTTAAGGGGAGTGACTCCTTGTGATTTCTCCTTATGAGCCAGTGAGGACCATTCTCTCTGCTATCTGCTCTTAAAATATCACCTTTCCATGCCTTTTGAATATTTTAGCCCTGAGTAGCGTATCTTTCTGCTATTTTTTTTTTTTTTTGAGTAATGAACTATGCCTCCCATGTTCTCTTTCCTTCTGTTAATCCCTTACTCCTATCAGAAAAACTTAGAAGAACTTCTGTTTGTGGCTTCTCATGTAACTTTTCCTTCTCCAACTGGTAGACTATTCTAGCACAATTTGCTGCATTGTAACAGCTTTCCACTTTGACTTCTCTTTCCTTTCTGGCACAGTCTTTTGTTTTTCAAAAAATGAAAAAGAAAGAAGAAACCCCTCTATTTTGAGATTTCCTTTATGGAGAGAAATGGAATAAAATAAGATCTGGGTTTGTCCCAAAGTCTCTAGTTCTGTTAGATCTTATCCACATTTACCCTCCTACATTGGATATTCCCACCAAAAGATATTTTCCCATCAGACCAATAGCTAATCTAGGTCTGGATTCAGCTGTTATTTTGTATGTTTCCTTTTTAGAATGTCCACTCTTCGGTGTTTTTCCTTAGTGTCGTAATTCACACATTTTTCTGTTATGTTCTCTTAGGATAGACACAATACTATTTTCTCATTTTCAAAAGCTGTCACCTGGAAATTTACCTAGTAGTCCTTTGAATATCACATGCTGATACTGATAATCTTTTCTTGTGTTCCAAAATGCTGTTAAGGTATAAGAAACAGCTCCTACAAGAATAATATTTAAGTTTCAGGGTCAATAATTTGAGTAGGGCTTGACAGAATGGTTTTTCCATTCTACATGACATCAAGAGGGGTTACTTGGTGATATTCAGCTGGCACATAGTTTGGAGCATCCTCGAAAGCTTCATCGCATGTGTGGTATCTTGGAGGGGATGCTTGGATAGCTGACCACAGCTAAGAGTATTGATGACATATGGCAGTCTTCTCCAGCATGGCAGTCTTAGACTTATCAAACTTCTTCCATGATAGTTCAGGAGTCTGAAAAGATTTTTCCAAGAAGTCTTTAGTGGCAGCTTCAAGTTTTCTTATGATCTAGCCTTGGAGGTCCCGGAGTATTATTTCTACCAAGTGCTGGTTTCTACTGATCAGGCATATCATGAGGTCCTTCAAATTCAAGGTGGGAAATTAGAACCCACTTCTTTTTTTTTTTTTTTTTTGAGATTTATTTATTTGTTTGTTTGTTTGCTTGTTTATTTATTTAAAAAAGCACTGGGTACAGTCAGAAGCGCAGGAGGGTGAGAGAATTCACCAGAGCCAGAGCAGGGAGCAGAACAGGCAGAAGGACCGAAATACACTGCTGAGGGGAGCAGCGAGCGGCAGGAGGGGTCTGCGTGCCATGTGGGACCCTCCTCCGGTGGCCAGGGAGCAGCTGGGGATCGAACCTGTGCTGCAGAGGCTGCGGGCAGCTTCATAACCCAGCGCTCAACTACTGCGCCACCGGGGAGGCCCTAGAACCCACTTCTTTATGGAAAGAGTAATAAATAATGGGTGGCCACTGTTAATCTGCCACACCCTGTAAATCTGCCCACATATATGTTTTCCTCTGCATAGCTGCACTGACAATGTCTAGCTGTGAACTCTCAAAGTGATTGCATGATATTTTCCTGGTTCCTTTTGAGGAACTCAGTCTTGGCTGCTATTTGAGAGCTTACTTCACCTGATAAATTTCACTCTCTGATTGAGAAACAATTAAAAATATATATCCCTCTTTTCTAATTGCTTATTTAGGGCAGTTAAATTGCACATAGCTCTTTAACTATTTGTTTTTATCCCTTTCTCCTAGTCCTTGAGCTCTCATTGCTTTGTTTCATATCTGTATAGTCTCTCAATAAAACATAACTGTCATTTAGTCTAATGAGCCCATCTTTATTATTTTGTTTCTGTTCTTTGCATTTCTTTCTATCCCATCACCACTGTTCTTGTGATACAAGGTGATGTGTGTTTTTATTTATTTATTAAGATTTATTTATTTTTATACAAGAAGTACAGGCCAGATGTGCGGGAGGGTGAGGGGATTCACCAGAGACAGAGCGGGGAACAGAACAGGCAGGCTGACGAAATAAACTGATGAGGGGAGCAGTGGGTGAGACAGGAGAGTCTGCCGTGCCATGTGGGATTCTCGCCAGCCAGCCGGGATCAAACCCGCACTGCAGAGGCTGAGGACAACTTCACAGCGCAGTGCTCAACGAACTGTGCCACTAGGAAGGCCCGACGCATGTTTTTAAAACTTCCCTCATTTCTCCTTTACTTCCTGAAAAAACTTGGCTTTAAACACTGTGTTAGTTTGCAGCTGATCCCTTATGAAAGAGAAAGGAGCTGAGGAGCAAGAGGAGGCCCGGAAAAACACAGAGTAGGTGTGATAGTAGAGAAAGGGCCACGCAGAACTGAGGAGCAAAGACTTGAACTCTTCAAGTTGAAGCCACCTGTAGCTGAGTCCCTGTCCCCTAGTCCTGAACCTGCTCTTGTATCCCTGCAGTGCTCAGCTCAGCTGGGAGCAGCCCTGGGGGAGAGTGGCTTGGGCAGGACACAGTGATAGATGCAGAGGGGCAGCAGCTGGGCTTAGTCAGTGCTCCTCACAGCAGGAGATCTGGCTACCACAGGGCAGAACACTGTGGCTGCAGATGGAAACTAGGCTGGAGAGCCCCTCTGCAGCAGTGTGGTGATGTTGTCAGGGAGGCTGCATAGCCTCTTGCTTTGAGACTTCCATCTCTGTTCTTCCTGGTGAGGTCTTGCCAACACTGAAGGAGATGGATTCACTGACCTTTGAAAACAGCAAGTTGAATTCACCGGGGTTAAGGTCCAACTCTACCCCATACCACAAGGATGACCTTGGTCCTATTTTTGTGTCTTAGTTTCCTCAGCTGTGAAATGAGGGTTGGATAGAAGACACACAAGCGTCCTCCAGGTTCTGACGTACTATGGTATTTAGAGCCTTGACGACATCAGTGGTGCTTTTGAGCCCATCTTTTTCCAAATTTATCCTCACAAGCAGGATACTTAGCAATTTTCATTGTCAGAGAACTGATTAACTGAGACATATCTGAGATGTAATTATGGTATATATGTGTAGACATTAATGAGAAATTATTCTCAGACGTAAATGGTCTAATATTAGCAGATGATTGCAAAAGACATTGGGTTTGAATTGTTTAATGTAGCACTAATTTGCTTCAAGTGCAAACACTAATCAGGAGCATTAGGTAATTATCATTTAGGTACAGGACCCCAGTATATGAAATCTGCATTTTCATGTGAGCATTAGTGTCACTTGTGGAACTGCTTATAGTCAGGATGTGGAAAAATTCTAAGAGGTAGGCTCATTGTGAAGATTTGAAGTGACAAATCTTGGTTATTAATTTTACCTTTTGTTAAATCCTTTACAAGAGGCCTCTATCAAATTTTAAGAAAGTTTTTATATTGAATGTGGTTTGATGCAACACTAAATCTAAAACTGCTTGCTATATGTAGAGAATTAACATATCTTGTATATGTGAAAATTCTGAATTTAAATGAAGTAGAAAAAATGGAGAACCATTTACTTTGAACCTCACAGCCCCTTTATTTCAATCATTTTGCAAATGTGGAATCTGAGGCCTTGGGTTTATCTCGATTGCCTTAGATCACAGAAAAATAACTGCTAACAATTTTACTTTGCTTCTTCATGCTAGTTACCTTTAGAAGTCCTTTAAATATATTAACAACCTTAAGAGATGAGTTCAACCACTGTAAGAGATAGACACTGTAATTTCCACTGTTTACAGATGGGGAAACTGAGGCATAGAAGTGTTAAGTTGCTTGTTGTAGGGCGGGTAGGCAGAAGTGGCAGAGTCAGGATTTGAACCGGGGCAGCTTGGCTCTGGTATCCATGCTCTTAACCAGTTCACATGTTCTAATCAACAGAGGGTTAAAAAAAGGCAGACTGGCATTAGAATTCAGATGACCGCATTTCCTTTTAAACGTCTTTTCCACATTTCATTAAAAACGAATTTGTTGCAATATTTCAAAATAAACATGGCAATAGACACTGCATAATGGCTGCTCAGAGCACCCACATCTGGGGGTCTTAGATTCCTATATGAGGCCCCAGGCAACTCTCCCCAATCTCTGTCTCCATGCCGCTCAGAAGAAACTCAACTAGCAATTAACAGGTAGGAATCATCTATAATCAAAGAATAATATGCTTCAAAGCAAATGGCTGATTATGAAGTGGTTTCAAGATGTGTGAAAAGCTTTTTCCCAGAAATAAGTTAAACTGTTCTAGGAATAATCTTCATGTCTTACTTTTTGATGAATTTTCCCTTTGCTTTTCTTCTTGGCCTCCCTGGGTCCTATGTTCGGTCAGTCCCTCTCTGCTCACCACTAGTCTTAGACCCCTCAGTCTTAATCTGTGTTCATGCCTCACTCAGTTGCTCTCTTTGACACCTTTCCAGTGTTCCTATTTTGGCCTGGCTGTGTACCCAATGCCAGTGTCCCCCAAACAGGCAGCTACTGTAGACTTCTTCTGACTCAACGCCTGAGTCCATACCCAGGCAGAGCTCGCCACTGGATAATAGCCTTCCAAATAGGAGAAGAGTCTTTGGACATAGCTGTAGCAACTCACTGGTTTTCAACTTGACGTTTTGTTAATTTAACTATTGGTGACTGTCTCCATTAAGAATTGGTAGCCTAACAAAACAGTACTTGCTGGGCCCATCAATGTTGAGAGCTGATTTTCTTATCTACTGGAACAGGATGCATTTACTGTCCATGCCCCAGGTTTCTCAATTATCCCATGCTTGTGAAATATAGCTCAGACCTCACACTGACTCATACCTTTCCCAAAACAAGGACCTCACTACTCCCATGGTGGGGTGGTAGATGGGGCAGGATTATAGATTCCAGAGGTTCTTAGGGGCATGGACCCACTAGTATTCCTTTGAGGAAGATCAGTAGAGGGTATATGGAGGGTGATAATCAACAGACTTTGCTCTCTTCTTCTTAGGCACTGGTGAGAAAAATTGATGCCTCAGACAATATCTACACCACTGAATCCACCACAGGGAACCTGTTTAGCCTGACCCAGGAGGGGGCTCCCTTGTGCCGCATCATAGCCAAGGTGAGTTTTTCAGGTTAGCAGCTAAGATGACAGGCTTGAGGAGAGTGGGAGGAAGTTGGCCTGATGGGAATAGTTGACTCAGAGAGTCACGAGCAGATATCATGTCTTGAAAATCATAAAACTATCCTGTCCTGTTTCCACTGATAGCTGAAGAGAAAGTTCAAGGGACTTAATCAAGATCACACACTGCTGATGAAGAGTATAGTCAGAATTAAAGCTCAAGTCTCTTTAGCTCAGAATTCATGGTCCTAAAGTCCACAGTACTTCTGGTTCAATTCTGCCCTTCAAGTTCTTCACCCAAAGGGTGATCAGAAGTTCTCCATCAGAGTGTACATTAAAATCACTGAGAGCTTTAAAAAATGTTCTGGTTTGTTTTAAATTGGTCTGGAGAAGGGTGTGGCGTGGATAATTAACTTTTTCAGGTGATTCTAATGTTCTGCTTGGGGACCACAACTTTTTTGGGGGTGATTTATGTGGGTTTAATTTGGAATGCTGTGATATTGGGGGCAACTGAGATATTGACAGTGCAAAGTCTGTCCTTTCCAGTGATTCTGGGGTTTAATCATGCAACTTTGTCAAGAGTGTTAACTCTGAAAAGGTCTGTTTCTGTGCTTTGGGAACAGAGAACAGCTCCTGTCTCTGAGCTGAAATGAACTCAACATCTGTTTAATGGTAAACTTTAAACAGAAATTAGCTACCTCTCTTTTGGTACAATAACTATTTTTCCTTTTCATAATGAATCACAGTCCCTGGTTGGGTTTGGGCTTCAGGTGTGGATGGGTCTGAGATGTGGAAGGGACAGGACTGTTCTTAATGGCAGTGTGGGGACTGAAGGTGATACAGGTTTTGGAAAGAACAGGCCTTAAAGGTCTTTTGGGAAGGAGTCTTTGCAGAAGCTCTTGGTGTCTGTTCCCAGGCTGGGCACTCAAGTTTGATTCCACATGCTGGGCCTGCCTCCCACCCCCTCCCTGACTTTGCATTCCATTTCCAGAAAAGCAGAGAGGAGTCTAAGCCAAAGTTGGTGCTGATGTCCTCTGGAGACCAGGACTTACCTCTGTTAAAATGTTGATCCCAAACATTTCCAGTGGTAGGAAGTTGGGAAGAAATACCTGGATTGGGACTCCTTCCTCACCTACTCAACTCTCCTCCACCTAAATTTGGTCACTCAAAAACTATAACTAGTAGTTGTTTAAAGATTTGGATTATGCTTTGATCCCAGGGGTCTCCCCTCTCCTCTTTGGGGCCCAGACTTGTCTGTCTTTGAATCCTTTATCCATCCAAGCTGCTCCAGGAGACATATGGGAAACCTGTCTGAGGTCTTTTCTCTCAGCTTCTTGGGTTCTTCTGAAGGTCAAGGGACAATGGTTTCTCCTTAAGGTGGTGGCAATCCCCAGCCCTTTTTAAAAATTTTTATTAATTAATTAAATTTTTTTCTTCCATAGTCATAGTCCCCATAGTTCTGCTGCCACCATATCACCCATGAATCCATCCCCTTTGAGTGTAGGTTGCAGAGAACTCCACCATGATTTGTTGAACTGTCCTCCCCACATTATCCCCACCATCACTAGCCTACGCCCTCTGTGGTGGCCTCCGGCTTTATGGCAGCTTATCTCAAGTCTCTCTGAATAATTCATACTGTTAGACCCTTCGGCTCTGGGCCCAGAGCTTTCTATAAAATTAAACAAGCTCCTGCCAACAGTGTGATTCTGCTAACACAGGAAATTCCCGGCTCTACTCTAAGATGAGTGCTGTTCTTGGGTCCTCAGACCCGAATGCTGTTCTCTGGGACCTGGGGGTGGTCCCAGAACAAATTCATCTATCTCACTTCTTTTGTGGAACTCTTCCTCCACTCCCTCCCACACTTCCCCCTCAGGACTCCCTTCCTGAGTGGATGAAGCCTTCCCAACGGGGATGCCATCCAAGCCTGACCCACACTCACTCCAGAACTGGGTGCTGGACCTTTCACCTCTACTAACTCAGTGCTCCCCCCATGGGGGACATGGCCCCATTTTCAGCCCAACTCAACTACTCACGGAGCTAGGATTTGAACCTGAATCCCTTCAATCTGAATTCAGAATTTCCCCTCTTCCTCTCCCAGTAGCTAAAAATACCGAGAAGTCCATCTTTCCCAGGCTGGGAATAAGATGTGGAGAGAATTAATGTGGGCAGAGGCTAAAAACAATTGTGCTCTGGGCTCAGCGCTGCCTAAGCCAAAGAGGGGCTGCCACGCCAATCCTGGCTCCTGGCTAGGTCTGCGCTGGCACCATTCTTCATTGGTGGTTGCCTGTTCCAGATGTAAATATCTATATGCTAGTCCATCTATCCATCTACCTGTCTCTCTGTCTATCTACCAATCTATCTATCCATCGACCCATCCATCTGTCTACTACCTACCTACCTACTTACCTACCTACCTATTATCTATTGTCTCTGTTCCTATTATCTATCATCTCTAGAAATAATATTTGCACAATATATATGATTAAATATAAGTATCTACTACACACACACACACAAACATCCCCATGTAAGTGTGCCTTTATCCACTTACATCTGGAGGGAGGTGATTAATGACCAGCAGGCCTGGTTGGGAGAACTTAGGACTGCTGTTTCTGTTTTCTTGTTTAAAGAGTGTCTTCATTGTACTTCAGTGAGTCTCTGAGAAAGACCTCTGTGGGGAATCCTAGTCAGATGTCCCAGAGACCGTGGGAAAGTAGCAGGAAAGCAGCCATCAAGGATTGTGGAGCAAGGAATCAAAGAGGGTGAGCATTTGTCTCATACCAAGCATGTTTTTGTCTGAGTGATGGCAGCATTTAAAATCAAAGGGCTTTATTTTGGCCCATCTGCAGACTCAGGTTGTGTGTTTGATTCCTGCTCTGTGCTCCTTGAATCCCCACCTCCATCATCTCCTTGTACCCCCGTGCAGATTGGTGCCTGCTGTTAAAATTGCTTCCTTCCTGCCAGGCCATGAGCTCAGTAAGGACGGGGATGAGGCTGTCGTGCTGAGAGCCCAGCAAAGTGTGGCACATATTAAATGGTTAGCGTCTTTGGAATGTGTGAATGAACTCGCCAGCCCTATGGGGATGCCCCTTTCCCACCAAATGAACTACCCCCAAAGGAAGTAAGAATATAAAAACTAAAGATCACTCTCAGTTGATTATAAAATGTCACAAATTATCAACTTCCCCAGAACTGGACACTTTAATTTTTTTCCTCACCGAAATAAATAGCAGAATTCTTAGAATGAAAGGAGCTCTGAGCCTATCTTTGTGGAGTGCAGGGAAGGGCAGATCTGGGCTTGACTTCTTCAGTGAGCCTGTGCTGGGTGACTGTGGGGGTTGCTTCCTCTTCCAGTTGCTCATTCATTGTGCCTCCAGCCACTCACAGCTGCATCCCCAGCTCGAGGAACAGTGCCTGGAGCATAGCCAGTGGGCAGTGCCTATTTTTTCAGAGCTCAAAAGTTCTGACAGGCTGCTGAGGTCACCCTCTTCCTCTGGTAACAGTTTAGGGAACAGTGTGCAGTGGGCTTAGAGCCAAGAGTGATGAGGTAAAGGTAAGGGCCTCTAGGACCAGGTTACATCACCTGCTCATGCCTCTCGGCTCTCCGTGGAGGGGAGCAGGAGGAAACAGGGCAGAGGCAAATGTGGGGTATCTTGCTTCTCCTGCTTGGGATGCCCACAGTGGTGGGTCATCTGTGTGATCTGTGGAGTCACTCACTTTACTCCCAGAGCTAAGGTTGGCTCCAGAGATGTTTCTAGATAAACATCCAGTTAGGACAAGCTTCTCACTCCCAGATTCTCCCCAGAAATCCTCCCAGACTTCTCCCGCCTGGTCCCCACAAAAGAAAGGCATTTCCATGAACGGGTCTCAAAAAGGGGAAAACACACCCTTGTGCTCACTTAGAGCTGCTCTTTCCTGATGGGCTTGTTATTTCTTGTACAAATTGGAGTGAAAACAAGGTCCATGTAGACTTGGGGTGATTTATTTCACCCATCTGAACTTTAGACAGGGATAAATTATAGTACGGATATAAATAAAACTCCTGTTTCGTGTGCCTCCCGTGGTGCTTGGCAGGATCTGGGAGGTGAGGTGGTTGATGGCAGAGCTTCAGGAGCCAGCAGTGGGCATCTCAGCTTCAGTGCTCCCCCCACCCCTTGCCTTAGGCTAGTTCTGGAACTTGTCAGATGACTGCAGGCTTGCCTGCAGGCAGGCTGCTGAGAGCCGGTTGCCAAGTGTCTGAGAGTTATGTTGAACGGTGGTGTTGAACCGCAGTCCTAGCAAACATGGCCGCCTTGGCTCGCCCATGTATTCCCCAGAGGCACTGGGAAATTCTACCTCCAGGTTGGACACTCCAGGGTGATGACATTTCTGGAGCATTTCGCTTCACTATGGCAGTGGGCATGTAAGTGTGTGAGCATGGGAGCACACCTGTGCTTGTGTATGTGTGTGTAGGGGAGGGAAAATTATTTTTTTCTATTATTTTCTTTGGTGGCCTATAAATTGAACTGACAGAAGACAGATAAACAAGAGAAAAACAAGTAGACGTAAGGTAGCATGTACATCACACTTATTCATGGGGACACTAAGAGATAAGTAATTCAAAGGGTTGGTTAAAACTCAGGCTTATGAATCAATGTTTTTGTGTCCTTTGTGTAGATCCCCAGTAGTGGAGTAGCCGGGTCATATGTTAGCTCCATTTTTAGTAGACTGAGGAACCTCCAGACAGCTTTCCATAGTGGCTGGACCAGTCTGCACTCCCACCAGCAATGTAGGAGAGTTCCTTTTTCTCCACATCCTCGCCAACATTTTTGTTGCTTGCTTTTTTAATATGTGCCATTCTCACTGGTGTGAGATGGTATCTCATTTTTGTAGTTTTGATTTGCATTTCCCTGTACCCCTATGTTTATTGCAGCACTATTTACAATAGGTAAAAAGTGGAAACAACCCAAATGCCCAAAGATAGATGACTGGATCAAGAAGATGTGGCATATATACACAATGGAATATTATTCAGCAATCAAAAAAGATAAACTCATGCCATTCGCAGCAACGTGGATGGAGCTAGAACGAATTATGCTCAGTGAAATAAGCCAGAAGGAAAAAGAAAAATATTGGATGGTTTCATTTATAGCAGGAATATAGGGGAACCAAATAAGACATTTGTATAAAAAAATAATAACAGTACAAAACACAACAAAGCAAAAACAGACCATTATAAATCAGAGACATCCTGAAAGGGAGGAGGAGGGAGAGGGATCAGAGGGAGGGAGGGAGGAGCACATGGGACTGAGGTGATGGTGCACAGGTGCATTGGTGGAGGAAATTCTTTGGGGACAACACCTGAGGGGATGGGGGAAGCAAATATTGTTTTAAAATGAACAATGATGTAAAAAAAATTAATAAAAAAACCTCAAGCTTATTTGGCTTTTTAGAAAAGGAGCAGCACATTTTTAGAGAAGTAACATGAAAATGGAAAAGAATCTGTGTCTCTATGGGGCAGCAAAATGTAGAAAGGCAAATATGTGGGAAACTGATGATAGATAAAGACAAATATATGGGAAACTGATAGTAGATAAAGGCTTGTCAGTGAAGTGGAATATTTTGGGGTTGCATAGTCTGTGACCGTTCAGACCTACATGCATACCTGCTGAATGAGGGACATCAGTTGCTCTTGAGTCCATCCCTGGAAAGGTCACCCAGGAGATGACATAACACTTTCTTTCTCTTGACAGGAGGGCGGGGTCGTGGCGCTCTTCAAGGTGTGCAGGCAGGACAATTTCCGGTGCTTGTACCCCCAGGCACTCCGCACACTGGCCTCCATCTGCTGCGTGGAAGAGGGTGTCCACCAGCTGGAGAAGGTAAGTGTGCAAGTGGCTTGGGGGTTGGAAGCCCTCTGGGTCTCTTCTGGAACTTCTCCCCTGAGTCCCTCCTTTTCCCAGGCATCACTCAGTGGGGCTCCTGGGTCTCGATTAGGGGAAGATGTGAAGGGGACAGGGACGAGTAGCTTTGAACCAGGCATGGTTCAAAGGGGCACTGAGTACTTCCTGGGGATGGTGCCAACTAGGAGAGGCCTGTTGTAGGCAGGGGAGTGTTAGAGGAGTGGGGTGCAGTTTGGGGGTGATAGTTCCTTCACTCATGGCAGTACGTCAGCAGAAGGAAGAAGACCCAGCTCCTTGAGGACAGGCAAGAGCAGGGTAGACAAGGCTGGGGCAGGTACATTGTAATGCAACGGGCAGGGCTGCACCAAAACTAGTGGACTTGGGTCAAGGAAACTGAAGCCTAAGTAGGTCCCCAGGCATGCGACTGGGTGGTTAGAGAAGGAAGGTAGTGAGCTGAGAGGTCAGGTGACTGAGCTCCAGGCCAATCTAGGGCAACATGACTGACTCCAGCTGCCCCTCCATCCTCGCTGCATACTGCTCCCCCCACCTGAGTAGATCTGAGCCCAAGATGGGCCCCAACTTTAACCAGGCAGGCAGGGGAAGTCAGGGCTGACATTTGGGGATTACTCGACTGAGTTTCAAGCAAAGACTAAAAATTTATGAAAGAGAAGTAGAGAGACCTGGTGTATCCAGGTGACAGTTGTGGTCTTGCAGGGCTGCATCTTGCCCTCACCTTCTTCGCTTGGGTCTGGACTCCCAGGCAGTGGACGCATTTCAACATGTTTCTTTCCAAATCTACTCAGATTGTGAATCAGGGTCTCAGGATCACAGCCTGAGAGAGAGCTTTTAATTAGCGATGGAAAGTGGATGGGAATCTGGTCATTTAACAGATGAGAAGGCTTTTGCTCAGAGTGGGGAAGTAATTTGTCTCAGGTCACACAGCAAGATGGTGAAGCAGCTCTTGCCAGCTCTCTGGACAGAGTATACCCTTCCTGTGGTATGTGTGTGTGTGTGTGTGTGTGTGTGTGTGTGCTTGCTTGCTCAGATAGCAAAATGGAAGTGGGGTGATCAGACAGACAGACAGACAGGATGAAATAAATGCATTGGGCATCTCAGTTTCACTTGCTGAATGTACCCCTCCCTTCTCTCATAAAATTTTCCTTAAACAGTGAGAAAATGGCCAAATGGGTTTGTTGGTGGTCTTCTCTCATGCTGGTTGGTAGGAAGAATGGGTGTGAGGAGAAAATAGAAGGGACTTAGTATCACTAGTCCTTTTAAGGCTGTGGATTTATCGGCTGGAATGAGTTTGCAGAGCAGCAGGAAGTTTTCTATCCAGGGAGGAAGAATAGCAGAGCTGCTTTGCTTAGAGCTGAAAATCTGCACAGCTGGGATGACTGGAGGCAACTTTTCCCTCCACCGTCCTGATGCTGCACCAAACAGAAGGCACAAATGCATATTTTGCAGGCCAGATGGGCTGACTCCAGCCTGGGAGTCAAACCCCGATGCACCAAGCAAGGGACAGGGAGCGCTCCTAGTCTGCAGGCCTACTACAGAGGGGTGCTAAACTAGCCCCCCCCTCACTCACAGAACACCGGACAGTGAGCACTGTGCACATCTTCATCTTTAAGATAAGCAAACTTAGTCTCAACCAGTTTTGGTGACTTGCCTAAAATCATTGAATTTTGGAGGCCGAATTGGGACTAATCTGCCCGAGTCTTAGTCAGTCTACTTCAGAGAGCAGAAAACAATCCCTGCAGCTCTTGTTGTGCCTGGCCTATGTCCTAAACCCCCAAGCTCTAACTGGCACAGGAGGCCAACTGGATCCTGCAGGTTGAATTACTTTCTATACATAAGACCCCTCCTGAAACATCTCCCTGCCTGGCGCTGAGGAGTGAGACGGTTCTGAGAAGCGCCCCCTGGTGTTGAGAAACAACAACTACATGGTACGGCAGTTCTGGAATTTGCAGCGTTGACTCCAGGCACATTCTAATTCAATTTGATGTTTGCCTCGAGGGTACAAGCATCCCCTTGGCACAGATTTAGAAACTGACGCCTAGAGAGGTGAAGTGACGCTTTGCACAGAATCACACAGCTTGTAATTTATTCAATCAGCAAATATTTATTGACTAGCTGCATTGGTCAGTTTCGGGTGCTGGGATAAATGTGTTGACAAGGAAGTTTATCTTCTAGTGAAGGGGACAAGTTGGCCTATGGACCAATCAGCCTGCTCCCTATTTTAGTATGTAAGGCCCATGAGCTGAGAATGTTTTTCTGTTTGTTTTAAAAATAGTTTAAATATGTATCAGAAGAAAAACATTTGGCGTCAAGTGAAAATCTGGTGAAATTAATTTTTTTGACCCATCAAGTCTTAAAGGGCCACAATTTGTTCAGGTGATGTCTACATCAGCTTGCAAGTTACAACAGCAGGATGGGTGGTTGCAAGAGACAGAGCCCACAAAGTCAAAAATATTTACTATCTGGTCCTCTGCAAAAAAAAAGTTTATGATTCCTGTTCTATCAAGTAACCAGGGCATCAGGGCGAGGATGAAAAGGACAACAGCAGATCGGATACTTGCTTTGTGCAAGCGCTTTGCCAAGCCTCCCCTTCCATCATGTCACTAATTGTTGCCACAGCTCCATCCCATTAGTGATGTTATTATCCTCACTGATAATGGAAGGCAGGGAGACTCAGGGAAGTGAAACTACTTGCTCAAGTGCACACAGCTAATAAATTGGGGAGCAGCAGTTTAATTCCAGCCTCGAACAGAGCCCCTGGCGGTCAGAAACAGCAATTACATTGCAAAGCCGCAGGAACTCTCCTGCAGTCATCCATTTCAGAGAGCCCAGGGGCAGAGCCAGCCTGGGCTGGGAACTACTGTGCAGACCCAGCCCTCAAATCTGATACTCACTCTTTTCCTCCACATCATGTCGCTTGTAAAGTTGTTGAAGGAAGGGCCTGGGTCTCCTTTACACCCTGCCTCTGCCCCCAGGTGTCTTCCACACCTGCCCCCTGTAATCCTGGCTCTGAGTGCTGGCCCAGAAGCCCTGATGATGTTATCTATTGTCAGTGTCTAGGGTGCAGGTGGAGAGGCGGAGGACAGCTTGGATGGTAGGGTGAAGGCGGGCTGGGGGAGCTCAGTGCCAGAACTCCTATCAGCCACTTGCCCATTCACTAGGCATAGATCATGGCCTAATTAGATAATGTCAAATTCCAAGTCTTCTCCTGATTTACTGGCCTGGCCTCCTTTCTTAATTAATTGGTAGTGAGAAATGGACCTGATTTGGTGAAATTCATCTCTGTCGTGTGGTTCCCCCCCGCTTCCCTCCAAACTTGAAGATGTTCATTAAGTCACGCACAGACCCTGACGGTGGGGGAGTAGGTCTGGTCGGGTCGCTAGACACCCCCATCCATCTCCAGTCCTGCTGCGTGATTCCCCCGCCTTGTCTGGAATGGGGTTTCTGCATGGTCATAGATGCAGTTGTGGTTTCTTTCATGAAGTCACTTAGTCGCCTGGTTCTTCATTCCTCTGTCAACTAGTCACTCACCTACTTCTCACTCATTCATCCACTAGCTTGCTCCCTCCCTCTGTCCCTCACAGTGTAATCAGTGTACAAATCCACGCTTTTATCCTATGTTTGTTGCAATGCAGCCCAGTGCAGCCCTGGAGGATCAGACTCTCCTAGGTTTGAACCTAGGCCGCTGTCTATGAACTTGGCCTTGTGACCTTGAGGAAGTCACTTCACTCCCCAGAAGTGCAGTTTCTGTATCAGTCAAATGAACGTGATGACATTTGCCTCTCAGGACCGGTGGGCAGAGTAGATGTCCAGTGGCCCAGCACTTGGTGCACACTGGGCACACCTGGCAGGATGGTGGTAGGCCCAAGGCCCCTGGTACCCCTGGGGTTCTGAGTGTCAGAGGCCAGGTGAAGAGGACGGTGTGTGGAGAAGCCCAGGGCATGGAGAGCAGCAGCTGGGAGGGGCTGGAGCTGTGCAGAGTCTCGCAGCCCTTCCAGCCTACTGATGGGGAAAGAGAGACCCAGAGACTGTCCCCTCCACTTGGGCCCAGAGAGCTTGGGTTCACGGCCAAGACTGGCTGATGTTAAGCCTGTGTTCTTTCCACTATGCTCTGCTGGGAAGCGCTGGGTCTTCCCTGGGAGGACCTGGTGAGTGGCTCCCTGGCAGCCAGGGCTCTGGGTGCTGGCAGCCATAGGTGAGGGTGCCTGGTGGGTCTTTCAAGGTTCTAGTCTTGCTTTTCAGAGACTGGTGCCTCCTGGCTACTACCTTCCCACCACTGCTCCCTCTGGACTCGTGAGTTTCAGGAGGTCCGTGCTACCTTCCCTGAGCTCTGGGCAGATTCTTCCCTCCGTCCCAGGCTCTGGGCTGGGTTCTGGGCCCCAGATGGCCGAGTGGGAGAGGGCGGCCATATAAGCAGTGGGAAGGAGTGTCCCGCAGCCATCAGAGGCTACAGCTGGAGGCTCCCCAAAGAGGGACGCCACAGCTGGCAGTGGGCTGGGGGGCTTCTGAGTCTTTGAGGAATGCAGTGCTCAGTGAACTGGGGGAGCTCAGAGGAGGAGGCACTGTTCTCTGGGCCCGGCCTTGAAGGAGATGGAAGGAGCAAAACAGGGGCCAAGGAGGGGGCAAGTGCCCCAGAGCCACACAGCTTAAGTCTGGACCAACTCTCCCTGGGGAACAGGTGACCCAGCCTGCCTGGACTGGTCAGGGTGGCCTTCCTGGGAGCCATTCCCCTGTTGTCCCCTTGAATGCGAGCTGGGGCTGGTCTGGCACAACTGACCCCGACCAAGGGGAGGATGCTGGGAGGGAGGGCAAGTCTACTCTCTCTGAATCTCAGTTTCCTCTTCCATAAAGCGGACACAGCACCTCTGTCACGGGAAGTGCAACAAGCCTGGTGCCGATGTCTGCTTTTCCTCCCACCTCCCTGCCCATTTGTCACTGCCTTTTCAGCTGGTCTGGGGAGAACCCTGTGTACCCCTAAAAATCCTGGGAGCTGGGGATTTTACAAGGACCCTGGTGGAGTCTCAGATGTGCTAAGTGTATCAGGGCATTGCTGGCGCAGGGACTGGGGTTGGGCTGGGCCAGGTCCCAGGATGGGATTGGGGGGGCAGGAGGACTAGAGATGGGCTCGGAGCTGCAGTCCAGATGAGGGATGGGGCTCTGAGGGGCCCAAACCTGCAGGTCTAGGGCCATAACATGTGGGGCCAGATAGCGGCTCACCTCCCAGACAGTTCTAGTAATTGCCTCTTCAGCCTTGAGACCAGAGACAAACTTGCTTTCAAAAGAGCATCCTTTCCTCTCCCTCTTATTTTATTTTTTCAAATAAGGAGTTTACTCTGTGTTGGAGCCAAGGGGAGAGTTTAATGAAAATCGATGAAGACATTAAAGATGAGCAGGGGGAGGGGAGGAGGGCTCAATTTCAAGTCCAAGAAGACAACCATCAGTGGTGGGGGCTGCGAAAACTGCTCCCTGTGGCTCCTGAACCCCAGCGCTTGGTCTCCTGGGGCAGCTTCTTGGCAGGGATGCCCTGACACCCAAAGGGCTGTGCCGGAGACAGGAGGACAGGACCCAGTAACAAGAATCCCGGAGCAGGAGGGAACAGGATGTGGGGGCTAGGGGGCAGGCTGTGCCACTCCAGCTGCTTTTTTTGCAGGTTAACCAGTTGTTTTTTTAGAATCCTTTTGCTATTTGAGTTTCTCATTTTGGAAGGCCAGCAGGCGAGATGGTCACGTCTGTTTTACAGAAGGGAAAGCGGAGGCTAGAAGGAATAGAGGTATTGGGGCACAGCCCAGTCAGAGTTGCTGCCACTCCCCCACCCCGGCACCTTCTGGGGGCTGTGGTGTGCGGACCCTGGGGCAAGGCAGTGCCTAATCTTCATGGAGTTAGTTCTAGTGTATAAGCGAGGCTGGTGGGGAGGGAGGGCGGTGGATCCCAGGGAAGAAGTCTCTGCTTCCAGTGGCACTTGCCCCTCTTCACCTGAGAGACTGCATCTGATGGAGAACCAGATGCCTCTCCACCCTTTCTGGGGTATTAACCCACCTAGGCTTCTCAGCTCCCCCACCCTTAGGGCCCCAAGATACAAGCCTTTCTCTGTCCTGGAGTTGGGCTAGGACTGCACAGAGAACCCCAGGGTGCCAGGTCAGCTGGCTAGTATGATGGACCTACCGCACGCAGGAGTGGGGACTGCCACTGTCACCTTCCCTGTCTCTGCCGGAGGCTTTGTTTCATTTATTTCATTTATTTCATTTATTTCATCCCCCGCCCCTCCCCATCAGGGCTTCTCTCTCCCCACCCCCATCTGCTTTGAGAGTAGGCATGGGGGATTTGAAGGACGCCAGGAGGTGAAGAAAGGAGAACAAAATGAGGCACACAACCCAATGCACGCTGAGATTCATGGCCACTATTGCCCAGGCTGACGGAAGGCCCTCTGGCTCAGCTCGGGGCTGCATTACACCCGCAAGCTCCCGCCCTGGGGTCCCCGCCAAAGCTCCGCTCCACCCGGCCCTCTGCGGGTCCCATGCGCTGTGCAGCGACGCCCTCTGGTGGTCAGGAGTGGCAGCGCAGCCCCTCCAGCGGCCTGGGGCCCGCCCTGGAGCAGGAGAGGCTGGTGAGGTGGTGGTCAGGACCAGGCTGTCTTCTTTCGTGTGTTTTGGGGCGGGGGTATGGGGGTGGGGTGGGTGTAAAGGGTGGTGCAGGTTTTCAAATTCAAGGTTTCTTGACAGAGGCTTCTTCCTGCTACTCCACTTCCTCCAGGATAAATTTTGTAACCGAAGACAGCCAAATCCTTCCTGGAGCAGAATCCTTTGTAAGCCCTCAGTTCTCTCTGGACCAAATCCAAGCCTCTCAGTCTGACACTGAGAATGACCTCTGAGTGAGCTGCCTCCCAGTACATTGCCCCTCGGCCAGAGGTCTGGGCACCTCACCCTGTGTCTCAGCTTACTGTGTGATGATTTCACACCCTCTGAGCCCCAGGCACACCGTATAGAAGGGAAGTAACAATCCCTTTCTTGCAGACTATGGGCATGAGATGAGTCATGTGTTAGAAGTGAGGGTTATTTTCTCCTTCCCGCAGGTTCCCCCACTAACTTGGGGCAGCTGCCTAGACTGGGGTGACCCAACAGTGTGTCTCCCTGCACATTGCTGGGGGCCTCTTTTCTGGTCCTGGTCAGCCTTCCTGTCTCCCTCCTCCCTGCTGGTGCTCACACTGTGCTTGGTGCTGTCCTGGAACACATTCCACCCAGCCCTAGCACTAGCTTAGCCTTCCTGGAACCAGGCACTGTCTCGCCCATCCCTTTGGCCCATGAGGGAAGAGTTTGCACGCACAGGGACATTTACTGTATGATGAATAAATACTGCCTGGAGAGGGCTGGTGTCTTCTTCCCCATTGCAGAGGTGGGAACAGGGGCAAAATGACACAAACCCACCTCCCCCACAGCATCGGGGCCTCTGGGCTAAGGGCAAGTGTAGGCTATCTGACATCAGACACAGCCTGGAGGGCCTCTGTGAGCAGCTTCACAGGGTGTGGAGTAGGGGAGGTTTCCTCAGCAATGACAGAGGGCCAGAAATCTATACCTGAGGTTTACCATGAGCCCCCTTTTTGCCCTCTTGCCCTAATTTGTCTTAAAGTAATTTCTCACAGCTCCCTCCCACCCCCTCTCCTCCCTTCTCTCTCCTATGGCCGATGGGCCAGGTCCCAGGTTGGGAGTTAGTGGGGAGACGTCAGACCCTCCCTTATCACTGGTTTTCTAATCTCATGAGTCTCTGTTTTCTGATTTGGTGAAGGGGGTGACTGTTCTGCTGAAGTGATTTTGGAAGACAAATGCAATGAACAAATATTAAAAGGTGCTGAGCTGCTTGGGCCGGAAAGTGTGGCGTCTCCTCTCTGGGGTTGCATGTGCACTGAGGGGGTTTCCCTAGGAGTTGTAGAAGAGAAGCAGGCACCTCTCTCTTCCTAGGAGTTCACAGATGGAACCCTGCAGGTGGAATGTCTGTGTGTGTGTGCACATGTATGCACGTGTGTGTACACACAGGCCTACCTGCATGCATGTGTGAGTGAATGTTGTGTACATTTGTGTGTGTGCATGTGCATGCCAGTGTGTGCATGTGTGTGAGATGGTGGGAGAGGAGCAGCGAACTCAGCAGGTAAAATGTTGGTTAAGACACCTTTCTTTGCTGCACCTGAAGTGATTTGGTATGAGCAGAAAATAAATCAGCAGTCAGATTCCACCTGACGCTGGAGGAAGCAAGCTGTGCCGCAGGGCAGCCAGGGTCACGCAGGGCTCAGGACATGGTGCAGAGGCCGGGCTGCAGCCAGCAGCACTGAGTTCGACTAGGGGGACCTGTGCCAGGGGCACAGTGTGTTTAGCCTGTTCAGTAGTGCTCAGCCTGTTCACACTGTCTGCAAACGTCACCACCCTCCAGCCACTTAACTTTTACTTTTCCTATTTTTTTAATCGATCTATCATACCGACTTACCATAAAATATTGATTTACCATAAACATTTACTTTATAAAAGCACAGAATTGGAACCAGTGTTCGCCAGCCTCTGACAGTAAGGGGAGGGCCCTCTGGTCACAGGCAGAAGGAAGCGTGACAAGAAGGAGGGAGACACAGGGGATGAGGAGGATGAGCTCATCCTACCCAAGCAGCTCCAGTGCACAAACAAGGGGCTCCACTTTGTGAGCACCCTCCACCTCTCCCCCCTCCCCCCACTTATCCCCCCCATGACCTGAGGGGGTGGGGTGGGGTGGGGGTGGCCATTGTTTGTGATATTTTAATTTTCTTTTTCCTGATGAGTAGTTATTCTGAGCACTTTTTCATATCCTTCAGCGTCATTTGGTTATCTTCTTTTGTGAAATGTCTGAGACTTTTGCCCATAGAAAATGAGTTATTTGTCATTTTCTTATTGATTTATAAACTTAAAAAATATTCTATGTACCTATCCTTTGTCAGATATATGTATGGAGAATATATATTTTCAGCCTGTGGTTTGCTTTTTCATTCTCTTAATGGTATCATCTGAGGAATGGAAATTCTTAACTCTGATAAAGTCTCTTGTATTGATTTCCCCTTTTGTTGTCAGTGTTTCTTGTGTCCTTTTCAAGGAGTCTCTGCCCCCCTTTTCCACCCCCCTAGCCCCACCATGATATATTCTCCTACATTTCTTCTTTTATTGTTTTACCTTTCACATTTAAGGCCTATGATCTATTTTAAGTCAATTTTTTAATGGTGATTAAAATTCAGTGTTTTCCATGTGTATCCAATTAAGCCAGCATCATTTATCAAAAGACCATCTTCTCATCACTTACTTAAAATGGCATCTTTGTTGAAAATAAAGTGATGTCATATGTATGATTTTATTTATGTGCTTTTTTCTGCTTCTTTGGACTTTTTGTCCATCCTTGGGCCGTTAGGGCACAGGGAGGAGTCCTGTAGACTATACAAAATTTTGGTATTTGGTAATATAAATCCTCCAGTTCTTCTTTAATATTATCTTGATAATTCTAAGTTTTTGCACTGCTAGATACATTTTAGAATTAGCTTGTCACAAAACACCTGCTTAGATTTTGATTGGGATTTGTTTAAATTCATAGATAAATATTGGGATAATTGTCAATCAATGAATGTAGTGTATTGCTCTACTAATAAAGACTGTCTTTCATTTCTGTCAGCAATATTTTGATTTTTCAGTGCCAACATCTTACATCTCTTTTTTAGACTTATTTCTAAGTCTATATTTTATTTATTTTATTACACATTTATTTTATTTTATTACACATTTTAATTTATTTTATTATTTATTTTATTACACATTTATTTTATTTCTAAGTGTATATTTTATGCTAACTGGTGAGTTTTCACATTTTAATTTCTAGTGACATCATTAATACATAGAAAATACAATTTTGAGTATTGTACCTAATAATCTTGCTAAGTTCACTTATTGATTTTAATGGTATATAGATTATTTTGGATTTTATATAGATCTGTATTATGCACAGATATAAGGAATAATCATATCATGTGTAAACCAGAGCATTTTTGCTTCCCATTCCTTTTTCTTGTCTTATTACATTGGCTAGGGTTACCATCATATGTAAATAGGAATGGTGATAGTGAATATCTCGATCTCATTTTTGATATCTTGGGGGAATGCTTTCAATAGTTTCATCACTGTTTCATTATTAAGTGTGATATCAATATCTTTGAAGGGATGATAACATGGTAGCTCAGAAAAGGTAAATGAGTAATTTACTGATTTTACCTTGCCAGTAAATAGCACAGTTGAGATTTTTCTCACTCTTAAAGCTGGTAACTCCAGCCATTTAACAGTTACCTCTAGAACAGCAGTGGTCAAATTAGGATGTCCATTAGAATTATTTGAGGAGTCTTTAAAAATATTGATGCTAAAAGTCCACCTCAAATCAATTAAACCAGGAGTTCTGGGGGTGAAGCCTAGGCACTAGCATTTTTAAACTTTCCCAGATGATTCTAATCATCTGAAAACCAGGCTCAGAAACACTGATGGTACAATTCAGATCCCAGCAATGTCCACTAGAGCTTTGCTGAAAATTTGATTTTTTCCACATCACCGCATGTCTAGTAACCCTAATCTAAGAGAAATGAAGTTGTTCTTAGTTACCTTGTGATGTCTTCCTACAGACTCCACTCCTACCACCCACAAATGCCTTGAGAGCATCTGTTCGATGATTTGCTTTAAGGAAAATCATCTGCTTGATGGGGAAATTATTTTCTATTTATATTCCTAAGTGATTCAATCCTTGATTTCTTTTCACTTCAATAAGTCATCTCTTTCTACCTCACTGACTTGTCAGCCAAGCTGGTTATATTTTCCTTTTCATCCATTGTTCTGTTCCCTATTATGTTTTCATATTTATAGGCATCCATTGGGGCACTTAGCTTTTAATCACAGTGTCTTGTTTGAAATACCAAAAGGGGTTATGTGGGGTCAGGGATTTATTAGTTTGGGTGGGGGATAATATTCTCCTGGAGGCCTGTTTTCACTTTCTGGAGTTTTCTGCTGAATGATCAGGTCTACCACCACTCCTTAAAACAAATACCTCATTTTATACAGTGAGCCTTTAAGCTTCTGCAGTGTTTACAGGTGGTCCTGAGCTTTGCTTTGCTCTAGCTTTCATTCCATGGTCAGATTCTGCTTCTTGCCTGTGTGTCACTTATTCCACCTAATGCTTCATCCTGTCTCTTGGTCTGTACTTGTCTCTGCTTCCCTGGGCATGACCCTTGCTTTCCTCTCTGACTTGGATTGAATTTCTCTTTGCTGTTCGCTAGGCAGACAGATCATCTCACCCTGCCCAGGATGGGGCACGGGGAGGGTGGGGAGCTGCTTACTTTCTGTAGTTTTCTATGGATCCCATGAGCAGAATTCCAACTTGAGATCCCTACTTGATATATATGTGTATACACACACACACACACACACACACACACACACACACACACACTCTGATATAGGTGTCTCAGTGGAAATAAAGGGGAAGGAAGACAAGGACCTGCTGCCCCCCACCCCCAGGCTGAATTTCCACCACATTCTCCTGCTTCTGTTTAACTAGCACCACCCAGTGACCAACTCTTCTGCTTTCACCTAAAAATCCAACATCCATAAAAGATGTCGGAAACTGGAATCCAGGACAGGGATTTGTGGCGACCCTCTGTGCACTAGCCCATGTCCTGTAGATATTTGCATAAAAGCCACCATGATGCTTTCCCAATGAGCAGCAGGAGAACATTGCTCCTAAATCTTATGTGATCTTTACTATATGTTTTCGGTTCCTCAATTATATGGGTCCCTTGCTCCTTCTCTCACTCCCCAGGGAGAATCTCAAGGTTCACAGCTCCCTCGGTGTCTGGCCCTCAGCTGCACCCATGGTGCTGGGCAAGACCATCCTCGTCGCCACTGTGTGCCCTCCCGCGAAGAAAGCTTGGCTTCAGGCCCAGGCAAATCTTACTCCATGTAAAAGCTAATTACCTATAAGTGCTTCTACAGCAATTTCTTTAGGAATGAGAAAGTACTTTAATTAGATTGTTCTCTTGGCATCATTAAGTTGATGACTGGGGATGGGAAGTGGATGGTTTGGGGGTGAAGAATTTCCTGAAATGGGAAGAAGGCTTGAGGAAACTGGCCCCAGGCTGAACAGGCGCTGAGCTGAGCAGCCCCCATCGCCCTGGCTCCCCTCACCACTCCTCCATTCATTGCCCTGCCCAAAGACCCCATGGAGGGGACACAGGGCCGAGTGGGGAGCTCAGGCTGGGAGTCCCTGCCTGGACATTAACTTACTGTGTGGCCTTGGCAGTCTCTTCCCGAGCCTGGGTCTCTGATCCTCACCCTTCAGCCCACACTTCCCAAGCTGACTTCTGAGTGTCAGGCCTCAGCTGGCGCTGCCCCTAGAGAGGGCTCCATGCAGGAGGTGACGTGAGGAGGGGCATGTAAGCGGATGAGCACAGTCCAGCGATACTGTTCACTGTGGTCAGACCAGATGATGTGGCAGCTGGGAGCAGAGGCTCTCTGGGGGATGCGGGGGCATATTCATAGAGCCGGTGGTCTCTTCTCTGGACGGGAGTGAAGAGGGAGTTCAGGGAAGACAGCCATTTCAGGGGAAAGTGAAGTGAATTTGAGCTGCCCATGGAATACCCAAATTAGTTTTGGAATTTAACATAAAGACATTCAGTAACAGGTTAGAAATGTGGATGTGGGTACTGGGAAAGAAGGTAAGGGCTAGAGGGCTAGGTCTGGAGGTCATCACTGTGAGTTCTGAGGTCACTTGGGAGTTTGGGTGCTGTTGGCTGAAATGGTACAAAGTGAGCCGCTAGCAAGCCTTGGAACGAGCCACCAGAGAGGGGTCAGAGGAGGCGATGGTGCAGGAGAAACTCATAAGAAGTGGTTAGCTAGGGAGATGTGTCCCTACAGTGTGTTGTGGAGGTCCAGGAAGGAGAGAGGACCAAGATGGAGGGAGTTTCCATGGGAGGAGGTGTCCCAGAGAGCCTGAGGGCCTGGGCTCTGCATCACACAAGTTTCCAAATCCCTTTTAAGCACATGATTCAGTGCTTCATTCATTCTCTCTCTCCTCTGTTTCATATTCCATCTCTTCCCCTCATTGTTGATCTGCTATCTTTGCCCCCATCTCTGATTTCTTCTGGATTGATGTCTCTGTTTGCCTCTATCACAGTGCAGGTGCTGGGTTAACGCTGGTTGAATTGTAAAGTGATGCAGGGATCATGCTACTTCTTCTCTGTCCCCTTCTGCAGAATTGCAATTATTCATCTTATTGGTCCTGGTCAGGAATAAAAACAGGAAGCATTCCCCTTCTAAAAGTTCTAGTTCTGGTCTGCATGATCTGAGAATGTCTGAACAGTTAGTTAAACTTGTGGCCCCAACCCAGAGGACTGATTTTTGCTGTGGGGTGTCAGTCCCAGAGGAACCGGAGAAAGGAACTATGGTGGTAAGTCCGGCTAGGAGCCTGCACCAGGCAGACAGAATGAGGAGACTGAGACTTGGCCCCAGTCTGGGGCTGACTGCAGCCTCCAGATGGGAATGAGGTGGGGTGATGGCACCACCTTGTGGCATAAAGTGTTCATTGCAACCTCTCAGTTAAAAAGACCAATGTCCTAGGAGCTGGTATTTTCAATCACCATTATAGATATATAAAGGCTTTAAGTAGGTACCAAAATTGTCCAGATACTAAGATACAGAGGAGAAATTATACCCCTATAGGGTATGTTCTGACGCAACAAGAATTGGATCAGGGGCTGGAGACCCAGAGTCACCGATGTGTGTGTGCCGGGGGGGGGGGGGGGGCCTTTAGGGCTGCCCTCTGCGATGAGCTGGGTGGGGTAGAATAGCTGAGGTGGTGATGACTCTGGATTTGAACCCGGGTGAGTGGCAGCTAGCTGGCAGACCAGCAGCAGCAGAGACAAAGACCCTGGCATCTGAGAGTACCAAAGGTGATCAGGATATGGAGTTCAGTGAGTTGATATATTGCTGCCCCAAAATATAAATTGGTGCAACTGTTTTACAAAATGATTTGGCCACACTAGTAAAATTAAAGATGTGCAGACCTTGGGAGCTAATAACTCCACTCCTAAATTGAGAAAGAACTCGAGAGAAACTGACACACACATGTCAGGACATTTAGAAGCATATTTATAGCAGCACTGCATATTCTAGCAAGAGCTGGGAAATGACGTCAATGTCATCAACGGGGGAATGCCTATATGGGTTGCAATCAACTTAGACAATGAAATACCACACAGCAGTGAAAACACATAACCCTTGGCTACCTGAGGGGGCAGGGGAGTGTTTTCTGAACATAAAGCTGATGGGGAGGATGTTATATACAGTATGATACCATTTATGTCAAGTTGAAAACCTTGTAAAGGTAAACAATATACACATACAATACATCTCTGCAGAAAATAAGATAAATAATCACAAAATTAAGGGTAGTGACCCTTCCAGCGAGAACAAACAGAGGTATGAGGTCAAGAATGGTATACAGTGGCTTTTTGCATTTTATTCTTAGTGTTAAAATGTCTGCATGTTAAGCATGTACATATATATATACACATAGGTGTTCATCTTACCATTTTTATAGTTTGTGAACTTTCTCTATATTATATATGGGCATGGATCAATAATATGTAATATATAACTCAGGTACTCTTTGGAAGGAATGATAATTCATATTTAATAAATTACTAAAAGAGACCTGAATCTTATAAAACACATCAGAAGGAAAGCAAGATGTTAGGCAGTTGCACAGACAAGACACTGTTCCCTGGGAAACTGAAGGGCAGAGGAGGAATTGGGGTCCACATCAGACTGGGTTGGGGTTGCTTTCCTGGAGTCAGGAATCAGAAGCCACGTTCTCAGTGTCTCCGGTGCTGCCCTTCCCTGCAGTGGCCGCGCTCACGAGAGCCCCTCCGTGTGCAGTGCTGCTCCTCTGCTCTGCTCGTCCAGGCTTGTGCTCAAGTCTTAGGTCAAGTTCTATTCTCTTGCATTTATGACCCACTTACTTAACACCTACTATGTACCAGGCCTGGCGCAACCTCAGAGATCAGGCTGAGCAGCGCCCCCCCAGGAAATAGGAGAGACAGAGATATCACATCTTCTGCTCACAGCTGGTGCATGAACTCGGCTGGGCCTTGTTGAAAGGCAGATTTCAGGCTTACCTGGAGACCTTGGAATAGATATGGATGGGGCCCAGAAATGTGCTTGAAGGAAGTCTCTTTGGTGCAACTGGTCCACAGAACCCATTTGGAAAAATGGCCCTCCAGTGTGATGTATGCTGTGAGGACCTTGGACATGTTTGGGGGTGACCTGCAGTGAGACTGTTAAGTCCACATGGCTTCCAGGAGGCCTCAGCATAGAGCATTGTAGGGTAAGGAAAAATGTCAGGCTTTTTTGCCCTCCCACCATCAGGAGAGATGATGGATCCTTGAGGTCCTGAACGCATGCCTGATGGCGGGCACCTGGAGTAGAGTGTGGGCATAGGTAGATGGGATTCACCTGGGCTAAGACTGGGCTTTTTTAAGGGCAGCGTCACGGGGATGCCAGTAGAAGCCGAGAGAAGGCCAGAGAGCCCATAGAGTGAAGACCTGCTGGGGACTGGGAGGCATGGCAGCCTCCCAGCTCCCAGCACCCCTGCCTGCTGTGTACCGGGAAATCCCAATAAAAGACCTGCAAAAACCACTGAGGACTCTGACTCCTCCTTTACCCAGTCTGCATGGGATCCTAGAAAACCTGCACTGTGGTCATTCCTGACCCTACAAGCATCCTCAGTGGAAATCATGTTGTATGACTTTCCACTCCCAGTGTGTTCGTATTGGCCCACCTGTGAGCTTGTGTCTGCAAGCCACGACAGCAGCTGGGGCAGGGACGCAACTCAGGATGATATTCGGGAGACTAGATACTTGAGACATACCCCCATAGACAGAGATCCTCAGTTGCAGCCTTGGATGGTGTGGCGAGGAGGGAGGGGGTGAGTGCCAGACAGGTCTCAGAGGTTTCTTAGGTTAGGGATAGGGTTGGCCCTATTTCTGGGCCCAGAACTGCCCCCTTTCTCTCCTTGGTTCAAGTGAGGTCGCCCTCCAAGGGGCTGTTCATCAAACACCTGGCGTGAAGCCAGGCCTGCCAGGCCTCCTTGCTGCTGTTTGTTCTTTTATTAAGCACATCCAGGTGAGTTTTATTGCGGACAGTTCCCCGGGCTCCTGTTTCCACATTTGTCTTGTTTGAGTCTGCGATTGCCAAAGGCTCTCACAGCTAATGGACCTTACAGCTCCCAGGAGCCATTTAAGGGAGGCCCACAGCTTGGTGGTGGTGATTAGTCAAACAGAAGGCAACCTCAGGGGCCTGCTGGGGCTGAGTGGCAGGAAGGAAGGGTGTGGGGCCTGCGGCAGGTGCAGGGAGCCTTAGTTCAGGCTTCTCCTCACTTCACCTCACTTTGGTTCTTTCTCTGCCTCATCCCTGCACCCCCAGCCCCACTCCATGCCAAGGACTATTTGGCAGCAGGTCCTCAGGCCCATCGGTTCCTGGGGCAGCTGAGGAGCACCACTGGGCTACCCCTGACAATTCACAGCTCCCTTTTTCTCTTGCAAGTCTCAGCTACTGACCTTGGATGGAGGAGGAAGTCAGATGTCCCTCCTCAGGTGGAGTATGATGTCTTTTCCAAGCCATGGACTCGAAGCTGGACTATTTGGGTTCAAATCCCAAACTACTTGTAAAGTTTGTGGTGTGGGCACATCAATGAACCTTTCCATCTCAATTTCTTTGCCTGTGCAATGTGGGGGGTGATAATCCTCCCCTCGGGTAGCGAGGATTCAGTGCTCCCATACACATGCTGTGCTGAATGGGGTAGCCAGCCCCTCAGAAGCACTCGGTGATCAGGGGCTACTCTTCTTATTCGAGGGGCGGTCAGCCTGGGATAGATCCGGGAAGCTGAATTCTTTGGCATTGGTGTCCCACCACTCCAAGATTGTTCCTTTCTCATGGGTCAGAGAGAGCAAACCCTCCAGGGAAGCAGCCGTCTCTCCCCGGGAAGGAGCGTAGAGGACAAATGGGGGGCAAAGGCATTGAGCTCAGCCTGCAGCTCAGGAAAGGAGGTGGTGACAGCATTCATGGAGCTTCTCTTGAAGTGCTCCCCACTCACTCACTTGCTCTTGGGCATCACCCACTTCATCTCTTCAACCCCCCAACACCCTATCATTGCGTGAAGAGACAGTCTCAGAGAGGCTAAGTGACTAATGTCAAGTCAAGTAGAAGGCACGAAAGAGGGGGCCAGGGTGGGAGATCTGGGGTGTGAGATTTCTAGGTGACCGTTCTTCCCATTGCAGTGAGCTATGGTGGCTGACCAGGGCGATGCTTGGCTTGATATCTGCTATTAGGAAACCTGTGGGAGGTCACTGATCTCTCCTTGGCTCAAGGGATAGGCCTCAGGCTCCAGACTGGACCATTCAAGGGGCCTTGTCCACATTCCACACTGCATCCTGGGCTGTCCTGGGAATCCAGGGTTGGGCCTTATAGAAGGGCTTGAACCTCTATTTCATTTCTATTATGAGTAATGCTGTTCCCCAGGATGCACGAGCTGAACCCTCTCTCCATCTGCAGGTGGATGGTGTCCTGTGCTTGGCCGACATCCTGACAGATGACAGCCATTCAGAGGCCACACGGGCAGAGGCTGCAGCCGTGGTTGCTCAGGTCACCTCTCCACACCTGCCCTTCACCCAGCACCTCAGCAGCTTCCTGGAGAGCATGGAGGAGATCGTGACGGCTCTCATCAGTGAGTGGGGTCCTGGGAGGGGGCCATGTCTCAGTTGTCTTCAGGAAGAGCCAAGAAGTGCTCCCCACTCACTGCCCCCCCTTCCTGCTGGAGGGTCACATTGGCTGAATACACCGTTAGGGTGCCTGAGTCGAGCTTTGAAGAGCTTTATCGTCAACCCTCCTGCTACCCTGCAAGAAGACCTCCAAGAAGCAATTTGAATTGGGGTCAGGTCAGGAGGCATTGGCCTTCCAGAATGGAGTCCAAACAAGTTCCACAGATTGGGGGTCTCACATTTTGATACTCAGATCTTTGGCCAGAGAATCTGATGGATTCTGGTGTTCCTGAAGTCACAGTCCTTGTACCCAACAGATGTGGGCCAAAATCCTTCTCAGATAGCGTGGTTCACCCAACCTGCTGTCTGCAATCCCACTGTTGCTCTCATTTCAAGGGTCCTGGAAAATCCTGACTCTTCCAGCTTCCCTTGTTCATGTACTCCTGGCAGGAGAACCACAGTTTCCTATTAGAATACCCTCTTCCTCCAGTTTCAGAAACTAGGACTCATGTGGATAACAATCCTCATGAAATTTGTTTTGCAAATTGTGTCCTTTCATAAGTTCTGGGGTTCATCTGTGTTTGTGCTTCTATCCCTGTCTCTCACCTGGCTCTATATCCATGTCTTATGGATATGGAACCTGAGTGAAAACTAATTTTGTTAGAAAATTTAGGGTTGGAGACACCAAGCCAGCACTGGGCCTGTCTGGAATAGCACATATTTGGGGACAGCACAGAGCCCTGGACTAGGACTTTGTCTTTCATTCATCCACTCAACAAATAGCTAATGGTCAGCAGCCATGTGCAGGCTCTGGGTGAGTACTCTCACTCCCTGGCCTTGTTCATTGGAAAACTCACTTTATAATTTTCCTACTATATAAAACAAGGGGTGGGGACACATTTCTCTCAAGGGTTCTTCTAGTTCTATAATTTGAAGATCTACAAGTGCTGTGTACTTGAGAGACAATAGTCAAGGTGACTTTATAGCTGGTTCTAGTCGCTGGGGTCAGCAGCACCCCAGGCCAACTGGGAGCAATCAGTTTGCTGATATCCACATTTATTAAAAATTGAGAAAGCATACAAGTTGATTATTGAAAGTTTTGGCTGGAGGGAACTCAAGAAACTATAAAGTTCAATGCTTACTCTGGGAGAAGAAACCGAGGCCAAGAGAGGTCAAGGAATCTTCTCGAGGTCACGTAGCAGTGTTAGGAGTCACTGCTGCCTGGATTCACCAGAGCCAGTAGGAACGATAGAGATGCAGAAGAGGTCATGTGGGATAAGAAAACAAGGAGATTTGAGTCCTGCATTGATTTGAAAAAGACATGTAATGACTAAAAAAGGATTTGGGGTGGGGAGAAGTCACTGATAAAAAATCCATTGGTTGTTTCCAGATAGGAAGGACCAAATTTTAAATATAAGACAAATTCCTAAGTTTTATAGAAAATCTCTCCATTTACAAATGATGGCAAATAATAAAACAAATAAATCAAAGCATGTATATTCCAAACCACCTTTCACTATTGCTGTACGCCCATCTCTGCTTCTTGGCCCCAGGCTAGATTTCTCCCTGGAGAAAGAGGAGTCTCCTGATGTATCTCACTCTGATGAAGATGCATTGCAGAGTCTGCTCGCAGAGCCAGAGATGGGACGTATCTTCTGGGCAACTCGCCAGGGCTCCGTTCTTTGGTGGGAAATAGTCCTCCAATTTCTTGCCATTCCCTGGAAACATTTATAAATGACTCACTGGAATCCTCAATTTAATCTTCCTAACACATCCCAGGTGATTCAGACCATAGTTCAAATAAATGTGCACCCAAAGGAATAGGCACTTAGATGGTGGTGTTAATAATTGCTGTGTTGGCAGCAATGGCCACTGCATGAGAATGAGGGGGGCATGTCTGGACCTAGAAGGCATTCTACAGCAAAATGGGCAAGTGAATCCTATGGCCTCCCCCCAAGCTCTGGTGATAGAGAGATGGCCTGGAGAGCTTGACTGAATCCAACAGTTCCCTGAAACTCAGAGGATTGGGTGTTCCTTGGAAGAGGGGTATCATGGAGTTCTTCAGTCTCTGGATAATCCATCCCCTCAGCCCTGGGAGGCCAGCTTGAGTCAGAGCTGTTCGAGGAGCACAGCTGTTCGTGGGCTGTGGGGACTAGTGCTGGTCTGAAGTGGACTTTGCCTTCCTGATGGAATGGAAACAGCCCTGCAGGAGCACCCCAGGGAGAGTCAGAGGGACCAAAGGCCCACAATGGCCTGGAGGCCAGACAGGGCGGACACTTCAAGATCAGACTGACTGGGAATTGATTCTAGGCCCCAGTTACCAACAATTCTCAGTTCTGCAATTTGGGGAGAATCACCTGACATTGGAATCCTCGGTTTCTTCAGCTAAAGTTGCCATAAAAATGGTGTCGTTGGGGAGGTGGAATGACTTAGTGAGGTGAGATGTGCACAGACATGCCTTGCCTGGGCACACACTTGAGAGATGGCAGCGGTGGCTGCTCCTAACCTGTCTGAGTCTCGGCTGCCACATTGCACATGGGCACAACTCAGTACTGGGTATAAGAAACATGGCAGGTGCTTAAACTCATGTTATTTTCTGTCCCTTGGTGAGTACAGATCAGTCACTGAATTCACCGGATGGTGCAAAAGGTGCTAGTTTCAATATCAGGACCTAAGTACAGAGTCATTGTCTGGAAGCAAGAAGTAGGGATCAGGATGGAACAAAGCTCAATTCTGCCTCCTTAACCTTCTTTCTCTCCTGGGGCTATTTTCCTGAATTGTGGCTTCTCTTCTATTTTTGCTTGGAGATGTTACTATGGGAGAGGGCCTGGCCCCAGGAGGCACCTTATTTGATGATCAGTTGGAGCTGAGGGTCACAAGTCAGGCCCTTTGTGATGGCAGAGGGGCAGCACTCTGGACGGAGCCCTCCTTCAGCTCTCCCTGAGGCAGAAGTCCATTCTCGGAGCCCCTGGGGGAACCTGTTCAGTGGAGCAGCGGTCCAGGGACTGGAGTGGCCCTGTCTTCCTTGAAGGCCCTCAGGAAACATACAGATGGTCAATTGGGGCATCTGGTTAGAGCTGGGTTATGGTCACTAGGATCAGATGTAGGACCTCGATGTAGGACATTTCCCCTAAAGCTATAGTGGGAACCCATTGCGAACAGGCAGCCCTTTTCCTGGCGACCCAAGAGAAAATATTGAAGCTCTGCTGATGGCAGCGGAGAGGTAGTGTCTATGTTTCAGCTTTAGCTTCTTTCTTTTTCTTTCCTTTTAAAGATTTTTATTTTATTTTATTTATGCATACAAGAGATGGGGTATAGGCCAGAGTTGCAAGAGGTGAGAGGAATCACCAGAGAGAGAGTGGGGAACAGAACAGGCAGACTGACTGAAATACACTGCTGAGGGGAGCAGCAGGCGAGACAGGAAGGTCTGCTGTGCCATGTGGGTTGCTGCCTGGTTGGGGATCGAACTTGTGCTGCAGAGGCTGCGGATTGCTTCATAGTGTGTTGCTTAACCCCTTGTGCCACCATGGAGGCCCTCAGCTTCTTTCTTAGGGCAAATCCAGCGCAGTCTGGCATCCATTACTGGAGATGCATTTGAAGGGCGCTCGTCCTGCCTGAGACTATTGTACATACTGTTTCTTTAGCCAAGAGCAATCTCTTCCCCGCATATTCTCATGCTTTCCCCTTGGGGTCTCTTTATGTACCCAGTGGGCTTTTAATTATCATATACCTTAGAGGGCTTTTTTTTTTAATATTTAAAAGAGCAGGTTTGTTAGAGAAAGGGACAGGAGAGTAAAAGACACTTGCATAGACACAAGCCGTCAGGAAGAGCTGCCCCAAAAGGGACAGGTTTGCTGAGAGAGGCCTGCATGATTGCAGGTGGGCGGCCTTGAGGAGAAGTACCAGCATGGTCATGGGCAGGCAGGAGGCTGCTGCCCTGCAGAGGGAGAGAGTTGGTGAAAAGAAGCACCTGCATAGTCACAGGTGGGCAGACTTTAGAGCTTAGAGCAGCTTAGAGCTGCATTTAGAGCTTATTTATTTTCTCCCCCACATTGATCAGGATTTGCAATTATTAGTATTAACTTCTAAAAAGCCCACTGATAGATTGTAAGGTTCACAGGGCAAAGACCTGATCCGTCTTGCTCACCATTGCAAGACACCAGCGGCGCATGACGCCTGGTATTCACTTGGGAAATGCTTGTTGGACGAAGGAGTGGATGGGGGGCACACACCAGGTTTCAGCTCCCAGATCTGCCACGTGTGTAGAAAAAGTCCTCCTCCCACAATCACTTTCCTCATGTGGTGTATAAATGAGTTCTCCAGCACCTGCCCAAACTGCCCCCAGACCATTTGTAGGAACCCAGGGAGCACTGAGCGGAAGACACTTGGCAGTGAAGCTATTTTCTTCCTTTTCACTCTTCAGAACTGTGCCAAGAGGCCTCATCTGGGGAAGTCTTCCTGTTGGCCTCTGCGGCCCTTGCCAACATCACCTTCTTCGACACGATGGCCTGCGAGATGCTCCTGCAGCTAAATGCCGTCCGCGTCCTTCTGGAAGCCTGCAGCGACAAACAGAGGGTGGACACACCTTACACCAGGGACCAGGTGCAAAGTTTGGGAGGGGCCAGGCAGGGGCTGTGGCCATAAGGGCAGAGGTCAGTAGGCCGGGGCTTAGGTGCTGGGCCGGAGGAGACAGCATGACAGGGCAGCACAGTCTGCTGGTGGTGTGTGTTCTCAACGTGGCTTGTTACTCTTAGGGCGTTTCTGTGATCCTCCCCCTCACCTGCTTCCTCCAACCTAGCCACTATGGCTGAATGAAAGCTTTGCAGCTCGTGGCTCACCTGTGTGCAGAGAGCACCTTCTGGTTCAGGTGTGCCCATTCCTCTGTCTTTATTCACCCCTGTGCTTTCTAGGAGACACAAGGACACTAGAAGCTCCCTTGTCCTCCTCCAAGCACCTGTAGCCTCATCGTTTCCGTGCCTGTCTCTCATCATACCCCACAGCAAGCTTCTTCCCTTCTCTGCCTCTGTCCAAAATGGTGGTTAAAACAGAGCCTTGATCCAGGCTTCAGCCCTTTTATCAATCTCAAGTCTTTGTATCTTTGAGCTCCATGTAAATTTTTGTTTGGGGTAAAGGGATTTTATACTAAGCATGTTTGAAAACATTGGAGAAGGAGGTTTCAAAGTGTCTTTGAGCTCTGAGGCTGTGGAATTCTATCCTGTTCCACCGCTGCCACATGCAGTCTGCTGTTTAACTATAAAGGGTAGGGGGACCAGTGGGTTTTAGGGCTGTAAATTCTACTAGGTCCCTGAACTGTAAGTTGGATGACCCTCACCCCCAACCCAGCTCATCCTGGTCTGCCTCTTAGCCCCCCACCCCACCTGTTTCTCCCAGCCTCATCACCACATCAAAGCTGCCATAGTTTCCTGTGCCAGCTCCTGCCGCAGGAAGTCCTTCTCCAATGGCTGCAGTCTCCTTGTTGTAAGGCCACACCTCACCATGCAGTATTGATTTTTCTCTTATTTATCACTTTCTAGTTATTTCATGTTCATTTTTTGACATTAAAAAACTTGAGGGCTTGGCCCATGTTCAGTATATATACTACCCCAGGATTTCTTGAAGCCTCTAGCCTAGAGCTGGCACTCCTGGTGAAATTCTTTAATTGCTTCTTTAGGTCACAAAAGGGAAGAAACAGTTCTTTCATCTCCTTAGAATCACTTCTGGAGAGGTAGCTGACTAGAGAAACTCCCAATCAGAGAGAATTGTCTAGTAAATAAGAATTGGCATAACCCTTATCCTATGAGGCTGGTGATGTTGGTTCCATTTTGTAGATAAGAATATTGAGACTTGAGAAGGTGTCCCTAAAATCATGTGGTTGGCAAGTAGCTAGCCTGCATTTAAGTCCTGTCCTGACCTATATCTTGGTCCTTAACTCTCTTCTGCTGCCATCACTGAAGTGGTGGCCTTAGACTGAGGGTGGATTCTGCCCAGACCATTTATTTATTCACTGAGTGACTTGGGACAAATTATAGCTTCTTGGATGTCAGTTTTTTCATCTATGAATTGGCACATGAATTTCTACCTTGCAGGGTTATTGTGAGGGTGAGATAGGGCCCGATGCAATACTTAGCCCCTACTGAGACCTTAGTAAGTGATGAACACTATTACTTTTCAAACTTGATACTCCAAGGAAGAATATGAATCACCCAAATCTTTAAACTCTGTCTTCCATGCCATGCAGGATAATGATTCCAGGCCTATTTTTCCTTGAAATCTCTCATTTCTTAGAGTTGAATAAACCATATTTTCAAAGTATGACAGTGAAAACAGAGTGGCGGCTAGTGAGTCTGACCTTGGCTTGGCAGTTGAGGAGACTGTCCAGTGTCCATTGCAGTCCCCCTATCTGTGGATGTATGGAATGGATGGGGAGGACCATCCATGCTCCTCTTCTCTTCTTCAGATGGGCCCTTCCATTTGGTCTCTCAACTACCTGACATGACTTCCGGTCCTTTCTTCTTCAGCTGTCTCTCCTGTGGCCAACTCTGGTCATTTCATATAAGATGTAGGAGTGAGGCAATAAGAACAGGGATTTGGGGGTTCAGTGACCTGGGTGCCAAGCTTTCCTGCCATTACTAATCATGTAACATTGGGCAATTCACTCTGAGCCTCACTATTCTCATCTGTGAACGGAGTTGAGTTGCATATTCCCAACAAAGTCGAAGTAAGAATTAAATAAACTGGGGGCCTCCCTGGTGGCACAGGGGTTAAAGTCTCAGCATTATCAAGCTAACAGCAGCCACTGCAACATGAGTTTGATGCCCTGCCAGGGAGCTAACCCACATGGCGCAGCAGACCTCTCCTGTCTCTCCTGCTGCTCCCCTCAGCTGTGTATTTCAGTAGATCTGCCTGTTCTGTTCCCCACTCTGTGTCTGGTGAATCCTCTCACTCCCTGCACCTCTAGCACAGACCCCAGTTCTTGTATGCATAAATAAATCTTTTTAAAAAGAACATTAAATAGATTTTTAGCACATAAGAACTTTAAATTACTGATAGTCCCTACGACATCATTATTAATATTACTCTTTGGGTGTGTAGCATACGGCCTTAAATGGGGAGCCTCTGGAGTTGAGTTTCCTTATTTGTAAAATGGGCATGATCTCTTCTAGCTCTATGTCCTGTGGCTCTATGTGCAGAGACCCCTCCCTTTGTCATCACAAGGCGTGACTGGCCCCCTCTGGAAACTTCCTAGGAAGTATGATTGATTCCTAGGAAGGCGGGGGCTTGGTGTGAGGGAAGAATGTGGTCAAGCCTTACGCACATGGAAGTTCAGAGTCTGGAATCAGGGATCTCCTGCTATCATCACACAGTTATCTCCCAGTCCTATCCTCTTCTCTTTACTCCCCTCTCCCCGGCCCTCCAAATTTGAGCCAGATACATCTCCTACCATCCACAGGAAGGTTTCACCTCTTGCCCTGACACAGAGCAACCACTTAGCTAGTGATAGTGCACCCATTAGAGAAACAAATGGCTCTTTCCTATGGCAGAGGGAGGATGAAGGTGACCAGAGGGCTCTCTGTACTGAAGACAAAGAAGATGAATTAGATGCTGAAGTGCTCACCAGCCCCAAAACACTTAGGAGATTAAATGCCTGTGAGGCTTCCGGTAATGCATCTGCTAGTGACGTCAGCACCGTGTGGAGCCTCTTGTCTTGGATCTACACTTTGTCCACCTGTGTTTGAACATCTCAGTGAGAACCTCTCTGTCATCCTGACAGCCTGAGTCCACTTAATTTGTCTGACAGAGGCCTGGATGTCCCTGCCCATTGCGTGCCCTACCTGGGCTGGGGGCAGACTTGGGTCTGAGCAACTCCATCGCCTCTGCTAATCTAGGGGTACTGGGTGCGGCCATCCATCCAGAAGAACAAGTCATCTGTGTGGCCTGTGTCCTCATCCTCAGGAAATTTTCTAGAGGTCATATTGCCAGAGAACCGAGCCACAGGTGCAACTTGGGAAAATGCTGTCTCCCTGCCCTGGCCTTTGTGGCTTCAGTGGCGTGGGGGGAGAAAGCATGTTCACAGAGACCTCAGCCTTCTCTCAAACATTTTCATTCTCAAATCATTGTCCTTGACTTAATTCTTTCTGCTCATTGGCAGAGAAGGTGGCGTGGAGAGAAGATGGCAGGGAAGAAGGAGGCACCAGATTTCCCTTAGAGACCAAAAGGATTTGGTCTCAGCACTGTAGTTGACCTGGTATCATAGCATTCTAGAGTTAACACAGGAGTAGTGGAGATCTAAATAGTCCACCCAGCAATTAAAGAGCCGTTCTCATTACAGTCATGTAAACTGTTGGCCTTTTTGCCGTCACTACTGCAAAACATAAAATCCATCCTAACTCCTCATTCAATATATGTCAGGTTTTCTGTGTGTGAGTCCTATGAGATCAATGTGCCCATCTTCATTTGGGTATACTGGGTACTGGCCTGGTCTTCAACATTTATTTACAACATAGCAAATGGAAGGGACAGAGGTGGAGTTGGAGTGTGATCTGGGCTGACTACTGAGACATACATAGCGAGGTGTGGAGATAAGCTTGTGCCTGCTGTGGGATCAGCAGCAGGGTCTTGTGGACAAGAAACTTCCCTGGGCAGCATAGGGTATACCTTCTCCTCAGTGTGTAAGCTGATGTGAGAAGGCTTTGCCTACCTCCTTCTTACCACACAGGGACATTTTCTCTTGAATCAGTGACATGGGAGTTTGTCTGCTACTCTGACTCAATTTACTATTTGCTACAATTTTCTTGTGGTGTTCTGTCTTTGGAAGGTCAAAGGACAAATGATTTCACAAGGCCACAGAAGGTAATGGATACAGACTTTGTTGGTTTCTGTGCTGGAGAAGGGCTTTTCCAGCTCTGGGATCTTGCCTCCCAGTGGGTGGGACCTCACACTGGCAGCATGTTTGCCAACACTGGGTGTTGCATTGGCTAGTACCCCTTGACTCAATATTTCGATGCCCGGGTATTTTTAGACTGTTCCCCAGAGATAAATGATAATTATTTAACAACTATTCTGAGTGCTTGACAAAACATTAATTCATTTAATTCTCATAACAGTCTTATGAATTATTTTATCTTTGGCTGACCCAAAGATGTCCCCATCTTAATCATCAAAATTTATGAATATACTATCTGACATGGCCATAAGGATTTTGCCAATGTGATTAAGAATCTTGATATAGGAATATTATCCTGAAATATTCATATGAGCCAGTGTAACCAGGAGGGCTCTTAAAAGATGGAGACAGAAGGGTCAGAGCCAGAGAAAGTTGAATGAAATGCAATTGAAGAAGCAGAAATCAGAGATCAGGGTCAAGGAATGCAATTAAGGAAGAAACTAAAAAAAGCAAGGAAATGGAATCTCCCATAAAACCCCTGGAAGAAATGCAACTGTGTCAGCATCTTGGTTTTAGTTCATTCATCCATTTGATTCTAACCTCCAGAACTGCAAGGTTGAAATTGTGTTGTGTTAAGCCACTAAGTTTGTGGTAATTTGTTATAGCAGCAATAGAATACTAATACACTCAGAAACTACAGCAAAGAAAGGTTACATAAGATGGCCAAGATCTTATGGAAAATAAATGACAGAGCCAAGATCTGGAACTAGGCTGATCTGTGTGCTTAACCACTATGCTGCACTATCTCCTATGTGGGTCCTCTCTCGAGGTGGATATCCTCATTTTTCCCCAAATACCTGCAGAGGGAATGGTTTACATTCTCTCTGGAGGAATAGGACTTAATTAAAATCATCAGACAGGATTGAATTAGCACAGGCTGGGGAAACCTGTCTGCCTGGCTCCTAAACTCTGTCCCCTGATAGCATCACTCCCTTGCATCAGCTAGGTCACCCAATTGTCCCTGGATTCCCAACTCTGCCTGTGAGAAGAAGTATTGAACCCCTCCCTCTATATCACAGTGCATACAAGGATGTTTCAAAAGGGGGGACTAATTGGCATTTATTCAAATTGTGCTTAATTGAATACTTCATCTGCACCTCAGAAAACCACATGGGGTACAGACTCTGCAAAGAGGAAGTAATTTTCATTAACAGGATCTAAATTAGTCTGACACAAAGACCTACCTGTGCCTGTGATACAGTTAATAATTGCTATGTAACGAAGCTGGTGCTACAGACAAAGGTTTCCTTTTTCTTTTCTAATTTTGCCCCTTCCTTTCTTCCTTCCTTCCTTTCTCTCTTCCTCTCCCCTCCCTTCTTTGGATCTTGGTGTCAACTAGTGACTTGATGCCAGAGGCTGCTGAAGTTGGGTGCAACTGCTCCTGTGTGGTGAGAATCAAGGCTGCCGCTAACAGCTTGAGAAAACCAAATCACCTGTAAGCCGACATCAACTGGGCTTCCTGTTACCTTCCTCATAAACCATGCACTTCATGCCTCTCAGAGAACCTTCTATTTTTTTTAACTGGATTTTCACCCATAATTTCTGTTCTGACTCCTTCCACTTAGCCTACAAACCCAATCCTGAAAGGGGGCAGAGAGCGTCCAAGGACTAAACCTCATTTAATCCTGTTGTTATTTTTGAGTGTAAATAGGAGCTTGTCACACCTCTCATAAAACATCTGGTGAGGCAGAATTTCTTCCTGGATAAGGCTTCTGGGGCATTCCCCTGTCCCTCTCCAGCAACCCACCTCAGCTCATCAGGGCTCACCCACGGGGTCCCCAACCTGGCCAAAGCTGGGCTGGCTGACAGCATAGCAGCCTCAGAATGCACATCCTGTCAACATGTGTTTAGTGGGGGGACTTATTCTCGTAAGAGAGCAAAAGCTTTCCTTTTTGCTTAAAAGAAGAGATTTGCTGTATGCATTAATTATTTTGAGTCATATACTGTCTCAGAGGTGGGGCCTGACCTCCAATATCCCTGGCATAAAGTTTGAAGAGACTTTAAGAGAGGCCTGTGCCAGTGTTTCCATTCAGTTTTATTTTACTTGCCACTAGAGGGCGCTGTCCACTTCTGTGGGAGTGGGTGAGTGTTCATTTTGCTGTTTGTGTCAGGAGCAGTGCTGTGGGGGGCATGCAGGCACCCCCTATGCAGCATATTTCAGGGATGTTTTGGGGTTTTCTGCAAGTCCCTTGCCCACCCATTCCTTAGTCCAGTTTTGTGCTGTGAGTTCTCTCTGCAAACTTGATTATGCCAGGGTAGATGGGCATGGGACACTGCTGCTTTCCCAGGCCTTGAAGTGGTAATCAAGGCCACCGGGTGTCAGCCAGTCAGAGCCCTTCAGTGAAGACTGACAAGTGAGGTTTGCAGGCTACAAACCTGTGAAGCAGAGCTGAGCGTGAGCTTTCTTGTTGAGTCCAAAGGGTGTAATGCTGCCCTTTGATTCCACTCATGTCCTCTAACTCAACCTTAGTCACCACTAGCTTCAGGTTGAAAGTAGGTTGAGCTCAATATCAGGGCAAGAAGCCCAGTCCACGGTGGGGCTAGCCAGGAACCTGCCAGTTCTGCTTGTATCTCAGGACCTGGAGCCAGAGGGACCCTGCAGAAAAATGATGGGGCCCTTGTTTTCACTCAGCGTGTCACTTGACACTGTTCTCTCCCCCAGGTTTGGCGTGCCTAGGGGCCATCCCAGGGCTACACACTGCTGAGTGGGTGTCAGTCATGGGGGAACACATCTAGGTGGCAGGGCCCATGAAGCAGGAAGAAAATCCCCTGGAAGGATGAGCCAGGTGGCTGGAAAGGAGTCACAGGCTAAATGAAAGCTCCTGGCTCACCTATGTGTAGAGAGCACCTTTTGGCTCAGGTGTACCATTTTCTTAGCTTCACAATTCTCTCTTCCAGATCGTGACCATCTTGGCCAACATGTCCGTGCTAGAGCAGTGCGCCTCTGACATCATCCAGGAGAATGGTATGTGCCAGCAGGTGCTAGTTGTGTGGGTGATGCAGCTTTGCAGGACCAAGTGCCTGTGCGAGGCCACTGTGTAAGTGTGTAAATACAGACAGGTGATCTCCACATTTGCACAAGCATAGATCTGTGTGCTATGTGTGCAAGTGCACCACAGGTTGGCTGCCTGGCAACTGGGAACAGTGAGGAGGACTTCTTCAGGCTGGGAAGTAAGGGAGCAGAGGTGCTAATGAGGACAAGTGAGCCGGGAGCTGGGTCGCTGCCTCTGCTCTTGTTAAACTCCTTTCTCCTAGATTGTTTCTCTGTTTTAACAAACCTATGCACTTCCCCCCACCCACCCCATTGCTCTATTAGTGGTTGAATGATATAGTTTTTTGTTAACTTTATGTCACTAAGCTGACAGAGAAGAGCTTTATGGAGCCAGTTGAAGATGAGAGGCCAAGGGGTGTCTTGGTGGTGACTTCCTTCAACACTTGGAGGCTTAAACTCAGGTGGTCAGCGGGAGAGGGTCTCATGGGCCTGTGGTTTTAGGCTTGGAATATCTGGCATTTGTACAGATAATTATGGTTTACAAAGTGCCACTGGCAGGCTCATCCAGTCAGCAGTTACTGCGTAGGACAGTGAGAACAGAGATGAAGAAACCCTTGCCTTTGTCCTAGATGATCACCCACTCTGGAAGGAGAGTCCAACAGGACAAAATTGATAGATGACAAAAGTATCTCATCTCCCATGAAGCAGCGTGGCAGAGGGAGGACGGCTCAGTGGTTGAGACCCTGAAAATGGGAAACAGAATGTCTGGGCTTGACTCCTGACTTTTTTTTTTTTATTTTTGCATAGAACTGGGGTGTAGGCCAGAGGTGTGGGGGATGAGAGGATTCACCAGAGACAGAGTGGGGAGCAGAACTGTTGGATTTTACTGAAACACACTGCTAAGGTCAACAGCAGGTGAGACAGGAGAGGTCTGCTGCGCCATGTAGGTTAGTTCCCTGTCTGGGAATCAAACTCAGGCCATTGCAGTGGGCCATTGGGGTGGTAACACTGAGCCTTAACCCCTAGGCACCAGAGGGGACTGACTCCTGACTGTTTTGCTAGGGGCAAAACCTCTGTTTTTCCATCTGCAAAATGGGAACAATAGTAGTACTTGCCACATAGGGATGATATGAGGATTACTCTAAAGAATGTTCAAGGAGGATCTGGCTCAGAATAAATGCCAGGTTGAGTGTAGCTTTTTAGAAATCAGCGGTAGTTTCAAGAGGCCCAATGGAAGAGGGTTTGATGAATGAGCTATTTACAAAAGGGGGCAGAACTGCAGTGGTCAGCAATGTTGAGGATGCAATCATAAGGCAGTAGGGCCCCTCAGTCTAGACAGAGTAAGCCTGCTGTGCAGGCTGGTTTGAAGGACTGTCCTCTAACCAGTGTGTTTGAGACTCTGAGATGCCCTCCCTGTCAGCCAGGTGACTTCATCTCTGTACTGCCCCGTGTTGCCAGATGAAGAGGGCTGGATGGAGGAGCCACTCTGGTGACCAGAGGCTCTGACTACATTGGGAGCAGGCCAGGGCGGCCCCCGCTCTTGCTTGTCAGTCCATTGACATCCACCTTTCAGCTAGTTCTGCTTTTCCCTCAGCAGTTGGGACTGAGCTGAAGGGATGTTGGGGAGGGAACACAGTGTCGAGGCTGATCTCTGCAGCTTTAACTCCCTACAACTCTGGCAGCTCTTCTGGCCTTGAGTCTGTTCAGAACTTAGGAAACACATTCTGGATTTCACTGGGCAGCCCCAATTTCGAGCATCCTGTCTTTTTCTAGTTAAGACTTATGAAGTATTACTTACAGGAAATGTTTGTAGACATTTGTAAGGTTCTTCACATGAACACAGTCATATCCATTCATTTGCTCGTTATCCAACTAATATTTGAGCTAAGCACTCTCCTGGGTACTTTACATATATCCATGGAGGAAATGGACAAAAAAAAATCCAAACTGTAAGTTTCCAGGTGCAAAGCTTAGATTTGGAAATTGGCTTCTTCACGGAGACCTTGGTCAGGAGGAGTTAGTACAATTTCTTGGGCTTGAAGTTCATCCCAAAGTTAGCATTTGGGTGCCCTTTATTCATGTCCCCACAGGCTGTAACATTTATACCACAGGACATTAACACCGTGACTTCAACTCAGGGACAGTGTGGCCTAGAGGGAGCCTGAGACCATGTTCCATTCAGTGGCTGGGAAGGGGGTTTGGGAAGAAGCTCTTTTCCCAGAGCATAGTGTGTGGTGGCAGCATTAATAGGAGCTAAGAAAGGAAGAACCCCTCAAGTCTATAGGAGGGAGAATTAGGGCACTTATGAAGCTCATTAGAAAGAGAAATAGCTCTTCTCCAGGACTCTGAGCCTCTGCGCTGGGACCCAGGAGAGTTAGAATTGCATCCGGTTCACATTAGATGCAGAGAAGCATGTGGCTGAGACACTGGAATCCACTGACTCCTGTGTGAACCTGGAAAGTCATGTCCTCTCTCTAGATCTCAGCGCTCATCTGTGAAATGGGGATAGGGAAGGGTTAGGCTAGAAGAATTTTACAGGTCCTTTAGGCTTCATGGTAAGTCAGAGGTTACATATAGGATCCAGACAGGAAATATAAACTGGTGACATGATTCAGTAAGGACTAGATCAATCCCATTTGAAAGCATAAGCTTATAACAAGCTCTAGCAAACTGTTGTCATGCAGAAATGTGGGCTCAGTGTTTTTAGATCAGGAGGTAATTTTTTAGAAACATGAAATTTGGGATTTTTATGAACATCTCCCAGTTTTCCTATTAGAAAATTTTAAAAAAGTATTGCCACTGTGTGGAGCAATCAAACAAACCAAAATAGCTCTGCAGGCCATGCTTGGTTTAAGTTCTGAGCTGGTAAGAGCCCCTGGGTACAGAAAATGCGAGTGAATAAGCTGGGGAAGTTGGGGAATACCTCCCACAGAATGTGGGCTTTTACTACAACCTGCAGGAGGGGAACTATTTAGATGGGGCATGAAAGGAAAAGAAACAGGTCAGCAAAGGCATGAGGTGGCATGGATGTGGGAATGGGTTTGTAGGAGAATGAGAAGATAGTTCTGGCTTTAGGGGAGGTGGAGAGGTTTCGCAAGACCGAATTTGTGCCTAAAGCTCTCTGTGCAGCTACTTTACCCCCTTCCCGTGCTTGAATATCATCTAGAACAGTTCATCTAGTGATTACCCACCCCTAGGTTTGACTCTTCCCACCAGGTGCCCATGACCTCTGGACCTGCCTCAGATGCAGCCTGCCCCAGAGGTGAAGAGGTGCAGAGAATAACCAGATTACCTAAGTTCTGACACCAGCTCTCCGACTACTAACTGCATGACCTTGGGCAAGACACTTCCCTTCTCTTTGGGCTGCAAAGTGAACTATAACAATACCTCACTCACAAGGCTATTAGCAGGTTTTGGGGATCATGTATTTTCTATGCACTTGGCACAATACCAGGCATATAGTAAAAGCTCAGTGATCACCTTAAAAAATAATTGAAAGGGATGTATGTCCTCCCTCCAGCTTCAAGCATAGTGACTCGGAACAGGGAGCCAGGGACATGCCTCAGGTAGAAGGAGTAGAGGAAGTGCCTTGTTTGGTGTCCTCCCAGGGGTCACCCCCTACGTCATCACGACAGCCTTTGTTTGAGTCCTCAGGTAGCCATGCAGCTGGGAGGTGGGCGCCAACTGTTTACCACTTCCTGCCCAGGGGTGCAGCTGATCATGGGCATGCTGTCTGAGAAGCCAAGGTCTGGGACCCCTGCTGAAGTGGCAGCCTGCGAGAGGGTCCAGCAGAAGGCTGCGGTGACCCTGGCGCGTCTCTGCCGAGACCCAGCTGTGGCGCGGGAGGCCGTGCGGCTGAGCTGTAAGTGTGCGGGCTATGGCTGGAGTGGAGCAGGGTGGGGGCCGGGATCAGCCCTGATTTCATGGTGGCAACAAAGGAATGGCTAGGGTGAGCCCCACTCTACTGTGCTGGAAAGTGCCAGGTTGGAAGCCTTATATGGCTGTCACCTGGGGCTGAAATGACAGAGGGGAAGGGCCTGGCCAGGTTGAAGTTGACCAGAACAGTGACTCACCTGCAGACATTTTGTTTATAGGACCCCATTCTTACATCTCATTCACTTCCCATTCATTCATTCATTCATTCACTTGCTCATTTGTTTACTGATCCACTCATTGGCTCCTGAATCCATCCCTTTGTTGATTAACTCACTCATTAAAGCCCTCGTTCATTCACTCATGTATTCATCCAATAATACGTTGGAGCTCCTGCTCTGTGCTGGGCTCTCTTCTCGGTGCTGGGCATAGAACACTGATGTGGCTCTGGCCACATGGGCTTATGGCTGAAGCAGGGGGCAAAATGTGTATTTGTGTGTATAGAGGGGTGCTCAACGCACGACCCTGGCACAGTCAGCACACAGGGGGAGAAGCCCATGCATATCTGGATAGGTCAAAGAATATTTTCACAGGGATGTGCGTCTTCAGTGTGGTTTCAGGGCTGTTCTGCTGTTAAGGCTGAGCAAAGTGGAAGCATGAGAAGAGTGATTGCAGTGACATGCACCATCCACGTACCCCACGGACAGCAAGAAGGGACCCTGGGGAAGCAGAGGGCTCCCACTCCACCATGCTTTTATGGAGGATAATCACATTTTATCTACCTTCTATCATTATCTGGGAATGCATTGTGCGTTGCATTGTTTTTGCATTTTGTTTTTAGAGTTTGAAAAGTCAATTTGCATTGAAAAGCAAAGACATACATTTAACTCTTCTGTAAAGGTCTAGGAAACACTGAGATACTGGCAATTTTCTGTAATTTTTGCCACCATGTATTTTCTGACTAAAATAGGTAACTGGTTAAACAACAACAACAACAGATACCAGGTAGTTCCATTGGTAAAGATGTAAACATTGAACACAGCTCTGGTAAAATCAGACGTTCCTAAATAGAAGTCCTATAGAAAGACGGGGGCAGGTCTCCTGCTGCGGTCCCCACTCAGTTCATCTCTGGCCAGTCTTCTGGTACTTTGGGGTTTTGCTTTTGATGCTCCAGTTCATCCTGGCTTTCACCAGGGTCTACTTATGTCACTAACTGACACAGTCTCCACCACAAGGACCTCCAGGTGGGTCCAGCCCCTTCCTTGGGTGTTTTGGCTCCATGACAGGGACCCTGAGCAGTGCCTCTCTCCACAGAGCCCAGCAGAGGGCTGCATGAGAGGCACTGGCCCCATCTCATTTCCTGGCATGAGGTTCGCCCTGGTTCTCTTGCAGGTATGTCCCGTCTCATTGAGCTCTGCCGATCGCCTGCTGAGAGGAACAGCAGTGATGCTGTGCTCGTGGCCTGTCTGGTGAGTGCCCCATCCCCCAACTTCCCTCTTAGGCTTCGGCAGGAAGACCAGGGGTGGCCAGGAGAGCAGGCTGTGCCACAGTGGGCTTATGTCAGCCATGAAACTTCTGTAGGCTCCAACTTGCCTCTTTAAAATGGTGAATGTTGATAAGAGTAATAAGTTGATTCATTTAATTCATAAAATTGTGGCAATTGCATGAGGTCATGTATGTGGTTCCTTTTAGTAACCACTATCCTATAAGGTTCATTGAGATCAAGGCTAGAGGCAACTGCCAGCAGAATGCTAGGGGGTGACGACGGTGATGCTTTGGTGTTTTCAGCACATAGTCCTAGGGTGGGCCTGTCTCCTGCCTGTTCCACAGTGGACATTGTGAGAAAAGCCCCCCCCCTTCCTCCTTGGACAGAGCCCCTCTCCTAACACTCCCCCTACTCGGTAGCTACCTCTTCCTTTGTGAACAGCGACTGGACAAGATAATGTAAGACCAGACAGAATATTATCCAGCAGCCCCCAGGATCTCCAAGCAGTTGATCTGGGGAGTTCCCCACCCCACTTCTCCTTGATGCCTGAGTCCACCATGAGATATCAAGAGACCCAGATGGGGAATGCTCTTTGTCTCTGCACTTCTCCCTGTTGGGGCTTAATGAATTCCAGAGCAGAGCAGCTTCCAGCTGGAAGAGCGAAGGAGCAGAATGTAATTGTAGAAACAGGCCATTTAACTTTCAGAAGGCCTTGCCAGATCCTGGGAGGGTCCTCAAAGAACCAGAGGGAGATAGGTCTTGAGGATCTTTAAGCAATTTCACAGTAGTGCCCCCTCCTTACTACATTTTTTTTTTAATTTATTTATTTTTACACAAGAACAGGGGTACAGGCCAGATGCATGGGAGGGTGAGAGGATTCACCAGAGACAGAGCAGGGAACAGAACAGGCAGACTGACTGAAATACACTGCTGAGGGGAGCAGTGGGCAAGACAGGAGAGGTCTGCTTTGCCATGTGGAATTCTCGCTGGCCAGCGGGGATCAAACCCTCACTGCAGAGGCTGCGGACAGCTTCACAGTGCGGCGCTCAACCACCTGTGCCACCAGGGAGGCCCCTTACTACATTTTTAATCTGATCTCCTCTCATTTCTGGGAGTTCCTAAGGGGAATTGCACAGGGGTAGAAACAGCAGGGCATTACCATTAGACAGAACTGTCTTGGTTGTGCTGTTAATGGGATGTGTGACATTGGGTGGGTCTCTAAGTGTTCTAAGCTTTAGTCAAAAATATTTACTGAGTGATTCTATGTGCATGCGTTCTTCAAGGCCTTGGGGACACAGCTGTGGGGAAAAGAGGAAAAGTATAGGCTGCTCTCGTGGGGCTTTTTTTCTGGTAGCTTCAGAATAACCTTAACCTTTTTTAGGCTTTTAGCCATCTACCTGGTAAAGCTTTTGGATTCCTTCTCAGACTAATGTTTTAAATGCATAAAATAAAAGACATAGAATTAAAAGGGAAAGCAATTATGTCCTAAAAAGAACATTCAGACTAATGATACATTAATATATGCACTTTTAAATTAATGCATTAAATAAAGACCTACCAGTGTGTCTAATAAATATTGTAGTCTCAACCAGTGGAGAGTGTAAATGATATTTGAGGGCACCGCCAGCAACTGTGGTATGATATGAAAGTGTCTGTGGTTTCTACTGGTCAGCCAGTTACAGGGTTTGCTGAGACACCTGCTTGGTTGCTACATTCACAACCGAAGGAAATTTTGTTACAGCTAAAGGTTTATGAGTAGAAAGATGTCATTATTTTTCATCCAAGTTCACAAACCTTTTTATTCCTGTCTGGTCTTGTGAGTAAAACAGAGAGAGCTCGTACCTGGCAAACACATTATCATTGGCTCCAACTACCATTATCTTCACAACTCAGGTAACCAGCCACTGCCTGACACTGAATGGGGCCTGAGGCCTATGGGGATGGGTCCAAGCTTTGGGGGACCATGTTCAACTGGACAATTGTTACCATTGCTTTTCTATTTTCACTAGTCAGATGAAGAACTCACAAAGGGAGTGTTATGTACTCTCTCCAATCACCTGGAAGACTTCCCAGTAGATTCAGTCTATCCTTATGGAGGAGTTATTTCATGCTGGAGAGAGCTCCTCCCTCCCTGTGAATGCTGGGCTAGTTTTTTTCAGGACAGCTTACCACCATGAAGCCTCTATGGTCCATCTGTCCATAGTTCCCCATGACCTACAGCTACTGTTGGGCCCTGAGCCCTGGAGGCCACCCCACTGTGTCCAGGCCCTGTCCAGACTGACTGGACACTGTGCTTTGGCCTTTGCCCCTAGCAGATGCCCTCACTACGCCTCTGCCTGCCTCTCTTTCAGGGCCCTGCTCAGAATCCCTGTCCCCCATGAGGCCTCCCAGGGGCTCTCTGGAGCTTTAGGAGGGGAAGTTCACAATATGTGCCGTCACTACTGGCTGCATCTTATTTTCCCTGGTGGGAGGCAGGCTGTGCTGTCCAGTGTTCTGGGTATTCTAAAGAGATGTTCTTGGAATCGAAACAGACCTGCCCAGCACTAACTTTTCCACCAGACCATCCTGTTTCCAGCCATACTCTCTCCTCATGTCTTATGCCTGGTCTTGCTTCTACTGCTCATTGTGGGGATTTTTATTTCTCCCCCGCAGACCTGGAACCTTAGGGTGCTTTCTCATCTCTTTGTATCTTCTTGGGTTTGAAGACTGTTTCTTGCCTGACTTCTGAGACTGCTAGACTTGTCCCCCTCCCCCTAGACCCCAGAGTTGGTGGGTGATTGTGTTTTTGCTCCTAGCAGGGGCTCTACTATTTCAGTTTGTCCCCTGATAGATGAGATGGGGCCACTTGGAGCCCCGTCTGCAGGAGGGAGATGGAGGTTACCTCTCCTGCCCTTCCCTTCTTTGCACTTTCAAAGTTTCTCCAGGTGGAGGGAGGACATTTCAATTATCATCTCCCACATCTGGGAAGTGGCAGCGCAGATTGCCTCTCGCAAACAGAATTGATTTTCCCTTAATGAAGCGGCTGTCAGTGGGCTTGTTTAAGACTTCAGTGTTTTCAGACTGTCTGGGAATGAGATCCTGGGATGACTGGCTGTTAACCCTTTGAGGAAAGCAGAGGCTCGGGATGGGAGAAGGGTCCTTTGAGGCTCCTGGACACTGAACAAGGTGTGCTGCAGACTTTGGGGGGTCCTGGGGAAATGAGGATGTCTATCTGCCTTTGTGTTTTTTCAGGTCTTTTTCTAGTTCTGTATCTCTTGTTTCTCTTTGGGGTGTCTTCTGTTCCCCCTTTCCCTTCACCCCCTTATTCTCCTCTCGCCTGCCCTCTTCTCTCTTCTTCCTCCCTTTCTCTTCCCTCTTTTCTCCCCCTACCTCTCTTGTATTATCCACTCCCACTCCCATTTGGGGTATTCTTTTTCTTTGTCACTATTTTTTTTTCCATCTGCCCCTCTTGCCCCTTCATTTGCTTTCTCTAAGTTCACCTCTGCCTCTTTGTTTTAATAGTTATTTCCTTCTACCTCTTTTTCTCTATCTTTTATCTTTTTTGCCTCATTTTCTCCATCTCTCCATTTCTTTCTATCTAATTTTCTTTCTTCACAGGTCCTTTTATCTTTCTTTGTCTCTTTGCCCCTACTTCCCTTTGCTTTATTTCTATCCCAGTGATAGAAAATGCATTAATGAGCTCAGATCCTCATCTGCTGAAGATTCTGGATTCCATTTTCACTGTGCCAACTCAAGGCAATGGGGTTATTTTTCCCAGATGTAGTCCAGGCAGGCTAAGGAATTCAGTCTCTTTAGCTCTTGGGGAAATCATACCCTTGGAGAAGTAAGACATGGTTCCATGGATTGCACTTCCTGCTACCAGTGATCAGACTCTGCTCAGATGTGCAGAGACTTATGTCCCTTCTCCTTGATCCAGCCTGGACATGACAGCACCTGTTACTCCAGCCCCCAGCTTGGGTCATCCTCTCTTTACTACCTTGGTGTGAATTCTCAACAGTAGATGACCTCCCATTTTAGATGATGAGATCTGTTCCTGCCTTGCAGTCAATCTGTCTACTGTCATGGGCTGACAGTATCTGCCTGTGTTGGGAGGAGAACCCTGGAGTTCAACTGCTATGTCATCTTGGGACAAGCATTTTTCCTCTCCAAGTCTTAGTCTCCTTACTTCTAAAACAGAGATCACGATTCCTTATTGCATCAAGTAGGGATTAAATGAACGTGATGTGCAGATACACAAAGCAATGTTCTTTGCTTCTTCTGCCCTTCTAGATCTTTCTTTTTCTACTTGTTTCCCAGGGGAGAGGCAGCCTTAAGCTCCCACCTTGTTCTCTGCTGTGTCTATGCTCAGGGAGAGGGAAGGAATTCATCTTAACCACGGATTTAGTATGCATTGCCTCAGCTAACTGGTAAAGAGGTCTAGAGAGGTGCACAGCTCACATTTGCAGTTTCAAGTTGCTCTAGCAGCAGAGCTCAATTTTAAAACACTATTTGTTCATTATGTTTTTAGCAAACATCTGTTGAGCCTTGTGTCAACTCCTTTTCAGCCTGCCATAAATACAGAGAAATACAAAACAGAGTCTCTATCCTTGAGGAGCTCAGAATCTAATGTGGGAAACACTTAAAACTCAATTGTACTCAAGTGGAAGAAGGCTGAGGTCAGCCCAGGGGCTTTGGGCCACAGGAGAAGGAGGGGCTGTGTCTGCTTTGAAGTAATCAAGGGAGGTTTTGCAGAGGAGGTGACAGTGGCCAGGCCTTACAGGAGGAATGGAGTTGCTAGCAAACAGTGGAGAGGAACTTTATGCCATAGGAAAAGCACCTTGCGCATGTTTGTAAAACAGGATCATACACTCAAGGAAGAATGAAAATTTTGGTGTGTGGGGAGCTGGGTCATGGTTTCATTCCTCCTGTACTTTTTCCTGTTGCTCCCCGTCTTGGTGGGGAGATGATCTTGTCTCTTTCAGCTATAGAACCTCCTTTGTCTTCCCTCTTCCTGTCCCATATGTTTTGCTCAGAACTCTGCTGAATGTGTGTATTAATGAATAATCCTTGTTGTCCTAAGGTTACTTTAGGAATCTAGAAGCAAAAATATAATTGCTTTGATGAGCAAATCTTGCATTTATATGTTTCACTATATTGGCCAGATCCTTTCAATGACAGCTTTTATAGGTTTCTATGACTGAAAAACAAAGATGGCAAGACCATTATTACAATCATGAAAAGCTTTCCAATGAAATTCACTATTGGGTACAAGGGGTAAGCATGAGCAATCTGTAGCTACTGTAGCATGAGTTTGATCCCCAGCCAGGGAGCTACCAACATGGCACAGCAAACCTCAGCGGTGTATTTCAGTGGATCTGCCTGTTCTGCTCCCCACTCTGGCTCTAATGAATCATCTCACCCCTCCCCTCTGGCCTGTACCCCAGTTCTTGTATGCATAAATAAATAAATCGTAAAAAAAAGAAAGAAATTCACTATTTTAACCAAGATGCAAATGAAACCGAGTGGCCAAGTGACAAGTTTGCCATGGTAATCAGGTGACCAAAAGGACCCGATAACTAAGGTGTCAGGTGACCAAGCTAAAATTGGCTATTAAATAAGCCACTTTCTGAACTGTATCTCTCAGTGCCCTGAGAAGGACCCAGCATGACCTGTGTCATCTCTCTGTTTCTTCCCAGGCTGCACTCCGTAGATTGGCTGGAGTCTGCCCTGATGGTCTCCAGGACTCTGACTTCCAGCAGCTGGTCCAGCCCCGACTTGTGGACTCATTTTTACTATGCAGCAACATGGAGGAGAGTTTTGTGTAGTGAGTGTGGGGGAGGAAAGGCATTGGGTCCTAGCCCCTTGCTTCCTCTGAGTATGTACTCTGAACATACAAGAGCTCACTAGTTCCCTCACCTCCTTATTTATACTTAATTTATTTTTTACATGGAATGGACATAGGGCTAAATATTGTAGCAACATCAACCAGCAATCTGTGGTCCTTAAGGGTCTTTTTGGTTTTAATTTTTTGACTTCTGTGACTTTTTAGTTGCAGATGTTGAAATGCATAATGACTAATATGACAGATTGTCATGGGCAATTTCACTACATCTTGCTTTCTCTACTTTTGCTATATAATCTTTCCTCAAAATTTTTTGTCTGTCTTTTTTTTTACTTTGGAACCAGAGTATTTTAAGTGCCTAGCAGTCTTTTTTAATTTGGATTTGCTCTTTCGAAAGGATTTTAAATGAATTTCATAGTTGGAAGGAAAGTTTTATTCTTTAATAAATGGAATCATATAGAATGTGTCTTAGATTGTCTGATTACTCTTAATTACTCTTAGAGTAAATTCTTTCTTCCCAGGATTTCATGCCCCCCAAAATCTTCCCAGCTATTAAAACTGCAGAGAGAGTTATATTGTTTCCATAGTGCATAAATGAGCTCCCTGGTGGTCTAGTGGTTAGGATTTGGTGATCTCTCCATAGTGCATAAATGGGTCAAGTTCTAAGTGACTTAGTGAGAAATCATGACTTTTAAAAATATTTCCGAAGTCCCCCAAAATGTACTTGTTCTGCTCTTGGGTAGCCTCCTGATGAATAGAAGCCTCAGATGAGATTACAGTGAACAATAACTCTTCAGAAGTATTTGTGAAAGCAGTTGTATGCCAGAACTGGCTCATAACAGCAAAGGACAGTGGGAGGATTTTTTCCCAATTCTACCTTTAGTGGTGTTATACTGGTGGCTTGAAACTGGCAACTGTGAGAATATTTATACCACAGGAATTGGCAGATACTATAAATCAGAGCTGGTCTACAAATACCATTGCTCAAATGTATCACAAAAATCTGTGAATCCTTCTGAAATGTTTAATACCATCATAATGTGGTATGATTTTATGTAATTCAAGAAATATTTCTTGAATTTCTATTACTAGTCTAAGTGAGTTAGCCTATTGTACCAGGTCTTGGGCTTAGCATCTTATATGCATTTCCTTATAATAATCATATGCAAATACTACTGTGTCGCTAAATCACTTGCCAAGGTCACTTGTTCATAAATAGTGCTGGGACCTGAACCCAACAATACTTGTTAGCAGAGCCTTTGTTCTGAAGTCCAGCTTTATAGAGAAAGGCAGTGCCTGGCTTCTCCCACCTGAAAGGATGATGCAGAAAATGGTAATGATAGAAACACTGCTACAATATTTGCAATGTGCCAAGTACTTGTTTTCTATCATTGTATACATTAACTTACAGATATATGTGAACATCTACTGCCATATACTAATACTCAGTTGTCTTATGTAACTATGAGGTAGTTTTTATACCCATTCTACAGATGAGAAATAGAGAAAATTCTTTTTTCTGCTGAGACAATGGAGCTGACATAGCAAGTAAATGTCAGGAAACCAAGGTTTTCTGAGTCCTTCTCCAAAGCCTCCAGATTTAGGAATAAAAATTTGCTATATCAGCATAAGCAGGTTGTTCAAATGTTGACATCTCTCATATGATACCAACAAACAACTTTTGTTAATATTACAACTGCTTTATCAGAAAAGTCTTTAAGTGCTAGGGTACGATCAAGCTTGAAAGCTCCAATTTTACCATTGACAATAAATACTGTCAACTATTTTCCTTAATGTGAGACACTCACTTTGTTCATTTTTGAGAAAATATCTCCAAATATCTCAGTCTCAATTGCCATAGTTGTTTTGTCAATTATTCTTTCAAGCACAAATAGTGTCCCATGGGAAAAGTGACTCGTTCTTTTCACAAGCCAAATAATCACACAAATGCTTTTTTCTTAAAACAGACACCCACCTTATTTTGGCAAATAGCAGAAATGCCTTCCGTGTAATTCTCACTTTTATCATCCAGCATATAAATATGAAAAAGATATGTACTAAAGGGTCGAGATTTAATAAAAGTCATATTTTTCAGTTTCACCATGGATATTCCCAAGTGAGATTGGTACTTGAAGACTTTGCTGAGTGGCTGGAAGTGAAGAGCATGATCGCTCCTAGTATAGTTTGGGGCTTCTGCCTTGGTCACCCTCAGGTACAATTTTACTTGCCATGGCTTTTGCACCATTAGTTGCAAATATCACCAAATGACAAAGGTAAGTCACTTTCTTAGAATTATTGTTAAACTACTCTGTCCTCACTGAACTCCTGAATGGGTTTTGGGAAACCTCAAAGATTGTGTGCCTTACATTGAGAACCAAGGGTGTAATTTAACCCTTCATTTCACACTTGAGGAAACTGAGGCCTGTGTTGAGGGGAAGCAAATGACTTTCCGAAGAGCACACAGAATGAAGCCTGAAACCCAGTATCTCTTGGGTCCAGTGTCAAACGGATAGGGGGAAAAGATGTCCTGAGCAAACTCCATACAGGCTTTATGGACTCCACCCCCACGACACCGGGAACTACAAATCCCATGATCACCAAAGGGAAGATTGTGAGGACCCGAGGGCGGAGTTAAACAATTAGGCTTGGGTTTGGGTATTTAACTGTCCATCTGGCGGGGGCCTCCCCTTTTTGGCCACGAGGTGTGCTAGGTTTTTAGCAGCTCGGCGGGTCATTGGGATTCCAGGTCAGCGGACGCATTTACGAACTTATCTCCCTCTTTTCTCTCCGAGTTATTCATTTCCCCAATTCCCCTTCCCTTGTAAATAAACCTTTTATCAACCTTTTGTGTGTGTCTGCAGTTTAGCATTAATAAGTCCCTTTTAAGTGCGTGGGTGAGGACCCACAGTCAGGAAACCCCATTTTATATGGGGGTTTGCCCTGTACAAAACCTCTGCCTGTTCCCTAACACCAGGTCAATAATAGGACAGGACCGTAAGAGCCTAAAGGAACCAAGTAACATATGTCAGACATCTCTGCCTTGTGAGCATAGCAGTCAGGGTCCTGGTAGGAAGTAGAGTTTAACTCAAGTAGTTCAAATAAAGAAAATTTAGCAGAGAGAGAACTCGAAGAGGAAGTCTTGTGGGCAGAGCTACAGGAGCTGCTGAGGAATGCTGGGCCCTCAGATACTCCCAACAGATGCAAGTCCTCACCATCCTTAAGGCAGAAGGATTAGGGAGGTAACAGTGTTACCACATGGAGCTGGAGCCTTGGCAGAAGGGCCACCTGTCAGGAGCTGCTGGGACTCGGCTGGTGGGGACATGGGGCCTGTCCAGCAAGGCAGCAGGACAGACATCCCTGCTCCCACCCTCTGATTTCTGTGTCTCTGGCTGGCAGCATACTCTAGTGACAGAGCCAGAAGAAGGGAATTTTCAAGAATACACCTCCTGGAGAGAGAGGTGGGTATGGCTAAGGGAAATGGCCTCCATCCATGCAGCCAGGCTTCACAGAGAAGAATCCGTAGGGATGGAGGGGTGGGTGTGGCAGAACCTGGGAGAGTAAAGTAGATTGTATAACAGGCCTCAGGGCAAGAAAGACAGTGATAAACAGGGACTGGTCTATGATAGAGCAATTCCCGGGCCCAGAAGGTGGTGTGATTCTGTCTATGCGTCATTCCAGAAAAGAAAAAAAATACAGAGACAGTGAAAGGTCAGTGCAGTGTTTGACACATTCTCAGGCTGTCTCACAACACAGCCTCTAGCAAAATGAGGCTGTCCTGGCACCCTGGTAATAGAATTGTTTATCTTTGTACCAAGAAGCTTGGGAAGGAAAAAAATTTGCGTGTGGCATATCCAGCCAACTGCAAGGAATTCGTGCTGTGAGATTTAAGATTCTATGAGGCTAAAGGGAAAAACTAAAATCAAGACCAAAACCACGTCAGCAGGGCCTATGCAACTCCCTGTGTGTGACCATGTCGGACAGTATCAGGTGTTTGTTTCTTAGTGAAGAGCAGAAAATCATTGTCCATATATATTTTTTTTTAGTAATAATAATATGAAAAAAAAAATCAAAGGACTTGTTAAGAAAAAAAAGAGCTCCATGACTGCCAGGAGTTAAGGAGTGGAAGAGATGAATAAGCCAGTGACTTGAAGGGCCTGTGTTTTTATTTTATGTTATTTGGAAAGGTAGAACTTGTTAAAAAACATCCTCTTTCAAAAGTTCTACCTTTTTTTATTTTTATTTTTTTTAATTTTATATATTTTTACATCATTTTTCACTTTTGCACAATGTATGCATTTTTTTTTTAAAGATTTATTTATTTATACAAGCACTGGGGTACAGTCAGCAGCACGGGAGGGTGAGAGAATTCACCAGAGCCAGAGCAGGGAGCAGAGCAGGCAGAAGGACTGAAGTACACTGCTGAGGGGAGCAGTGGGCGGCAGGAGAGGTCTGCGCCATGTGGGACCTTCCTCCGGTGGCCGGGGAGCAGCCGGGGATCGAACCTGCGCAACCAGCGCTCAACCGCTGCGCCACCGGGGAGGTCCACAATATATGCATTTTCATCTTAGTTATAGTCCCCATACAATTCCCACCCCCCTTGTTTTAATCCTACTCCTTCCCTTTTTTAAAAAGGATCTTTGAATGAAAGGGAAATAGAGGGACGATATCAAGCTGTGAATGGAATTTACACTACTACCTATGGAAGGTGGGAGAAGGTCCTGGCCTCCCTCTAGACTACAAAGTGTGTGCTGGGCAGGATGGCTGACTCAGCCTCAACTGAGGAGACCCTCATGGTCCTTCCCTGCCCCTCCTTGCCCACCCCTGCTCCTCAGCTCCCTAACTCTCCCCTTCCTCCAAGCCCCCCACTCTGTTTCTTTCTTTAAAAAAAAATATTTATTTATGCATACAAGAACTGGGGTACAGGCCAGAGATGCGGGGGGTGAGAGGATTCACCAGAGACAGAGCAGGGAACAGAACAGGCAGACTGACGAAAAACACTGCTGAGGGGAGCAGCGGGCAAGACAGGAGAGGTCTGCTGCGCCATGTGGGTTGCTCCCTGGCCGGGGATCAAACTCGTGCTGCAAAGGCTGTGGATTGCTTCATAGTGTGGTGCTTAACCCCTTGCACCACCAGGAGGCCCACCCAACTCTCTGTTTCTGGTACAACCCTGGGCATGGACTGCAGGCTTGGCCACATCTGTGGGCAGCTGCTGGCCTCCAGGGCTGCCCTAAACTGGAGTTAGAACTGAAGTCACAAGGCAAAGAATCCCACTCCAGACTCAGAATAAGGGGAAGATGAAGGAGCCCTTCCTTAGCTCAATGGCTGCTTCTCAAGGTGCCTCCCTGAACGGAGCTAACACTCATCCTATTTAGTGAGTGTCTCTGAGGTGCAGTCATTTTACAGGAACTACCTCTTGTCTTCACATTTGTGAGGTAGGTGCTATCATGATTCCCATTTAGACCCTCCACTGCAGATGCGGAAGGTGAAGCTTGGAGAGTTAAGCAATGTTTCCCAGATCAAGTAGTTAATACTGCTGTGGGGCTTGAGCCTAGCACTTCTGCAAATTCTGAACTTCATATTTTAAAAAAAGTTAGTTTTTAAATTAAAGAATTAAGCACTGATAGATAGCATTTGTTATTGGTTAAAATTGCCGTAATAGAAATGAAAATGATTTCAGGGAGAAAGGGAATATGATTGAGACAATAAAATATTACCATTAATCAAAAATAGAAATCCTGAGCAGTTCCTGCCAATACTAGGAAAACCTCTAAAATAGATACCTCTGTTTCAGTTTTAGAAGAAAGCATCAAAGAAATCAGTTCCATTTTTAAGACAATGACAGCCACTGGGAACAATTGTTTTAGAATTTATTTTTGTTAGAGATTTTCAATGGTTTCTTTGTAGATAATCTGTTTGTATCCATGATCTTGCAGATTTCTTCCCCATGATTTTTGTCTGTGGTTTCCTAAATAGCATTTGGGGCTATACAAATGCTGATAAAAGCAGAAATTAGAGGATATTTGTACTATGTGTGTGTGTGTGAAAGAGAGAGAGAGAAAGAGAAATTGACTGACTGATTGACTGATGTTGGCTTTGACACCCTCAAAGGAAAACATGGAGTCCAAGTAGAAATACATGAAAAAGTCCATGAAGATCTATTTGGATATTTGGATATTTTCCAAATGCAGGAGTCACGCAGAAACATGAATCTTGTCAGATTACCTGCAATGCTTACATGGCATTTTCTTTAAGGTCTGTGCATTTCTTTTCTCCATCCTGAGACCGAATAATTCCCACTGCAGGTGTATCCTATCACCAATCTTTAAAATGGAATCATTTCCACTTGGTTGCAGGTTCTGGTGACTGGAGATGACATCTAGGCTATGGGAGTGACACCCGAGTCAGGCTCCTCAGGTTTCTGCCCTTAGGGAGGATCAGGAGAGAGAGAGAAACTTTCAGGCTATTTTCAACCTCAGTTCTCAGGCTTGGCTGTTCCCACTGTTCCCAGCTGTGTGGTCTTGCTGAATCCTTAGCGTACATCCTTTGAGGGACAAAGTCCTACAAGGGACATATCTTTGAAAAATTTATGTTTTAGACCTCAAACACGTCACACTTTAGTAATGGACTTATTCTTCTAAAGTGCTTTTTAAGTTACAAGTTCATCTGGGAGTTCCACGGGTGTGGCTTGTCTTGAGCATCATGTGACTGACTCATGTGAGGTTAATTCACTGCCTGCCTCACACCAGGTAGGTGCTTTCCTTATGACGGCCTTCAGAGAGAATTTCCAAATTTTGAATGAGACGTTTCAAAGGCCACATAGCAAGCAAAGATAGTGGAGGTCTTTCCTTAAAGTTCACATCCAGTATTATTTCCCACCTCGAGAAGACAAAGTTCCCATGGGAACTTCCAGCATTTTCCTCAAGGACCTAGGATTTGGGAGTGACATGGAACACCCCAAAGTTTTCTTCAGTGAGTAATAAAGGTGGAGATACACAAAAGCAGAGGGTGCCCACAGAGGCCCGGTGTCACCCCTTCAAACAGGAAGCAAGGCCTGGGCAAAAGCAGTCAATGTCTCTTTCTGAGGTTGCTCCTTGGAAAGGCTCCCATTACGCTATCCTTGTGGGCAGCTCTGAGCTAGGCGACCAGTGGACATTTTCACTTTCTCTAAAAACTTGTTCAGGCTGGCGAATTCTCTGTTTATCTCTTGGCACCTCTGCTTGACTGCCTTTTGGAGGACACTCACTTGCTGCTGGGCCTTCCTCTCCTCCCCACAATTGTTCACACGAGCCCTTCTCAGTTGTCCTGTGTCATTCACCTTTAAGATCGAGATGTCCTTCCCCATTATCAATTTCCAGTCAGCCATGCCTGAAACTCTAGAGAAGGAAGACCCCGGAGAAGCAGGTGAAGCTCTGGGTTGTTTACTTGCAAGAATGTCTGGGAGCCTTTCTGGGCTTGCAGGTTACTATTTAACTCCCCTTTGCAGGGTTGGCTGCTCACTGTAACTTCTGATCAAAGACAGTGAGGTCAATTTCCTGCCACAAAGACCAATCCAGGAGAGTCAGGGAGTGGGACACACACCTCATCTTTAGCCTCTGCCTCCTTCTAAAGTCATATCCCATGGACAGGAGCTCATCCCTCAGGTCTCCCACCAAACTCAAACCTTTAAGGCTTATTCATCAGTTAAAAAATCTTCCCTCTCTTCTTTATTGTTTGATGATGCTCCAGCAGTTAAATTAAATGGCTCGCCTTCTGCTGCCTGAACCTTAACAATGGAATCTGCTGAGGCCTGAAATCATAAAATTGCAGGATCACGAAATGTAGTTAAAGATTGATATAATCTTGACAAGAGCTGGAATGAGAGCGCTCATGTAGCCATATCTGTTATTATTACTGATCAGATGGCAATTTGAACCTTGTAGATATTTTTAACTTTAGCATAGAGAGAATAGCGGTACATTCGTACCACCATAGTAAAGCGCTGTAAATGAATGGGGAAAAGCTGTCATATATTTCAAATACAAACTGTTGGGTTAAAAAGTTTCAAAAAATACATATGATATAATACTATTTATATATATAAAAGTGGAGTTTACACAAAACGCTACATATACTTAAAGAAAAATCAAAAGTAGCCAAAATATTAATACATGGTGGTGGTGTGGGTTGAATTTTGGCCTTTTCCTTTCCAATTCAGATGTTGAAGTTCTAATCCCCAGTATCTTAGAATGTGACCTTATTTGGAAATATTAAATTAGTTAAGATGAGGACATGATGGAGGAGGGTGGGTCCCGAACCCTGTGTGACTGGCATCCTTATGAAAAGGAGCAACTTGGACACAGACACACACATAGGAAAAATACCATGTGGAGCTGGGGTTTTGCTGCCACAGGCCAACAACTACCAGAAATTAGGAGCGAGGCCTGGAACAGGGCCTTCCCTCATACCTTTAGAAGGAGCATGGCCTGCCAAAACCTTGCTCTCTAATGGCTAGCCTCTCACTGTGAGACGATAAACTTGTGCTGTTTAAGCTTCTCACTTAGTGGTAACTCCAGGAACTAAAAATAGGAGGCAAGGATGAACATAAAATTCAAAATCACACTTATTCCTGGAGAATGGGATCGAGGATGGAGGTATGGGAACTTTATCTCATTAATGGTAACCTAAAAGATCTGCAGTATAGATAGTAAAATATTGCTGGATGTTAAATCTGGGTTGTAGACATAGGGATGTTGGTATATTATTCTCTGTACTTTTCTTAATATGTAAAGTATCTGAACATGAATCAAGATATTCAGAAGAGTGTGCACACCTAGGACAAGGATGTTATACTGCCTCTGGTTGCTGAGTCTAAAGTTGTAATAAACTTAAAGCTCTAATATATTTAAGATGCTTTTGCATCTTTGGTGATGAAGGGATTTTGAGCCTGAAGCTACAGAGAATCAATCCTGATGGACTATGCAGGGGAAACCAGAGTGGGCATGGACTAGATTTCTTTTTCAAAGCAGCCATATGATTCACTAGTTCTCCCCCTGAAGGGTCTTTAAAACTGATATTGCATCATTCATTTAGCTTTGGGGTTTAAATGTAAGGTTGGAATTTTACCAATTAGGGGAGTAGATCCTGAAGGAAAATATTGTCTTTGAAGCTAAAGTTCACACAAAACCCTGCTTAGAAAGGGCTCTCTGGGACAGTGGGTGATGTAATTTTGATGTGTTAATACTCAATCTGGAGACTCCAGAATTTATACTGACATCTGCTGGACCCTTTGAATATTTCCTGGTTTAAGTTAGAATCTGGAATTCTGGAACGGAAGAACTTCCAACAGGCTGCTTTCCCAGCTCCCTGGCCTGGGGCGGGCCTGGCAGCCTGCTGAGAGAGGCAACTTGAAATCAAATTTAAGATCTTTTGCTCACTGCACACACTTAGCATAATACATCCATGGCAGAATGAGGCAGGACATCTAGGGTATAATTAACAATCACTTTTCTATGAGAGTCTCAGCAACACAAATGCCAATTTGCTTGTCAAATTCCAAAGAGAGAGGAAGGGGCCATGTGGTAACCATGCAGAATAAAGCCCTTATTTTCAGGGCCCGACTCAGCAATTGATCTGTCCTTGTCTAGCAGGAAAGGGAATGTTGGCAAATTTTGGTCCAGTGGGCTCTAGATGTAGATTCACTATCTAAATACCTCTCCAGAATATAATTCTAATCCAACTAGGTTGAAGGAGTCAGTAAAGAATTAATGTAGATCCACGAACTGAGAGAAGTCAGTTCAGAGAAGGAAGACACCAAATCCACAGGGAATTTGGGACTGGCAGGACACATGGCAATCACAAACTAATGGTCATGAGCTTTTATTGCTACTTAATAAAGACAAGATAGTGAATTATTAGTTACTAATAATTTATTTGACTGGGCAATTTATTTGACTGGGAAAATTTCTCTAAACATGGAGCTTTATCTTTAAAAAAATAATGAAAAAAATTCCACTGTTGTATATAAATGTCGAAAGCTACTTCTGTTGATAATAATGAAACTACTTTTTTCCTCCTGAGATGGAACTATGGATCATGACATAAATATATTTTTATTTCTTCCACTCCATACTCTCCCAGTATAAGGAGTTGTGTGATCTGAGTTGAAATTAGGTTTTTTAAAGCAAATTTCACTTTTAATTATCTCTCTTGGGATGAGTTAGTTCTCAGATTCTTTCCATTTAGGAGACTGATGAGGTAGGAGATAACATTTGTTAAGGCACACATTTTACATGTATCTTCAATTTAATTTTAAACAAATATTATGTCCATTTTAAAGATGAGAAACTTTGTCTCAAAGAGTTTAAATATTTTGCCCCCAATTTCATGACTAGTAAGTAGCAGATCCAGGATAGGAATCCACTTTTGTCTGACTTGAAAGCGCATGCTTTCCCCCAACTTCTACAATATTGTCCTTATTTGATTTTAATCACTGGGTGCCAAATAGGACCAGATTCTACTTCAGATCAAATCCATATGATCCTAGTGTTCAGACTCAAATGCTTTCTCTGTGCCCTAATGTGGGAGAGACTCGGAAGGTGAGAATGACAGAATGGTCCAAGAGCAAAAAGTGAAGGTGAAGTGGGGACTGGGGTGCCTTGTCTTTATAACCAAAGATCCTATAGCCATAGGTAGTGACAAGGACACTTCCCAGGGCAGGGGGGCGGGTCTATTGTGTTAGATGCCAGAGTCAAGTCTAACCCATTAGAACCACAACACTGACTGCAGTGTCATCTGATTCCATCATCTATTGTGTTTCTGGCTAGGTATTTGCAAAAAGCAATAGACTTGCAGGAGCGACGCATGTTCATCATCATGAAATGTGTTTCCAAATTTATTTATTTCATAAATATTTATCAGTGTGTCTTCCTGAATGTCACAGAACATAATGCAGGAATGAAGGCCATCCAGATTTGATATAAATTTCTGCTAAGCCGCTAACCAATTAATCTAAGACTAATATCTTTGCATATTACTGATAAAATGAGAGTAACACCAGGCTCACGGGATTGCTGTAAGAATCTGAAATATATGAAAAGTGTCTAGCACATGAAGGTAAAAGCAAAATGCTAGTTACTATTACCTGTTTTTAGTTTTATATTTAAAATGGGCATGATGTTTTATTGATGTGATAGAGCCTGTAATAGATTCAGGATCAGAAAAACGAAAGATACGAAACTTTCCCTGCCTTTGAGACATGCACATCTAGTGTCAGAGCCAGAATATGCACTCATAAGGATTATAGGAAGAAGTAGATTCCATGACAGGTAAGGGCCAAATGTTCTGGGAGGACCTCTTGTGGTTTACTGTTAGTAAACTTACATATAATTTATGTATATTTGCATTAATAAATGTATAAATTAATATATTTATAATTAATAAATTATAAAATAATTTGATTTATATATTTATAAATTAAATATAAAATAATAGTTTTACTTACATATTTATAATATATAAATGTTTATATTTATATAAATTATGCTTATAATTTATATATTTATAATATATAAATTTTTATATTTGTAATTTGTATATTTATAAATTATGCATTTATAATTTATATATTTATAAATTAAATATAAGTAAAATTTAGAAGACTGAAAATAATACATGGTCTAAAGACATTGGACACCTATTGCCTCCACCACTAGGGTCAAGACTTAAGCCATAAATATCTGGACCAAAGATGATATAAATTATATTTCTTTTCCTGTGTCAATGCTAGTAAGTGATCGTGGCTTCCTACACAGAGTCTTAAGAATTCTGGTAAGAGCAGCACAGTATGTTCCTATGTAAGTCCTACACAATCTGAAGGGGCAGCAGCAAAGTGCTAAGAACTTGGATTCTGGAACCAGGCTGCTGTGTGGCTTGCTTAGTCTTAGACAATTTTCTTTAATTGTTTGTGTTTTAGAAACTTCATCTGTAAAAAGCAGACAATAGCAATGTCTGCATCAATAGAGTTGTTGTTAGGAATAAGTAAGTAAATTCAGTAAAAAGCTTAGAATAGTAACAGATCTATTATTATTCTTATTTTCATCATTATTAATTAGTCCCTCCTGCCAGTCGTGATGGAGGGAAGGAATAGCGTAAGAAATGTCATGTACTTACTATTTGCTCCAGTGGCATTATGTGCTAGTTCTGATCTAAGTTTTCGTCTTCTGTCATATTCTGCATTTTGATTTTAGTTTTTTGGTTTTCAGTCCTTTTTACACCCCATGCTAGTCCATGTTCAATTTTGACCTCAGCTGGTTCATACCACTTGCCTACATTAGAGCTAATAGCTAGCTGCAGAATTCTCATTCTTCCTGATGCTTATAAGTCCAGTCTTCCAAGTGTGGAGTAGCATAGTCTCAACGACAGAATTCCCATAATCTTTGTTGTTATTTTTTCAGTCACTGGTAGCTAATGATGCACACGTTTTCCATTAGACACTGTACATAGCATCTCTGGTACCTCCTAGATTCTGTCGAAGATGTATTTATAAACGAGGAACCAAAGGCTTAGAGAATTTAAGTGGTAATTCATTTATAGGTGGAAGACCTGGGATGTAAACTTTGGATATATTGGATTCCAATAATGTTTGCTGCATTCTGGAGTCTATTGTTGCCAGTGCTTGGTTCTAGCAGGTTAGAATATAGAACTCTCGTGTTTGTCTCAAGGAATATTGGGAGAGATGGACAAATTAGCAGGAAACTGGGGTAGAGCTCCCAGAAAGAAAATGGGCAATTAAATATCAGGTGTAGTCAGGTCTAAACCATGTCTGTGCCAGGTAAGTACGGGAATCAAGTTGGACTGAATTGGATCAGCAGAACAGGCTTGAGGTTGTGAAGAAGATTGAGAATTGCAAAACCATAAAGGAATTCAGGTGGTCATAAAATCCTTTATTGCTCTGTTATCATCTTTAAATGTGTAATAAAAATATAGGTCACCTGGATTCAGGCTGTTCTCTTTAAATAGATATGATCTCTGACTAGTAAAGGTACAATAATTGTTTTTATGTCAAAATATAGATTAAAGAATCTTAAAACCAAGTGGCAAAAGTGAGAGCCACTAAAATATCAGATAATATTTTGAGGCAAATAATTTGAGATATCAGCTGTAAATTGACCTGTAAGGAGTGATTGTCTTTAGCTTTCTAGAAGAAATAATGCTGCACTTGAAAGCATTTGCTATGATCAAGTATTTGGGTGCTTAAAGCTTCAATCTATTTGCTTAAAGCTATGCCAAAATTGACCGAATAACCTGATTATTCATACTGTCTATATGATATTTTAGTCACTTCATCAAGAACTTAAGAATAATCCTATAACTGGGGTCAAAATAAGGGGGGTGCAATTGTATGGGGAATATAAAAATAAAAAAATTAAAAAAAAAGAATAATCCTATAACCTCCACCTAACTACCACTATGAATAGTGGCCATGGAAATGGATATTTTATATGACTGTCTGGACACCCTACCATAATAGTGGTTTTTCTTATAACTTTAGTTCTTTTTTTCAAATGCTGTTTGAAAGTAAGAATTATCCTAAATACCTACTTTACTAAGTTCAAATTGGTACAGAAAGAGTAACACCTGTTATTCACAGAGAAATACAGGTAATCTGGAACTTTCACATTTTTGCATTCATTTGAATCTGAATTCCTTGTGATAAAATATCCCAATTACCTAGCAGTCACTGCTTTTGAAACAATGAGAGTCTACTTAGTATGTCAACAATTTTGTCTTCAAAGGTATAGATATTTCATTAGCAGTTATTATTATATCAATACAGTAATACATTTCCTTTCCAGGTGCTCAAACATTCAGAATACTCAGTTATCCTTTTGGAATGGTGCTTTGATGAAATCTTTGCCTATTATATATCAAAGTAGCCTATTAAATATTCAATTAGCCACAGTTATGAAACTTAATGGCTTTTCTACATGTTCTGAGCCTCCATTTGAGGCACTAATGTCTGTTTCTAATCTGTAATCAAATGGCCAAGGTCTCCCAACCATCTTCAGGCACTTACAGTGTAATACTCTCGACTTTTTCTTCCTCAGCTTTGATATGGTGCTTTTCTCCATTTATTGTTGATTGAAATTCCTGGTGTCTTTTGGATTTTGTCTCTTTTTTTCTTCAAAGACTCATCAGACTCTCTTTGGTGGTAGTAGTGAGGAGACCATTCTATGGTTTGCAATGGATAAAATAGATATTTTTAAAATAGATACTATTTTGAACAGAGTCACATACAACATCTTGTCATTCTCCTTTGTTCAAGTCTTCATTGCTTGAAAGTTTTGCCCATATTATTAAAATTTGGGGTTTTCCAGGAATTAAAAAAAAAATACAAATTTTCCACAATTGATCAAGTAAATCAAGGTCAATCCCAGACTGATTCTATGGTAACTCTTTTTAGCAAGAGAGCTTTTCATGACAGGATCAACCTGCACAGTTTCAGTTCTCTCTCTAAAAGTCTTCCAAATGGAATTAGATTGGTGAAGTTAAGGCCACTGTATTGCACTGTATTCCTCAGAGGGCACCTTGTACATCATAGCATAGTTAAATATTGGCCCCCGAGGTTATCTAACACTGCCTCCCTGGCCCAGCTTATCCACAAACTCAATAGAGCCAGATTGTTGGTATGAATCCATATCTGTATGAATGAAATTTTCTAAATCATGATAGTTCTTTAATTTAATTATCTAACGTTCAGGTCTTCTTCAAAGGTGCTGAACTGGAGCGATGATCAAAGCAACCAGATTCACTGGGCTTCTGCAGTTACCTGGAGAGGTGTCTTAGGCAGTAGTAGATTTTGCAGAATAAGAAATCCACATCAAGGCACCAGCATCTTAGGGTTGTTTTTCATAGCAGTATAATCTTGCCTGCATGGACAAATCACCCTTTCTACAAATATTGTTTTGGGTTTACTCCATATTTATAGTCAGTTTAGATTGCTCATGTTCAAAATTTCAAACAATGCAAACAGATGTAAAAAATGTGCTGCCTACATTGGTATAGGATAGAAGTGAGTCACAACTATTTCTAAATTCTTCAGGTTTGAATGATCATGAACACTGACATGCTGAACTATGGACCAATTAGTCCAAAAATCAAGGGTGGTAGAGATAAGTGGGCATTCGGGCATTAGAATCAGCCACATGGAGTTTGCCAGCATGCGTGGCTTGGCGCCCTCTGCTTTGCATCCCTATTAGACTTGCCCACATGAGTAGTTCTGGACTCTCCAGTGAGCTGAACATTCCTGAAGGCAGGAAATATGGTGCTTCTTGCATCTCCCTGTCAGTCTGGTTCCAGATCTGTGAGTGGTTCAAAAGTACTTGTTGCATTGGTCTCAGAAAGCTTACCTTTCCACTTCAGCTGCAATTCTTGACAGCTGCTAGGTCTCTCCTGTCTTTTCCCACCTTGCCACACACCTTTGACCTAGGGGCCTGCCAAACAAGACCCAAGGGACACATTTTGCTAAGAAAAGCTGACTTCTCTGGCAGGGGGGATTTGCCAGCCAGTGGATGTCATGCGAGACAGATTGCAGGCGCCTTGCCTCCTTGGCCATCAGAATCAGAAATGCTTGCCTGCCAATCAGCATTACGGTGAAGAGCTGTGACATGACAGTTGTCTGACTTGTGTTAATACGTTCTAATCTCGCAAACTAATTTTGTTCCCCCACTTGGCCATCCTCGCATTGTGTTTGGCCTGCCAGGACCCGTACCATCCATCAATCTTAGTTAGTGGCCTGCTCCTTCTACCCTACAGCGGAGAGTGTCCCAGGCCCCAATGAGACAAGCGTAACCCTCTCGATGAAGCTTCCTTTGCAAGCAGCTCTGCAACAATGCAGTTGTCTGGATCAGAACAAAGATGCGTGTCCTTGTCTAGGAGGGCTGACAAATGGCAATTGTCTGGGACTGTTTCTCAGGACAGGCCAACACGTTGCAGGCTCAGTTGTTTTTTATGAGCCAGTGAAACGTTACATTTTTGGAGTCCAATTCACGGGTCTTTCCTTGGCCCTGTTTTCCCCCTCTGGACGTGGTGGAGGTTTGGGTAACATGAGCTCTCAGGTAGTTCTTGTCTCTGAAATTCGATGACTTCATTCTACAGAAAATTCTCCTATGTCTGTTCATTTTGATTCTTTTCAGTTAAGGTACTGTGTATGGCATTTTTGAGGCACATAGGGTAGTTACAAATCCCTGGAGGATATCATGAAAGACATAAATATTCTTTCTAGAAAAATGCACTGTGTAGAATTGATACTTAAAGTGCCCTGAGGTTTGTGAACCTGTAAAGCACATTTGTGGTCCCTAGATGGAGAAATAGTAACTGGTGTGTCCTGATTTTTATTCTTACCCTGTTATTTACTCTATTTTTGAATTCACATCACATCAAAATATTTCTTTGTGTTTCTTCCCAACTTTTTGTTTTGAAAAATTTCAAAATTACAGAAAAATAGAAAGGTACAAAAACTATCCATACACCCTACAGCTAGATTCACAGCAGTGACATTTGCCATCTTATTTTTTCTCTCCTCCTCATTTATTTCAAATCTGTCTTCTTCTTCTGCTCTTCCTCTGAATCATTTGAAAATAATTTACAGACATAATTTAAATACTTTTCAAATGCAGGTGGGCTCTAAACTTGAAATGGTGACATAGGTAACTGCGACTGTCCTGGGAAGTCCCGGAAAGGCATGGATGTATTTTGGGACTAGAGTACTCTAACCTTACCTGGCCCTTCTGTGATGGAACAGAGATATTTATTGCACATGCTGAGGCCACACATCCAAGTGCATGACCAAAACACCCATCAAATGCACCTCTTATACAACTGGCCTTATTCAGGAGGCTGGATCTTAGGAGATGAGTGACACCCAGCCTCTTTCTTCTTTGCTGTCTTGCGGGGTGACCAGACGAGTACACACCCAATTGCAATAGAAAACAGACCTGCGCAGGACATTAGAGTCATGAAAAAGTGCTAAGATGGAAGGAGATGAGAAAACACTTCTGCTGGGAGGAAAGCTCGGGGAAGGGTTTGGTGACATTTACCCTGGTTCTTGAAAGTTGTCACTTGGTGTAGGTTACAATGTGAGCAAAGTCACAGGCACAGCTTGGGACAGGGTACATGTGAGCAGCAAGGGGTATACTATTCTTTGGACTTGAATCATTTTTCTCTTCCACTGGCCTGTCCCCAAATAAATCCACACCTTCCCAACCCCTGCTCTTAACTTCCACCCCAAAGTCTTTTGGGATCACTGCTGTGAGGACCCAATAATTTTCTGGAACTCTTATTTCTTTTTATGATCCAAGAGAGGAGCAGGCTCTTCTTGCTAGCATCGAAGCTGGACAAGGAGCATGGGTGTGTGGCTACTATGCAGCCTGGCCTGTCCCTGCTCCCTGGGCTAGGCCCAGCAGCCTTGGCCACAACTGTCAGCCTGGAGTATTGAAAGGCAAAAGCACCTGTGATTTTCTGATGAGCCACAAGAGGGGGAAGTGTGAACACAAATGAAAAAGGAAAGTCTCCCCCAAAAAAAAAAAAAAAAACCACACACACATACTACAACAAAACACAACCAGCTGGGAAATGAACAGCATTTCCAAGGCCCTCCTTCCTGATGCTAGACTAGCAGTTTCAATCTGTTCTGTTTCTCCCTCCCTGTCACTGTTCTTTCTTTGCCCCCTCTCACTTTGTTTCTCACTTTCTCTCTGGAATTTCTTTGGGGGAAATGCAAATTCATTTGCTGCCTCTAGGTTCCGAAATCAAATGTGCAATTCCAAGACAGGGAAGTCCAAGATCTGAGCGGATTTGGCTTTAATCTTAGTATCAGTCAATGGGGAATTTCAGCAGCTAAACTCCTCTCTCTATAAAAACAAAACAGAAAAACTGAAATGAAAATCAATGCAGTTCTGGTCACACTAATATTAATAGTGAATACTTGCTTTCTGATCTATGTGCCAGGCGCTTTTCTAAATGCTCTATTTACATGAATCATTCCCATTAATCCTCCTTGTTTCCTTCTGGGGGTTATTACCATTTTACCTGAGACAGAGAGTCAAAGAGCCAGGCCAATGTCACACAGTTACTGTCAGAGCTAGGATTTGAACCAGGTCATCTGGATCCAGACGGTTTGCTCTTTTTTTTTTTTTTTTTTTTATACAAAATGAGCATTTAATACTATGTTGATCCAGGATCCCATAATCCTATTTGTTTTTTTTTTTTTTAATATTAAATTTTATTTTTATATTCCCCCATACAATTGCAAATGCCCCATTCTGACCCCAATCCTTCCCCTCCCGCCCCCCACCCCCCAAAAAGTGTCTCTGGTTCATAGTTTTTTGTTGATTTTGATTTTCACTTTCTTATATTCATTTTCCTGGTCCCTTATTTAAGTTTTCTAGATTCCTGCTATGAGTGAGACCATCCGGTATTTTTCTTTTTCTTTTTGGCTTATTTCGCTGAGCATGATCCCTTCCAGTGCCATCCATGTTGCTGCAAATTGCATGTGTTTATCTTTTTTGAATGCTGAGTAATATTCCATGGTATATATGTACCACATCTTCTTGATCCAGTCATCTATTTTTGGGCATTTGGGTTGCTTCCAAAGCTTAGCTATTGTAAACAGTGCTGCTATAAACATAGGAGTGCAGGTGCTCTTTGGAATTGATGTTTCTGTGTCCTTTGGGTAAATACCTAGGAGTGGAATTGCTGGATCATATGGAAGCTCTATGTTTAGTAGGTCCAGAAATCTCCACACAGCTCTCCATAGTGATTGGACCAGTTTGCACTCCCACCAACAGTGCACAAGAGTTCCTTTTTCTCCACATCCTCGCCAACATTTGTTGTTGCTAGTTTTTTTAATATGTGCCATTCTCACTGGTGTAAGATGGTATCTCAAGGTAGTTTTGATTTGCATTTCCCTGATTACAAGTGATGTTGAACATTTTTTCATATGTCTGCTGGCCATTTGCATTTCCTCTTCAGAGAAGTTTCTTTTTAGCTCTTCTGCCCATTTTTTGACTGGATTATTTTCTTTGTTGTTGCTGAGTCTCATCAGCTCTTTGCAGATTTTTGTGATCAGTCCTTTATCATTAGTGTTGTGTGCAAAAATGTTCTCCCAGTCGGTGGGGTTTCTCTTTGTTTTGGTTATTGTCTCTTTTGCTGTGCAGAAGCTCTTTAATTTGATGTAGTCCCAGCTGTTTATCTTTCTCTTCACTATCACTGCTTTGGGTGATGTGTCTGTAAAGATGTCTTTGATGTGCAAATCCCGTAGTGTTTCGCCTATATTTCCTTCTATGTATTTTATGGTTTCAGGTCTTATGTCTAGTTCTTTAATCCATTTTGAGTTGATTTTTGTGTATGGTGTGAGGTAGTGGTCAAGCTTCATTCTTTTGCATGTAGCGACCCAGTTTTCCCAGCACCATTTATTGAACAAACTTTCTTTGCTCCAATGCATAGTCTTTGCTCCTTTGTCAAAGATTAGTTGACCATAAATCTGTGGGTTTATTTCTGGATTTTCTATTCGATTCCATTGGTCTGTATCAGACGGTTTGCTCTTAACCTCTCCATTGCAGCTGGATCTCACAATGAAGACCAGGGATGTGCTTGCTGGCCTGAGTGCTGTTAACAACCAAGCCAGATCTCCAGGCATATTTTAAGTGAGATAGTTGATGGGGGAGGGCTGGCACTGCCTCAATCAAGGGTAACCAGAGAGAAGGAAATCAGGTCATATGAGAATAGTTGACTCAAGTGAAGAAGTTTAACCTGATAAAAAGAAACAAAACAAACAAATAAACAAAACAAAAAAAAAAAACTAAACCCAAAACAACCTGATAGTGGAAAATCATATCTGCATCAAGAGGAGGTGCAATTGGGGATAATTTACTCAGGTATCATTGCAAACATTTAAAGCTGTCTTTTTCATTAAAACAATGCTGTTATTATAATAATAAACACAATGCACGTTCAATAGTTTAGGAATTATATGGGAAATATTACTAAACACAATGCACGTTCAATAGAGGACATTTAGGAATTACAGAAAAATATGGGAAGAGGTATGTTGAGAAAGCCATGATTAACGCTTTATTATATTTCCTTCTGGTCCTTCTTTGGGAGGTATTTGCATCTTTGCCCACCCTCTTCTTAAGGTTCCTGGAAGAGTCAAAAGAAAAGTCAGAAATGTCACTGCCCTTTACGAAGCCTCAGCTGGAATTTCCTCCAGTAACCAAAGGAAGTCTATGGTGGAAATATTTCAACATCTTTCTGAAAGAGCAGGGATGTGATTTCTTCCAGGATCTCCAGTTGAGGGTGATGATTACCTCGGTGCAGAGTGTGGAGTATTCAGACTTTGTAAAACCGGGGGAGAAGGGGAGAGAAGACATTGCCAAGAGGTTGTAGCAGGCCAGGTAGTAGGATGTGCACATACTAATTTATTCTAGAAATATCTGAGTGTGATGGGTACTGGGGGGATAACTAGGAACACATTGAGCACACAGGATCCTGCCCCAAGGAAAAAAAGAGCCCCAGGGAGTAAGCTAGAGAATGTAGCAAGCACTATGTCTCGAGACCCTGAGGCAAGGGTGCAGGTGGCCCAGAAAAGCTTGCCCTAAGGAAGGGGGACTGGATCTGAGTCCTAAAGACTTCCTTTCCTCTCAGCCCTGCACAAAGGAGACTACATCAAGTGTGGAGGCCAACTTCTGGCCTTTTGGTTCCTAAGATCTTGATATATTCTTTGAAGTTCTCACAGAGTGGTGAAAAGGACAAAAAAATAATTAAGACAGAAGCAGCTATATGCTGTGATAGACGTGTAAATAAAGGTATGTGGGCATCCAGAAGAGGGAGCAAGTTTGACTTGAGGAGTAGGGAAAACTTCACAGAGGAGATGACGTTTAATTTGGGTTCTCAATGTTATATAGGAATTTCTCAATCAAAAAGTGTGGGAGAAAAGCGTTTGGTAGAAACCTTATGAAGAGGCACAGAAACAGGAGACAGCATGATATACTAGGGGACTAGGGAGCGGGAGAGTGGAGGGGTGAGGGATGTGTAACAGGAACATGTGTAAATGTGCTGTCGCCTTAGGGCAAAGATCTTCAGATGTTATTTAAGAGGCTTCAACTTATATGTGAGTGAGGGGGAATTAATAGAGTTTTTCCTTTAAGACTTGAATTTCTTTATTCTATGAACTATATGTATATTTTAAGAATTCAACATAGAAATTCTTATTAAATATAGAAAAACAAACAAAAACCACTTGTAGTATTACTAGAGATAGTTTTGTTGCCCCTGGGAACATTTTGATCTTATCTTCCCTGAATTCTGTCTGTCTATGCATCTATCTATCTATCTATCTATCTATCTATCTATCTATCTATCTATCTATCTATCTATCTATCTAGTCAGTTAGCTTTTAACCTAACCATCTTTCACCCATCTATAATTTAAATAAGGATCTATTATATTTACCACCACTTATTCACCAATTTTATAAATTCAATAGAGGGCAGACCTTTTTTTCATTGTCAACAAACATATTCCCTGGCCTCATCCTTCTTATGGATGCATGAAATTTTATTGCATGGGTGCACATCTAGATTTTATTTAACCAGTCTTCTATTATTGGGTGATTTTCAATTTTCTCTATTGTAAACAATTCTGTAATAAAAATCTTTGCAAGTATATACTTGTGTAATTTTCTGATTCGTCCTTTGGATAAATCCACAATAGTATAATTTAGTTTCTTTGAATTTTGGATGTTTAAATATCCAGGAAAGGTTTTAAGCTGAGAAGCAGCTATACGACTTTTATGTAGAAAGATCTCTGGCTGCTGGTCATGGGGAGATGTTGGTGGAAAGCTGCTGCAAGATTCTAAGTGAGGACTTGAGGAAAAGAAATGTGAGAACAATTTTGGGAGATACAATCAACAGAAATATTTGTAATTTGATGGGAGTGACACATTTAGAAAGTGAAAATATCAATTTTTAAGAATAAATTTTTTTTAAGTCAGTTATATTCTCTTTAGAACACAGAGAATAAAACTTGGTGTCTGCTGGTTTATGGGTTTCATTGTACCCCCCTATAAATTCATCTGTTGATGTGCTAACCCCCTAGTACTTTAGAATAATGGTTATTTTTGGAGTTGGGACTTTAAAGCGGTAGTAAAGTTGAAAAATGGTGCTAGAGTGGACCCTGATGAAATATGGCTGGTTTCCTTTTATTTATTTTTTATTTTTTTAAAAGATTTATTTATTTATGCATACAAGAACTGGGATACAGGCCAGAGATGTGCGGCGGATGAGAGGATTCACCAGAGACAGAGTGGGGAACAGAACAGGCAGACTGACTGAAATACTCTGCTGAGGGGAGCAGCAGGCGAGACAGGAGGGGTCTCGCCATGTGGGTTTCTCTCTGGCCGTCTGGGAATCAAACTTGCACTGCAGAGGCTGCAGGTTGCTTCATTGTGCGGTGCTTAACTCCTTGCGCTGCCAGTGAGGCCCTGGTTTCCTTTTTAAAAGAGGAAATACGGGCATGGATGGATACGGAGTAAAGACCAGGGGGAGACGCAGAGAGAAGACATCCCTCTACAAGCTAAGAGGACACCTCAGAAGAAAAAAACTAACCTTGCTGGCACTTTGATTTTGGACTTCCGGCCTCCAGAATGATGAGAAAAATAAACCTCTGTTGTTTAAACTCCCCCAACCTGTCCCAGTCTGTGGTACTGGACTATAGTAGCCCTCGCAAGCTGGTATCAGAAAACAAGAGGAAGAGAGAGAAGCCTGGATTGTCATTTTAAAAATGTCTTTTGAATCTTCCTTCTACACTTTTTTCTTAGTCACTAATGGGTTTGCAATATTTCTGCAGAAAATGAGATCAGTGTATAATCAAACTCTGTTTACTGATGATATAAAAATAGTACAACTAATCAAATCAAAATGGTGTTATCAAAGGAATTCCCATCAAGTTTTCTAACCATTTACTAGCTAACTCATTTGATTAATTTTTTTTCTTTTTTTATGAGCAATTGATCTTTGTAAATTTTCTGTGTGTTCCCAAGGTTAAGTGATTTAGCATATAATTATCCTACATTGTGTTTGTGAGCCTCCAACAAGCTGCCCTCCATTCTTGTAGACAATTTCAGCCCTGGGTTTGTTTAATCTGTGATTATTAACATATTTAAATGCAACTACAGAATTCTGATGCTTAATTTCAAGTTGGTGTGCTGAGATGTTTCAAGAAGAAATTAATGTAGCCGATAAAATAATTTCTATAATTTTCAGACACTTTAATAGCGTGTATAAGGATACAGCAGGGATGTTGTAGAATAGAATTTTGTTCATGGAGATTATTAGCAACTTATTTGTATCTGCACAAGTATTTCTGCTAAAACACTCTCTAAAATATTAGCAGTCAGGAAAACCTACTTATTTCAGATGAAATTGATATGACATTCTTCTTGCGTAATGGTTACTTTGGGGGAGTTGTGAGCTGATAATTGCTTCAGGTTCTGAAAGAGGGTCTAGAGGCTCTCACCATTTAGAAGAAACTGATTCAATCATCTCTCAAGCAGATGCAGCAAGTACCTGGTCTCCCCAAGATTCATTTGGAAAACTGTGTCCTACTTTGAGTTTAGCTGGAATCTGGACACTGGGTAAGAATCCTCTTCAGATCTCCTCAACCTCCTCAGTGTTATGAAAAGTCTATATAGTAAAATCTTTCCTAAATCGAATGAATATGATATTTAAGAAATGCCTATCCCGGGCCTCCCCGGTGGCGCAGCAGTTGAGCGCTGGGTTGCGAAGCTGCCTGCAGCCTCTGCGGCGCTGGTTCGATCCCCGGCTGCTCCCCGGCCACCAGAGGAGGGTCCCACATGGCGCGCAGACCTCTCCTGCCGCCCGCTGCTCCCCTCAGCAGTGTACTTCGGGCCTTCTGCCTGCTCTGCTCCCTGCTCTGGCTCTGGTGAATTCTCTCACCCTCCCGTGCTTCTGACTGTACCCAGTGCATGCATAAACAAAACAAACAAACAAATAAAAATAAATAAATAAAACATGCCTCTAAAAAAAAAAAAAAAAAAAAAAAAAAAGAAATGCCTATCCCTTTCTAAGAGTTACACCACATAATAGAAGACTAAAGTTTCCACTGCAAAGACACTTAACAATTTCTAGGTAAAATATCTAGAACCATCCCAAGGAATATAATTCAGAAAACGCTGAACTTATGGTGCCTTCCATTTCTGGGATTTCTGCTGCACTTGTCCTCTGGGTAACTTTGTCAAAGTTACATCTCACTCAGTCTTGCCCAGTGTTCTTGGTACTCAATTACATGCAAGTGTTTATATAGGCCAAGCCTTTTTACAAAGACCCCCAGGGCTTCTTTGAATTCTTTTCCTGTTACGGGAGATTTTATTGTTTCAAATATTACTTACAGTCAGTTGCGTCACTGGCTGGGAATCTTTGGTTAAACTGAGATTTCACAGTAATAGGAACTGAGTCAGTCTCTGGGGTTTGCTGTGCACATTTTTGGTTGGGTTTTTGCTCAGGTTTACAGGATGATTTTAGTCTCCTTGGTTTTAACTCTCGTTAGATGATGGACTCCCTGAAGGTAAGGACAACAGTTCCTTTTTTGTCTGCTTTTGTTCACCTGCCCATCACGAAGGCCCTTCCTTGCCTTATGCTACATAGAAAATCGTCCTTGTCTAGTGTCAAGACAGTGATTCCTTCCAAGACTGATTCAGTAGCTCCTGTGTGAATGAATGTGTCTCCTGTACTTTTATCTTCAAGCTTAGGTATGTTTCTTTTCTTAATGGAGCGATATGTAGAATAAAGTTCTAACAACCTCAGACTTTCTATTTTCTCAGACTCTGTATGACTTGGGGATGTTAATTCCAACTGTTTCTTAGGGTCCCAGCTCCTTCTTGCCTCATCATCACATATTCTCTCAAACCTCATGTGAATAACTCAATGAGCCACTTCTAAGAATTACAGTAAGGCTAGTCAAGGATGAAGGGGAAATGAGACTTTGAAATACTGAGAGTTAATAATAATGAAAGCTTTGTGTGGATATCAAGGTTCTCCCATCAGCTCTGGTTTTTGGAGAGATTTCAATCTGACATGACTGTCTTAGGGAGCATAGGGAAGAATCTGACAGAGCTGAAGACCTTCCTTTAAATGTCACAGAAGCCCCCACTCAGTGAGCTGAGTCTTCCCATGTTGGGGAGCCTTGTTCAGGTCACTAGGTTTGTACTTGAGTGTCTTTGTGACTTACAGTATGATCCCTTTGTACTTAATCAGCCACTATTTTGACTTTGGGAGAAAAATGAAAATGTGTTTTTTTTTCCCTTGAAGAGCTCAATGGTAGAAGCAGAGACCTCAGCAGGTCGAGGCTGGGATAAATGAGCAAAAGGAAAGGATGCGGAGTCTGAGATAGAAGGATCAAGTCTAATGCAGCCTGTTGGGGGGCTGTTAGAGCTGCATCTTCAGTGAATCTTTAGGTAGGTGTCCATGGAGCTCTTCTGTGCAGAGGCAAGTGGCAAATAATTTAGGTGCGTAGCAGGAAAGCAGCCGTTGAGAGTGGATAAACACACAGGCATGTCTGTGATTCCAATAAAACTTTACTTATCAAAACAGGTTGATGGATTTGGCCAATAGATCAAAGCCTATTGACTTTCCTCTTAAAGAATAATAACAACAACAAAGCTTAATGCTTCCTATGTGCCAAACACAATGCACACGCAAACTCACACACATGCACGCATAGGTATGCTCACACACACATCCTCATTTACTCCTCACAATCGTCCTCTGATGTAGGTACCACAATCTCCATTCTTAAAGTTGAGGATTCTAGGTATTAACAGGCTACATTTGCCCAAAGTGAACCAAGTGGTGAACTGAAATTCAAAGGCTAGGCTGGCTCTGAGGTCCATGCATTCAACAACTATTCCACACCAGGCGAGAATATAAGGGAGTGGGCTTTGAGGCAGCCGGCGCAGTGGCCCAAAGAGCCTAAGTGTGAAGCAGAGTGGCAAGAAATGAGATAAGAGGGGGCCAGATATGGGGGGGAGTTAGGGAAGGGGGAGACTTTGAATGTCAGGCTGAACAGTGAGGGCTGTTAAATATACAAGGCAGCACTAGCTCTGGGGGAAGTGGTCACACATTATTTTGAATTTGACCCTTCTCGCTGACGTTCTTGGGAGCAATGCATTGACTGGAGGGAGTCAGGCATGAGCGTCAGGTTCCTGCAGACACAGGGAAAGGAGCAGAGAGGAGAGTCTTAGCAGACTCTGGTTTTCCTAGGGCCCAGCTCTGTTCAGGGGGGATAGTCCAACTGCAGGAGTTCTGGAAGGGTGGGGGGCGTCTGAGCAGGATCTCACTGACCCCCCTCCAGTGTTGCCAGCCTGTTTGGCTTGGCCGAGGTGAGTAGCAGTTAGCCTAGAAGGCGAAATTCCTCTGCCAGATGCAAAGTTTAATAGTCATCAGAGCCCCATAGCTGGGGAGAGTTTATAAATTCCCATACTTATTATACGCAAGGCACAAGACTGTTTATTGAGGATTTTTTTTTTTAATTAAAGCTCCAGTTCAAGCCCCACCCACACCCATGCCATACTGAGTGAGTTATTTCTCTCTCCATCTTTTTAATGGGCCACAGTCACCCTGTTCTCTTGCCTCAGGCACAGGGAGAGCTCTGCTGGAAATAAAAGTGTCCAGGATGGAAGGGGGCAGCCAGCTGCAGGCCAGGCAGGGCCAGTAATTGGCTGAGATGATCCTGGAGGCTCAGCTAACAGGCCCAAATTGGTCCCTAATCAAGTCCAACCTGAGAGCGGCTCACTTCCTGAGGCTGCCAATTTTCCCAGAGAGGGAGAGAGCTGTTGGGCAGGATTCCGTCTGCCCGCACAAATGGCTCTACAGCGGTTAAGGACAGGAACACAAACCCTCTTCAGAGTCCATTAGAACATGTCACCTGCTTTGTCCTGGCAGAGACTCAGCTTCCCTCGGCTCTTGGTTTCCCAGTGCCAATGCCCAGCCTAGCTTTGGGAAACCCTGGAGAGGCTGGAGTGTTTTTCACACCAGTACTATGGGCAATGGTAATAATCACCTCCCGCTCCTTGCACTTGATGGACTTCGGAGGCCTCTTCAGAGGACAGCTCTGTGTGGGGGCCCAGTAGGTGTTAATCCTCCTCTTGCAGATGAAAGAAAGCCCCATTATACAGATCAGAGGGAAATCTGCATTCAGGAGATGAAGGGAAAAAAAACTCAGAGAAGTCAAACAGCCTGCCCAAGATCCCACAGCTGCTGGGTCCGAACTATCGGTCTCCTGGTGCTGTTCTTTCTTGGCCACAGGCCAACTTGTGGATTGCTGGGCAAGTGTATTCTGTTTAAATGGGCCCTAGGCCATAAGCAGGGACTGGGGGGGAGGGGGCGTCACAGCAGAGTGTGGCTGGAAAGGTGGGGTCTCTGGAGGGAATATCACCAAAGGTCAGGGCCAAAGGAAGTGTGCACCAGAGAGCTGGGCATTGCTGCCAGGCAACTGGCCCCATACTGCCCGGTTACCTTGGTGATATGGAATGAAGAGGTTCTGAATGATACCAAGGTTGGGCATAAATCCTAGGCCTTCACTGTGTCCAGAGTTTGGGGGATTAATTCCTCCTTTTGCTGATCATCTCCTCTAGTTACTTGGTTCTCTCTGCAGCAGCAGGATGTCGCTTCTTTCTGGTTATCACCCTCGTTCCTTTACCCCAGGAATGCTTCTGCTCATATGTATCCCTCTCCTCCCTCCTCAAACTTGCTTTGGTGTCTGCCTCAGGTTCTGGGCACTGGAGGACATGGCCCAGGCAAAATTAAGTGGATGTGCTTTCCTGGCAAATCAAAAACTTGTCCTGGGTCTTCACATTCATTAACTCATCTAATCTGAGAGGTGGGCTGGCACTGGCTCAGATTGACTTGCAGGAGCCAAGTGCATTCAACTTCCTGGCTCAGGGACTAGGGCACCCTGTGGTTAACATGAAGCCGACTGGGATGGGAGTATTTACACCATGGAAAACAGTAAACACTGGTGGTGTTTTTTCTTTAGTTCAGAAAAGTTATTGAACATGTACCAGCACTCTACTATAGACCTTGCCACTGCTTAGTAAGGAAAATATCACTATTTACATTTTATAGGTGAAAAATTGACTCAGTGAGCCTAATTAATTTGTTCAAGGGCATCCAGCTAAGTAAGTGATAGGCTCAACATTTGAATCAGCACCAGTCTGATCCCAAAGTCTTTGCTCTTTTCATGCTACCCCGTTTATGACCCTGATAATGCTTAAATTGCATGCAAATGATTGAGATTCTCTTGGGCCAAGTCACAAGCATAAGACACATACAATTTTTACAGTACTTTTAAATATTTCAGATGCAATCAAACTCATATTACTCCATCTTCACCACCATCTTGGGAAGAAGGTATCATTAGTTCCACCTGAAGTTGAAGAAATTGATATTCGGAAAGGTTAAATAAATGTCCCTTGGTTGCACGTATAATGGACAGTGAATTTGAGGGTGGAACCCTTATTTACTAACTCTTGGTTTAAAATTCTTTCCATCATACAACTTGGTCTCTGACCTTGATAAAAGAGATTTCAGTTGATTAAACACTTCATCTTTCCTCTGCCTTTTTTTTTTGGTGGGAGGGCATATGGGGTATAAGACAATGAACAGCTTTATATTAGGAATTTACTAGTAAGAAAGACAAGATACATGCTAGGATCAGTCCATATCTAAGTCAGCCAAGCCCTTGCTTCTTTCTGGATTCTAATCTGTAATATTAAGTGGGTGCGTGGAAAAAGGAAGGGTTGTATGGATAAGAACCCTTGGATACTCAGGAACTTCTTGGATTCCTACCACTCATAGTCCTGGACAGCAAGAAATATGTTCAAAGAGATCGTTTCTACAAGTAGTTCCTTCCCAGAATGAATGATTCTCCATGTTATCTGCATAAGTCAGTACTGAAAACAGATCCTGACATTGCCCCAAACGTGTTAACTACCAAGGTTGAAATAGAAGTCTCCTCTTTAACTGGTAAAAGAGGGAAGCACATTAAAGAAAATCTCAGGTGCCAGAAGTTCTGGTTAAGTGAGGTTTGTTGGTGTACCCTTGAACTATGGCTGTGGGATGCAGAGCAAGCAAACTAGGCATCTATGGGCTCATGGTAAGAGTTCCGGGAGCAGAGCCAGAAGATACAATTTCAGCTGGGCCACTCATTGGCTGTGACCTTGGGCAGATCGCCTTGGCTTCTCAGAACTCCAGCTTCTGCCTGTATAAACAATGGTGAATAAAATAGGCTATTTATTTGTTTTGAGAATGAAGGTAATGGGATAACCAGAGTGAAAGTGTGCAGTGGGTATTCAATAAATGTATTCAGTAAATGCTTTTCAAAGCCGTAAGTCATCACTGGTTCTTGAGGAGTTAACTCTTAACTTTCGTCAAAAATCCACTTGGCGTGGTATGAAAAGGGTTAAGTTTGATTCAGCAATCCAACCGATTGTCCTCTTTTTCTGCAAGCTTGTTTAGGGAATGAGGCCATTCTGCTGCCACCTCCCTGGTGGCATGGTGCCCAGCTGCTTTCTGCAGGCAATGGTGTGAAAAAGATTTTAATAGTCAGTCATGCCCTAGAGTGGGCAGAGCTTATAATTTTCCATGACTTACCATGCTCAGCCCCAATTACTCTTGATTGAATATATATATTTTTAAATCACCTCATTAATAGTGATGCTTGTGATTTCGCCTTTTATTTCTAATAGAAATCTACCATTTTTCACTCCATGGTTTCCTAGCCAAGTGGGATAAAGACAGCCAGGGTGAAATAGATCCACTGAAAATGGTTTATGGAGATTCTGGGTAGGAAAATGTTTTCAAAGCTAACGTTAGTGATACAGAGGAGATACCCCGGGGCCATTGTCTTTTTCTCAATGTCTCACAATCGCAATCTTCTAAGTCACTTTGGTAATCTTTCAACACATGAATTAATTTTGCAGCACAAGGTAGTGAGCCCAAGAGCTGGAGTGAAAGAGATTAAGAGAGTTAATGGACATGAAGTGCTCACCACTGTGCCCAACATGAGATCCTTTCCTCAGTGCTCAGAGTCAAGAATCACCACTTTGAAGGTGAGTGGACAGGACTTCTGCAAAATTAAGATGTTGGTACAATTTGTCCTCTGGGTTCAGCTTTATATTTATTTCCACATTTTCTATGTCTCCCCAACTTTAGCCAAGTTCCTTATGCCCCCTACAATTTCCCATAAAATCCTGCTGTCAGGAAAGACTCATGGGTTTATTCCCAGTGAAGTGCCAAGGGAGGATGTTCTGTGTGATCTCTGAGGTGGGAATGGGGTGGGAATTGGAGGGCTCCCTAGAGAGGCTAAGTCCAGTGGAGTTGCAAGCTCAGCTGTAGGAGTCACTCCTGAGAAAGTTCTTAGTCAAGTAAGGCGTCTTCCTCACACCCGTTGAATCACTTTGTCCCCCATTTTCCTAGTAGAGCTTTAGAAACCGTTTCCTGCCATGGAGTACTTGAGGAGGCCATAGCTACTGAGCTTTCTGAATTCTGCTTGAGTCATAATGAAATACTTTGCAGCAGGTTTTGTCATGCAGCATCTCCGTTATCCATTCTGCAAATAAAGTCCCAAGAAATCAGCCAAATGATTCTATCCTTCCAGAACTGCTCGGGTATAGGCCTGTCCATCTTGCTAACTCAGTCAACCCTTATGCCAGTGGGCTAAAAGCCACCAGCAAGGAAGGTCTGTAGTTATTCCTGCTGCCACAGCCTCATTGTTGCCATGATGCTCATTTGAGAGCTTATAATGGGGAAATTGGAACTGAGACCAGATTAGGGTTAAGAAAAACTGACTAGTCCTCAGAGTCTGGTTGGGAGGAATGAGACATATTGGGAAGGTTACAGACTCAGGACAACTGAGTCAGGAGAACAGAGTTCAAATCCTAGCTGTTTCTAATCTGTGTTTTCATCATTGTGGACCTCAATTTAACCTACCTGTGACAGGAGAATAGTTATTTGTGCCCTGATGACACCCAAGGGCTTCTATGAGGATCTGGTGGGATCTTGAGCTGATGTTAAAATCGAGGGAAACTGCCCAAAGAGCCTGGGTCTGAGTTTTCCAAAGGGGATTCAGAGAACCAGCTGATATGGCCTGAGGAGCAGGGTGGGGATAAGCATGACTGCTCTTCTCTCTGTGGAACTGTGGAGCTGGGCAGGAAAGCATTCAGAGAGATTCCACCCTGGCCCCAGGTGAGAGCTGCAAAGAAGGGTCCTTTGGGTTGAGTATAAGAACAGATTGTGGAGGGGAAATTGATAGAAATTACAACTGACAGGTCACAGATTTAAACATTTATTGACTCCAGCTAACTATGCATACTTATTCTAGTGCTACATACACTTACTTTGATCTCACACACACACTCTCTCAAGATGTCAGAAACGCTTGGATGTTACACACACTCAGTCCGTTACACAAACACACCCATACAGATGTTACACATAATTTCTCAGGTGTCACCCACACTCACTCAGATGTCACTGACACTCAAGTCTGCAGTAGACAACATGGTTTGCTCAGCTTCACGCTGTCATACGTACATTGTGGTTATGTGATGCCAAGTTCACTCACTCCAGCTTTGGAAAAAAGAAGATCTATTGGAAAGATTGAAGTTGTATCGCAGAACTGGCCAAGTTCTGCGATACAACTTCAATACAGGCTCCCTCTGAGCCTATGGTTCATCTGTTGTTGTTGTTGTTGTTTTGCTAGACCATCCCTACCTGTTAATCCAACTTTTATTATTTACTTTTTAAATATCGTGATAGTGCCCATTTAGCTCTGTTCCCAAAGACTAATCTTGGAACACCCATTCATTGCCCTTTTTAATTTCTTTTTTTTTTTAGATTTATTTTTATTTATTTATTTTATTTATTTATGCAAGCACTGGGTACAGTCAGAAGCGCAGGAGGGTGAGAGAATTCACCAGAGCCAGAGCGGGGAACATAACAGGCAGATGGACCGAAGTACACTGCTGAGGGGAGCAGCGGGCGGCAGGAGAGGTCTGCGCGCCATGTGGGACCCTCCTCTGGTGTTGGGGGAGTAGCCGGGGATCGAACCAGTGCTGCAGAGGCCGTGGGCAGCCTCGCAACCCAACGCTCAACCGCTGCGCCACCGGGGAGGCCCTCCCTTTTTAATTTCTAATGTAAACTTTATGTGTTTTTCATCCTCCATCATAGGAAATTGGAAAAAAAATATAAAAATAAACAAAAGAAAAATATCCCCTATTGTTGTACTCAAGCTTGTACTCAACTTCCAAACTCTATTTTCTTCTTTGTTTCTCTGCAGTTACTTTTACAATCGCAGTCATAGTATTATTGATAGATAACATTTTTACTTCTTTCACAGAAATGTGGTGGAAGATGTCTTCCTTTAAAGCACATACTTACAAGTGAACCCATCAAGGCCCTGAGCACACTGAGTTTAGCCCTTGTCCCCCTGTGTCCCAAGAAGGACACAGAGGTCTTTAGGCATCTCAGGTGAGCTGTGTTGGACCAGGTTAGGGGCCTCTGCCTCAGGTGTCTTCCTGAACTCTTATTGATCTGTGTGCCCAAGATTTTGATGGACCTTCATTGCCCCACTAATCCTGATCTCACAATTCTGCCTTCTTAATTAGGATCCCAGGACTGAGGTTCTTAGGGAACAATCCAGAATTATATACCACATTTTGGAGATTTGCATTTTTTTCTGAGAGACTCCATAGCATTTGTTGGCTTCTGAAAGAGATCCATGATCTAGGAATTCCAGAACCCCTGTCTGTTGATAGCAGAGGCCATCCCAGTCTGCAGGCACCTCTGCTCTTCGGGTTTCCAGTCAATTCAGTTCAACCCTACATAGGGAGAACAACCAACAAAAGAAGCCAGCTCATTCCTTCTTCCTCCGGGTTTTTTTTTTAAACTTTTGTTTTCATTTTTGAGGTTTGATGCACATTATTCTAAACTGTTAAAAGGGGTGAGAACCTTCCCACACAGAAGAAAATGGAATTGGTATGCAAAGTAGGCCCAGTCTTGAATAATTAATTCTGATTTGCATGTTCAGATGTGCCTGAGAGCTGGCCTGGCAATGAGGAGGGAATTCATATGCAGGAAGGTGGAAGGGGGTGTACCCAGTGGGGGAAATTGCTCTTCTCCAGGAAGCTTCACTGCCTTGCTCAAATCAATTCTTTGGTCAACTGGAGCTATGAAATCCCAGGGTGAGGAGAATTGAAGCCCAGGAAAGGAAAGCGTCTTGCCTAAACTCACACAGCAAGTTACAAACAGGAGCTACCACACAGGAGTTAAAGGTAGGAGCTCAAGGATTCTACTACCAAGAGGTCTTATCCCATGATTTATTGGTTATATAACCTTGCCAAGTTATCTAACCTCTCTAATCCTCAGTTCCCCTATCCGTAAAATGAAACAAAACAATAGTATCCTCTTCATGGATCTGCTGTAACCATTCAATTAAAAACTCCTGGTGTTTATAAGCCCTGTATACATGGTTGCTATTCTTGTGGCCTTTATCACCAACAATCATGCATTTCCCCATCTTCCTCCTCATCTTCAATAGTGGAACTGTGATTTGAACCCATATTTCCTTATCAGCACAATTTATGTTCACCAAAGGCAATGTAGGGTCTTTGGTGAGGCTTAGTGTCAGCCCCTTGCTAATTACTCTGGGATACTATTGCCAGTAGCAACCATAATCATAGTAATGATGGTATATTATAGTGGGCAATTTTTCCCAAGTACATTGCTGAACATTTAACAGATCTTTAGACCCCTCAGAGTGATGATCCATAGGTTCCAGGACCCTGATGTTCAGGATGGAGAGGCAGTGCTAATGGATGGACGGGATGGGACACTCTCAGAGGATCTGACCAGCAGAGATTGTAGAGGCACAAGCCTGACCAGACCCCACGTCCTCTCTTCAGCCCTGCTGAGTGAGGGCTGGTCAGATTATCACAGGACTTAGACTCAGTCTGGTCCAGGTCCACAAGCCTGACAGCCACTGAGGCTCGTGGAGGAGAATGCAAACCACCAACAGACCCAAGTGCGTTGCAAGTCCTCGCAGTTTCTATTTTTTGAGTGGAAAGGGGGTTCTATGGGGAAAGAGCTCAGCTTGGACCAGTGGGTGGGAGTTATAGAGTGACGGATCTTAACTGTAGTTTAATTTGTCAAAAAAAAGAGCTCCCTATAAAACTAGAATGGATCCCATTAAGATGAGTTTAGTCACAGAGCTCATCAATAGAGGACCTTGGGGTTTTGTGTAGAGGTTAGACAAGTTAATACTTGAAGTCTGTACCTCTCTGAGAGTCTGTGTCCTAAGTTTCCAGATTGGATGATGAGACCCTCTTGCCTCTAGGAGACACAGAACTAGGTTTTCTATCCATACCCTTGAAGATCCAGGAAAGTCCAGTCAGGTAGCTGGGCAACCCAAGTAGCCCTGATATAAGATAATCAACATTCTTTTTTCTGTACCATGAACCCCAAATTGGAAGCACCTTCAGCAGATGTGATATATTTAACCTCTTTTGGCAGGAGAACTGATTGGCAAAGGTAGCATAAAGTAGCAGAAAGGGCACTGGACTGAGAGCAGACATCCTACCACCAAATTGCAATGCTACTACTCATGGCTTTGTGAATTTGAGTGACTTGCTAGACTTCATGTTACCCATTTGCTGCAACTGTAAAGAGTAGCAATAATGCAAGGGGTTAGGACATACCTAAGATGCTATGCACAGCCACTGCAGCATGAGTTTGATCTCCCGGCCAGGGAGCTACCCATATGGCTCAGCAGACCTTTCCTGACTTGCCCGCTGCTCCCCTTAGCAGTGTATTTCAGTCAATCTGCCTGTTCTGTTCCCTACTCTGTCTCTGGTGAATCTTCTCACCCCCTGCACCCCTGGCCTGTACCCCAGTTCTTATTTTCATAAATAAATAATTTTTTTAAGAAAAAGTAGCAATAATGTTTGCATCGTGTGGGACACCACTTAGGTGAATTCTATAATATGCATTTATGTACCTCTCCACATTCTAGATGTATATATTTACAAGATGACAGTGAAGGCTCCATGAGAGAATGCAGGGGAAAGCAGCGATGCCACTATCCTTTTCTCAAGTCTTTGTGGTATATCAAGGTGTCTCTGTTTCCCTCTAATGCATCACTCCAAGAAATTTAATCTTCCTTCAAGCTTTGCTTTCACAAGTCCCTATTTCTACTGGTTCTGAGAAGGAGGACAAGCTGGACTATGAGACTGACAGTGGATTTCTTTAAAGACAAAGAAACACCTCTCAAATAGTGAGAGCAATGCCTGCTGATTGATTGGTGGGAAAATTTTAAGCTTTTATTGTAAGATCTCATTTCCGAAATCCCAAGGCAATTTGTTGTTCTACAGGAAGTATCTAGAAGTAGAAAGAGAACCAAAAGTACATCTGCCTTTTACAATGCAACTTCTCTGCTTCAATTTCTTCGTATCTAAATTGGGAATTATAATTTCTACTTCTCAGGATTTTTATGAGAATTCTGTGAGATGACTGGAGGAAATATCTAACCCAAAGCTTGAGTTGTGCTCAGTGAATCTGACTGAATACTAGTGAATCTAAACCTGGGTAGTTGAACTTTCTAGATAGCCAAGGGCTAACCGTTTAAACATTAAAATCTCTGAAAACTTTTTTCACTGTATGTCTTTATACCTTCCTTCATCAGAGGAAACTGAGTATGACTTGACCGCCTCCTGGGGACTTAGGGCCATCATTATGAATACCAAGCACTGTTCTTAGAGGTCTTGGGGAGGCAGGAAGGACTGTGTGCCTCTTTGATAAATGGCTCCAGAACAAACTTCTGCCTCATCACTTCTGTTGGTGCATCAGAGAATAGTAGCTTTCTCTACAAATTTAATTAACTGCTTCTCTTTTTCTGTATGCTGGGAAAAGAACATCCATGAGTTTTGTGAGTAAAATGAGTTTCCAAATGCCTGAAGGGCTCCCTGTGGATAAAATACATGGGTGTGTGACAGCTCTTTTGGCTGGTTCACATCTCAGTTGCTTCCTTCCTTGTACCTGGCACTCTGGATACACATAGAAGTCATGACGTATCCTCCAACTGGAAAACAAATTGTAGAACCTTATACTGCCCTGCTACAGCTTGTCTGAGAAGCACAGGAACAGCTGGGGAGCAATGTTAACTCCTTGACTTTTTAGAGAAAAAACATACCTTCATCAGGAGTCTTTCTTTTGTGTCCATGCACATGTGCACGATTGTGTATGACTAAGATCCAGCTGGTTTCCAGTTATTGTAACTTGACTGACTTGGCAGTGCTGGCCCGCTTACTTCTAGTATGAGACTGTTTGGAAATATCTGACTTGGAAATTCTTAAGCTACTGAACTTTTACTCAAAATCAGAGGGTAAATCCACTTTCCATCAAACTCTGGGAAGTTCTGTGCTTCTGTAAATAAAATCCACAGGCAATATAGGTATATGAAAGCTTAATTTGCAAACTTGGACTAAATAAGAAAGGCAGTAACAGAGTTTTAAATTCAGAGTTGTTGCCCTGAGCCTTGCAAAGTTATGGTCCTTTACTCTCAAGTTGCATCATTTACAACCCATAGGGATAGTATCTGGATTTGAAGTATTTCCTGCTCCCGAGTGTTATGGTTCTCAGACATCGAAACTTGGAAATATAGAGGTAGGTGCATATACATGTTGCTCAAGGCACAGAAACACACACACACACACAATAGCTGAAGCTTCTCTGTCTTGTGTGCCATACATACATGCACACAAAGGTATCGAGAAGTCTCTTTTTCACCTGCCTCCCTTTCTTTGCCTGATTAAGTCCTTATCTTCAAGCCTAGCTAAGGTTCCATTTCTTCTGATGAGACTTTCTTAGTTTCTCTTAATTTATGTTCTATGTCTGTGTTATGCACACCCAAAATACTTTCTTCTCATCTTAGCACTGAGTGTGCTTTAATGTGATTGGATATTAATTGATGTACAGCATTGTTGCCTGAGTGGAGATGCTTTCAAAGATTTTATAACATTGTAACTTCATATTGTCTAATACATAAAAGGTATTCAATAAATATTGTTGAATGGGTACAAGGAATAGTCATACAATTCAAGCAAAGCCACAAAATCACTCCCATATACGCATTCTCAGATATAAAGGTAGACACAACTATGATATATACTTGTATAAATGATGTGTGCACTGCTACAGACCCAGGCCCACCCACATACTGCAGTGCACAAACCCCACAAGCACAACATACATGCACCTTGAGGAAGATATTTTCCTTGCGCTATATTCACAACCTGTGCATGCAAATTGGATTTTCATCACGTTCTAATCCTTTGTTGACATTTATTAATACAAAACAGAGGTGGGCAGACACAGCCTTTTGGCCGGGTGGATGCATCTTTGCTACTATGTAATGTCAGAAACTGTTGATGCAGAATTAATGCTCACTTTTACGAGTTTATCTTATGTCATAGAGTTGAAAAAAACCTCGGTGTAAATATTCATCATATGGCTTAATTGGTTTGATGTACCGTAGCAACAAGCATAGCACCAGACGCTTGCTATGGAGGCCTCCGTGTTGTTTCAAAGTCTTTATTATTATGACAGCAAAGTCTTGTTCATTAAAGTTTCACAATCCATTTTCATTAGGTTGAAGCTGAGTCTGTAAATGAACAGTTGCTCTGAAAAATCAAGCCCTCACAGTTCTCGCTGGGGAAGCTGTGCGTCTGTATTAATTATCAGGACGCTGGTGTCGATCGACGATGTTAATTGCACTGATGGCTCGTTATTTGGGGAATTGCCATGCATTTCATGCAGGGATAATAAAAATGAATTTTTAAACAAAGAGACTTAAAATAATATCGAATCTGCAGAGAATACCAACATCAAAGGCGTATCTCAAAGCTTTGAATTTTATCTTTGTGGTCCAAAATGTTAAAGAGGCGCTCGCAATGCAGTTGGTTCCAGTTTGCAGTGAAGGAAAACAAAACAAGAGTTAATTAACTGTTATTACAAACCTTTTCAACTTTAATTTGACTTTCAAATATTAGCATTTATCTATGAACTGTGCTTCTGGGTTTGACAAATTAGTTTTCACAGAACAAGTTTAATTAGGCGTCATTGTGCTTTTATGTCAGTTTTCAGAGCTCCAGACAATGAATGGATTAACTTATTAAAAGTCATCTGTTTAAAAGACTTTGTTGAATGGCAAATGGGTGGGCAAAGTTGCTGGGCTTTGCAAGTTGATGGGGAAAATGATATTGTTGGTTGGGGGTCAGGGGAGTTGCAGATCAGATGAGAAAAGGATTGGTCTCTTTTCCCATGGAAGCCCACTTTGGGGACACCCCCACCTTCTGGCCCCTTCAGGTGGTGAGGAATCTGTAATCAGTGTACCTGTAGTTTCTAGGCCAACAGGGTCCAGGAGGACACTAGCTAAACGGTAGAGGAAGAGAGAGACTCCACCATAGCATGCTGGGTCTGTTCACATGGCGGCCTGCACTTTACTAGTGTTGCATTATAACATACGATTCTCTAACTCAGAAGTCAGCAAACTTTTCCTGAAAAGGACTGTGCAGGCTATATCACAACTGCTCAGCTGCCATAGACAACAGATAAGCAGATGGGAGTGGCTGTGCTGCAACAGGACTTTACTCATAAAGTCAGATGTTGGGGACTGTGTGGGTCTAGGGCCATAGCTCACTGTAGAGTAAATGATTTTCAGGCTTTTCTGAACTCAGCCATTAGGACTGGATAGCTGACTGGGCACCTGCATTTGTTACATTGTTATAAGTTGTATTATTTTCTTCTGTGGGCCATGGCAGCAGTATTGAGATATTTCCCTGCCAAGGGAAGCAGAGGCAGGAGGAAGAGGCTAGAGAGAGAGAAGTAAGAGAGAGAAGCCCAGAAAGCCCAGAGCGAAGGGCCTCCCCGGTGGTGCAGCGGTTGAGTGCTGGGCTGCGAAGCTGCCCGCAGCCTCTGCAGCACCGGTTTGATCCCTGGCCACCAACGAGGGTCCCACATGGCATGCAGACCTCTCCTGCTGCGCCCTCTGCTCCCCTCAGCAGTGTATTTCGTCTGTCTGCCTGTTCTGTTCCCCACTCTGGCTCTGGTGAATTCTCTCACCCTCCCGTGCTTCTGACTGTACCCAGTGCTTGTATAAATAAATAAATCTTTAAAAAAAAAAAAAAAAGCCCAGAGTGAAGACTTGCTGGGGACTTGGAGGCCAATATGGCCTCCTGGCCCCCTGGCTCCCCTGCCTGCCTTTGTACCTGGTTGCTGCACTACATGTAAAGCTCAATAAAAGCCTATGAAAGACACCGGGGGCTCCAGGACTCTCCTTTACGCGGTCTGCTTGAATCATAGGAAACCTGCCCCATACTCACTGACCCCTGCTCATGTGTTGAGTGCTGTGTTTGGGCTGCACTAACCTAGAGGGAATCTCTTCTCCACTGATTTTCACCTCAGAAGGACTCAAGCCTTGCCACTGAAAAAATTTCCTGATTTTCATCTAAGGCCTAAGTATTGCTGGACAAACTGTGTGTGTGTGTGTGTGTGTGTGTGTGTGTGTGTGTGTGTCCTGCCCTCAAGGAGCTTACATCTAATGGTGGTGTTCTTTTTTGGAATCAGCCTTTATAGTGCAAGAGTTTGTTTTTGACTTGTTGAAATAGATGCTAGTCTGTCAGAGACTTTTTAAATTTTTTTGAAGATATTGGGTCCAAGATTAAACTGTAAATGTATCATGAAAAGACGGCATTTGTTACTACTATCTCTGCAGATCTTTCTAATACCAGGCAAAACAGACCATGGCAGAGGGAGACCCATGTTGGGTCTTCACGTTGGATCAAGAGAAACAATCCATTCATTTACAAAATTTTTACTGAGGACCTACTATGGTATAGGCTGCGTATGGAACACTGGGGAAACGGAGAAAATGGTGTCTTTTTTTCCCTTGGAGAGCTAATGGCCTATGGTGGAGCCACACCTACTAAATTGCTATAATTAGAGATATACAAAATACTTTGAAAGCACTGAAGAGGAAAAAACCAACCGTACTTGTCAGGGAAGACTACAAATAAGTGATTTTAAGATGGGCTTTGAGGAATGAATAGGCATTTTCCAGACAGAGAAGAGAAGGTAAAAGACATGTCAAGTAGACGGAACAGCATGTGCAGCACTCCAGTCATGAAGAGGTGGCCAAGGCACAGGCACGGTCTGGGAGTGGGAGTGGGGGGGGCAATTATTTCACACACCTGCATGGGGCCTCGCACTTGGGTGATCTCCCCATAGATATCCACGGGGCTATCCCCTTGATTTCTGCAACTTTCTCCCCAAAGAGCAGCTCCTCAGAGAGGCTTTCCCTGAGCACCAAACTTAAAACAGTGTTGCTCCCCACCCTGTCTCACCATCCCTTTGCTAGGCTTTCTTTTTTTCAGTACATCTGTGTAGGGTAAATGGTTTTCAGGCTTTTCTGCGCTCCTACCATTAGGATTATTGCCCTGCCTGATGGGATGCCTGTAGTTGTTACATTGTTGTTATTGTTATTTAAATTTATTTATTTATATAAGAACTGGGGTACAGTCAGAGGTACAGAAGGGTGAGAGAATTCACCAGAGACAGAGCAGGGAGCAGAACAGGCAGACAGACCAAAGAGCGTAAGGCAACAGAGGTCTGCCTTGCCATGTGAGTGGTTGCTGCAGAGGCTGCAGACAGCTTCACAGAGCTGCACTCTACCTGTGGAGCCACTGAGCAGGCCCAGTTGTTACATTGTTGTAAGCTGTGTTGTTTACTTCTGTGGGCCATGACTTGCATTATTGAGATAGTCACCAAGAGAAGCAGAAGAGGCAGGAGAGAGAGAAAAGGAGAAAGAAGTCAAGAGGGAAGACTTGCCTGGGGCTTGGAGGCCTTTTGGCCTCCTGGCCCCCTGGTCCCCTGGCACCCCTGCCACTCCTGCCTGCCATGTACCTGGTTGCTACACTACATGTAAAAGCTCAATAAAAGCCTGAGAAAGCCACCGAGGGCTCCAGGACTCCTGCTTTATCCAGTCTGCTGCCATCATAGATAACCTGCTCTGTGCTCATCCTGCCACTACAATCTGTAAGGTAGTGTATTGTATATTTAAGTTGTATATGTTTGTATCTCCCAACAGGAGGGTAAATACCATGAAAGCGGGGACTCAGCCTGAGGTGGTTTCTGTGGTATCCCAGCCCCCAGCACAGTACCTCAGCAGATGTCTATGCCAGGCTCCGGAAAGCAGAGTGGTCCACCATCCTCTCTGATCACAGAGCAGCGGCCACGACAGTGTGCTAAACCACAGAGCAGGCAATGGCCTTGAATGCCAAGGAGGGAGGATGCTATTCCAGAGGTGATGGGGTTGCCATGGGGTGTCCTAGCCAGGGGAGGGGCAAGACTGGATTTAAACACTAGCATCCCAGCTTCATTCCCCAGGGACCTCAAGGACCCTAGAGAAAGTGCTCCTGTCCAGAAGGGATCTGAGTGTTTCTCTCTGCTGCTGCAGCCTTGAGGACTGCACTGGGAACTCCAAGTATGCTCATTGCTGTATCCTCAGGGCTCCTTACACAGGCCTGGAAGAAGTCAGGCATAGGACTTGGGTTTAAGGGAAGGAAGAAGGATGCAGTACTGAAAGAGGCACTCCATTTAGGGTGCTGAGCCTGAGCCTGCACAGACCTGAGAGAGAGAGTCTCCTTTCACGCGCCAGCTCCTTGCCTGCTTCACCCTACTCCCAGCCTGGGGAGGTGGCTGGTCCAGAAGGGAGCAGAGACTTCATGGCAAAACCTGTTGGCTCTTGTTCAGAATAGAGAAACAGAGGTCTAGAAGGTAGTCTTCTCAGGATCTGCCTGAATTTAAGAAAAAAATAGACCCAGGAGGTAAGGTCTTAAAGAAAGAGAGAAAAGGACATGGATACCAGGGGTCCAGGTTGCAGCCTTAAGACCATGGTTACTCTCCCATTGCTGGACTCTGCTTCTCCAGCTCCCCATTTCTGGGCTCAGTGTTTCCTCTTTCCCCTTTAGATCCAATTGTCACATGTGTCCAAACCAATCGTCTATTGGGCAGGCAAGGTTGAAATGGTCTGGGTTCACCTCTGCCCTTACCGGACATTGTGAGCTTTTGGAGGATGCACATAGTCCCCTCTCCCTGTTCCCCTCTTGGTTCCCTGCTCTGGACTTGCCCACACTCAGAACTTGGCTTTGCTTTGATGGGAGGCTCACCCCTGGCTCCCTTGGGGTTGGCTTCCAGCCTTGGGTCATCCACTTGACTGAACCTATATATCTCATCCCCCTCCCAGAGCTATGCTTCCCTCTGGAGCTGTCCTACCTGAAACTTCCTATAGTATCTAGAGTCTCCTAAGTCTCTCCGACCTGGAGTTTCATCTGCCTCAGGGAATTGTATACTTTCAAGATCTACCACAACTCCCTGCAGACCTTGCCATCCCTGAGAGGTTGCTCTTAAAGTTGAACTCGGCATGAGAATTAGAGTCTGGCCATGACACAATAGGGAGAGGGTCAAACATCAGCCAGTATCTTGTGGATGAAATGGAGATAAATAAAACTATCATCAGGCAGCCACTAACTGTGCTGAAGCTGAGTGGGGTAGCCTGCCTACAGTCTTCCAACATTAAAGATGACTTTGGATACACTCCCTTTTGCCACTACCCAACAGGTGCCTTCATGAGATGATAAGCAATAATTTCATTTTATCCTTATGGTAGTCTTTCAGAGATCATTTTATCATTGTCCCATTTCATAGATGTGAACACTGAAGCTAGGAGAGGTGAAATGACTGGGATTCAAGAGCTGGTAGGTCAATCAATGTGGCCCTGAGATCATGCTCTTTCATGGCTGTCCAAATTGACCACTAATGGAACCCATGCTGGGGGTAATTCGAATCCAAGCCTCTCTAGGGGCGCTGAGCACACTGGGCATCTCTACTCATTACCTTGTCACTCTCAGGCAAGACAATGATGGCTTGGTGCACACATGCAAATGACATCCAGCCTCTCACTGCTGGATCCCTGAGCATAAGCACTTGTTGTTCATTTCTATAAATGTTAACATATCAGGATGTATTTTGACACACTACTAAGATAAGTGCTAGAGCTGACAATAATAATGTATAATTTATGTCTCTCATATTACCTTCCCATCACTGTGCTTACATTATTACATAAATTAGTTTAATGTATCTGACATTCATCAGATAATTTAAGCATTTGTTCTTTTGTCTCTGTCTCCTGCTCACAGGCTTCTAGGCTGGAGATCATGGCACCATTTTGGCACTAATTTACAGGCTCGCTGGGAAAGTTATAGAATACTTTCCTGACATACATAAAGGAGGTTTACTTTCTGTGGGAGCGACTAAGCCATAGGATGCAGACAGCCCCAGAAGAAGTCCTCACCTCTAAGCTAAACTGCAAAATGGCCGTTGATTCTTCTTATCCCAGTATGGACACCCTCAGGTAAAGTGACATTAGAAGTTTCCCCACTAGAGGTGAAGTCTATTTTTCTAATTTTTATATCAGAGGTTGGCCATGTGTCTGACTTTGGCCAGAGCAGTATTAACATATTTGTGCATAGTGATTTGTCCTTTTGTTACTTTTGGAAATAAGTACTTACTGTTATGTGAATGAAGGTACAGCTCCAAATAGCCAGCTGGAGGAGAAAGCCCTGGCTCACTTTCTCAGTCGCTGACCAGACATGTGGGTGAGGCGCTGGCTGTCAGCTGACTGCAGTTGGCATGCATGAGCCCAGTGGAGACCCACAGAAGAACCACCCAGCAGATCTCAGCACAATTTTTGATCCATGGGATTCCTACCTAAATGCATGGTGGTTATCTGAAGCCAATGTGTTTGGAATGATTTGTTACATAAACCATGCCAACTAGAGCACTGAGGTTGATTGACATGAGAGTCATGTTTGTTAGAAAGAAGGGGAATTTTCTCGACTTTTTGTTATATCTACTACTGGGCCAGGCACTTAGCATACTCTCTCTCTTTGTCCTCCCATTGGGTATTTCTTTTTCTTTTCTTTTTTAGAGATTTATTTATTTATTTATACAAGAACCAGAGTACAGGCCAGATGCGCGGGAGGGTGAGAGGATTCACCAGAGACAGAGCTGGGAACAGACAGGCAGACTGATGAAATACACTGCTGAGGGGAGCAGCGGACGAGACAGGAGAGGTCTGCCACACCGTGTGGGACCCTCGCCGGCTGGCCGGGATCAAACCGGCGCTGCAGAGGCTGCTGGCAGCTTCATAGCACCGCATTCAACCGCCTACGCCACCAGGGGAGGCCCAGGTATTTTATTTCCTGTGTGAGGTTGACACAGTCATTATTTCTATTTCATAGTCAAGGTGTTTTGAGAGTCAAAATATTTTGGTTAGTTGCTCAAGGTCACAACACTAGTAAATGATAAGGCAGGATTCAAGCTCAGAGTTTGATCTACCCTGATTATTTACTGTGAAGACAATAGAATCAGGGATATCTCCTGTGTGCAGGGCCCCACGCTAGCCCTGGCAGTTTGCAGAGACAAATATGGATCAGTCCTTGCCCTCGCAGAGCCTGCTCTCTGGCTGGAGAGGTGTCACCCCCGCAGCATGCTACATCTGGATTTGTGAAGTGCTGTTGTATGGTGGAGTCCTCACGTGATCTGTTGCATTGGTGCCTGCATTTCCAGCGCTGCTAGCACCTGTCCACTTAAATCAATCAACATGTCCATTTTCACAGTTAATGCCTGTAACCTGTGGGTTGCCCATAGGACATCTCTATAAAGTGCAAAGCTTTGTTTTCACGTTCACAGACACTAAGAAGTGGTCAAATATTTAAAACCAAAATGTCTGGTATTGGCAAAGGTCTGGGGGAATTGATAGACTTTGTGAATTGATACAAATTTTTCTGGGGAGCAGTTTGGATGAGGTACAGAATTCTTGTATACATTTGACTCTCAAATTCTGGAAATTTATTTTAGGAAATTACCTATCATGAGGATATGTACAGATTTGGTCAAAAAAAAATTTTATGTTGACAACATTTAATTGAAAACAACCTAAATATTCAATAATAGATATTGGATAAATAAAAACATGAATCCACACATTGTAAATCAACCATTGAGCTAAAATGATACAGTAGGTGACTAGTATGAGAGCATGAAAAAGCGGACTATAAAATCAGTATTGTAGTATGACTTCACCGTGAAAACAAAGTATGTATGGAAAAATTCAGAAGGTTTATAATAAAATATTAACAATGGCTACTTCTGGAGAGATTAAGAATTGAGGAAAATTTCTTATTTGTATATGTTAATTAGCATTTTTTCCATTTTCTTCATTAGGTCCATATGCTTTTGTGGGTAAAACACAAATAATAAGGGCCTTAGAAACAGCACTCAGAAGTTTAAATAAAATTTTCATTATATCTATTTACCAAAACCTGGAAATATGCATTATACTCAGATTCTAATATTAAATTCAGTGGAAAAGTTGCAGAATTTAAGAAGCAAGGAAATCAGAGAAATGCTATCAAGATTTGTGTACCAATATCACATTCCTCTCCCTCCTACCCTAAAGATGTCTTTAGGTTTCTTACTCACAGAGCTCATGTTGTCTCTTACTTTGATTCAAAACTTATCTGTCCTACTTTTCTTTGAGAATGGATGTTTTCTCGGTATTTATATTCCACAGATGAATGAAACCACACAATATATGCCTTTCTCTTTTGCCTTATTTCACTTAACATAATCACGTCAAGATCCGTCCATTTTGTCCCAAATGCCACCATTTTATCTTTTTCACAGCCATGTAATACTCCATTGAGTATATATTCTATCTTTTCTCTATCCATTTGCTGTTGAAGGGCACTTGGGCTGGTTCCATGAATAGCAGGAATATATCTTGAACTGAGCAAAAACATTATAATGGTTACCAGAGGGAACAGGGGGAAGGAAAGAGAGGATGGCAAGTGGGGCAGATGGGGTATGGACATGGGTGGTTTGATGGAGAGAAAAAAGCAATATGAACAAAAAATCCTAAATAAAAAAATGCCACATGTCAGCATTACTCATTACAAAGAGAAAAGGTTTTGGCGGATAGATTTGGGCTCAAATCCTACTCTCTACCCACTTAAGTGATAACGGATTAGTCACATAACTTCTTTGAATGTCCATCATTTTTGTCCATGAAGTGTGGATATACAACCTTACTTGCAGTCATAGTGAGGGAGCTGGACGCACTGTGTATAAAGAATTCACAGAGTACCTCTTATTGAGTTGGTGCTTAATAGGCTATTGTGATTACATTGGTGTTGTTTTGGTGTTATTATTGCATAAAGGAACCAGAGAATATTGATACTAAACCCACTTTATTTTGGAGGACAATTTGAATCAGTGATGGAAATGAACGTTCGTGGGGTCCACGGGCAATAAGGGGATGCTGGTTGGTTGTTAAGTCCAGGATTTATCTCCTCCTTGGCAGAGGCATTTTAAACAGACCCCTGCACATCTCCCAGGACAACCCAAGCATTTTCACTCCTGGGAAAAGTGTATTTTCTTTTACAGGGGGCGGAAGGTAATTATCTTGCATACTTTGCCCCCATTAGAAACATGATTTAGTTGAGAAGGGGCCTGGTGCCCCTCTATGCACCTGTGCTGATCGATGGTGATATTGGTAGTTGATCGTGACATCCTTCCCTACCCACTGAACCCAGGCACATACTTAGGGGGTCTTCTCAACAGGGTGTTTTGTGCTGTGCTGCTCATGCCAGTTGATCAGAGGTAGCAAACAAGATGAAATCCCTTTGTTTCTCTTGAATGAAAAGTGGGTAAATGTGGGAAAGGGTTGGGACTGAGGGTTTGTCTATTTCAGCCTCTCAATATGCTTCTGGAGGTTTAGAAGATGTGTTTTCCTCTTTTGGGTCTCCTTTTCTTCAACGGTTCAATAAAGTACTGGTATTTGATCAAGCCTGGTGATAGATTTGCTTTCATGCATCTACTCTGATGAATGAATGTCTTTACAAATAGTATTTGGTGCAAAATTATTCCGATGCTACATTGAGGCCTACATTGAGGCTGTGTGCGTTGGTGATGCCCCCAGCTAGGGAGTGGGTTGTGGCAGTGGCAGGTATGCCAGGTGTTCGCTATTCCTGGATTGCATGACTTCTACTAGTTCTGAAATCTACTTTTCCAGGAAACTGAGGTCAAGAGGGGAAAGTGACTGGCTCAGATGAGTCTGTGGCAAAGTCAGGACTAGGACTGGGGCTGGACTTCCTGTTTGGAAATCGTTCCATATGACTCAAATCCTGTGTGAAGTGACTGGGCAGCATGAGAATTGCTCAAGAGGAAACACAGGTTCTCAGTGAAGGGACCTCCACAGTCCTTTCTTTCCTGGGATAGGGGGGTGTGTGTGTGGGGGGAGAGATCAGGCTTCTCCCCAGACTTCTTTCTGGGTCCTTCCTAAAAAGCTTGGGGAAGTAAGTGATTAGATTCCAAAGCCTTTCCCCTGGGGGCTGGGTAACATTTCCCTGAGTGGGGTTTTGGCTAAGCAGGGGGCTCAGCTAAGAGCTACAGGGAAGCAGCAGGGGCTCCTTAAATATGCAGAGGGAGCAGCTGCCTTTGATCTCTCCAGCGGCAGAAGCAGTCACTCCCTGCTGAGCTGGAGTGTGCATGTGCGCCTGAGGGTGGCATGTGTGTGTGGGTTCACATGTAAATGAGGGCAGACTGGACTTCAGCATGTGCATGGTGCATGTATGTGTGTACACACAGGCACCACTATAGGTTCATGGGTGTGCATATGCTTGTGTGCACGTTTGCATATGTGTGCCCATATCTGTGTGTGAGTTATGGGGTGTGTGCACGTGAGTGCTCCATGCGGTTTGTTGGACAGAGCAATAGCAGCACCTTAGTTCATCTGAGCTATGTTTATTGCACAATTATATCATCTGCCCAGCAATGTCCATTTGGGGCAACTTCTTCACATCATCACTCTTTATTCACACCGTTACTACTTGAACCATCATAGTAACACAAACTGCTTCTGCCTCTTGGCCGAATTTTAATTGTTCAGGGATGAGTCAATTTCAGTATCCAGTGAACTGGTCCTGAAAAATGGTCAGCAGGTGGTGTGGTAGATTAGATTGCTATCTGAAGCTTTTATTGCCTCCTTTCCCTCAGGCAACACACAACACGCTTGAGCTTGAGCTCTAAGAGCCCTTGCATGGCTTGCCACCTCCTCTCTTTTTCTTCTGCCATAAGACAATATTCCAATAAAGGTTCTTCTGTCATTGTGAGTTCAGGAAGAAGATGACATGGAGCAGAACCATAACTAGTCCATGATGATGATTGTAACATAGTGAAAAATAAATCTCATTGAAGGAAATGATAGTGAATTACGGTTTGCTTTTGTTTTTGTTATTGCAACGTAACCTATCCTAACCTGACTAAACTCAAGGGTACTGGGCTCAGTTGCCACCTTCCTTGGACTTTTGGTATCGGAACAAAAAGCACTTGTAATTTTTATCTACTGTGATCTGTTTGGCTAGAGATCAGGGGATATGTCATCATGTTTCCCATACATGGATGAAGGCTATATTTTCCACATGTACACCCATACATTTTGTGTGAAACCAACAGAAGGAGAGAGAAAGAGAGCAAAGTGGGTTAGGAACTTGATAAAGTCTATGGTTCTGAGTTCACTTGTTCCTGAAGTTATCTGAGTCCTTGCTCAGTACCAGCTCATTACACTCACCTCATTTTGATTCAAAAACAATAAATTCCCCTTTTAATTAAAGTCATTGTAATTTGAATTTCTGTGACTTGTACCAAGATTCTCATGTAATATGCATACTGCTGTGTGACTATATATGTGTGTATATTCCACTGCTATGAGGTTGCATGTATTCATACATGTGCTCAGATTTCTGTGGGTCCTTCTGTGTCTCTGTGTGTCCTAGTAATTCTCTGCAGTTATAGGGTATGTTTATGGCATACAAGCATATAAGTGGATTTGTCTGACACACAGTAGGTGTTTAATAAATATTTTCTGCATGAGTTAACTGTTCTAGAACAGAATGTGTTGTGTTTGTTGTACGACCGGTGACTTAGAAAGGACCGTGGAGAGTATGGGGTTGATGGCGCATGGAAGTGTTCTGCTATGATGTCTCTGGCTGTCTGTAGACGCACAGAATCCAAGTATGGGAGTGTATTCTCGCCTCATACTTCCATTCCTCTCAAAGGCACTACAGGCTGACCTTGTAGGTTGTCCTTGGGCTTCTATCTAGTTGGTCTTTGCCCAACATTCATCCCTTCACAGAAAAAAATGACAAAAACCTTAGTCCACCCAGCCTGTCTCAGGTGTGACATGACAGTCACAGTGGAGGTCTAGGAAAGGCCAGATCCTAGGAGTCATCCCTGGAAGGATCACTCAGGTCCCGAGTCAGGATGGCCAATGTTATCCCCAACCACATGCTGATGCTCTGGGCCGAGCGTTCATTGGTAGAATGGGAAATTTTAATCCACAGATTTTCTGCATTTGACTTTGGCAGTTTTTTGATTAGGTGGTTTGACAGAATCTTGGGACTTGATTTTTGCTATTTGCACTTTATTGTCATGTGTTAGGAAAATATTTTGAATTCATGAGCTGGAAAGATTGAAGAGACAGCAGTGAAGAGCAGGGAAGTGAGATGGTAAGATTGCTACAGAGAAGGGAAGCATCACACTTGGGGGCTTTCTCAGTGAAAGCGTGGTACTCCTGGGGCTTAAAGATCTTTAAAGATCAGCAGGTCACACCGCACCTCCACACTCATTCTCCCTCTATAAACTTCAGCTGTGAAGGCGACGACTGTACCCATAACTGTGCTGAGTGCCTGGCAGTCTTGTAGAAAGTTGTTCCAATGAGGTTTGGTAGGTTGCAGGGAATGGAGACACACCCAGACAGCTCATCTCTCCTCCTCTCCTGTTCCCCACCAGTTAAAGTGGAGTTTTGCTTCTGGCACCTAGAGAGTAAAGGCTGGGATGCTACTATATGTCCTACAAATGTACAGAACAATCCGCCATGTCAGGGAATTATGCATCCCCATATGTTACCAGTGCTGCTGTTTAGAAACCCTGACCTAGAGGAATCATGCCAAGTTTCTCAAAAGAAACATACTAAGTTAAGTCATAAGGATGAGCGATTAACTGGATGAAGGCTGGGTCTGGGGCAGGCCTTGGAGGAAGAGGGCAGCATATGCAAACACTTGGAAATGCAAGTGAGTGCATGGATGCAAAAGCAAGAACCCTGGAGGGAGGAGAGAAAGAAATGCCCAGGAGGCATAGTATGCTCCAGAATGGTTTACTTTGGTGGAGAGGCAAGGCTTGAGACAGGGACTACTAAAAGGGGAAGACAGCTCAATGGTAATTTGTGGTCTGAGAGGAATATTTCACTCTCAGAATAAAGAGAGCTGGCCTGTGGCTTGGATGTTCACACCATAGCAGAAGTCATTTTACCAAGAGTTACAGCCTGTGCAAAACAAGGGGGCCATGGGGGAAGCTTTGGTATGAACAGGCTTGGCACTAAATACAACTACTTTTCTTGAGATTCTAGCCTGGCCATTTTCTGAATACTTGAGAAGTTCTTAAGGTTGAATGTCATTTCCTCCAAAAGGGTTGCTGGGAGCTCCTTGGTCAGTGGCTATGCTCCTAGGCCTTCTGGGAATGTTTCAAGATGGATCTGGAAGCAACTAGTCCTCAGAAGTGTGTGAAGAGCCTAGGATGTGAACTCTCTCGAGGTGATTAGGAAAGAGGGCTCACATGGATTCCAAGAGGTAGCTGGGCCTTGCAGCCCATTGCAGAGGATGCTGGTCTAGCTTGAAGGGGGACACTGTGTCAAAGCATCTCTGTCAGCGCCCCTTTCCCATCTGTCTCTGACCTTTGGCCCTTAGCTTTTTTTTTCTTTCTCACCATCTCAATCCTCTTTGTTAAAAGTGAATTGAACCTGGGTCATGAATGCCAAGTTAAAGAATTGAATTCTATGCTAAATTTGTTAGTGCGCTTAGAAAACATTCATCAGTTTTCAGCTCCCAGCACAATAGCACTGTGAGTAAATGCTCAAGAAATACTTGTGAAGTGAATGTGAAGAAATGAACTTAAGTTTTAGTTTAGAAACCATTTCCTTGGAGAAGTCTCTTTTTTACCATCTGTGGACAAATAACCTCCATTTCAAGTAGAACTCTAAATCCTGGGCCTGCAGGGAGTGCTTAAAGATGGATCATTTCACTTGCTTCACTATCAGGAATTATATTTAAAAAAAAAAAAAGGTTGGGTGTGTATGTTACGGTCTGTTTCCTGCTGGAATACAAACTCTGGGAATCAGGAAATTTGACTCATTCATCTGGTTTCCCCAGAGCCTGGGAGAATGTCATGCACACAGTAGGTTGGCACTCTCAAATATTTACCGAATATTGTCTTCCCTGGCTCTGTGATAAGTACTGGGGCTTCAGAGATGAACAAAACATGGTTCTTGAACAGAAGACACTCTGTGTGGTCTAGAAAATGCCTAGTCATTCCAGAAGCCATGTAATTGGTGCCTGATGTGAGCTTGACTGATGTGCCATCCTGGGGAGAGTATTAGGCAAAGTAACCACTAGTTGCTGTAACAAACAACCTCAAAATATCAGTGACACAATACAATAAAAATCCTATTTTTCTATCTTGACAGTTCAGTGTGGGTCAGGCAGTTCTTTGCCAAATGTTGCCTCTGCCTCCCTATGATCCCATTTTCTACATTGCTGTATGGTCATGACAAAATGGAAGGACAGCGAAAGGTCACCAATGGGGGATTTTATCAGCCGCACAGAAAATGGCATGTGTGATGATGGTCTATACTTCACCTGTTAGAACCCTAACAAGGGTCACCTGAGCCCTCCTACCGGCCAAGGCCTACAAATGTTATCCCCCTATGTGCACACCATGCAAAGGAAGTGAACTTGGTGACCCCATAGTTTTCTGTTTACTCCACAGAAAGGATGGAAGGGAGAGGTTGTGGAGTAAGACAGGAAGATCATTTGAAGAATGCAGGAGAAACAGTACCAAGGTAGTAGCAGTGGCCATGGGCCGTGGGGGTGTGAATAATTACCACACCTGGAAGTGGACAAGACTATGACCCATCCCAGAAGTTACAAAATAATGCAGTTTTGATGAGTCCTTTAGTAAAATTCTCATGAAATTTGGCATCATGGAAGTCTCCAGACTCTGCTCTTTTCCACCATTAGATGTTATTCCAAGGGTGACATTGTCGCTATCACTCTTAAATTAGAGTTTTGCTTTTGAAACAAAGTGATGTTTCTCTTTGGACTCACTGGAACACAGACAAAGAGTAAGAATTTGGGGCACAAAGATTGCCTAGATTTTTTCTGGGGTACATTTATTGTTGAATTTCATATAAAATTTCACCAAAAAAAATGTGTCCATTATGCACCTAATTCTGTGCCAGATACTTTGGGCAAAACTATGAGTCCGGCTCTCAAGTAAAAAAAAATTTTTTTCAGGGAGCTTCAAGTGTCTCAATTAGGGACAAATTAGGGAGCCTAAAGGCTCAGATTTCTTGAGATGCAGGTGCTAAGTGGTATGTGGGTTCCCAGTAAGCTGAGATAAATATAGACAGGTGTGGATGGAAATGTTTCTGAAGGAGGTGGCATTTGAGTTGGGCCAGCTAGAGTTTCCTCGAAAGCCACCATTGTTTTGGGAGCTTGTCTGTTTCAAGGGCTGAGAGCATACCTTGAGTCAGAGAAGCATAGATGTAGAGCTGGATTCTGTCCCTTACTGGCTCCATCACACTGAGTCAGTCCATCACACAGACTTACAGTGCCTGGCACAGAGGAGATGCTCAGTTAGGGTCGATGTTAGATGGTAAGAGAAAAGTAAAAGGATATTCTCTGAAGCCAGAATCCCAGCTCAGTAACTTTACTTTCTTCTTTTTTTTTTTTAAAGAGATTTATTTATTTATGCATATAAAAGCTGGAGTATAGACCAGAGGCGTGGTGGGGCAGGGGGTGAGAGGACTCACCAGAGACAGAGTGGGGAACAGAACAGGCAGACTGACCAAAGTACACTGCTGAGGAGAGCAGTGGGCAAGTTAGGAGAGGTCTTCTGCACCATGTGGGTAGCTCCCTGGCTGGGAATTGAACTCATGCTGCAGAGGCTGCGGATTGCTTCATAGGTTGCATCTTAACCCTTGCGCCACCAGGGAGGCCCCCAGTGCCTTCACTTTCTATGTGATCTTGGGGAAGTCACCTTCCTGCTCTGTGCCTCAGTTTCTTCTGTAACCTCAGTTTCTTCTGTAAAATAGGTATGATACTACTAGGTTGCAGTGAGTGGTAAATACATTCATATGGACAAAACTAACAGGGCTATGTAAATTGGAGCATTATTATCACTTAGGAAAGTAATTATTTTATTTCCATTCGTGATCACCTCTACACTTGTTTCTTTCATGAGAGATCCACAGGATGATTCAGATACATGCAGTGGGGTTGATTCTGTGTGTGTGTGTGTGTGTGAGAATGTGTGTGTGAATGTGTGTGTGTGTGCATGCACACCTATATGTGTGTGTGATGGGAACTGGTGGCCCAAAGGATGGTACTTTCTCACATTGTGACAGTGACACTTGAATTTTCAATTAAATTGAGTTCCCTTTTCACTTGGCAGCAACCACAAGTTCATGGAAAAAATATGAGGAGACAAGGGGAAGGTGCACAAGCGGTGTGGGTGTGGGACAGAGAGAATCAATTTACAGTTTGTCAAGACGGGTATTAACACCTCCCTTTGGTTAAAAAAAAAAATTAGTGCATAGGGTCCTTCTTGCCCATGGATCCCAACAGCTGTAACAGTCATTCAGTGATTACTCACTATGTGTGCGGCATGTTGCTTAGTGCTTTATAAATGCATTATCTCATTTAATTTTCATAATACCCAAGTGGGTATTTCACTGGGCAGTACCACTTGAAAGAGTTTTAAGTGATGAATTGGCCTGAGGTCACGTGGTCAGCATATAATGGAGTCAAAACTAAAACACACGAGTATTTCTGAATGCAAAAGGTCATGGTCTTTTCTGAGGCTGATGTCCTGGCAGAGCAGGAATCTGGAAGCCACTGTCCTTTCTGATGAGTGGGCTCCCAGCTGTCCTGGCTCTGACATAGGTGCCTGAGGATTGTGCTTCTCAAACCCAGAGGCAATACTACATCATTACAAGAGGAGGAGGAAAAAAGAGATTGTGGTCTTCTTAAAATCTGTGACACATTGATTTAAAGTTAGAATCTATGACATATTGATTTAAAATAAAGGGAAATAAAACTAAGCCTTAAAAATGCACATAATCTTAGAATAAAGTCAAGTGTGTCTATAACACTTAATAGGGCAGAAAGGACAGGGTGCCATGATAGGAGTGAGGGGACAGGTTTATTACAAAAGCTCCTCCCTCCCCTGGGACGAAGATGCTACAGACCAAAATCCTAGAGAAATACAAAAAGAAAAAAAAAAGGAGGGAAAAACCATCCACAATTCTCACATTTTCAAGAGAAAACCTCTGAGAACTTTGGTGTACTGTCTCTCTCTCTCTCTCTCTCTCTCTCTGTGTGTGTGTGTGTGTGTGTGAAGTATGTGTGTGTAAATTTAGAAATATATTTATGTATCACTCTGGCTGTGGTCTAAGGCAGTTGAGCTTAGATACTCCTTTCTTAAGAAAGCATCCTGACAATTATTCACTAATAATTCAAAAACTCCTGTCAAGTTGTCCAATGGGAGAAGCTGGGAGGTACTACTTTGGAGTGGTTAGCTGGGCTCATTCCTAGTGAAAATGGTCTAAGGGGAAAATTTCCTAGTGTGTAAAACTGAAAAGCAGAACTCAGTACAGTATATAATTCTAACAATGCCATATGAAAATGCAGTAAAAATAGAGTCAATTATACACTGTCAAAGCTTTTCTCTAAACAGCTGCCTAACAGAATATGACAATTTTTCCTACAATGTAGTAAAAAATAAAAAAAAAGTTCTCTCACAATGCCAACTACATAGGGCCGAATTCATTAACACTTTATTACCTTAAACTCCATTGTAAAAGAAAAATAATATGACGCAACTTGTCACTTTTTTCTTTCCCGGTTTTGTTAGTGTGACACATTACGATTTGGGTACCTGCTACTGTGTTGTGATCTACATTTAATGATCTTAACAGGGACTTAGTAAGACATTGTTCCCTTCTCTTGCGCTCTCCCTGAGCGGGGTGTTACATGAACAGTGAGACCCAATTATATCATAGTGTAATTTACAAAGGAGGAAAAAAAAAAGTTCTTTTCATGGCTGCGTTCCCCAAGGAGACTAGGAGTATTGTAGCGGTTTCTTGGCTCTGCTTTGCAACAATATAATTAGCTATAATCTGAGCATTTGCATATAGTACATAGAACAGGAGTAATTCTCTGCTTGCTGGGTTAGGACGTAAAATGTTTTTTTATAAGGCAGTTGTTCTGATACACCTAATTTTACTTAGTACATTTGCATCTATGTTGTGGCTGATCATCACAGATGGAAATTGTCATTCTCAATATGAAAAAAAGGTAGAAATGGATTGTAACGAAAGGTACTTTTTTTTTTTTTAACTAACAGACTTTCATTGAGGGCCTACTAAGGACTTAGGACTGAGACAGCATCCTATACCTTTGAGATAAAAATCTGAACTTTATTTTAATCCAAACTTTATATGGTTTTGTGGTTAGGCTCACTTTTCACACACCTTGTAATTGTAAACTCGGGGATGTCAAGTCCTTCAGCACCATCATATTTGGAGTTTCTATTCTTGGCACAGGTCTTTGCTTCCTTAAACAAACATAAGAAAACATTAGTTTAGTGGCTTGAGAAACAGAAAGTGAAGTTTAGTAGTTTGCAATCTCCTTTTGGTAAACTATTCACTTTTGTGCACCTTTCTCACCCTTAAGCAACCATCAAACTTAGTGATTGATCATAGTTCCATAAAGTGGACACATTAGACATTTTGTTGGTTGATTTCACTTAGGGGAATGTGTATGTATAGTTCCAAGGCATAAAGCAAAAATGTTGGCATAAAAATGACTCTTGACAATCTTACAGGATTACAGCCAAGAAAGTAGAAAAACTTCATTATAAAAAACAGTGGAAATTGAATCCATTGCGAAAATGGTAGATTCATTACAGTTTCCTGTATCATGTTGCCTCCAGGGAACCACCTTCATTGTGAGTGGAACAGACTTCAGTTGAAGTGATTATCTCTTAGTGTTCCTATCGCCCCGCCTCCCCACTTCTTCGTTCCATTTGAAGAGAGGGATCTAGTTGGCAGTAAGCATGACCTTCACTTACTTCCACTAGAGTGTAAGCTCCACTAGAATATGCAGCACTAGCACAGTGCCTAATACATAGCAGGCATTCAGGAGGCATTTATTCAAAGAATGACTAAAAGAATTTGCTGATCTTTTAACCTTCAACCACACAAAATAAAGGAGAAAGACTTTGGTATATATTGAGCTCCAATGGTCTTGTACAAAACTCCATCTTACTACTTTGAAAATTCAAAAGATGGTAGAGATGAGTTACTAATACGCTTTCTCCAAAGTTTGATTCATTTTCTCATTGCAGGTTTGGGGATGTGAAATTCTGTATCTTTGGAATGGACAGGACCTGAGTTTCGGTCTTTCAATATGCACTGATTAGATGTTGGTAATCGTGGACTTGAAGAAATGTAAAATGTTAATGCTACAAGATCTCTTTGAGATAATGTAGTCTGATACTTAGCACTCATAGGTAGGTGTTATAGACCAAATTGTGATTGTGTCCCCCAAGAGCTTATATGTCAAAGCACTAACCCCCAATACTGCAGAATGTAACCAATTTCATCAGTGTCTTTACCAAGATAAACAAGTTAAAATGAAGTCATTTAGGATGAATTCTAATCCTATATGACTGGTATCCTTACAAAAGGGGCAGATTTGTTTCCAGAGACACTCATAGAAGGCAGGTGATGTAAAAAGGCCACCATCAAGCTGAGGAGAGAGACCTGGAACAGATCCTTTCCTCATAGCACTCAGAAGGAACCAACCCTGCTGTCATACTGACTTTGGACTCACAGTCTCTAGAACTGTGAGACAGTAAATTTCTGTAGTTTAAGTGTCCCAGTCAGTGACATTTTGTCACGGCATCTCTGACAAACTAACATAGTGGGTAAACTGAGGCACAAATCTAGACTAGTCCCTGACCCCATATAGATAGGCAGGATGATTGATGCTTTGAGCCAGGCTTGATTAATAAGGGGAATCTCAGAACTAGATTTTAGGAGGTCCTTGGTCTTCTCGATGTCTGATTCCTTCTTCAAAGAGTCAAGCTCTTCCTACTGTGATTCTGTTTTTTCACTCAACCAACAGATTTTCAGAGTATCAGTGAATACTTCTTACTACCAAGTATTAGGGATGTTAGATTTACTTTATCTTTTAAGTGATTTTTTTTCTTTTTTTTGGTGGATGTTTGAATGCAATAAGAGAAGGGGACAAAGAATAAAGAATGTGGGAAGCAATGCAGGGGGGTGCAAGGTATAATTTTTCATGATTTACTATCAACCTTTTATTTTTCCAGAAGAAGAGGAGGAGAGATGTGAAGGATGGGTAGAGGGGCCAGTTTGATAGTCATGGATGGCCCTAGAACTATGGTGGTTGTGAGTGTGGTGTTCAGCCTTTTAATTTTCTTAACTCTTTAGCTTGCAATGATTTTAATCTTGTAAAAAGGTAACAATACTTGTGAAAGGGCTCCCATAGGCCTTAAACCCAATTGTCCATGTGACATGGCTCACCAGTTGCCAACATTTTGCCACATTTTGTTACATTCCAGGCACAATTTATTGTTATGTACGTTTATTTCTTATATATTTTTCTTCCTAAATATTTTATTCCTGAATATTTTAATGTGCTTTTCTAAGAAGGGTATTTCCTTATGCAACCATAATATAATGCTTAAAATTAAGAAATTCTAACATAGATTTTAATGTATAGTCATTGTTCACATTTCACCGAATATCCCAATAATGTCCTTTATAGCAATTTTTCACTTTTTTGATAGCTCAAGATCCAATTCAGAACCACACATTGTATTTAATTTTCATAAATCTTTATTCTCCTTTTATGTAATCTGAAGATTTGAAGTACGGGCATCATCTCCTTTGCAGACTATCCCTCACTTTGGGTCTGTCTGATATTTTCTCATGATTAGATTCAGGTTGTGCATTTCTGGCAAGAAATCCCTGAAGTTCTGGTATGTTCTTCTCAATCTGTTGCACCTGATGCTGGTGTGGCTCACTCACTGATTTCCTCTTCCCATAACACACTAGTGCATAGCCAAAACAACAGAGTGATAGTGAGTACAACTAAGGGTAACTTTTGAAATAACATTTATTTCTTCATCCACTTATTCCACATTATTCCATTACTCCCAGAAATTTTCGTCTCCAGAACACCTTCTGTGTACCCTTTTGGAGATGAGATTTATTAGGTCTTGCTTTGTTTCAGTGGTTTTCAGAAACCATTTGTGGAATGTCCAGAAATCAGGACCCTTTGAATGGAGTTTTGAAAAAAAGCTCTTTCTAAATGCATGTACCAGAAAATAAACTGTAAAATCACCCCATGTCCTCACACAAATCAAGAAGCGAAACAAGCTGCTGATCTAAACATTATCGATTGTTTCTGAGTTTCCCTGTGAAAAACCTTTTTCTTGCCTATTCATCCTGTTTCCTGTGGGTCCAGTCTGTCTAGAGGTAACTGAATCTGAAGTTGTTGAGAAAAAATTGTGGGAAAAAAATGGTTGTAGCTACAGAAATGTTCCTCATTAATATAACATATTCTACTTGTTGGGAAAGTACTGCTGATGTTGGATTTTAACTGCACAGTCCACATACAAATGCCTGCAAAGAGCAAAGATGCGAAGTTTTTTTTTTACTAGCACATCTTCCCAAAGGGTAATGAATGAATGGATTACTAATATGTGGGGATACTGGTGTCCCATTCTGTGGGGTAATTTGATGCAACCTGATGAGCTGAAAACCCTAGATTGATTTCCTCTGACCACTACCACCTTGTAAATTTATCCAAGTTTTTATTTAAAATTATTATCATTTTCTGCACCTACCATGAAGAAAAGAAGACTAGAAAGCACTATTCTCACCTGTTTTGTTTTATCCCTCCCTGAAGGCAGATTTATGGAAGATAAAACCTGGGCCTGATTCATTCTGCTTCTGCAATACATAGACAGGGCCATGCATACAATAGCTGCTCATCATGTATTTATTGCATCAAAATTGCTGACTATCTGCTTCTTGCAGACATTGTGAGAAGCACTTTAATGGCTAAGCAATGAGATACTGTTTGAGGGGCACTCTTTCAACAGTTGTTGACTTAGAGGACAGAGTCTTTTAGCACAGCTTAAAGGACACCTTGAATCTAAAATAGAACAAATGACAAAGTGGTGAAAGAAGAGACACATCACACATTTCTGGAGAAAGAGAGTGAACCCGATCCCTGACAGGATTAGCAGGTTAATTAAAGAATCCATCCTGATGATGCTGGCACATCTTCAATTCAGACTGACATTAACTTAAGGCCAGGCTCCTATCTATCTTGCCCACCAACTGCCATTGAACTTAAATGTTACCAGGCCAGTCAATTCTTAAGGAGCTTCTTAGACATGTATAACTATATCCAGTAGAAACATGGGCCAAGAGAGGAGAAGCATCAGTGCATGGATTATCAGGAACAGGGGGATCTGATTAGCTCTGACTTCCTGGTAATGGTCAATGGGAAAATGGGAGACAGGAAGGGAATGTTTAGATATAGTGAGCAAATGAACTTGAATGTGTACCTGTGATGTGCCTGGCACAGAGCTAAGCACATCACACAGCTTATTTCCCTGGATGTACTGATTAAAAGTAGCTGCTCTGCAGTCAGACAGATTTGCTTTCAAATTCCAGATCTGCTCTATTCAGACTGGATGACTCTGAATAGGTTACTTTTGCATAAACCTTGGTTTCCTTCTCTTATAAGAAAGGACAGTAATTCCTTTGTGTTAGTTTTCCTGGGCTGCCAGGAACTCAGTGATTCAAAACAGCAGACTTAATAGTCTCATAAGTTCTCTCTCATAGTTCTCGTGGCCAGAAATCCAAAATCAAGGCATCAGCAGGATCAAGTTCCTTCTAAAGGCTCTAAAGGAAATCTTTCCTTGTCTCTCTGTCTTCTGATGGATCCAAAGGTTCCTCAGCTTTTGGTTACATCCAGTCTCTACCTCTGCTTTCACAAGGCCTTTCCTCTGTCTTTTCTCTCTTCCAGGGACATTGTCCATTGAATTTAGGGCCCACCTGGGTAACCCAGAATGTCTCCTATTGTGGTCGTTCACTTAAATCTGCGAAGACTCTTTTTCCAGATGAGGTCACAGATTCTGGCAGTTATGATGTAGGGGGACATATTTGGGGGCATTGTCAACTCACTACAATCTCTTTCTACTTTTTGTTTGGTGCAAAAATTAGAGATAATATATAAAGGCATTTATCTTAGCCAATTCCTGGCAGATAATAAGCACTCTGTGAATGTGACTCTAGAGATCTGTGTCACAGCACTGTCAATTCTGTCATGTTGAAGGAGGCACAGAGAGGTTTATTACCTTTCCCAAGGTCACCAAACTGGGGGTATTTATCCCTGTGTTTTGGTCCCTCACCATGAAGAACTTATGCTCTCATATGGTTTAAATGGGGAAAGGCATAGAGGAAAGGAAGAATAAAAAGATGTTTCAGAATTGAAGTAGACTCCCATCAGTGTCTAAGTTGCTTGTGGAAGGAAAAGAAGAGGGAAAGTATGAAAAAAGGCTCCACACTGGATAGGGGTCCCTGAATTATGGACCTCTCTATAATATTTACAGATCGTGTGACCTTAGACAAGTTCTAACCTGTCTCTTTGGTCCTATTTTTCTCATCCACAAAATTTGGACTTGATGATTTATTCTGGTATTTGACATTCTAGGGTTCTATTGTTCTATTACTTTGCCCATTCATTAGTAAGAGTAAGAGCAAAGGTAAAGAACTGATAAACTAGGTGGGGGGCATAGGAAGGGAATCTGGGGCAGTGTGATCCCCGAGGAAATAGATGCAGAAACACACTGAGGAAGGCAGGTTGGAATCAGGTTATATAAAGACTGTGACTGTTAGAATAATGAGCTGCAGGAACAGCCATAATTATTATTTAAACTTTGTTCTATCACTTCATCTTCCATCTTCCCCATTTCTGGCTCTAACTGCTCTGGTGTCCTTCCTGAAGGCTCTGTCATATCACACCATCACCTGCTCTGAAGCCTGGTCACCACAAGTCCTTCCCCTTCCTTCTCAAGTGGGTTTGGGCTGTCAGCAGGCTTGAGGCAATTCCAGATTTGTCAGCCCTGGATAAGCAGGGTGTAGATTAGGGGATACTGCACAAGGATACCAGCCTCCTTCCTGTTCTCACACTGGGTTCCAGCTTATCCACTCCCCCTCCCCCCAGTGTTGGCCTCTCCTTAGACTCTTTGTCCACCAAGGCTCTTAGGAGGCATGTAGGAGGACGTGTCCAGTCACTGATTCCCAAGACTAGGACTTTCTACTGCAAAGCAGGCCTTGATGCATGCTGAGTTCTCAGCCCCTAACACAGATCCTAACTCATAATGGCTGGCCAATCAATGCTCATATAAGGAATGAATGATTGAAAGTCGTTATGCACCCAGGACAAGATTAAAATCCATATGACCAAGTGGCTACTGAGCCAGAGGTAGCATCAAATCTTAGTTCCATTCTTTCTTAGTTTTAGCTTTTCAGATGAAGACAGTAATACATGCCCTATAAAGAAGGGTGCTGTGAGGTTTTAAAAAAGCACATATGAAACTTTCAGAATGGTGCTGAACACAGTTTGTGCACCCAATATTTTAAGACTCTAGTCCAAGGTTACCCAGTGTTTCTAATAATCCCTTCATGTTCAGAAAATAACTAGGCACACCATGCACCTTGCATGAAAGGTTTTCAAGACCACAGAAACACTCATTTGTCTAAGGCAGCTGTGGTCACACCTTGTTAGAGGGACGGAGGGACCCAGTGACCCCGGACTCAATCCCTTTGGTCTCTGGCAAGCAAAGCTGCGTTTCTGATCCTGACCATTGGGTGGCACCAGCCCATCAGCTTAGGTGACAGAGGCAAGCCTGGCTCTCAGCTTCGCAGCAGGGGAGCTGAAAAGGGGTGGGGGGGGCAGGAGTGAGCAGGAGTGGGGTGGGGGAAGGAGCAGCTTAGAGAGTCCAGGTGTTTGTGCCTCTGTGCGACTGTGTGTGTGCCTTTGTGCAGGACTGGGGTGGGGGTGGGCCTATGAGCATTACGAGGGTGTACACGCATGTGTGTGAGTGTGTGTGTGAGAGGGAGCTAACCACTCAGAGAAAGGGGGCCTTTGTTTCACTCCTGTTTATGTTCAGGGAAATCATTTGACCTAAATGAAATCGCTCTGCCCCAAGGATATTAGTGTATGGTATATGGCTGTGAATGAAGTCAGGCTTGGGGATGTGGAATTTTCAAGTTGTTGGACCCATTAAAATTTGTTTAATAACCCCCCTCATATTTTAGATGAGAAAAACTGAGGCCCAAAGGGGGCTGTAACGATGCTGGGTAAGTCACAGAGCCCTGCCAGCCTGGGCCAGAGCCTGGCTCCGTGGCACTGTGTACCAAGGTCTCCAGAGTTGAACTTCTGGGTATCTCAGTCAAGGAGGCTGGACCATCCAAACGAGGTGAGTGACTTCCAGGGAGAAAACAGATGGAGCGCATGGCCCCCCTGCTTAATCAGTCATATTTTAGAATGAGCATCGAGGCTTCTCACATGTGGACCCTGGGCCAGTGCAGCCAGTCCAGCCATCCCCTGGGCAGATCCTAGAGGGCAACTGACCTCATCAGGGCCTCACGGTGAACAAGTGACAGTCAGGCATTGCCACTTTAACAAGGTGTGGCGTTATACTGAGGGTTGAGTGATGGCAAGGAAGATTTGTGAATTCAGGAAGCTGGTCTGAGTGATGCAGACAACTGCTCTTTCTTTTTTGAGGCCTTCCTCTGCTCCAGGCACTGTGCTGGGTTCCGAAACTCTGGAGTCAGATTGTCCAGGCTTCTGTTTTGGCGCCATCACTAGTAAGACTGTGACCTCAAGCCAACCTCCTCCTTAGTTTCTACATTTTCAAACTGGAGATGTCACCAGTGCCCGCCACAAAGTGCTATTGAGAGGTTTGAAAGAATGAACATGTAGAAAGTGCCAGAAAATAATATATCAAAATACGTTGCTATCCTTTCACCTTCAAAACAGCCCTGCCAAAAATGTGAAGTCTGTTGCTTCCATTTTATGGATGAGAAGACTGAGACCCAGGGAGGTGATGAGGTGGCTTAAGGTAAGTGGTAGGGATGATAATGGAATCCAAATATATACATTCAGACCCGGTGCCAGTCCTCTGCCATCCTTTATTGTCCACAATAAAGCAGACACAAGGGGTGGCCGCCTTTCTAAAAAATACTCAATTAAAGCAGAATCAAATGTTGTATATACGTATCCATTTTTATATAAATATGAAAGAGTAAGCGAGAAATGAAGAAAATGAAGAAGAGCTTCAGAAATGACCCTCTTCCTAGACCTGAAGTTTTCATTAGGACTTTTCATTTCATAATGTCTTGAATTCACATAGGAGGCCTGCACAGCTCCCTCCACGCCCAGTCTACTCAGGTTTCCTCCTTCAGATCCATCCCACAGGTGGGTCTGAATCAGGTAGTGGGACAGTGTGTCTCCCATCACAGTTTATAATCTCTGTCCCTTTACAGGCTCTGTGAGAAAGTGTAACGGGCTTTCTATGAAACATAGTTAGGAGCTCTCAGAATAGTGGGAGGGAGCAGTCAACGTAGAAATGACCCAATTGCAGATGTGTGATGTGAGCCACTGATGACCCAGCCTGAAGCCCAGTGGGTCGTACCTGATCCTGACCCAAGCAGAGGCCTCTGGGCAGCATCATCCCGACCAGTGAGGAGCATTAGACAAGGCTGCAGCTTCCTTGCAGCTCCTCCTAGCACACGGCCTTTAGTGCCGTTCCCTCCATCCCAACCTGACAGTGAGCACCCAATACATCTCCACCCATCCGCGCCACCTCTCCTGCCGCGCCCTCTGCTCCCCTCAGCAGTGTTTTTCGTCACTCTGCCTGTTCTGTACCTTGCTCTGGCTCTGGTGAATTCTCTCACCCTCCCGTGCTTCTGACTGTGCCCAGTGCTTGTATGAAAAATAAATCTTAAAAAAAGACCTCAATAAACCACTGTCCTTTTGACATTCAAAAGACCCATCTGGTGCCCATTTACAGGGAGCCACTAGGGCAGGTGGGGTGATGTCTGAAGTGGTTAGCAGCAACAGTGAGTATTGGGGAACTGGGACTAGGGGTAGAAGGAACTAGGGAATTGAATTGTTCAACAGGAACGATTGGGGGTTGAAACAGGATGTCCAGTAGGAAGAACTGAGTCTCCCAGATTCCTTTTGTGTTACCTATATTTAACTCTTCATTTGCCAGCCAGAGCAATCTTTTAAATACTTAGGACATAGTATGCACCTATCTGTCTTCCTTAAACCTCTTTACAGGTTCTTGTTATGATAGGAATAAAATCCAGACTCCTTATGTTGGCATGAGGGCCTGGAGTGGTGTTTCTTTGTCTGTTCCTCAGATCTTCTATCTTATCTTCTCTCTTGCTGGACCCTCTCCCTGCCCCAGCTTGCTTTTTGTACCCAGGGACACTGACAAGCTTAGTATTGTCTCAGGAACTTTGCACTTACTTCTTTCTCTGCCTGAAAAACTGTTCTCTCAAGTTTCTGAAAGTTGGCTACTTCGTGTTATTCAGGCCTCAACTTAAGTGTAATATCAGAGAATCTTTTCCCAGCTATTCTGTCAAAATAAGTTTCTTCCTACGCTTCATTCACTTCTCCATCCTATTAACCTGTTTTACTTTCTTTTCAGAAATTATCATGAGTTGAAATCATTGCATTTGTCTTGTTAATCACTCACTTCCTTCCACTAGACTCTAAACTCCACAAAAGAAAAGGACTTGTCTACCTTGTTTATTTCTATAGTTGTAGAGCCTGGAATACTGCCTGGGACATCACGGGACCCCAGTCACATTTGTCACATGAATGAATGAATGAGTGAATAAATTAATATAAAGTGAACAGCAAGTAATGGAATGATGTGTAGTCTGAGGGCAACTGCTATCAATGAGCTTCCTCTACCACTGACTTATTTGATTATCTATCAGCAGCTTAATAAGCATAAGGGTCTGCTCAACTACACATCCTACTGGACAGAAGCTCCAAAGACTTTGGGGAATATGTGTAGTCACTAGAGTTCACTTAGAAGCTGGCTTAAATTGCTACTGAGATTTTCTTTACATCATTGCTGCCTATCAATAACTTTGAGTTGCAGTGATGGGAATTTTGATGTTTTCATCAAAAAATTGGTTATGGGCTCCTTGCAAAGACTTTACCAGACTGTGGTACCTGAGATGTAATTGGGTCAGGTCCTCATGGACCTGGGAAGCCTAAATGGCAGCAGCAAAGCCAGAGATACCATAGATGTTCATTCTTATGACAGTGATAGGAAATGCAGAGAGCTTGCCATCATCCTTTGAGCCCCAAAGCCTAATTTTCTGGCAATATCTAGAGAGTGAAAAGATCAAAATTCACCCACAATCTCAATGTCTCAAAAGAGCACATAGATTATCTTTATCTGCCTTTTTCTTCTAGGCTTTGTCTATTTGAATTAAGTCAAATTATTTTCAAAATATTCTTGTCCAGGGAAGTATTCAGTTGTTTAGGAATATCTTACAAATAACTTAGTACCTGATAATGGACAGAAGTGGAAAAGATAAACAAGACTCCAAGCGTAATGCAGACCAGAAGGGAGGCAGACATGACCTCTGTAACCCCAGGATAGATTAGTGCAAGAATCTGCAATCAGATCACCTGGTTCAAATCCTGATTGGATGCCTTTGGGAGAGTTATTTAATAGTTTTGTATCTTACTAGCCTTCTCATCAGTAAAGCGAGGATGATGAAAATAATACCTCGGAGAACAGTTGGGATGATTAAATAAATGAATATACAGAAAGTTCTAGAACAGCATCTGGGACCCAGTAAAAGTGAACTATGTATCAACGAATATGATTGTTCTAAGGTAAGGGCTGTAGGCTCTGAAGAGAAATGTCCAAGCTGCTCCAGAGTGCAAGGTGCGCTTCTTGCAGAAGATGAAGGTTTTCAATGGGGTGGCAGCATGGCATCAAGGCAAGAATAGGGTGATTGGAAGAAAGGCTTCTTCTTCAATTCTATCTTCACTATTTATTAGTGACTTGGACAAGTTATTTTCTTGGGGTGGCCTTGGATGAAAGACCCTGCCTCTCCAGGGTCATGCCTCTCTTCAGGGGCTACCTACTACCAGTGACTTACTTGATGACCTCAGGGACGGAAGAAGCCAGTCCCTCACTCTAAGTGGAGGTAACACTGAAGGCCATCCCAGTTTCAGAGCTTCCCAAAGGGCCCCCTGAGCTGCGTTACAGCTCAGTGTCTGTCACTGCCCTTTCTTGTGCCCTTTATTCCCTGCATTAATCAGCTTCGGTTGCTATAACAGAACTCTGCAGACTGGATGGCTTCAACTTCAGAAATTCACTCTTTCACAGCTTTGGAGGCTGGAAGTCCAAGATCAAGTTCATTGGTTTTTGATAAGACTTCTCTTCCTGGCTTTTGGAAGGCACCTTTTTGCCCTTACCTCACTGGACCTTTCCTCTACAGTCTTGTGGGGAGAGAATGAGAGAGCGAGGGAAAAGTGAGAGCAAGCCAGCACGCTGGTGTCTCTTCCTCTTCTTAGAGGGGAATCAGTATTTTCAGATGAGGTCTTCACCCTAGGGACTCATTTAACCTCAGCTACCTGCCTAAAGGCACTATCTCCAAGTACAGGAACACCTCAGAGTTATTGAGGAGTTGGGTCTAACTATGTATTAGTTGATAATAGTTCACTTTTATTGGGTCCCAGATGCTGTTCTAGAACTTTCTGTATAATCATTTATTTAATCATCCCAACTGTTCTCCGAGGTATTATTTTCATCATCCTCGCTTTACTGATGAGAAGGCTAGTAAGATACAAAACTATTAAATAACTCTCCCAAAGGCATCCAGTCAGGATTTGAACCAGGGGATCTGATTGCAGATTCTTGCACTAATCTATCCTGGGGTTACAGAGGTCATGTCTGCCTTCCTTCTGGTCTGCATTATACTTGGAGTCTTGTTCATCTTTTCCACTTCTGTCCCTTATCAGAGGAGTTGGGTCCAGACCACTGCAATTAAGTGAATACCATACTAAAGCAAGTTACGGATTTCTTTTCCTGTACATATAAAGGTGTTTACACTATATTACAGTGTAGCATAGATATAATAGCATCGTGTCTAAAAAAAAAAAAAGAAAACCAATGCAGGTAACTTAGTGAAAAGATACTGTATTACTAAAAATTGTGAATCATAATCTAAGCCTTTAATGAGTCAATATTTTTGCTGGTGGAGGGTCTTGTAAAAAACAAAATCTGAGAAAAGCAATAACACAAGGCACAATAAAGCAGTATGGGTTTGAGCCTCAGTGTGTGCGTATTTTGGAGGCATATAGGTCAGTCCAAACATTTCCTGATCACAGGTGTGGACCCCAGACACTTTCCTTAATAATCTCCTTCTACTTCAGACCTAATGGTGTCTGTCTTAGTGTGTGCTTTCTGGAAACCCAAGCTGTGGACTTGTTTCTAAGTCATCTTACTGTACGTAATGCAGGAAACAGAGTAGTTTCTCAGTGTTTATTAAATTTTATATTTAATTATTTGATACTAAATTTGATATTTGGGTATGAGTTATGGTGTGGAGGATTGCTCAGTGGTCAGATAAAAATCCCATTTCCCCCCATGTGTTTACCTTGCAGTATCCACGTGCATAAACACCACAAACTTTAGCTTAGTGATCCTGGCATCAAATAGCCTTTACTTACTGAGTGAGGAAAAGGGTCACTAGACTGTTTGAGGTCCCAGTTAAGAATGTCTGGCGGGAAGACAGAAGAGAGTCATTTCCTCTATTGACTGGTTTCTGTCACCAGAGCTGCCGAAAGCCCCATTGGCACATAAGTTCACACGTACTTCTCACAACTGCGCTATAAAGTAGGAACCTTTGTTAACTCCATTTGACAGATAGTCTGAAGCTTCTTTTCTGGTGTCACATAGCCAAGCAGGGCTATAGTTGACCCTTGCCTGGTATCAAAGTTCCCAAAAGGAAGGTAGACTCCCAGATTCCATTCCCTTTCATTAGATGCTTCTGCTCTGGGCTGTTCTGTCACCTCCTGCCTCTCCAGGTTGACAGTGACAGAACTGCCCACCCTCTCCTTCCTCGTGGACCATACACAGGCCACGTCCCAGCTGCTGTTTCCCGGAGGCCTTTGCAAGGCTGAGGAAGCAGATCTCTGGGGGCAAGGCTGACACTGAAAGTTAATGATTATCAGTTGAAGCTAAACACTTGTTTACATGTTGCTGTCATTAGAGGTTCCAGCCTTACCTCTGCTGGGCCTCCTGCCAGATGTTTGGAGGGGGTTTTCACAAGCTGTGCAGTTTACTAAATACAAAAGCACTCATATTAAGGCGTCTTGGTGTAAGGCAGTGCAATTCTGATAGCAGGTAATTGAATTCTTTAGTTGGTGCAAAAGTAACCAAGACTGTCTCAGAATTTACTCAGCTGGGACACACAGATGGTTGCTGAAGACTTGAGAATTCCCTTCGTGAACCCCCGCAGAGGAGAGCACTTTGGTTTAATGGTCCTTTGAGTGTTGTGTCTGGCTCCTGGTGGATATGAAGCAAGTCTTCCTGGGGAAATCAGAGAGATTTCATAGGAAAGTGACATTTGCACGGTGCCGAAGGATACATTTTTTCCAGGTAAGAAGAAGGAAGGGGGAAAGAGTATTTCACAGAGAACAGCATGCAAAGACACCCAAGTGAAGTTGAATGGACGTCTGTCTACTTGAGGACATTAAGTGTGATTAGTGTCTGGCTGGGTGTGCGCCAGCCCAGGGTCCTCAGGCCTAGTTTAATATTAGAATCACCTGAGGATCCTTAAAAATTATCCAGTTCTCCTCTCCACATTCTAATTAGATCCCATTCATCTGGGATAGGATAAGAACATCAGTATGCTGGAAAAGTTCTCCAGATTATTCTCCTAGACAACCAAAGCAGACACTGATGTTAATATCCCAGTGACTTTCACTGTCCTGATTTTTGGACAAATGCATTGGTGGGAAACTTGGTTAACTTTTTGAATTTGTTACCAAGTGTGACTGAAATGAAAGATGGGACTTCCTGAATTCTCAGCCTTGAGGGCAAACATTTCCCTTCGGGCTAGAGGGCCATAGGAGACACCTTCTTTCCTGTCAGAGCCTGTTAGGGAAAGAATAACTTGCAAGAAGAGCTCCACTTTGACCAGACCTGACCCACATCAATCAAGAAGGTAAATGAGTACCAATACACCCCCATGCCTTTACCTATAACTCTTCTCCTGCTGACTTTTCTGGATGGAGGAAAAAATGGTAAATTATTCAAGGTTGGGGAGAACAGGTTTTGTAACTGTGAATTGTAAGATGGCTGAATAAGAAACTATAGTAGGCTATACATATTTTATCCCTATTTTTTTTCGCTCCCTTGCAGAAGAAGATTTCAGTTTTCATTTCTCCCAAGCAGGACTGCTCACTTTGACATTCCCCGGGTGTCTGTAGTACTAGGCAATAATTAAATATCAGGTGCATAAGTTGCTCTTTAATTTGACATGTGTGCTCCAGGCAATAACGGCACGCAGTGCCATGTGGGAGTGTAATTGCTAAGGAATAAAATCTTGTAGCGAGTGAGATCATTGTATCAGGTACGGTGTGACAGCTCATTTGATCATTATGCCCAGGCTAAAGAGTTTGCCTAATTAGTTTCCATTAAAACTCACCCTTTAATCAAGAGTTATTCTTGCATAAAGAATGTCACTCGGTCCAGATGAATGAACAATGGTTTCCCTCGAGATTGGACTCTCAGCTGCACTGGGATGCCATATGTCTTTTCCAACAATCCATACCCAGCTCTGAGCTGGGACGTCTACGCTGGAATAGCTGATAGGAATGGAGAAGATTGGAAGGAGAGAGCTGGTGCTGCCAGCCCTGGTAGGTAGATCTGGGGGTCTGTGGGAAACTCCCTGCCAATCACAGAGAGTTGGGATTCCAAAGTCTTACATATGCAGGAGACTAGGGACCACGATGACTAAGTTACTTGGGGACTCTCATATATCAAGTTGTGACAAAGCACATGCAAACTCTTCTGCATCAAAGAATGACCTCAATCCTCAGACTTCTTAAGACTGAAGACAGACCTTTATCTCCTGACTCGTGCTGAGTATTGGTCTTCCAGAAACACGAGAGTGAGAATGAATTCTAGGCACATTCAGCATGTTAATGTTCATTAACATCTCCTAGGCCCTAGAGCCAATCTACTGTCCCTTTGAACCCCAGCGCTGTCCCTTAATAGCTGTATGACTTTGGACAAGTCACTTAACCTCACTAATATTTTGTTTCTTTACACCCAAAATAAAGACCTTCTGGGTATAAGGGCTCTTCTCGAGGTACCTGGAGTTTAGAGATAACACTTACCAATTTGGGTTTACCAGGCAACTCTAATGCTCCTGTATTCCTGGATCCCAGGATGGAGTGTAATGCAAAAGAATTTAGATTTTTGACTGAGGATGATTTATCATCACCAGGTGGCTGACAACAGCTATTTGACGACATTTTCAGATTCTGTCTGAGGGCTCTCTGATGGCAAGTATAGTGTCTGGCTAGGAGAAGACACCACAAACACACTTCATCTGACAAGCAGGGAAAGCACCAGATGAGGGTGAGCATGAACCTTTCAATTTTCCTCCTACTTTTCTAGTAAAATGTTTCTGTCCTGAGAAAACGTTTGCCAGCATCACGAGGGGGCATTGTTACTCTAACTCCATCCATTCCCATGAATGCTTATGGTCCCTAATTTTTTTTTTTTTTTGAGATTTATTTGTTTATTTATATAAGCACTGGGTACAGTCGGAAGTGCGGGAGGGTGAGAGGATTCACCAGAGACAGAGCGGGAAACAGAACAGGCAGACTGAGGAAATACACTGCTGAGGGGAGCAGCAGGCAGCAGGAGAGGTCTGCGCGCCATGTGGGACCCTCAACAGCGGCCAGGGATCGAACTGGCGCTGCAGAGGCTGCAGGCAGCTTCGCAGCCCAGCGCTCAACCGCTGCGCTACCAGTGGAGACCCTAGGTCCTACATTTGTACCTTAGTGTTAATCTTCTTTCTTTGAACCTTTAACTTCTGATTGCTAACTAGATACTCTGACACTTCAGAATGAGCTCCCTCCACCCTCACCCTGAACTCTCAGCTCACCTACTTCTCTGCCTTTTAACCGACTTTGCCAAACACTGAGACATACAAGCTATGTAATCTCAGAGCCATCCTGAGTGAAGGACCCGGATACAGTCAGAGGGGACAAGCCCTCCAGTCAAATGCCTGACCTGGGGCAACTCACTCAACCTGTCTGAGTGTGACTTAGTTTCCTAATATTTAAAGTGGGGAATAATCATACTACATATCTCCCAAGACTCTTCCTAATCTGAATCTTGCTTGCCTTTCAGGATCAGCTTTTATTACTCTCTTTCAAGAAGTCTTTGCAGCAGTTACCTCAGATGCCGCCCTCTTCCCAGACTCAGTTACCCATTCTTGCCCCCACACATTTGCATATTGTTCTCTTCACCTGAATTGTTTTGTTTTCCATGCCCTTCCGGCAGACTCCCGCCCTCTTTCCATCTTAGCCCAAGAGTTATCTTTCTTTTCTTGCATTTCCCAGACCAAGTTAGGGATCCCTGTTCTCTGCTCTCTCTGTGGACACCTCTACTCCACATATTCTTTGTAAAGAGTTTTGAGCTTTTCTTGTATCTTTTCTATCATCTCCTCAATCTAATCGTCTAATTTGCTACTTCATTTTTCCTCAGTTGAACTCATCTTGCCATTTAATCCCTTGGCTCTATTGTTTATTTCAGTTATACATATTTTATATCCTTAATATTTCTACTTGGTATCTTTGGATTGATTTCTTGTTCACACTTGACAGGATCTGTCATGGTGCTGGTGGGCACCATTTACTATGGTATTGAGGTTTAACCCTTGTCTTACTTCTCCTCCCATCTTAGTCTCAGTCCTTCTTGCTCACTTTTCTATAGTTTTGTCTGTAAATGATAAACAGTAACAGAGTGAGGATGAGGAACTTAGAGTTACTGGACTTGGTGATAAAAAGAGTTCCCATATCCTGAGAATTCAGCACCTGCTTAAAAAGCCTATCTGTGGATTTTTAGGCCTGCCCCTAGGCCACTGCAAAGGCTTTACCTGGCAGGCCTCACAGGGGAACGCACTCCCACCCGTGCATTGCTGTCTCTGATAGCGTTGCAGCCAAGGTCTCAGCCCTCTCTGGCTGATTGTGGTCATGATCTTCCACTTCTTATATTCCTAACCAGGCACCTTCATTCCTGGATTTTTTAAGCTGAGACTTTCAGCTGAGATCTTCTTCAGGTGCCTCCACTAAATATTGTCTGCGTGTGTGTGCACACGTGCACGCGCACGGGTGCTGGGAATGGGCATGTGGGTAGGGATTGAAGACACTTTTACCCACTCAGGCTCAGTACCCAGAACTTTTTTACTTCTAACCTCCCTCCATCTCCCCCTAGCCCCAGAGTCCATCAACTGCTGGGGCCTTTTGTTTGGGGATCCCTCAGCAATAAGATGAACTCCATATCTGTGCTTATTTACATGACTGTGAAGCTGGGGCACTGATCCATGGTGGAAGTGAAATAGGGAGTTGGCATTTTCTCCTCTTACAGCTTCACAGTAAATTATTAAAGGCTTAACTCTTTAGCCTTTGACTTACTGCTTGAATTGGTCGTCTCACAATGGGTAGCTCAGCTCTTTCTCCCAGCTTGGGTGAACTCCTGATAGCACCCTTAACCCGGTTTCCCCAAATCCACGGTTGGCTTGGTTGGATGTTTTCTCTTGATTAGACTGAGATTTTGGAATTTGGGGAAAGATCTACCACAGAGGTGAAGCTTCCTCCTCACATCAAGTTAAGAAAGACTATCAAAGTCACTTATCTCTGGTTTAATTTTGACCACTTACAGGTGGTAGCAGCTGGATTTCCCCCACTATGAAGTCATTTCTGGTTCCATAGACTGTTTGCCAGACATGAGTCGCTAAGTCCAGTACGTTCAGAAGGAAGGGAATTTGGTCCCACCTCGTAGAGGGAGGAGTATCAAACAACTTATCAACAATGTCCAGAAATACATATTTGGAAGAGATACACTGGGATTTTGCAAGTCTCTTCTCATTCCTTACTGTCCTTCCTGTTCGTTTTAGTATTTATCAGTGGATCTTGCCTGCAACAACTGTAACTGTGGTGGTGATAATGTTTTAAGGTGGTTTTTTATTTCAATTATTGAAATTATGGTTCTAGCCCTATTTGTGTATTGATTTGTTCTTTCTGTTGAACTGTAAAACTTGAAGGCTGCCTTTTGCACTCCGCCTGCATCCTTTCTGTTCTCTGACACTTAGCTCAACTCAGCTTAAAGACTGCATCAGGCATGAAGACAGGGCTGTAGTTTATGCAGTGTGGCCTTGGACCAGCAGCATCAGCATCATCAGGGGACTTGTTGAAAGTGCAAATTTTTAAGGCCTGCTCCAGACCTATTGAGTCAGAAGCGATAGGGCTGGGCCTCAGTGTTCCGTGCTTTAACAAGCTCTTCAGGTGATTTCCATGCACGCTAAAGTTTAAGAGCCATGAAATAGGAGAGTCTTTAAGGAGTAACTCCATATCTATGCTGATGCTTTTTAGAGACACAAGTCACTTGAAACCATTATCTTTCTCATAGTCCTTGAATAACAAGGAGGAATGTTCTAGGAGGAATAGCTATTCTAGGAGGTACGTTCTAGGAGGAATTTAAACATCTGCTTGTTTAAATCAGTATAACATGCATGGAGTATCCACTGTGAGCCAGAGTTGTGCTCTGATCTGGAGATGTCACTTTCCTGAACTTCCTGGTCTTGTGCATGAAACAGGTATAAAAACATATGATTGAAAACATGTTAAAGTTCTACAGAAAAGGTATTTATAATGTCTTATCACTTTTTGAAAATCCATTATATGTCAGGTAGTTTTATGTGCATTATATTAATTGATCGCCCTAAAATTTATCAGTGGGACTATTAACCCCACTTTACAGATTTTAAACAGAGTCAGTGAGAGGTGAAGCATATTTTTAAATTACCTACCTAGGAATTGCCAGAAGTGGAACTTGAACTCTGGTCCTGCTGACCCCAGGAGGTCTCTTCTCATTGTCAAGCTGGTCCCCCCCAAGGAATGACAGATTCTTTTCAGGATAGAGGGGGTGCATGTACAGTTTGTGAGGAGGAGAGTCTTGGGTGGAAAGTGGATGGGACTCCAGGCAAAGAGAATCCCTTGAGAAAAAGGCTCAGAGTCATTAGAACATGAAGCCTGCGAGACCAGGGGAGGCGATCACAGTGAAGTTATTACAGAAGAGTGCTCATGGGTGGTGAGGGGGAGAGGCGCAAAGATGCTGAAAGGTGGGTTGGAGCAGATGAGGCAGGCAGCCTGATGCCTTGGATCTACTCCACGTCCCTCCCTGCCGGTGGCAGAGTCACTGTGCTGTGGATTGACAACCTTAATGGGACCCAGAGCACAAATACCCCTGTGTGTCCCCAGAAGGAGGTGGTCTAGAAGCATGGCAAATAACATAGGTTTTGTAGTCTTGGGCTCAGACGCTAACTCCTACTTTCTGTGCAATTTTGAACTTGTTGCTTTCTGTTAGCACTTTGCTTACCTGCAAAACAGACAATACTTGCAGCACTGACTTAGCATATGTACTGTGCTTTTCAAAGTGCATTACATGAGTCACTGAATTGTCATAACAACTTTATGGAACTGGTAATGCTATTACTCCCATTTTACAGAGATGGAGACGCGAAGAGGGTTAGTGAAGAGAACACATGAGCAAGCGGTGCTCAAATGCAGGCAGCCTGTCCCTGGAGTCTGTGTCTTAAACTGTCTGATCTTGGAGGAGTTTTGTGAGAGTTTTCCATACCGTATAAACAGTGCTCGGCATGCATTGTATCTACAGGGAGTCTTCACCAATGTGATGGTGAGTTGTGACAACTCATAGGAGTCCCATGGGTCTGTGGGAGTAGGTGGCTCTATATAGGAGTGGGAAACTTTCCATCATCTCTAGCTCTGCTGCATCTCCTGCATAAACTCCTGATTGTCTCTTGTCACCTCTGTTCAAAGGATCCTCAGAGGATCCTACCTTCCAGAGGATGGGCCAGCTCTAAGTGGACCTGGGTGTGAAATCTGAGGAATGATGAAGAAAAGGCAGGTTATTAGGTATGAAATTATCTGAGTCAGAAGATGCTAGTTATAGCTCTAGTTGTGTCCAAGCCTGTGTAACTCTGGGCAAGGATCTTCAGCTGCCTCATTCCCTATTCATGAGAGGACGAGGTTGAATTACATTATTTCTGAGTTTTCTTTCACCTGTATGAGGAAGAAAGGAATCCAAGAATGCAGAGTCTCAGGGCATATTTGTTTTTCTGAGCATAGCTGGCCCTCTCACTGGGGGATTGATCCCTCAAATTTGGGTAGGTCTTTCTCCCTGGACTATGTGACCACATCTCTATCTACCAATATACCACTATATATCACAATAACTAAACACTCAACAGCAACTCTAAACCTCTAGCCCATGGGACCTATATGTAACCACACCAATGTGAATAATGCTGGACCTCATTAATTTGGATTCCAAAAGTCCAGAATTAGGACTGATTATGCTGTAACAGTACTGCATTCCTTTGGGTTTAAATTTTTTATTGCAGTACCACTGGTTTACATCATTGTTAATGTTTTGGAAGTGGAGGATCCCTCCTTCAGGTTCACTTAAAATTATTGTTTCTGAAGACTGATGAATTATACGAAAACAATGGGAAAAAATCAAGAAGAAGCATGTGCCATCTTAAAATGATCCGATCCCATAATTTTCAAAACACTGTTTTTTTCATTTTAAAAAAAGGACTAGAATCGCCACTTGAAATTCTTATTTGAAAATGAGTAGAAAAAAATAATGTCATCAAATCAATGAACTTATTAAATGAGTTCTTTATTCAGTAGAGCAGGTTTTAAAAGGACTCTTGCCGGGCAGGCTTTAGTTATCCTCATTTGGGGTTCCACTAAATTCTTGGAGGAAATAATTGTGTTTTATCCTTATGGCCTCTGTAATTACAATTTTGCCTGAAATAAAGGAGAGTGGCAATCCCCAGTGTTAGGGGCAATTAGTGGAATCTGGAAGCTGCAAGGCTCTGCTCACACTTGTCAAGGTCACAGGATGGCCACGGTTTCCCCACGTCTCTCTTGGCCTCATGGAGAGACGGGAGGCCCAGCCACCCCTCAGGAGGTGGGTGGTGGTTGGAGTGATTTTCACCCCATTTATCTCTTCAATATCAGCAATTTCTGTGTGTTCCTGACAGCAATGGATGTCATGCTGGGTAATCCTCTTCCTGTTGTGAAGGGACCAGAGCAATTACCAGTGAAGTAATCATGAGAGATCCAAGGGGAAAAGGGAGTTAATGATGCCTTTTATCAGATCTACCAATACATGAGAAAACACATTGCGGAAAATAGAGATATCGTCTCGTTCTAGACAAAGTTGTGTAGTGTTTTAGAATGTGTGCCTGATTGTATATGTTTTACAAGTTTTAGCATTATGATTAATAATGAATTCATTTCACTCTGAGGGCAACGTTCATTTTGGCACAGAATCAAGGGAAAATAAAAATATCTTGGATTTCTCACTTCTCTTATACTTCACTCCTGTGGTATTGTCTCTTCTCCTCATGGTAAACCAGTGGGGTCCCCTAAAACAGAGGACAGATGAGACCCTCTCTTCCCTTCAAAAGGTATGAATGGCATCCCACTTAGCATAAAATCTGAAGGCCAAGGCTCACGTGGCCTTGGAGGCCCTGCCTGCCCTGGCCCCTGCCCATGCCCCCACCCTGCTCACCTGTGCTTCACCTGCCTCACTGCCCCTCTTGCTGTCCTTCACACACTGAGCCTGGGGGGCTGAGAGCCCCGCACCTGCTGGCCCCCCGCCTGCACAGCAGCCTCCTCCCAGAAGCAGGATCCTCTCCTACAGTCATGGCTTCACTTGTCCTTGTGTGATGGTTTTCAGAGCACCCACCACTTTTTGAAAAGTTTGTTCATTTGTTTGAGGCCTGGTCTGCCCTCCCATCAATGCACACTTCACACGTGAGGAATCTCCTCTCTCACTCAGCATGGCCCACCCGGCACTGGTACAGTATCTGGAAGCTGACAGATGCCTCATGTTCCAGAATGATTGACAATAAATCTAAAACTTGGCTGCCATCTCCATGTACTGTGATCTTCCTGATCTAGCTTTGTATTTGGATTCTAATTATGTTTTGGAGGAAGTGCCTTCCTTGGCTGACCAAGTAAGAGTGAGTGCTCTGGGTCTGTCTTAGAAATTTGGCCCAGAAGCTGGCTATGAATGGATGAGTCAGGTTCACATAGATAGTTTTAACTCAGGGCTCTGATGCAAGACTTGGGTGAGAGGGAGTTTACCGAAAGAAATATCTGCTGGAAAGTCAAGAATGGCATATTTGTGCTTTCCCAACTGAACGAGAGGTGTCATGACTTGGGGGTCTCTGAGAGCCTCCTCTAGCAGACGAGCCCCTGAATATGTCTCTTAAATGCCTCCTGTCTCTATCTGATACTTCTGATTCTATGTTATTGCTCTAGTTAAGGTTCACTTTTCCTCTCTTCTGAAAGGAATCCTGAAGGCTTTTTCTTACACACAAATGCAGCCTTGAAAATCTGTTGCGCTCCCTGGAGAAGGTGGAGATCCTTACCTAAGGTTGTGGGGCTTGGACATAACGTCACCATCAGATGGAGGTGGGAAAAGGGAGCTTGCCGTGCCCTTAATCAATTGCTGATCCTTTAGGGCCATTTTCCTTGCAGAGAATGACCTTCTTTTATGCCTCTTTGCCAAAGACAGTTCATTTATACACACACACCTCCTGCCCAGAGTCCCAAATTTCCCCATTCTCACCAGTCAGAACCGAGTACCAGAGAGCAAAGTGTTCCACTATTATTCAACCTGTAGACTAAAAGCCTTTCCCAGTCACTGGTAACAGCAAGATGGAGGCCAGTCTAATCCAAAGATTCTCAGGAGATGTTACCTGCTTCATAATCCTGGTGCAAGAACTCGGTGTCATCTTACTCCGAGAAGTAACTTTAGGGAAAAAAAAGACTAAAATGAGATGCTCCTGTGACATCTGTTATGGATGACCCCAGGACATGGCTCTTAACGTCTCCTGGGACATTTTATAAAAGATAGTTTGGAAGTGGATTACATTAAAAGAGCAGGTAAAAAATTTCTGAGACTAAAGGGAAGTGTAGGTGGTGTATTTGACTTGAAAAACTTAAATATACAATTTATGTTCTGCTGCGACCTTATCTGACTTATTTTCTTTGATTCTTGAGAATGGGGCAAATGAATGAATGGAGGAAAAGGCTGGAGAAGGTGAGAAAGAGAGGAGACTTGGGATGGGAAAAACTGTCTTTGTGTTGTAGGGGAAAATTCAGTCTGCTCTCTACCTAGCTAGTAGATGAATTGACAAGTACAGGCATCTCATGGGAGCCAGTGAGAACAGTTGCCCACAGACTGTCCTTACCTTGTAAAGGCTTGTTTGAAATCTATCTGCTCAATTGGTTATGAGCAGGACTGGTGACACTGGTGGTTGGGTCTTTTCTCTCTTTCCATATGGGTATATCTGCCTCTCTTTTGTGCTCTGGGACACACATTAATGGGTGATCTGAATAAATTACTCACAGAGGGTGAATGGATAAGAGTGAAGATTTTGGAGCCAAGCTGTTTGATTGATACTGAATTACCTGTGTGATGTTAGCCCTGTTACTGAATTTTTCTGTGTTTCATTGTCCTCTAAAAGATGGTGATGACAATAATATTTATCTCATAAGACTGTGAGGGTCAAATAAATAAAACATGCACAGTTATTACAGCAACTAGCGCATGGCAAATGCTCAAACATTAATTATTGGTATCATTAATAATAGTAGTAAAGATATTTCTGGGGGCTTAGCTATTAACTCATACTTATATTTCAACTTTAAAACATGTATATTTCTGAGAATTCTGAGTATAGCATCACATAAGAAGACTCTGTAAGTTGTTTCTTTTTAATCCAAAGCACATGTTTCAAAATCTACTTGCTTTGGGGAGGCTGATACATGCATTTGAAAGCAGGTGTGCTGGGGGAAGACACACTTCCTAATTTTTGTTCCTTGCACTAAAGGAAAGAAAATGAACAATGCCTAACCTGGAGTTAAAAGGACAGAGAAATGTAATGTCTTACTCCTGCAGGTTAGTTTCAAAATCCAATGGCAATTTCCTCTTTCTGGACTCTTTTTTATCTTGATCAGTATGTTTCAGTGCAAAGTCTATAATTCCAATTCCCCAGACTCTTCTCTACTACAGAATAGCATGCAGCACAGCAGAAGACATTCCCACAAGACATTCCTTAAGGCAGCATGGACTGAGGTGTCTCCCACCTGGTATGTCCTCCCTTGGCTCCTAGGCCATTGTCAGTTGGCCTAATTCTGTACTTGAGACTCAGTTCATGACTACAGAGGGACTCTTTCAACATAAGACTCTGTAAAGAATATGAAGACATTGATGGCTAATTATGTACAGGGGTTGAATTATATTAATTCACAAAGCAAATAATTTAGGCCCAGTAGTACATTTATATTTCAAATTACTGTAATCCAAGTATACCTAGAACAGTGTATGAAACATAGTAGGCACTCAATAAAAATTTTTCCTATAAAGGAAGTATCAGTTCTAAAATTTGCTGTCCTACTATACCAAGTAGAGAGAGGTAACCAAAGAACACAGTGGCCCCAAGTTCCCTGTCCAGATAACCTCTGCTGTCCCCAATTAAGTACACATCAATAAGTTTTTAAAAAGTCAAACTAAACAGAAAAAATTGAAAGTACTGCATTTCCTTCTTTGATCCTCATCAAATTCATCTAGTGATTCTTTCTTCCAAGCAGTTGTTCATGTAAAACACAAATACATAGGATCAGAAAAATAAATAAACACACAGGATCACATTAGTCATATAGAAAACTACAAATTAAAAGAACAGAGGTTTTCAAGATGAGATCTGCTGACAGTTTGCAAGAAGTACAGCTGCTTCAGAAGCCTCTGGTTTGCTTGCTAATAATATATTGATAGATCCCAGTAAACATTTTATCTGTTTGAGTGAGCCCAGGAATCTGCATTTCATCAAGCATCTCCAGCGAATGTGTGTAATTTTGAATGGAAGGATCGATCATTGCTCATTAAGAATCTACTGAAGTTAAAGTGGCTAAGGGTTTATCACCATGTTTTCCTCTTACAAGGTTGACGGACTCCTTAGCTAATCGTACTTAACGCAGCGCATCTGCTAGGTCAGTATCTGACTTTTATCTACCTGCTTTCCTCTGATCCAGGTCTCTTTCATGCCCCTTCTTGTTCTTTGCTGTCTGTCAAATCGGCTGGACTTGTCGCTTCATTGCAGCAGACATGGCAATTAACTGCAGGTAATTCTGTTTTTTTCTCCTCAGCTCCTCAATTTTTGTCCAGTTTTAAAGTTTCTAGCTGTAGCTGTGGCTACCCTTATTCTAGATTGTTCTGCAGCACAGATCCATGCAACCCTGGAGTTGCAAGAATTTTTTTTGTTAGGGATCTCTATTTTTTTAGGGATCTCTTTCTGAAAAACATTTGATTATTATGACAGTGGGAATAGCGCTATCCTTCTCGCTCTTCCTCTAGACTCTGCCCTGAATTGGAGTCTGCAGATGGGTCTCTCTTCCTGATGTTCTTCATTGTGCTGGTGGAGCTTTTCTATGTTTTCTTGGCTTTTTAGGAAGAAAATGGTAATATCTAGGTTTAGTGATGTCTGGAAACTTTTATTTTTTATTTTTATCATTTTTTAAAAATTTTTTTTATAGAGGCATGTTTTATTTATTTGTTTGTTTGTTTTTGTTTATACATGCACTGGGTACAGTCAGAAGCGCGGGAGGGTGAGAGAATTCACCAGAGCCAGAGCGGGGAGCAGAGCAGGCAGAAGGACCGAAGTACACTGCTGAGGGGAGCAGCAGTCGGCAGGAGAGGTCTGCGCGCCATGTGGGACCCTCCTCCGGTGGCTGGGGAGCAGCCGGGGATTGAACCAGCACTGCAGAGGCCGCGGGCAGCTTCGCAACCCAGCGCTCAACTGCTGCGCCACCGGGGAGGCCCTGGAAACTTTTATTTTTAAAGTTTTTTTTTAATTTATACAAGAACTGGGGTACAGGCCAGAGGCGCAGGAGGGTGAGAGGATTCACCAGAGACAGAGCAAGGAGCAGAACAGGCAGACGAACTGAAATCACTGCTGAGGGGAGCAGCGGGCGAGACAGGAGAGGTCTGCCATGCCATGTGGGTATCTCCCTGGCCGGCTGGGAATCAAACCCGCACTGCAGAGGTTGCGGACAGCTTCGCAGTGCTGCACTCAACCTGCTGTGCCACCAGGGAGGCCCATGTCTGCAAACTTCCCCCCAATGTGTGTGTGTCATGGGCTCCATGTATGACATCATTCAATATGGCTGTAAAATCGGGAAGCAGGTTTTTCCTCCTTGTCCAACTATTAAGGACAGTCTCCGCTTGGGCTGCTTAGACATCAAACCATAAGCAGGAGGGAAGGCAAAAGACTTGACTCTGGATGCTGAGGCTCAGGAAACATAACTTTCATACAAATTCCCAACATAAAAGGGGATGGGACTGGGTGTCCTAGCAAGGGAGCTCACCACTGGGATATATGTCATCCCAAAAGAAGAATATTCATTTCTCCAAGAAGACTTTGAGGGGAGGAGCGACATAGCTGACTTAAATGGAAAAGCAGCACACACTGATTACTACATTAAGCATCTTCAGGAGGCCAGGGTAGAAGCAGAGAGACCTGTTGGGGTGTGAGGGTATTCTGATAAGTCACTGAGGCTGGAGAGGATGGTGGCCGGCCCTGAGTGCTGGTGGCAGGGTAGTGAGAGGTAGTTGAAGGCAACCCCGGACCTGCCTGACACCTTAGGTACAAGCTGCCTGAAATTCAGAGCCCATTAGATTCACCTGTTTCCATTTCAATTTTCTCTCAAAGGCGCTTTATCACCAACTCTCTCGAGACCTTCCTCTAACAGGTTGAACAACGTTTGGACAAGAGCAAAACATCTGGTACCCTCAAGTTCCCAAGTGATTCAGATCATTTGAATACACAAATTGCATGTTTTGAGCTCTGTCAACACAGCCCGTGGTCTGGTACAGTGAGAAGCAGCATGACAGGGTGGGAGACCCAGTTTCTCATCAAGGTCCTGTCTGTGACCTGCCTTACACCTGGATGGGTCCCTTCTCTGGCCCCAGCATATTTGTAATGAAATGAGGGCCAGGGAAGAGGTGCTTTCTGAGGAGACTTTGTGTGCGTGGGCGGCTGTTCTTAATTTACTGCTGCCCAGACTCCTTGGTAAGGAATCTGGAAGGGATTTGGATTGGGGTAAGCGTTTCTTTTCTCATTAATTTAAATTCCTGTTTTAAAAATGAGACCAGCATCCCTGAGAACCTGCATGTCAAGTTCAAGAATGAGCGACTGCACTCATAAGGGTGACACTTTGGAAGCTTATGGCAACAAACTCCTTGGGGAGGACAAAACATTTCCTTGCACATTTCATTTGTTTCAGGCCCTGGAAGACTCAGGGGATTGTGAGCTGCCCACAACACATGTCTATTTATACCTTTGGTTTCTCCTTGGACATGACTGGAAACAATCTCTACAGCTTTGGTGAGCTTACTCTCTGGTTTCTGATGGCACTCCATCATTGCACCAGTAAGTATTATGCAACTCTGAGGGGTGCTCACTGCCCCCCATCCTTGGTTCCTGTGTGCCCAGGTCTGCCAAGAACAGACTGGTAAACTGAGGTAGCTGGAGGTAAACGTTAAAGGAACCTTTCTCCTACTCATTTCTTAGGTGGGTTTCTTGTTGAGGAAGCTGGCACAGGGAAACATCTTTGCAAATGTATTCTGAAAATTGTGAAGACCAGGTTCCCCAGGGGGCAGAGGTCCTGGTTGATGAGACCTTGTTTAGCTCAGACCAGGGCTTGTATCTCTTAAACACTCCCAGGATGAGTGTGCAGTGGTAGTCTAGCCATGGGTGACTAAATAGAAGACCAGGAAAGTATAGTGGTTCGATGGTCAGACCTCCCCAGAGTTCACAGGGCACCCCGTCTCAGAATCCCCCTGCTACCCAATACTAGCATTTATGAGCACCTATGTGCCCAGCATTATACCTACATTATCCACATTATTTTATGCATTATGCTTCATCTATCCATACCTGTGAAGCAGGTGTTACTATTCCATGTACACATGAGAACATTAAGATTGAGAGAGAGAATTTTAGACATGCTGTTCTATGACCATGTAAGATCTGACTCAAAGTCTGCACTTGTAACCACCTTGAGCATTGTCACCAAACCAGCATTGTCTCCCTTAAGGATCCACATCACAATGTTGGGTCTAGAGGCCACAGTGCAGAATGAAACCAGTGGTTATGAAAGGTCCAAATAATGTCAAACCAAATATGAAGTTTGGGGGTCAGAGCAATTCTGTGTTCTTAATTGTATTTACCTTTTCCTTATAATATATCAAAAGATTTCTCCTTTAGTCTAATTTAATTGAGTTTTATTCTTAATTTTGTGTATTCATATTTTCTATTTTATTCCTTTTATTCAGGAGTAAATAAGCCAGTGATTTTTTTACCTATTTCATTATTGTTTTTTCCCCAAAGAAATAGCTCTTGTATTTATTTGTTACTTTAATTCCTAGTCTACTTTCTAATTTATTGCTTTCTGGTTTTTTATTTTATTAATTCATTTTCTTTCTGTTTTCCTTAAGATTATTTCATTTTATTTTTAATTTCTTCAATTTTGTGCTTAATCCATTCAGTTCCATTCCTGCTTAATAATACAAATTTTCACATCGATGAGTCTTCCTACCTGCAATGTTTTGACTATATTACATCGGTTTCAATATGGAAAGATTTCATTATCCTTCATTCATTGAATAACCTGTGTTGGAGGGGTTACTGAGTGTCAGATATTGTGCTCATGGCTACAAATATGGTCCCTAGAAATCACTGCCCTCATGGAAGTCAAATGAAGAAAATAAATAGGTAAATAAAGTCAGGCAATGATAGGCATTATGAAGAAAATAGAAGAAGCAGGACGATGGAGAAGGAGGTGGTAATGTAAATGGGGCATTGAGGAAAATTATCTTTTATGACTGGACAGTTAAATAGGGACCTATGAGGAGTGAGGAAATGACATAGAGGAGGGATTATTCCAGGAAAGGGAAATACTACATACAGATGTTCCAATGCAAGAGCATACTTGGGGTGTTCTTGGATCCCAAGGAGGATAATGTCACTGAAACTGGAAACACTTAGAGAACAGGGGTCAAAAGAGCCTGGAGGGCTATGTAGGGGTCAGATCATTTGCAGCATCAGAAGCCATGATATGGATTTGAGGTCTCATTAGAAGTGTGATAGGAAGATAGTAAGATTTTGAACATGGGAATGTGATCTAATTTATGGCATTTGACTGATTGGATAATGATAATTTTTATTGAAATATAAAATGCACCCATTTAAATGTATGATGAATTTTGATACACGAGTGCACACACACCAACATAACCAATCAATATACCAAACGTTTTCCATATCTCAAGAAGTTTCCTTTTGTAATCAACACCCATTCCCGCTCCGAGGCTCTGCCTCCCCTCACCCTTAACTCCTCTTTTCCTTTTACTTCCCTTGTTCCTTCCTTCTTCACATGGGCACATCCACTGGTTCCATCAGTGAAGAAGGCTGTTTTTCTCCATTGGAATACTTTCTCATTTGTCAAAAATGAATTGAGGATATATTGTACATTCTGAGTTTGGACAAATGTATAGTAACATGTATCCATCACGATAGTTAGTATCATGAAATATTTTCAGGGCCTCCCTGGTGGTGCAGCAGTTGAGCGCTGGGTTGCGAAGCTGCCCGCAGCCTCTGCAGCACAGGTTCGATCCCCGGCTGCCGGGTGAGGGTCCCACATGGCGCACAGACCTCTCCTGCCACCCGCTGCTCCCCTCAGCAGTGTATTTTCGTCAGTCTGTCTGTTCTGCTCCCTGCTCTGGCTCTGGTGAATTCTCTCACCCTCCTGCGCTTCTGACTGTACCCAGTGCTTGTATAAATAAATAAATAAATCCGGAGCAGCCAGGGATTGAACCGGCGCTGCAGAGGCTGCGGGCAGCCCTGCAACCCAGCGCTCAACAGCTGCGCCACCGGGGAGGCCCCAATCTATTTTTTCTTGATTCAACTTTTGTTATTTGCATCTTTCAAGGAAATTTTCCATTTCATCTAAGATGCAGAATTTATTGGCATAGGTTGTTTATAATACTCTTTTATGATCCCTATAATGCTTGAAGAAATGTAGATATAATCCCTTTTTCTTTCCTATTATACATTTCTCTCTTTATTTCTAGATTGTCTGTGTAGAGATTGATCTCTTGGTTTTATTGTTTTCTATGTCTACCTGTGTTTTAGAGTTCACGATTTCTACTTTATTATTTCTTCCTTTTGCTTACTTTGAAACTTGATGTTCTTTTCTTTTCCTATTTTATTTGTTGTTGTTGCTTTTCTCAAATTTTATTAATTTGTTAGTCAATTACATAATTTAATTTTAGGTACATCTTCACACCTCCATATGTGCATATGCTTCATTCACTGTCTACCAAAACTCCAGTGCCAGTGCCCTATACCCTTTCTTCCCCTACATTTCTAGTTTCTTAAAGTAGTAGTTTAGATTATTGATTTCAGATTATTCTTATTTTCTAAATTAAGCATTTATTGCTATGCGTCTTCCTCCAAGCATTGCTTTAGCTGCATCACGGATTTTTGATTGTGTTTTAATATTTGTTTCTTTCAAAATATTCTGTATTGACTCAAAAGGAAGGTTGATCTTAACCAATTTCTTCAACTTCAAGAAAAATCAAGGTTCTTTGAAAAATTTTCATGGGTTCCATCTGGGAGCAGAATAATCAATGATCAATGCAAATCAATCATTTCTTTTTTAAGTCCAAAGTTATAGCCAAAACATGATGTTCAATGCTATATTTTATACTTCATAGTTGAAACTGAAACCTAGTGCTTCAAATTAGGATAAATCTTAATCTTTTGAACATAATCATGATAATAATAGGAGATTTCTGAAACATAGTTATATGTTACTTTCAATGATGGTAAAGAGAGATAATTGTTAGAAGAGACAAAGATTCTAACATTTAGTAAACTGTAATGTGCCCAGATCTGGGCCAGGAATAGATGTTATGTCATTCAGTTAAGTAATTCAGTGAGATCAGTATTTAAAGATGAGAAAATGGAAACTCAGAATGTTGAAGTTACTTTTCTAAGATTACATGGGATTCATTATTGGGGTGATCTGATTACCAGGACTACTGGTTTTTTTTTACAGAAACAAGAAGAAAATAGAATAAAATTAAGTATTTTTTTAGTATTTCTATGTGGTTAGTAAAAACATTTTTTGTTCAAAGGATTCTTGTCCTAACCTCTGTCTTGCTATGAATGGAGTATATTCTGTTCCTAGCACTTGGCTTGTTCCCTACCTTCTTTGCCATATTTTTTTTTCATTCATGCAATTAAAGTAGAAGTATAACCTGAACCATCTGACACTTAAAAAACAAGAGGTTTATTTACTGTAATCACAAAGATACTGATAGGCACAGAGTGCTGCATTTATCAGCTGAAAGTTAGGTCCCAGCTCTGCTCAGTAGGCTGTCAGAGGTTCCCTAATTCTTTTTTCTTCTGTCCCAGGTGTATATTTATCTATGGGCTGGTGTCAAGCTTCTAGGTAAAGAGAATTACAGGGTGGAACTTTGTGGGTTCTGTGGCATATGTGATTTGCTTTCTCTGGGTAAATTAACAGTGGAGTGTGAAACCAGCATGAGAATTCAAATTCTCAAATTCAATTTTTTTCTGTAAAAAGACAGTAGTCCTGGTAATCAAATCACCCCAATAATGAATCCCATGTAATTTTAGAAAAGTAACTTCAACATTCTGAGTTTCCATTTTCTCATCTTTAAATACTGATCTCACTGAATTACTTAAATAACTGAATGATACACCCATCTCTCCATCCATTCATTTAGCCTTTATTAAATAAATCTTTATTGAATATCTATTATGTACTAAGAATTGTACTAGGTGCTACAAATCAACAGGTGACAAAGCAGAGGAAATGCCTGCCCTCATAAAGTTCATTTCCAGTTAGTTATAATAAATAAAAAATGTTGGGGGATAAATGTGGTAAGCATTACTCCAAGTGCTTTGCATACATAACCTCACCTCCCCACCACCCAGACCCCAATAAGATAGACGCTACTGATATTTCCAGCTACAGGAAAAACTGAGGGCAAGAACAGCAAGTTACTTTGAGGTGATCTAGTTAAAAGAGGTGGAGCTGGGATGGAAGCCAGGATGCTTGCTTCTGGAGTTGATGTGTTCATATTTTATTTAGTATCATCCTAAAATGCTGTAAGAAGTACAAGGGTTAGTCAGACATAGATCCTTGGAGAAGAAGCCATGAATAAATGGGAATGGCATAATGTCTGTGTTTCTATACAGGAAGATTTTATAGGGAAACATGCCAACTCTTTCCAATCTTCAGTTTCAAATAGTTCAAATAAAAATAAGAAAGAGTTTTCTTTCTGAAACTTCTGAACCATACTTATCTCTTCTGAATGAATCAGCCTTTTTATCCTAGTTTCTTGAGTGGCACTTTTGAATGGCCCAGGTTCCTTGATCCATGTTGCCTGTAACAGTGGTCTCCAAATGTTGTGTGAGTTATGAAGGAATTTCTTCCTCCTTTGTGGCAAAATGAGAAAAGTAGTGGTCTTCATAATGCAAAATTTATTCAGTATAAAAAATTATCTATTTCCTGACAGTTTGTTCATCTTGGAATTTGGTGTTTGAAATGATTTTCTGTGATATGATAGCATTTGAATATTTATTTTTATTAAATATTAATGTACTAAGTAGAAAAAAAGTTGAAAATTTGGTCTAAGTGCCTCTTATTATTTAAAAAAAATTTTTTTAAAGATTTATTTATTTATACAAGCACTGGGTACAGTCAGAAGCGCGGGAGGGTGAGAGAATTCACCAGAGCCAGAGCGGGGAGCAGAACAGGCAGACTGATGAAACACACTGCTGAGGGGAGCAGCGGGCAGCAGGAGAGGTCTGCGTGCCATGTGGGACCCTCCTCTGGAGGCCGGGGAGCAGCCAGAGATCGAACCGGTGATGCAGAGGCTGCGGGCAACTTCGCAACCCAGTGCTCAACTGCTGCACCACCGGGGAGGCCCTATTTTTAAAAAATTTTAATGGCACACACACAAACACACACCTTCCAAGTTATGTCACACTGTATATACCAAGCTTCTTGCAATGGGTCAGAAATTAAAGGAAACGTTTTATAGGTGTCAGCAATGACGTAAATCCTGCTAGACCATCTTTTTGATAACTCTGGTAAAAGACATTGTTCTCTGACTGAGGAAGGCCTCGTAGGCTCATTGCTTCTCACAAAGTAATCCTATTCAATTCCTAGACATTTCCACTCAGGAAATTATCCTGTAAGACAGCAAAGAACCTAATACTTGCTTTTTTAAAAGAGAGCCCTTCTGGTACTTAAAGGCAACAACCACATCCTGCCAAAGTTTGATCTTCTTCATGTTCTTGTTTCTTTCAGCCAATTGCCAGCTGCCAGAGGTTGTCCCTGTCAGTACAAACACCAACAACTTCAGGTTATTTGGCAATCCCATCATATAGTTTTTGTATGTTGAACTGTAACTATCTAAAACAGTTTAAGCTTATGGTTTTTCCTCCTACCACAATGACTCATATTTAGCTAGGATTCCCCATGTCTACTTATGAGAAGTTGATTTTTTGAACTTATTAACAGTATTATATTTATCCTGGATAAGTTGCCACCTGCCTATATTTTATTCATTTATTTCACTACCCACCAGTTTGCCATTTGAGTATTTTGATAAACATGTTGTCTACATCTGTGTAGGATTCTGGGAAATGTATTAGCTAGGTTACGGACAAGGAATGAGTCCTATTACTAAGATGGCAATGAACTCCAGAATTTTTATGACAGTTGATAGTTCCAACATCAAAACTCTCTTCTATTATCTTCAGTTATTGGTACAATAGATAATTAATGGGCCTATAACATTCCATTATGTGTTATTATCTAATAAGTCATTATTTAACATTATTCAATATAGATGTTCAACCAGTTATTAAGAAAATTCCTTCTTTTCCCTGATTGTAGAGTTATCACAATATACTTTGTCAGTCCTGATTGACTGAAAATAAGATATAACTGGTCTACTGACAATTCAATGAAAAAAATAATCCCAATTAGATTTATTTGGCAAGATTTTTCGTTATGGAATCTGGTCATTATTGCTTATACTCAAAGTTTTCAAAACCCATTAATCTGATAATTATTGCTTTGCTAGTGGTTGAAATAACTAGACTCTAGTGTCTAGAGCAGCCTCTGCCTTTTTTGAAAACAAATACAGACTCATCCATTCAACATTTATTTAATCACTGTCCACTATAGTTCATACACCATTCTTGGTGTTGGCAATATAGTAGTTATCTTTATATACAGTCATCTTGTCTTTAAGCACCTTTCCTTTTGAACTTTTTTTTTAATGATTTCTCAGAAATCATTGACAGGAACTAGTCCTATCTACATCTTCTCTCAGGCTGGAGACTTGTTATCATTTACTCTGGTTAACAGCTTTGATTCCTCTGGTGTCCTAGATTTATGATTTTTCTTCCACTTTCTTCCTCCCCCTTTCATCTTTTCTCCTTTCTCTCTCATTTTCTTTTTCTCCCTTGTGTCTCTTTCTTAACTCTTTGATTACTAGTCTTCCCTCTCAAAGAAAAAATATCTATATTAATACAAGAATAATTCTGGTGGTTTTGCTGGAACTGGCCAGTGGTCTCTTGGAATTGGGGGTCTTGAGACAGGGGTTAAATATTGGAAATCTCAGTCACTGTGTATTATTTATTTATTCTTCAATTGATCTGTATAGAAGAAAAGGAATAGGAGAAAGGCAATGGCGCTGTGTTATGAGTAAAAGGGCCAAAGCTGATGAAGCCTGAATAATTTCTCCCTATTAATGTTTAGCATAGTCAGTCATCTCCCCTGGTTCTCCACAGAGCAAGCTCTTTAACTATCACTTAACTGAATAAACACTTTCCTCCCTGCAGTAGAGTGCAGCAAGGAATAATAGTAATTTACAATACTTGAATCTACGTAATTAATTCTATAGCATTTAAAAAATGCAGTTTCTTCTTCATAGGAACTCCCAGGCTCACTGGTGGAAGAGATGATTTTTGCATATTGTACATGCCTCTGTCTTAGCTGGGACGAAGGACATTTTCTGTTTGTTTTATGCCTGTGGCACACTGAACGGGTCAGATTTGGGCAGACTCTGGTTTTAACACTGAGTACTTTGTCATGAGAGGTACATGTGTGCAGTGAAGAGTTGGGGATGGATGGCTTGTCATGGTGGATTTCACCAACGTTTGCAACTTTTTGGAAAGGGAAAACATACTGCTTTCCTAAAAATCTTTAAGTTTTACTCCCAAGTCATCAACCTTTTCATTCAAATAAAATTCACATTTGTCTGCATGTATGTGTGTATATGCACACACACACGCACACACACACACCAGAGCTATTGGGCTTGGAGAACACCATTAATAATGTAACCAAGTCTGGGTGCTTTTTAAAAGTCTATTTCTTGCTTATAAATAAATGGTAATTTGTTTAAAAGCATCATTACACACAGTGTTCAGCCAGATCCCATGCATTCGATTATTTTAAATAAATGGACCATAAAAGGAACAAGTTCTTTCTAATTTACAAATGATAGGAAACATTTTTCAAGAAAAAAAAAGGAAAAAGTATAAAATTTGTTCTTAACTACATCTCATTAATGTGGAACTGTTCAATGACCTGTAAAGATTAAAGAATTAGTGAATTGGTGGAATTATCAGAATGAAAAATCTGTATAATTTTGGTTTCAATTTAAAAATCTACTAAACAGTCTAGCGACTTTAGTCTCGGATATTACTTTTTAATATCAGTTCCTACAAATGCAGTGGCATCAGGGTTACAAATGAACTGAATGGAAAGCAACAAATAGTATGTTTAAATTCACAGCACAACAGAGGAGCTAAGTGGGAAGCAGGGATGCCTTGGGCTGGGGGTGAGGGTAGGGGGAGGGCGGGTTATTTTTTTTCCCAATAAAACAACTGAAGACATTTAATTAAGTGACCATTCTGCTAAGTGGAGCAAAAATTAATATACATAAATGCATTTACGTCTAAGCAATGGTGCCTTAATTAAGAAGTCGGCTTCAAATAGAAAACCAGAAACAGCTATTGAGCCATCATCACCATAGTCTCTTCTCTTTCCTAAAGTTTTTCCAGCAATCACAAATAGGAGAAGGGACAGCAGGAAGGGAGGGGAGAAGGTCTTCCATAACAGATACGATTCAAAAAATGTGGCCATCCCAGTGCAGGAGTGTGTGCGCACAGGCAAGATGTGACTTAAGTCCTCCACCTCATTTTGACTCAAACCTATCAGGAAGGGATGTTTATGCTGAACAACTCCCGTGGGTCTCTTTCTGCTGGGGAATCGGTTTAAATGGTGCCTTTTAAACCTTTCCTGCTGGACTATAACCCTTTTGAGGCTTCTAAGATCTCCTAATGACTTCTGTCATACCAACCTCAAGCTAGAAGCCCAATGAATGGTTTTAATTTATGAGTCCAGACACACCCAAGGACTTTGGAAAGCAATTTGTGTTAGGGCTCTAGTCCTCAGCCCAGGGAAAGAAAGACTAGAAGGAGATTCCTGAGGAAGTGGTCTAGACAATTCGTAAATGCCCCAGGAGGCTGGCATAGTCTGTGACCAGGTTTGTTTCAGGAGTCAGGACCGAAGGAAGCTTGACACGGGGGCCAGAGCTTACAGCCCAAGCTGGAATCTGCTCGCCTGTCTCCCCATATTCCTTTGTCTCTATTCTCCATCACCCCTCACATGTTTATTTGAGATTGGACATGGGTCCATCTCACTGCCAAGTGTGAACTCTCTGTTATCATAAGAAAAGAGACTCATAAGAAAAGAGGAGAGAATTTTGAAGTGTGAAGATGTTAGATTTTTGTTACCAGGGAATAGCAGTTTCAGGAAAAACAAAAGCCAGAAAGGGTTGGAGAAGACATCGGAAGAGCTAGAAAGAAGAAGAAGTAGGGCCTCCCTGGTGGCGCAAGGGGTTAAGCACAGGACTGTGACACCGTCCACAGCCTCTGCAGCACAAGTTCAATCCCTGGCCTGGCCTGCCAGGGAGCTGCCCACATGGCGCAGCAGACCTCTCTTGACTTGCCTGCTGCTCCCCTCCGCAGTGTATTTCAGTGAATCCTCTCATCCCCCGCACCTCTGGCCTGTACCACAGTTCTTGTGTGCATAAATAAATAAATCTTTGAAAAAAAAAAAAAGCAGCAGCAAAGAAGTCTTGGACTAACAGTAGAATGCACAGTAATTAAAGGGATGGTTTAGGAAGAGTGTGGTCAAGTCCCCTAGGGATTTAATGCATGGTTAGAATTGATTTGCCTAGTAGCCCAATTGGAAAGGTTATCTTAACATCACAGAAACTTTTTGTTGTCTTTTGAGAAATTTCTCAGGCTCTGCCTGTCATTGGGAGGCCAAAGAGAAGAGAGACCAGGTGCTTGGGATGGGTTGACCTGGAGGCTGGTGCAGGGCGCAAGCGCAGTGAGGGAGGGGCCCACAGATGCTTGCTTTCTCCAAACAGGCAAGGGCATCCAGAATTCTTTGAAATCAGTCAGTGGTCTGTCTGTAATAACTATGTGCCTCCTTCCCTAATCAGCGACCAGAGTCCAATGGTAATTGTTTCATTTACTTTCATGGATTCGAACTCCATGCCCGAGCTTGGAAAATCAAAGCACTTCTGGAAGATATTTATTAGCGGCCAAATTATAAAAACACATAGCAAACCTTTAGTTTGCATTACAAGTGTTAATATATGCAGAGCCCCATGAATAGCTCATCTTTCTGCCTCTCTTGTATCTTAAATTTTTCATTACAAATTTCCAGGGCTTCAAAGTAGACTCTCACAGCCGGCGCCTTTTTTCTCCCTTGCATGACAAAGAGCTGTCAAAAAAACGGTTCCTGGACTGGCTAGTTTCTTCCCCTTTTTTCTCTCATCTAAATGTCAAACAACTTAGCTTAAATAAAGCCCAGCATTCTTCGTCTGGTGCTTCTCAAAAGAAAAACACCACCACAGAAGGCAACTACAAAGGCCCTAATTAATGTTTCTCATTGATTTGGTTTTAGTGTGATGTATTTTATGAAAAAAATATGAATCCAGAAGGCACTCTCATTAAAATCATTAGCGGCTCAACATTGGCTGCAAACAGCCTGGTTCGTGGTAGGGCTGCAGAACCCAGACTTGCATAAACACACAGACACAGAACTCACATGTGCCCTAGAACATGCTTTCCAGGCCCTAGGCAATGCACATGGGTATGTATACATGCAAAACTGTGTGCAAGACATGCACAAAATACCTGCATATACATGCACACATTAATCACTGAGGCATGCTTGTACATGCAGGTGCCTGACTATTCATGGGTGTCTATGCAAGCACACTTACACACATGCATCTGGTTACCCATATATGCCCAGAATGCATAGTACAGCACATACTCACATACAGTGTGCACACTCAGGCACATGCACACACTGATATGCTAATGAATACACATGCATTGGAAGGGAAAAGGAATAGAACCATCTCTATGTTTCTTGGGATTATGTTCTTGGGGGAGATCAAGAAATTCCAGTGCAAGTGGTTTTTTCCATGACTATCTTGTCTCTCAATAGGAATTTTTTTTTTTCATTTCTCTTTCAGTTGGCCTCCTAATATCAAGGGCCAAAGCTATCAGGACGTAGCACGGACAGCACCTGTCCCTTTCTTCTGCTGAGACTTGAGTTTTCTTTGGGTGGGTGGGGATGTTGTCTTCGGCTCTCTTTTTTCACTGGTATTTAGATTCTTCATGATGGGACTGGAGAAAGAGAAAAAGAAGTGAGGAATTATTTTTTTTTAAGATTTATTTATGCATACAAGAACTGGGGTATAGGGGCCTCCCTGGTGGCACAAGGGGTTAAGATGCAATCTGAAGCTTTCCGCAGCCTCTGCAGCATGAGTTCGATCTCATGTGGCAGCCAAGTAGCTGCCCCACATGGCGCAGCAGACCTCTTGTCTCACCTGCTGATCCCCTCAGCAGTGTACTTCAGTCAATCTGCCTGTTCTGTTCCCATTCTGTCTCTGGTGAATCCTCTCACTCCCCCACACCTCTAGCCTGTCCCCCAGTTCTTGTATGCATAAATAAATCTTAAAAAAAAGAACTGGGGTATAAGCCAGAGGTGTGGGTGTGGGGGATGGAGGGTGGAGGGTGAGAGGATTTGCCAGAGAGAGTGGGGAGCAGAACAGGCAGATCTACCAAAATACACTGCTGAGGGTTGCAGCAGGAGAGATAGGAGAGGTCTGGTGCACCATGTGGGTAGCTCCCTGGCGGGCCCAGGGAATCAAACTCGTGCTACAGTGGCTGACAATAGCTTGATGGTGCTGTCTTTAATCCCTGAGCCACCAGAGAGGGCCCAAGGACTTCTTGATCATGATAGAGTAGGGAGACGACATTCTTGCTCAGAAACTTCTGAATTTGAGGTTTAGTCTCCACCCATGGTGGCTATGACCAGCAGTGCTTTTGGGTAAGATCCCATATTTTGTTTCCTTTTCAGACATCAATTCTAAATAAAACAAACAAAACAAAACCAAAAAACCACAGAGTCCTCTCTCCATCACATATCTAATTTTTAAGGTGCCCTTTGTGGTTTTCCAGGAGTGATAATTTCAAAGGGCCTTCCACAGAGGGCGGAGCAACATGGCGGCGAGGAGACGCTGCGAGTAAGATCTCCCATTAAAAAAAGTTAATAGGGAGGAAAAGCGGCAGGTCCCAGTGAGAACTGGGACACGGAAGATAAACGGACGACTCCAGCAAACTGCCCGAAGAAGAAAGTTGCCATAAAAGAGGACGAGAAGGGAGGGAAGCGCAGAACCCTGCTCCCCTCCCCCGCCCACAGAGGCGGCACTCTCCGACCAGCAGAGAGGAGGGAAACAACAAACCAAAACGGCCAACAAGAAAAACGGACACAGCAAGCGGGACTGTGAGTGGAAAGGAACTATTGCAGCCACCACACCCCGTGAACGGGAGCTGAGGCGAACCCTGCAGGATCCGCCGCGGAGGTGAGCTCCAGGCGCCATTAAAGAGAGCCCCGCCCCCCAGGAGGAGACCAGCACCAGCACACAGCCCCGGCCGCCCGGCTGCTTGAAACTGACAGATGACTCCTGGAAGAACCAGAGGGGAACAGAGAAGCCCACCCAAGATGCCGGCCAGTCCCAACAACACAGTGTCCCAACGCATACGGCAAATTAGAAAACAGACAGTAGGGAGGAGAAGAACCACACGCAACCTAGCAACTCTCCAGAGAAAAAGCACACCACAAAAAGAAAGCGAGCCCCCAGATTGCAAAGACAATAACTTGGAAGAATTTCTGAGCCTTCCAGAAAGAGAATTTAAAATTGCCGTGATTAAAAAACTGACAGAAGTCATAAAGGAAAACAATGATAAGGGAAAAATAATCAACGATCAGAAGAATGCAATTGAGTCCCTAGAGAGGGAAAACAATGGTCAGAAGAAAGAAATTGAGTCCCTAAAGAGGGAAGTAAAAGAAATGCAGGAGATCAAAGAATTAATGGAAGAACTAAAGAATTCTGGGAAAAGCAATGAAAGCAGAATAGATGAAATGGAAGAACGAATAAGTAATCTTGAAGACACAGAAATAAAAAGAACCAAAACAGAAAAGGAAAGAGAAGTACGAAGGAAAAAGAACGAAGAAAGACTTCGGGAACTATCTGACTCCATGAGGAAAGGAAATATAAGAGTTATAGGAATACCAGAAGGAGAGGAGAGAGATGTAGGAACAGAGAAAATATTCAAAGAGATAATTGAAGAGAACTTCCCAAATGTGAAGAAGGAGCTGAAAATTGATATACAAGAAGCAAGAAGAACACCAAACTTCCACGACGAAAGGAAAAATACAGCAAAACACATAATAGTAAAGCTCCCAAGAATCCAGGACAAGGAAAAAATAATGAAGCTGGCAAGAGGGAAGAAACAGATAACATTCAAAGGAAAACCAATCAGGCTGACATCAGACTTCTCCGAAGAAACACTACGGGCAAGGAGAGAGTGGAGGGACATAGTCAACAGACTCCAAGAAAACAGATGCCAACCAAGAATACTCTATCCCGCAAAGCTCTCCTTCCTCTTTGAAGAAAGAATATGGACCTTCCCAGACAAACAGAAACTCCGGAATTTCATTGCAACTAAACCCCCACTCCAAAAAATACTACAAGGAGTCCTAAAGCCAGAACCTCAGAGGGACGAATAACAATGAAAGAAGGCCAAAAAAAAAAAAAAAGTTATTAAAAGAATAAATAAATAAAATCAAAGGAAAGACAAACACAATGGCAAATACAGATGTTAACATATCAATATTAACTCTAAATGTAAATGGACTAAACTCTTCAATAAAAAGACACAGAGTGGCAGCCTGGATTAAGAAACAAAACCCAACCTTTTGCTGTCTCCAGGAAACACATTTAGCTACAAAAGATAAAAATAGGCTCAAAGTTAAAGGATGGAAAACAATCCTACAAGCAAATGGACCAAAAAAGAAAGCAGGAACAGCTATACTTATATCAGATAAAACAGATTTCAAACTCAAAAAGATAAAAAGAGACCCCAATGGTCACTACATTATGATCAAGGGGACAATACTTCAAGAAGAAATAACACTCATTAACATATACTCACCAAACGAAGGAGCACCAAAATATATCAGACAACTGTTGTCCTCTCTGAAAACAGACATCAGAGAAAACACATACGTAGTGGGAGACTTCAACACACCACTATCAACAATGGATAGATCAACAAGACAAAAAATAAGTAAAGAAACCAAAGCTCTAAATAAGGACCTAGAGCAATTAGGCTTAACAGACATCTATAGAACACTAAACCCAAAAAAACGGAGTACACATTTTTCTCAAGCGCACACGGATCATTCTCCAGGATCGATCACATACTGGGGCACAAGACAAACATCAACAGATACACCAAGATTGAAATCATATCAACCATCTTTTCTGACCATGAAGGCATCAAACTAGAAATAAACCATAAAAAGAAGGCAAGGAACTTTCCTACCTCATGGAGATTAAAAACCACACTACTGGAAGACCATTGGACTAATGAGGAGATCAAAGAAGAAATTAAAAAATTTTTTGAATTGAACGACAAGGAGGACACTAATATCCTAAATGTATGGGATGCAGCAAAAGCAGTAATAAGAGGAAAATATATAGCAATAGAAGCTCACATCAAGAAACAAGAAAGAACACAAAGAAACAACCTCATCTCGAAGCTCAAAGATCTAGAAAAAGAACAACAAAAAAACCCCAAAACCAGAAGAAGAAAAGAAATAATAAAAACCAAAGCAGAAATAAATGAAATTGAAACTAAAAAAACAATCCAAAAGATCAATGAAACCAAGAGCTGGTTTTTTGAAAAAATCAATAAAATAGACAAACCCCTAGCCAGGCTCACAAAGGAAAAAAGGGAGAAAGCACAAATAAACAGGATCATCAATGAAAGAGGAGAAATCACAACGGACACAGCAGAAATCAAAAGAATAATCAGTAACTACTATGAACAGTTAAATGGAAACAAGTTTAACAATCTAGAGGAGATGGACAAATTCCTACAACTCTACAATCACCCAAAGCTAGATAAAGAAGAAATAGAACACCTAAACAGACCAATTACAATTAGCGAAATTGAAATGGTAATAAAAAACCTCCCCAAAAACAAAAGCCCAGGACCTGATGGATTTACAAATGAATTCTACCAAACATTCAGAGACGAATTAGTGCCTATCCTTCACAAACTCTTCCAAAAAATTGAGAAGGAAGGGACAATACCAAACACGTTTTATGAAGCCAACATTACACTAATACCAAAACCGAACAAGGACAACACAAAAAAGGAAAACTACAGGCCAATCTCCCTAATGAACACTGATGCAAAAATCCTCAATAAAATTTTAGCTATCAGAATCCAACAATGTATCCATAAGATAATTCACCACGACCAAGTTGGATTCATTCCAGGGGCACAAGGATGGTTTAACATCCGAAAATCAATCAACGTTATCCAACACATCAACAAAAAGAAATATAAAAACCATATGATAATATCAATAGATGCTGAGAAAGCTTTCGACAAAGTGCAACACCCATTCATGATAAAAGCCCTTGAAATTCTGGGGATACAAGGAACATACCTCAACATCATAAAGGCCATCTATGACAAGCCAACAGCCAGTATCATTCTCAATGGTGAAAAGCTGAAAGCAATTCCATTAAGATCTGGAACAAGACAAGGATGTCCACTCTCACCATTGCTTTTCAATATAATACTGGAAGTCCTAGCCAGAGCAATAAGACAAGAGAAAGACATCCAAGGAATCCAAATAGGAAAAGAAGAAGTCAAACTATCACTATTTGCAGACGATATGATATTATACATAGAGAACCCCAAAAACTCCACAGAAAAGCTAATTCAACTCATCAATCAGTTCAGTAAAGTGGCAGGATACAAAATCAACACGCAAAAGTCAGTAGCCTTCCTATACACAAACAATAAATCTGAAGAAGAAGAAATCAAAAAGACCATCCCTTTTGTTATTGAAACAAAAAAAATCAAATATTTGGGAATAAATCTAACAAAAGAGGTAAAGGACCTATACAAAGAAAACTATAAAACACTGTTAAAAGAAATAGAAGAAGACACAAAGAAATGGAGAGACGTCCCCTGCTCATGGATTGGAAGAATAAACATTATTAAAATGGCCGTCCTACCAAAAGCAATATACAGATTCAATGCTATTCCAATAAAAATTTCAATGTCATTCTTCAAAGAAATAGAACAATTATTGATGAAATTCATATGGAATCACCAAAAACCCCGAATAGCCAAAGCTCTCCTGAAAAAAAAAGAAGGGAATGGAGGCATCAGACTCCCAGACTTCAAACTATACTACAAAGCCATAATCATCAAAACTGCATGGTATTGGAACAAGAACAGACATACAGACCAATGGAATCGAATAGAAAATCCAGAAATAAACCCACAGATTTATGGTCAACTAATCTTTGACAAAGGAGCAAAGACTATGCATTGGAGCAAAGAAAGTTTGTTCAATAAATGGTGCTGGGAAAACTGGGTCGCTACATGCAAAAGAATGAAGCTTGACCACCACCTCACACCATACACAAAAATCAACTCAAAATGGATTAAAGAACTAGACATAAGACCTGAAACCATAAAATATATAGAAGGAAATATAGGCGAAACACTACGTGATTTGCACATCAAAGACATCTTTATAGACACATCACCCAAAGCAGTGATAGTGAAGGCAAAGATAAACAGCTGGGACTACATCAAATTAAAGAGCTTTTGCACAGCAAAAGAGACAATAACAAAAACAAAGAGAAACCCCACCAACTGGGAGAACATTTTTGCACCCAACACTAATGATAAAGGACTGATCACAAAAATCTGCAAAGAGCTGATGAGACTCAACAACAACAAAGAAAATAATCCAGTCAAAAAATGGGCAGAAGAGCTTAAAAGAAACTTCTCTGAAGAGGAAATGCAAATGGCCAACAGGCATATGAAAAAATGTTCAACATCACTTGTCATCAGGGAAATGCAAATCAAAACTACCATGAGATACCATCTTACACCAGTGAGAATGGCACATATTAAAAAAACTAGCAACAACAAATGTTGGCGAGGGTGTGGAGAAAAAGGAACTCTTCTGCACTGTTGGTGGGAGTGCAAACTGGTCCAACCACTGTGGAAAGCTGTATGGAGATTTCTGGACCTACTAAACATAGAGCTTCCATATGATCCAGCCATTCCACTCCTAGGTATTTACCCAAAGGACACAGAAACATCAATTCCAAAGAACACCTGCACCCCTATGTTTATAGCAGCACTGTTTACAATAGCTAAGCTTTGGAAACAACCCAAATGCCCAAAAATAGATGACTGGATCAAGAAGATGTGGTACATATATACCATGGAATATTACTCAGCATTCAAAAAAGATAAACACATGCAATTTGCAGCAACATGGATGGCGCTGGAAGGGATCATGCTCAGCGAAATAAGCCAAAAAGAAAAAGAAAAATACCAGATGGTCTCACTCATAGCAGGAATCTAGAAAACTTAAATAAGGGACCAGGAAAATGAATAACTATAAGAAAGTGAAAATCAAAATCAACAAAAAACTATGAACCAGAGACACTTTTAGGGGGCGGGGGTGGGAGGGGAGGGATTGGGGTCAGAATGGGGGGGCTGCAATTGTATGGGGAATATAACAATAAAATTTATTAAAAAAAAACAAAAAAAAAAAAACAAAGGGCCTTCCACAACTTATAGAGGGAACTGGAGGGAGCTCTCTCAGCCTCACCTGTAGGAATGAGAACGTTCTCTCCTCTTATTATGAGGAGCAAGGATCTAACATTTTCTGGCCAGTGAGGGTCTGAGATGACAAAGTATTCTGCCTGCTAGACCAACCTAGCTAGCTAAGGGTCAGTACCAGAATTTGGGGTCATAACTATTGCAACAATCAAAAAGGAGGCTCACTCTCAAGGTAAGATGTCTTGCTGTTGTTTCAGGTACATCAGTTTCTTTCAAGCACTCTGCAGGGAGGAAGTCCTTTAACTGAGACAGTTTGCGTTTGTGTATTTTCAGAACCCACGTGTCGAGGTAGTGTCTTATTCCTTATGATATTGAAATTTGGACTAAATGGTGATAAGTTGCACTGTAAATCTGCTGAAATGAGACTCCAAATTTTATGTTTTCCTAAGGTTTTCCCCCTCAAGTTGATGGGGGAGCAGAGACTTTCAGGGATCCTCTCCTCTTTGAGTGTACTGACAGGACCACGATTATCCCTCTACTCCTTGCCTCCACAAGTCTCCCCTCAGAGGAGAATCTGCTAACCAGAGTGCAGAAAACCACACAGGTGGGGAAGGGCCTCTGTGTTCAAGGTCAGACCTCATGCCATTGCCTTTTTAACCTCTCCCTTCTCTAGCACTTCCTGTCTCCTCCTCACATGTGACACCATCACTGGCTGACTCCTACACTGGCTGATTGGTTATTTCTCTCTTTCATGACTTTAAAGCATGAAGGACCATAGTCCCCAGTTTTAGAAGGCAGGAAGAGAGGAAACAGACTTTGTTCACTCTTAGCTGTAACCTACTTCTAGAATTCATTTTTCCTGAACTTTGGGTACTTGTGGGTTATTCACAATATAATTAACACTTCGTGTCCTGGTGACTCATGGCTGCCATCATTCAGATCCCCAGGCAGAAGTAGAAGAAGAGGAGTATGTCAGTCCATAGCATCTGTGAACATGTGCAACATTCAGTAAGCACACATCGAGATAGAATAAGTAATGGCTACTTTAAGCTCAAGAGATGGGGCCGGGGGGGAGAGCAAGACAGCTCTGTGCCAAAGCCTCTCCGAGTTATTAAAGCACAGTCTTCCTGTTTTGCCATTTGTCAGAACAGAGTAAATATTGGAATCTTAATACTTGTGTCCTCTCGGCTAAATATTCTCCTGTGGCTATTGCTCAAATATTGAAAATACTTGTGTAAGTTCTAGTGCAAAACTGCCAAGGGAGTGAATCATGGAGAGACATAACCTGCTGCCTCCCTAAATTCATGCATCCACCATCACAGTTCATATCAATTTTGCTCTGGTCCCCATTAGCAATATTGTCAAAAAAATCACAGAAAAATAACGACCCTGCAAGCCAAGAAATTTAGATCCGGATATGAGCCGTAAATCTGTATTAATTTAATAGTTAAAGTGCGTTAATGCTTTGTAATATTTTTTCTTTATAGAGAACACAATAGTGAGGTCATCTGTAATAAAGATGTTAATCCTGAGCCACCTGCTAGTTTGTTTTGCCTCTTGGGGCAAGAGGACGTTAATGGATGAAATATGGCCTCCAGCTCCTTAAAATGGTGTTTTATGGCAACCTCTATGCAGGACTATAAAACACTCACTCTGAGTGATAAAGAGTCTCAAGAAGGGATATACGCTCTCCATCATGCCTGATCTGACATTAGCCTTGCTTGACTTATCACCCATCCACAGACACCCACTGGGCTGGGCAGTGAAGGTAGACAAGCAACAGCCCCAGCGCCTGGAGAGAACAGTGAATTATCTGGCCTTTTGGACCAGTTTCTAGGACTCAATCCCTAGGAAAGGTGTCCATTCTGGAATCTCTGACCTATTTTTCTCATGGCTCTTTGGCTCAGGAAATGTACCCACTGTTCTGTCATCACATCTCTGGGCACGTTCTGTCACGTGCAGAAGAATACAAATGACAAGTTATTCTCACCCACATATTTTTTAAATTATTTCCCTTACACATTTGTGTAGAATAGCCTTTCCTTAAGTTTCAGGGGTTTCCTCCAGAATAAACACGTTAAGTCCCATCAAGAGTCATCTTCCTTTTTTAACTGAGTTTCTTTCCTTCTTTTACTTTGGAACAAGTCACCTTTAGTGAGTGACACACCCAAAACCTAATCAGATTGTGAGAGTCTCCAGGTAGGAAACCTTTACTATCTTCCGGGACTTGCAGAATTGGGGGGTAAACACTTCACCTTGGCATTCACAGTGGGGATGCAGGACACATGCACTTTGTTAAAGCAGTGGCATCCATGGGTTGGTTTCCAAATCTACCCTAGACACGCATGGGTTATACAGAAGATGATCATACATTTGTTGAACGAAATAGCACTGGGGACAATTCACAGTATTGCCAAAGTGATATGTCAGCACACCAGGTGGGCTCCTTCTGCTTCCATATTCCTCCTGCCCAGGTCTCAATCCCTTGCATGTCAGCTTTGAGGACTTGGAAGATCTTGAAGAGAAATGGGAACGCTCACGCTTTCTCTTCTCCTTTTGCTCTCTGAGGATCACAGCTTCTAATAGTGATTGATTACCTGATCACTCCTGAATCTCAGCTCACCTCTGGGCTGATAAAACCCTTTAGTTAGATGTGATGGTTCTGTATCATTTTTCCAGGTACCAGAGAGATGGGGCCTATGGGTTATCCAGTGTTCACCTTATTAATCTACTGTCCTGGCAGCTGCTCAGTAGAGATTGATTTCTGGAACCCCTGGGCTGCAGAGTTAGGTACAGGTCTATGACCATAAAGACTTACTGCACAGAATACTGTATCAGATACGGTGTTAAGCTCTTAGTTGTTAACTTGATCCTCAAAGACTGTAAAGTGGGAATTCTTTCTTTCACATGTGTTCATTTTGTATTCATTTATATATGAAAGTCATGATTTTGCCTTTTGAAGAAAATTACCTCCTAACAGTTATTTGTCCCAAAGGCAAGGTTCAGGATAGAATGGATACCCAATAAGTCCAGTCTGCCCAGTTGAGTCTTGTAAATCCAGAGCCAAAAGGGAAGTTAAGAGAAAAGAGGGTCCATCATCTCCATTGTCTTGGCCAGGCTAGATTGCCTAGTTATTGATTAAAGGCATCACAAACCACTGCTATTTATAAATTCAGGGCTCCAAAGAGAATGTTTGTTTTTCTTGCTTTTAATTATTGAACATGAGATGCCAGTGTTGTTTTGCCAACAGCGGCACAATAGGTCTCTAAAGAAACTCACTGAGCTACTAATAATTAAACCATCAGGCAGAAGTAACCGTGTAGTTAGATATCAATTAACATTCTTTAATGATCACTCTTTTGTGTTGATTGTTTCAAGGAAAACTGCTTTTGATGTTATTTTTTCAAATGTATCACACAGAACCTCCACCTCTGATGCATCAGGCCCGAGCTGTGAAGTCGGATATTCTGCTCCTTAAATCTTTCTTCTGCTCACTACAGGATGGTTTCAGGCATGTCATTTCATTTTTCTGATAACTTATCCTTTAGTGTGGAAAGAGTTACAATGATGGTTACTTAGAAGAATTATTGGGGGTAAAAAATAGGATGGAGTAAGTCTAACAGTACAATTTGCATTTAGCACGTAGCAGAAGGTAAACACATTTTAGTTTTATTTTCTTCCTTCCTTCCCTCTGCCTCCCTTGCTCCCTTCCTTCATTTACCTCCTGGTTTGTTTTCATAAATCTTGTAGTCTCATTAGTCACCCATACAGGTATCACAAGGTGTGTACCCATCCGCTCAACTTTGAAATTAAAATTATAGCAGCTCTCCTGCCTGCCTGTGACTATGCAGACATCTCTTTCTTAAGCCTACCCCTTTCAAAAATGCAGCTCTCATTCTAAAACTGCCCGCTTGTGTCTATACACTATCTCTTTATCTTTTTTTACAGACCTGCCCCTTGCAGGGGCAGCTCTTCTGCCCAGATGTGTCTGTGCAACCATCCTTTCCTTTTTACATAATAAACTTGCCTCTATATATATGAAATTAAAATTCTGCCATGGGCCCCTGTCAAAGAGGGGGGTCTAGACCTACATGTTCAGCAGGACCCTGGCCACAGGTGATGAATTTGGCAGTGATCAATTTAGGAACTGGGTAAAGATTCTCTATTTTGATACACTGTACTTAGAGAAAGAGATTAATTAGGTGGGGTCTAAAGCTAAGAGGTTATGTAGATTCTGGGTAAAAGCTGGTGCCATGGCAAACTATGTTATCTGTCATTGTGATGGGAGCCTGGGAGTTGCGATAGCAGAGGAAACCTTGGTGAGAAGCAGCCCAAGCAGAGATGGGAAGCGTGGAGAAAGACAAAACCTGCCAGATGAATTTCTGGCTCCCATTAAGCCTAATTAAATGTCCCTTAAATGTCTTTTCTACAGATCACCAAGAAAGCGGATCCTGATAGAACAAACTGTCCTCTTGGAGAATGGGGCAGGGAGAGAGCAGAGTAATGGAAAGGAGGCATCTTATTCAAGGATAGGAAGACTGCAGAATGACAGCAGGAACAGGTCGCACTGTTAAGGATGGTCCAGCGAACACAGTGGGAGCAGCATGACATGTCATGGACTTGGGGGGCGTGAAGTCAGCACCTTGATGGCTTTGCTCATTAACACAGAGCAGGGTGACTGCCTTTGGAAGATGGCCAAACAGGTAGCATTAGCTCACTTCCTCTTTTTGTGTGTGGGGATGGGCAAAGAGCCAGCTTCTCTTCATTAGAGCCTAGAAGGATCAGATAGCACCTTCCTTGGGGAGGCTGGAGAAAGGCTTTTCCTAGTTTCAAGCTTTTAGTTATATGTAAGCTCATCTACCCCTCCTCCCTACCTTCCAGGGATCTGTTAATGGCCAACTGGAGGGAACAAATGATCTCTAAGAGAGAGAGACATCAGAATGAGAACAAAGACAGATGGGATGTCAATCTTTACCTAGTTTACACTTTAAGGAATAGTGCTTTCCTGATTTGCCACTAAATTAAATACTGTCAACTCTGTTCCATCCAGCAAACCCCTGTGGAATGTCTACGTTATGCCAGGCACGATGCTAGATGCAGTAGGGAATACAGGGATGATTCTTCCTTCTCAAGAGGATTATAGGAGTCAGGATATCTTGAGAGACACAGAAAATAATCCAGGACCTGAAACAGAGAAATTACACCAGGCTGGGGTCTCCATGGAGAAGGTCTAGGATGGATGGTTCTTGAAGCATAGCTGGTAGTCTGATAGGTGTCGATGGAAGGGTACAAAAAAGCATTCCAGAAGGAGGAAACACCACATAGAAAAGTACTAAGGCAGGAAGTATGGGAATGCAGGACCTCCCCGGTCTGGTGGACTCCATGTGTGTAGGCCACGATAAGACTGCCTGTTCTGGATCACCCATGTCGGGAAGAGGCATTTCATTCTCAACTCGACAAGCAAAAGGAAACTTTCCTTGAGTGGGGGTGATGCAATTGGAGAGGAAGTTTAGGAATATTAAGTGAGCAGTTGAGTAAACAGGTTGAAAAAGGAAGAGACTTGATACAGCAGAGCCAAATAGATGTTCAGTGTAGGGAGCAGGTGCTGCCAACCAGCAGTGATAAAGATGGGGAGACAAGAGGGTGAAGTCCAAGGTTCCATCCCTGTTCATCCAGAGTGCTGAGCTTTATTAACTTTGAAGATGAGGGTCAGAGTAGGCTGGTGTTTGCCTAGTGGTTTGGACTGCCAGCTACAGAAAACAGCAATAGAAGCAAGGCAAAATCAGAAGAGCTTAAGAATTCTGGTATAGGGGAAAGGATACTGGCTAGCTTGGGAGTTCTACACGTCTGGAGTCTAAGGCCGCACTCTTAAGACTCATTAACAACATAGTATTTGCCAAACTGCATCTTTCTTGGCCTTGGTTTTCTTATTCTTTTTTTTTTTTTTTCCCCTGAAGAAACATTGGCTTACAACATTGCACACAGTTTGGTCTTACAGCTTCATACCTCTTCAAATTGTATTCCACACCATGTCATCTACCAAAGTTCTAAATTCACCAACATCCCATTGACCTTCTAATTGTTCATCCCACCTCACCCCATTGTCCTAGGGTAACCATTGTTCCAATTGTGTTATCAGAATCCAAGGGCTTGTTTTTATTTTGTTTTGTTTGCTTTGTTTATCGTCCACATATGAGTAAAGTCATACAGTGTCTGACTTCTTTTATAGTTTTCTCATTCTTAAAAATGTGACTACTAAAACTACCTTATGATATTTTAGGAGGACAAAATATTACAATTTATAGAAAAATTACCAAAGGAACTGGCATAAAGCAGTCAATAATCAATGTGCCTTTCCTGTGTCCCTTTTCTTGGAGGTGGGGGCTGGGAAATTATAATTTTTTTGGCTGCATGTTGGAAGTGCCTGTATATTTACATGAACACAAACAAATATTGTACCGTGAATATGTCATATACCACACTGAGTATCAGTGATGGTCTAATCAGGAAAAAAAAAAGGAACAATTTCAAGTGTTTGCGTGTGGATGAGTTTTAGTGAAGGAAATTTTGGAGGAGCTGAGAGTTCAGAGGAAGATAAAGTGACCAGAGTTTAACAAAGAAGGCACAGCTCTGGGGCTGGAGGAACAGGGAGGGAGAGAGGGGAGTGGGTACTGTTGGTTTCATCCAATGGAATCTGGATCCTAGATGGGCCTGTTTAGTGAGAGCCAGAGTCAAGAAGGAAATGTAGCTGCTGATGAGAACTGCCTGAGGCAGAGACACACCCCAGTCCCTCCTGCCTGCCTGCTTCAATCTCTCTCCAGTGTTGACTCTCATTGACTGACTCCAACTGGTTGATAAAGGAATATGGAAAAGTAGCTTAAAGTTGTCAGCATTCATACAATATAAGACCAGGGTGGGACCTCCCTGGTGGTGAAGGCGTTAAAGTCTCAGTGCTAGCAAGCTATTGTGAAGCCACTACATGAGTTCGATCCCCAACCAGGGAGTTTGTCCACAGCAGACCTCTCGTCTCACCTGCTGCTCCCCTGGGCAATGTATTTCAGTAGATCTGCCTGTTCTGCTCCCCACTCTGTCTCTGGTGAATCCCTTTACCCCCCCACACACACCTCTGGCCTACTCTAAACCCTAGTTCTTGCATGCATAAATAAATAAAAATAAATTTTAAAAAATCTAAAAAAGGCCAGAGCATCCCAAAGGGCAAAGAATGAATATGAGAGTGCAGTGGTCCAGGGCCCTTCAATAGACTGTTGACAGTGGGAAAGAATATAATAGACTGTACCATACACAGGCTATGAACCCCTGGGTTCAAGCTAGTAAATGAAACTGAAGTTACAGTATTTGGTTGTCTTTAGAAAGCCCTGCATATCCCTCAGTGGAGGTTGGCAAAAACTGGTCATTATCTGGAAAGTTCTATAATTGCCCTTTACTTTTCCAGCCTGGATTTATCTCAGACACAACTACATGCAAGAGTGAGTTTGGAGAGCAATGAACCAAGGTGGTGTAAAGCCTCTCTTGGCTCTGGCACTGGTTTTGTGGGAAGATGCTATGGTGGTTAAAGGATTACAGAGACCTGTTTTGGGGGGGAGAGGAGGCAGGAGTCTAGACCCACATTAATGAAGGAAAATAGTTCCCTGAATGACAGCTAGTACACACAGACTCCTGACCCAAAGAGAGTAGAAGTCCCATTCTTACCCCAAGCGGAATCAGGTCCCCTCTCATTTTGTCTTGGTTTACAGAATATATTTGAGGGTGTCTCTCTGTCTTGCACATGTGAACTTAAGCACTTGCTATTTGCCATCACTTTATGTGGATTAAATCACTCAGTCTACAGATGAATATCCCTATTTTACAGATAACACAAGTTTAAAGGTTTAAAGGGGTTGAATAACTTAGCCAAGCCACCTGGGTAAAAGTGGCCACCTGGGCAGGATGTAGACGACACTGCATTCACTGTCTAAGTAGGGCCCTAAATAGATACCCATTCAAGAACATACAAACGCCATGCAGAAGTTTTGCAATGACCACTCAGTATATCTTAGAATATGCTGCAGTTCTAGACAATGCTCCACACCCCACACTGTGAACAGAAGGGACATGTATGAAGACCTGATTGTCCCATGGATGCAATGCCCACAGACTGGAGTTGAGCTGTTGCAATGGGATGGGAGGGACTATAATGCTAATAATTTCTGTCTGTAGAAGGAATAAATCAGTGTGGAGGAGCTCAATTCTGGACAAGATGAGTGTGAAGAGTGTAGGGCTCACCCAAAAGGAGGTAACAGTAAGCACAGGGTCTGTGGTGTAGAGCTCAGGAAGTTACACTTTGGAGTGGACTTGAGGCCTGGGTGGAGTTTTTCAGGGAAAGCTGCGCTGCATGAATATTTATACACACCAAGCAGGTCAGTCTAGCCCAGTGTCTCCAAGTGGTTAGCTTGGATCTACCTTGTATACTTAAATCATGAAACCTAAGGTAACTACCTGAAAAGTAAATTAAGGGTCTCAGACCCAGAGTCAGCAGCCCACCATGAATATTCAGTCCCCTGCCCTGGGGCAAGCATTTTCTACTCTGGACCAACTGCTATCAGTTCAGCAGGTCCAGAGAAGACCTGGTTTGATTTTTCTTCTGAGATCCAGAGGGAGTGCAGACAAGTTTTTGGAGATCATACCAGGTCACCCTTGGGCCATTTTCTCCATACAGCTGTAGCTTTCTTGGGCAATCAACTAACAGGTTTTCCTTGGACTGGTAATGTCATAGTAGTTATTTTCAGAATCTTTGTGAGGCCAGAGGAAAGCCTCAGAGTTTCATTGTAAATTCATTATGTCTTCTTTGGACAGAAATTATTCCTGACAAGCAGTCCCACAGCAAAGAAAAGTCAGTATTATTTTGCACAATAAAAGGGGGGATTGGCCACTGCTTTTACTATTTTTTTTTATTATGACTGTCCTTTTGGTTATGACATTCGATGTATTATTTAGCTTAAGTGCTTGGTTAAGGAAGAACTGGTGGGGGGTGGAGGAGGAAGTAGAAGGGGCAGTTGCTCAGACTGATACTATTGCTCCTCATCTTGGAAGCTGGAATGGAAATAAACTGCCTCAACCCTTTGGGGATCCGACTTGTTACCCTCAGCAAGGAGATTACGTTCTGACTAAGGGACCTTCTGGACGTTTCTGGGTCAGCAGAACCTTGGTGCCTTTCTTTCATATACTCGCACCCTTGTGTCTTTATTAAATATTAATTTGCTGTCAATAATTAAATGCTGATTATTTGATCTCTAATGGGGTCAGGATTCCCACAGTCCCATATTAGTGTAATAATGCAAAAGTAAAAATTGCCTTTCAGATGGAAAAAAATGTACTTATTATTCTTTCTTTGTTCGGAGTAAAATGGTTTGTCTTAAATTAAAAATTAAAAGCAGAATTTTCTTTAATCTTCGAATTAAATTAGTGCTAATTAGTTCTATTTTCTGTACAACATTCACATGCTAAAATCTCGGCCATTCCTTCAGTGTATTAATGGTGCCCTTTGGCTGTAATCAAGATTGTCTTACATTAAAAATGATACAGTTAACTCAATTATATTAAGATTCATTGTTCTCAAATCACAGGGTTATGACTAGAAGCTGTTGGAATTGTTGGAGAGGCTGGGACTGCCAGGGTGCAGAATAAAGTCATCCATCATTTCCAATTCAAAATTTCAAATGCTGGGGTGAACTCACAAAGCATCTGAGGTGCCAGATATCTCTGGGGTGAGTGGCAGGCGCAGGGATTGAGTGCAGGTTCCTGTTGAGCCTATGGAGACCACCACAGTGTTCACTGCTCTCCTTTGAAAGAGGAGGAAGAAAGAAAAGTGCAAGAGAACCCTCATTTGGGGTGATACCATATTGAGCGTTGCCTGTTTCATCCTGGGTCCTCAGCACCTGGGACAGTGGTGCCTGGATCTCAGCCCAGGAGGTGGCAGTAGCAGCAACAGTGCTACCTGCATCTCCTGTCGTTTCTACTAACACAACTACTACCACCACTCCCCCTGCTGCTACAGGTACGGCACCTGTGCTATTGTTATGTGAGCCAAACACCATCATAGCTCTTCATTTAAGCTGCAAAGTTGGTATTATCAGCTTTGTTTGACATTTAACTGAGGCTCAGAGAGACTGACTGATTTTCCCAACATCACACAGCACATTAAATGGCAGAATCTGGATTCACACACAGGTGTGACTGACTCCAAAGCTAAAACTTTGACCCATGCTCTACCATACCACTATGATAGAAATTCATTTTTAAAAAGTATCTTGTTTGTACATTTGATCAAGTAATGTGTGTGTGTGTGTGTGTGTGTGTTGGTGTAATAAAGAGAGAATAGGTTTGGAATTTTCCATCAAGGCAGCACAGATATTCACATGTTCTTGATAGAAGGATGTTCCTTCTATACCTTGTAAGGCATCATCTTTGTGAAGAGTTGTATAGGGATGGTGGGAAGAGTCTGTTCCAAATGCCTCAATATGGCAGATGTGGTATCCACTGTACTGTCCTATCCCTGAAAGAATCTAGAGAGCAAAGCTTTACTCTGGCATGGTCAGTCCAGATGATACAGATTCAAACCATACCCTGAACTCAATACTAGGCCTCCCGACATGCAAATACCTTTCAATATTGCTGCTGTTTGTAGGTGATGAACTTCAGTTTTTTTAAGTTCTTTGCCATGTGGTGTAGAAGCTACAGTGGCAATAATCTTGCAGAAAGGGAAATTCTCCTAGGACTTCTTTCAAAGACATACTTGGGTGGTCAAACCAATTAATTCATCTCATTCTATCTTTACCATACCCTGTGAGACAAGGTTTGTCCATTTAATAGATGAGAAAATGGAGTGTGAGAGAAGTAAAAGAACTTCCCTTAGGTCTTATAGCTGGAATTTCATCTTACTCCTCATCCCATGTCCTTTCCACAGCACCAGATACCTTGACTGAGAAACCAAGTTTGGATTCTAGGATTAGGGTAGAACCACATTAAAGATACAAGTATAGGGGCCTTCCTGGTGGTGCAAGGGGTTAAGACGAAAACTGTGAAGCTGGCCACTGCTCTCCTCAGCAGAATACTTCGGTTGATCTACCTGTTCTGTTCCCTGTTCTGTCTCTGGTGAATCCTTTTACCCGCCCCCCACACTTCTGGCCTGTACCCCAGTTCTTGTATGCATAATAAATAAATCTTTAAAAAAATACAAGTATAGGCTAGAACCTGGTCTGTCCTGAGGATTTTGTTTCCATTGGGGTTATTGAAAGAAAGTGTTTCCTCAAGGACATCATTTGCCAGGTTTAAGCATATCATCAAGATAAACTAAAGAAAATTAGTATTTTCTTATGATTCCACACTTTAATAGGCTTTTTGATAAATCAATGTAGATTCTGATAATTTCTAATATGGATTCCCCCATGTCAAACCTTCCAGACCCGAGTTTCAGGTGTTGGACACAAGATCTAGGTGCCATTCTGAATAAGAGCTGGGACATTGGATACTGATGTGGTGGAGCCTGACTTAATAGTGGTTTTTCAGAAAATGCCTGTGGGCTTTGACTGAACTTGTGGTTTCCCAGAGACTGCATTGTTGGTCCTCTGCTGTTCATGCTTCAGTAATTGTTCTATAGTATCCAGAGCAAGGGGCCATTACTTCATGGTTCTGGGAGAGAAAGCAAGAGAAGAGGAAATAGGCAAGTCCATACAGAGTAATACAGAGCAGGTAACAGACAGAATTGGTGACAGAGAGACTGTGAAGATACAGATGAAAATAAGAGGGAGGGAGAGAGGGAGGAGGAGAAAGAACGTACCAGGGAGTAAAAGAGAGAGGACAGCAGAAAGAGAATTGCCTTTTTTGGACTCTTAAATTGCAATAATGATAGCTAGCAAAGTAAATGTACATTTATGCTCTGGTAAGAATGTTTGCGACCCCTCCCCCCACCAATTTATATGTTGAGGTCCTAACCCTTAAAGGTGATGGTATTAGAAGGTAGGGCCTTTTTTTGGGGTGCTAGTCATGGAGGTGAGGCCCTCGTAAATTGGATTAGGGCCCTTATAAAAGAAGTTCCAGGGAAACCCCTTACCTGTGTCACTACGTGAGGACATAGGGAGAAGACACTGCCCTTGAACCTGGAAACCAGCTCCTGCCAACCATCTCATTGATTCTGCTGCAGCCATGATACTAGACTTCCCAGCTTCCACAATCATGGAGAAGAAATTTCTTTTCATTGTAAGCCACCCAGTTGGTGGTATTTTGTCATAGCAGCCCAAATGGGCTAAGACAATTTGCTTCATAATTTTCATGACGAAGCTTTTCTTTTGTATCTACTGTATTTGTGATCTTTGTTCCCACATAAATCATTCCAACATTGCATTAGTTCTGATTTTTCAGTTTTGATTCTATTAAAGTGGATCTACAGCTCAATGCTACTTTCAAAGCAACCCAACTGAGGAATCCTGGATTTTTACTACTTAAACTCTTCAGATATGTTCGAGTTATTTTACTCTTAAATCTGTAGCAATTTGTATTTTTAGCAACTCCCTCTCCCCGGTTTTCTAGTATTTAACTTAGTTTTCATGGAAATATTTTTTTCTTCTCTTATGTTGGTAGCAAATAGACTGTGTAATGTTTTATTAAGTATATAATTAAAAAATAAGGTGAATTGGCACTAACAGGTCTGTGTACAGGCACACCCAAGTGACAAGAGAAATAAATAGTGGTCAGCATCCCAGGTAGCAGACTATTGGATACAGATATTCCCGGGTGGGGGTAGAATCGGTCGATGTTTTTCAGCAGGACTAGAGAGTGTCTTAATCCAGTGCATCAGTTAAGTGGAGGTTGGATAAAAGCACTTTACACATGGGGCATGGCTGGGATTGGAGCCCTGGTTGGGGGTCTGAGTGGCTCTTTTCAATATGGCACATCACATTTTTGTCACAGTTATCACAGCAGTGCTTCCCGTCTCTCATCAGTCACTATTTTCTCTTCTGATTTTTCACCTAACCTTTCAATTACCCCTGCTTAAAAGCAGCAGTGAATTTCTGAACTAGAGAGAGTTTTGAAATTAGACACCAAACACCCCATTTTAAAGTCCTGAATTAAATGTTTGAGAAACATTATTAAGAGGTTTAAAAGAAGATAAAACCTGTCCCTAGAAACTAGTGAGCATGTCATCCACAGATGTTTTAAGAAATGTGCTGTTTTCATGGAGCTGGAGACAAATTGAAGGAGGACAGTCTACCTTTACTTCTCCTCCTGAGAATGTGGCTTGGTGACCTGGAATAAGAGTGTTTTTTTTAAAGATTTATTTATTTATGCATACAAGAACTGGGGTACAGGCCAGAGTTGTAGGGGGTGAGAGGATTCACCAGAGACAGAGTGGGGAACAGAACAGGCAGACTGACTGAAACACACTGCTGAGGGGAGCAGCGGGCGCGTCAGGAGAGGTCTGCTGTGCCATGTGGGTTTCTCCCTGACTGGGGATTGAACTCAGGCTGCAGTGGCTGCGGATAGCTTCATAGGTTGTGTCTTAACCCCTTGCGCCACCAGGGAGGCCCTGGAATAAGAGTATTGAAGACACCCCTTGCTGGCTCCTAATTTAGAAGGACAGTGGTTGACTGTGAGGATGGTGTTCACGATGTGTGGAGCGTTCCCACACAATCACGTTGACTGTGCTAGATCACAGCATATGAATAAGCTACATGAGCCTGCCACACAAAGAGCTGGTGGGTACTGGGGCTTCTTTGAGTCACAGGCACCTGGCGTATAGATCAGAAAACCTAATACAACCTGGTGGCTCTGCAGTCGCTTCTAGCAAACACCCCGATATATGTACTTCTCTTGCTCTTCAGGTTTTCAGGTGAGGCTCTCACCTTAAGCCTCCCAGGCTGCTGCATCTCTGGACAAATCATATACACCTACATCTTGCACCCTGAAAGGATAATTCTAACAAAGTGGACAGCATAACAATTCAAAGGAAGTATCTTCAACCTCACTCTCTTGGTGAACACCTGGTCTTCAGAGAGCTTTATCATTCAAGAAGGAAACTCTAGAGAACAATCATATCTATTCAAAATGATTTACAACATAAAAACGTAGAACAGGGCCTCCCTGGTGGCGCAGCAGTTGAGCGCTGGGTTGCGAAGCTGCCCACAGCTTCTGCGACGCTGGTTCGATCCCTGGCTGCTCCCCAGCCACCGGAGGAGGGTCCCACATGGTGCGCAGACCTCTCCTGCCTCCCGCTGCTCCCCTCAGCAGTGTACCTCGGTCCTTCTGCCTGCTCTGCTCCCCGTTCTGGCTCTGGTGAGTCCTCTCACCCTCCCACACTTCTGACTGTACCCAGTGCTTGTATCAATCAATCAATCAATCAATCAATCAATCTTAAAAAAAAAAAAAAAAACAACACACGGAGAACATAGCTCTGGGTGGGCAGAGAAAAAAGGAGAAATGGTGCCAAGGACTACACTTCCCATCATAACCCTTGGCTTTCTGAAAGGATTACTGGGAACTAAGGGTGGAATTAAGCAGCCACGTTTAGTATAAAACACATGTGGGCCTGGAGGGGACACGTGGTTTTCCTGCCTTCAGCGTGCACCCAGGGACCAGCTCAAGCAACTTTACCGGTAGGAGTTATTGACCAATTAATTTCTTTCTCTCTCTCCTTACCCCCCCACCCCAACTTTTTCATTTCCCTTGTAAATAAACCTTTTATTAACTTTTCTATGTGTGCCTGCCCTTGGGTCTTGTTCTGAGTTTCTCTAAGCGTGCAGGTAAGGACTCACGCCCAAGGCTGTCCCACTTCCCTTTGAGGTTGCCCTGTAACAGCTGCAGGCTCCTATTTTCTCCATCTTTGTTGTGTTTCTGTTTTACATCATCCATTGATTTTCTCAATTCATCCAGCATGGTTGTAACTGTTTGTTACCTTGACTTTCTTTTCAGGCACATTCCACACTTCTGCTAGATTGAGACCTCTTTTAGGGCTTTTAGCTCAAGTATATATTTGTTCTTCTGTCTCTCTATTTTTAGTTTTTATGGGTTGTGATAGGGAATTTCCTTTTTGTTTCATAAATTAATTTGCTTTATGCTCCCACCTACAAAAACTGGGTATAATAATCCAAGGGATTTTTTTTATCCAGGCTGTTAAGGTGTCTGTTACTTCACTGACTGTTGCCTTTGTATCTGCTTAGATGGCCAGGGCAGTGGTGTGGGTGAGTGAAAAGTAGGAAGGAACTGGAGTAGTTGGACCCTGAAATATCTCTTTCTCCTGTGACTGCTGAGGGTTCAAACTTCTGACTTTGTCGCAGGTACTTGAGTTGTGTGTTGGGTATCCACAGAGACCCCTTTCCTAGGCCAACGCCTCACCAAAATGTCTCTGTTCTCTTTGCCAGTTTCTACCTCTGAGCTATGGTTTAACACTAGGTGGAGCGCTGGGTGAGGACTAGATTTGAGACAGGGCCACAAGCCTGGAATTATTCTCTTTGCTTTTTAAGTACAAACCCTAATCTTGGAGTACTTGCTCCTGTTATTTAGATTCAGATGCTTAAGCTCTGATTACTGGTTAGTGAGCATTCAGTTGTATGGTGCGGAGGAGGCGGGGAAAGTGCAAAGTGGGGGGAGGGGGTGGGTGGCAAGGTGGGGTGCTGTACTTTGGGGTATAAGGGTAAAAATGGCTTATAAACCAGATGTTTCTGATATCACAGCCTCAGGCTGCAAATAATAATCTCTTCCTGGAGTAGACATAGGTGATCTGATTTGACTCTCCTGATCAGCATTTTAGGCTGATACTAGCTATTCTAGATTGGGTGTTTCAGGCTCAAAACAGTAATCATCAGCTTACTCCTCTGGTTCTCCAGTGGTGCACCCTCTATTCTACAAGCCAACTCTGAAAAAAGACTTTGGGTCTCCAAAGTCTGATGTGGGCATATTTCTCTCAATCAACAATGGAAGGGGACTCGCTGCAGTGTCCACCCCTCCCTTAGTTGTACCGCCCTGGTATTGCTGCAAATACAGTTAATTACAGGTTTTCTGCCTCCTTTATGCCACACCTTGCTTCTGACCTATGTGGTAGTCATTTATTTTCAGGGATTGTTGACTTTGTCCTGTTACAATTTAATTGTGAATATATGAAGGAGGTGAGCCATCCTCTTTGCTGCCATCTTGTTGGACTCCCTGCTGTGGCAAAATTTAAATTGTATCAGAGGTCTTCCAAAACAAAATAGGCACTGTAGAAAATTTAATCAGTGATGTGGACAGATTTGAGAATTTTCCTTAAAATATAATGCAACAGGATAAGGAGATTCAAATAATAAGCTCTAGGTTGACTGACGTAGAGGGTAGAGAAAGAAGGTCTACATGTATTTTGGGTATACAAAATAGAAACCAGAAAAATAGTGTGTCTGAAGCAATAATAAAAATTTAAAAAAATTCTCACTTTTCAAGCTGAAAAAATCTCTAAGCAAAATTAATATCAAAAGTGATTAGCAGAATTGTCTTGAAAATAGGAATTTTGAGGGCAAAGAAAACATCTTACAGGTATTCATGTAGAAAACGAAATGGAATTCCTTCACATGGGTTGGCCTGACCATATTTTTCTCTACCACAAAGCAAAATTTAAGATAGCCATAGACGATTGTGATATTTTGAAGGACAATAGGTTATGAGTCAGAAATTCTATATCCAGTTAAGTAGTCCACTATAGGTGCAATAGAAATAAATACATTCTCAGGTGCAATAGAAATAAATACAAAATACATTTTGAAGTCCAATGTCCTTCATTTGAAAAAATGTCCTTCCTGTTTAAAAACAATACTGTCTAAAATGTCTTTTCATATTTTAACTTTAAAATTCTTTATCATAAGTTATAGCAGTTGCAAATGATAAGAGAGCATTGTTTATAAGAATGGGTTTTATTGAAGTTTAATTAACAGTAAAATTCCCTTCTGTCCATGTACATTCTGATGGGTTTTGAACACTATATATAGTCATGTAATCACTACCTCAGTCAAGATATAGGATATTTTTGCCATCACAAATAATTTCCAAACATTCTTTGTAATCAACCTCTCCTTCCTCCCTATCCCTAAAAAATATTGATCTGATTTCTGTCAATATAGTTTTACCTTTTCCAAAATGACATATAAATTGATTCATGTAATATATAGCCTTTAGTGTCTGATTTCTTCTACTCAGCATATTGCACTTGAGATACATTCATGTTGTTATTTGTATTAGATGTTTATTCATTTTTATTGCTGAGTATTATTCCATTGTCTAGATATACCACAGTTTGTTTTCTTTAAATCAAATGGGAATATTTAGATTGTTTCTAGTTTTTGATGGTGATTTTATAAATAAAGTTGCTATAAACTTTCACATGCAGATCTTTATATGTGCATATATTTTCATTTCTCTTGAATAAATACTCAGGGGAGGAATGACTGTGTCAGATGAATATTTTAAAAATGAGTTTTTCTCCACATTTTGAAATGCATCTAAGGTTTCTGCACCTGACTTTCAATGTGAGTGTGGGAAGCCCATCTTCCCTACCAAGAGTTTTCTAATAACCACGAATCTTATAATTCAACTCAATTATGATGTTTATCTACCTGAAGACAGCATCAGATCCCACAGGTTAAGGGCTCTATCCCACAAGATCGCATTCCAATCTATTTCAGATGCCAGTTTGTCCAGCTTGTCAGTTGTGCTCCTGACCAACCAACTACAAGTTGGAGGCTCCAATGACCCCCCTCTTGAGGGCTATCTCCCTCATTGCAAGAGGTAGACCAGAGAAAACTAACCTACTAGCAAAGGGTCACATTGAGAGGGAAAGGAAATTTCTCTTTGGCTGAATCTTTGGAGAATTAAAAAAAGAAAATCTCCCCAGATAAATTGAACCATTGACTTTGCTCCTTGTGTGGGCCTGGGGTTGAAATTTATTTAGAACCCATGAGGCTGTAACTATGGCACTGACAAATGACTCCCCAGTCAAGTTATCTATGTGATGCCTAGCAAAAGGAAATTGAAAGTTTCTTTAAGAGAACATTTCTGCATCTTTAAGACCACATGGCATAATTGCCAAGACCATTGAAGATGAACTCACAATTAAAATTAACACACACACATAGATGGTTCACGGTGACTTATAATCAGTAGATGACAAAGATTAGAACCCCAAGAAATTCACATAAACCAATCTGAGAAAAGAGTATAAAAAATATGCTGAAAATGTGTGGAGATATGTGTTATACTCAAAAAATAGTAACAAGATATTAAAAAAACTAGAAAGTTTTTTTAAAAAAGCATTTACTATGACCTAAATTATAAAAATATAGTCCCAATCATCAAAAAAAAAAACAAAAAACCTTGATGATTAAAACAACAGGTCACAAATGAAAAGAAAATGAGTGTGCTGGGTGATAGATCTGGCTACAATCTTCCAAGAGAAAGAAATGTAAAATACCAATGAATGTAAGATATAGGTCATTTAGAAAACATATATTGGTTACCTAACCAATATAAACAATGTGGGAGTAGCAAAGTTTAAAGAGATAATAGCAAACTTTTCCCCCCAGAATTAATTGAAGATTTGAAACCCTGGATTTAAGTTGCTCAGAATAAGTAGAAATAAATCATCCTAGTGACATGGTAATAATAAAGGATAACCAACATCAAAAGGAACATCTTAAAAGCAATCAGACTATGAAAATAAATATACAAAAGTATACATATAAAACTTAGCTTCAAAAATAGAGCAGAAGATCGTCAAATACTATTTTCAAAATACTGAGAAAAAGTACACATCAATATAGAATTCTATGCACATGCAAACTACCACTCAAATTGAGAGCAATGTAAAAATATCCTCAGGAAAAATAAAAACAGATTTTGACATTCACAGACATTCCTTGTGAAAAGATCTAATGAAGAATGAACTTCAGGAAGAAAGAAATTAAATGTAGAAGAAAGGAGCAGGGTGCAGGAAGCAATAATTACTTTTATTTAAAAGAAATTAGAATTTATCAAGGGAGGTGGAAAAAACCTGCATAAATGAAGAATTATAGCAAGGTGTTAAATGGAAAGAATCACTGTAAAAGTGTCAGTTTTCTCAAATCAATGCTTAATTACAATCTAATTAAATAGCTTTAGCTTTATTTAAAAATGTGAATGTCTTTTGTTGTTGTTGTTGAACATTTCCATGTATGAGATTGTTTTCTGTAGTATACCTGAGGCATTGGGATTTTCAGGAAGAAATGATGTGGTTGGTAATCTTATGGGAGGCACCCAAAGAGTTGATACTTGCCTTTAGACATGGAACAAGGAAATACAATTACAAAAAAAAAAAAAAAAAAAAAATTACTGATAAACATAACAAAAGGATTTCTTTTACATATTTCTTAAATATACAAAAAGATGGACCAGCTATGCTAGATCATAGAAGTGAGGAGATCTGGATAGTAAGGAAGGAGAGAAAGACTCCCCTTCCAACCTAAATCTTTGCAAGGGATAAAGGACAAACATTTCCTGCCACCACCACCCCTGCAATGCCCAATCCCAAGGGGGAGTGTAGGGGATATAGAAACATGTGGGTTTGCATCTGAGGACACCAGGCCAAGTGGCACTTTGGGCACCTTTAGAAGGTGAGGCTTTCAGGAAAACCCTCTGTGGGACACCTCCTGGTTGTGTGGGGTGATATGCCGTGGGATCCGTGGGAGATGGCAGACACCAAGGCATGGGAAATGATTTTGGCTCCCTGTGCTCTGCTTGTGGGATGCTGGGAGCTTGGGAGGTTTTCTGGGCCCTTGAAAGGGAGCTCAGAAACCCCAAGAGCATGCATGGATTACAGATGACAATGGCCTGTCCCAAGATGCTTCTGCAAACCCATCAGAAGGTATTAGAACACTTTCAATCTTCTACACCACCCCCAGATTCGTAGTTAGCTGGTTTTCCTATTTCATGTGAATGTTTTACGTTAAATTCTTGATTGGTCTTGCCAGAGAAACATATTTCTTCTCATAGATGATTTTATCATTCTAACTTTATTTTTTTTTTTTCTAACTGAGCTTATTTTAAGACCTAGGCCTGCTACTTCTATGAATGCTCTCAATTAATCCCTACTTCCGAAGTTCCTGAAACAGTGACTCCCCACCTCCTCCTGCTGAGAGGAACAGGAAGTACAATTTTTGGAATTGCTACCTCAGGCCCCCTCTGTAACCCACCCACCTCATTCACCTCATCGTAATCCCTCTACTTTCTTTTCAGAATCTAATCCAGTCTTCCTACCTGGCAGCCTTCCAAGGACAGAACTATTTCTCTGGCTCTTTTATCTCATCTTCTACCACCGCCTCCTGCTTTTGTCACCTACCACTGGCTCTTGTCACCTCTTGATGGTGAAGTTCTCCAGATCTACTCCCCTCATTAGTTAATTTAGTAAACAGATTGCTGCTGGGAGGGTCACAGCCAGTTCTGAGGAGCTTAGCGGGGTGGCAGGGGCTCATTGGCAAATCCATCATTTTCCCTTGGAAACAGCCACTCCTGCTTTAGCACATAGCCCCTTGGGTTTGCTAAAGGTTCCTATTCCTCCGGGTTAATTGTGTCTGGCACCACACTTCCCACTTTCTCCAGAGCACCACTGAGAGCTGGATCTAGCCTTTCAAAGTCAAATTAGATTTTCTGTTCTTTGAATTACGCCCCTGATGTTTTTAATATTGCCTGAAAGCAGGGCTGAAGAAATTGTTTTCTTAGCCAGCTCTGAGCCCGAAGTAGACCTGGCTTGAGAAGATTTGGATTTGAATCTAAGTCCGCCTGTGCCTAATATGTGACATCAAACATATGGCTTAACTTCCCTGAAACTTGATTTCTTTATCTAAAAAGAAGACAGCACTTAACTTTCCTCATAGAATTGCCTTGGAATTAAAGAGGCAATGTCTAAGGTAGCACAGGTTATAGTAGACAGTTAATGCTCAATTAATGTTTATTGCGTCTAGTGTAGGAGAAGTGCCAGGATTATTTTAGGATCTGTTATGGAGGTCTGTCTCCTCGTGGTTCAGCTCTGTGCAATCCAGTTAGCATTTGATGAGTACGTAACGCTGAGTCATAGGTACTGCGCACAGCTTATTCTGTGGTCTGGTAATGCCCAGTCCATTGAGAGAGGGACTGGGAACTTGAAGAGGTTGATAGGGTGAGGCAGCAATTAGACATGTGGCTTGTAATGTGCCGACTTGGCTAGGCTGAACCATGCCCCCCAGGATGCTTTATTCCTTTATGTTTCAATTGGGTGGATCACTGCAGAAATTGTTGTGGGGGGGAGCAGTTATCTTGTATCTCACACCCATTGTGCTTATCTGCTGGCTCACCTCTATGTGACTACAGCCAGATAGATGTACCTCTGGATTCTCCTTTGGTGTTGGTTCTGGGCCAGGTTTGTGTGTTTAACTCCAGGCCAAGGGAGCTGATATCTTTAGGACACCCTCACCAGCAAGGCCGGACATCTCAAGAATGGTACTGGTTTTGGTCTGACCTCATGAGCTCTGGCTCATGCTTGCTGGTTCTGGTTTGTTCTTGGTCTCTGCAGCTTCACATCCATCTTCCCTTCTAGCTGTCTGACCTATGTATTCAAACTCAATCATCAGATGTGGAGAGGACAGCCCTACAGAGCTTAACCAGCTCCACAAGGTTTTGCTGTCTGATTTAGCCTTAACTTTTGTTAGCCAAAGGCTGGGAGCCTAAGAAAGGGTCATCAGAGGGACTATTTCCTGCCCAGAGTGCTGAGGTGAGGCTGACCTCCCAGGTCCATGGAGAGTATGGAGAAGGAAGATTTAAAGCATGAACCTGCTGATATTTTACCACCTTGATTTCTAACTAACTTTTTTTTTTTTTTTTTTTATAGAGGCATGTTTTTTAATTTTATTTATTTATTTGTTTGTTTGTTTTGTTTATACATGCACTGGGTACAGTCAGAAGCACGGGAGGGTGAGAGAATTCACCAGAGCCAGAGCAGGGAGCAGAGCAGGCAGAAGGACCGAAGTACACTGCTGAGGGGAGCAGCGGGTGGCAGGAGAGGTCTGCACACCATGCGGGATCCTCCTCCGGTGGCCAGGGAGCAGCCGGGGATCGAACTGGCGCCACAGAGGCCGCGGGCAGCTTCGCAACCCAGCGCTCAACCGCTGCGCCACCGGGGAGGCCCGATTTCTAACTAACTTTGTTTTAGTGTAGAAGTCTCTCTTTCAAAGAAATCTTATGTAGGTTTTCAATACAAAAAAGATTGTAGAGTACTGAATTGTGTCCCCCCCAGAAAAACGTGTTCAGTTCTCAACCCTGGTCCCTGTGCATGTAACCTTACTGGAAAATGGGATTTTTCAGATGCAATCAACTTATGATGAAATCACACTGGATTCTAGTGGACCCTCTATCCCACGAACGGTGTTTTATAAGAGAAAGGGGAGGGAGCTTTAGATACAGGGCAGAACACCAGGTGAAGACAAGCAGAGACTGGAGTGATGCATCTAACGGAATGCCAAGGGTTCCTGGAACCCACCAGAAGCTCTGAGAGAGGCACAGAACAGAGTGTCCCTCAGAGCTTCCAAGAAGTAACACACTTGACCCCTTGATTTTGAACTTCTAGCCTCCATAGCTGTGACAGAAGATGTTTCTGTTCCTTTAAGTCTTCCAATATACTTGTTATAGCAGCCCAGGGAAACAAATCCACAGCTCCAATCTGAGTTGAATGGGGGTAGAACCCTGCCACTCGCTCTCCTTTACTCCCCCAAACCCACACAACTAACTCGTGAGGTGCTGTGGTAGAATTCTAGGGCTCCTCAGAAAAGCTTGAAAGTCCTTGTTTTAAAAATTTCTGGTTGACCAATCCATAAGGTAGGCCTTTGCGCCCATCCGGGTGAGGGACCTTGTAACCTCATAGCCCTGCCCCTCCAAACCCAGCAACATCTTGCAAGGGAGCCCTTGACTGATTCTCTAAAGCAGAACTGTGTCTAGGGTAACCACATGTCTGGGGCAGCCTAAGATTCCCAGAGTTAATCAAGCCTCTATGGACCCCAGTCCAGCTGCTCCCCAGACCTGGTGAGCACCCCAAAGGCGTGATTATCTCATGGTTCTTACACAACCAGCACTAGGGCCTTTTGCTTAATTAATCACAGAAACATTCCTGCCTAACTTCAGACAACAAAATAATGAGCAGGCCTGTGAGAGGTTCAAAGACTGCAGGAAAAACAAGCGCTCCCTGAGGAAAGGGAACGTTGGAACAGGGAGGTCAGAAAAATCACTGGGATCTATTAGAACTGCTGTTTGCATTTTGTTGCATGCCCCCTTTAATATAAATATAAGGATAGTAAAATGTGTGTATAAAGAGGAGGAACACATACGCCATTTGGATTTTAGAACCAGAAAATGTTGAGTATTGAAAAGGACCCTAGACATCATCTGGCTTAACTTGTATAGATGAAGACAATGAGGCCAAGGAGGTTAAGTGGCTTGCCCAGGGCCATGCAGCCGGCGCAAGACAGAGCCAGCCTAGGACTCAGGTCTCCCAGCTCTAAGTTTGTCCACATAAGGGTGGAGGACACTTGAGATGGAGGATGCCAAGAAGTCACGGAGAAAAATCAGAATCAGAACACAGAGGTTAAATAAGATGTCAGCAGAGTTAGAGGGCAGATGTCAGCTGAGAGCACAAAGCATGGCGGAGGGTGGAGGGAATGATGAGGCATCAACAAGCTCAGAAGGTAGAGGTCATAGTTACTGTCTTGAAAATTCATGGTCTGAACATGAGGCTTTGGGTGTTGTAAGTTTACATGAGGTGTGAAATCTATTTTCAAGGAACTCAAGATAGTTCAAGGGTTAAAGAGAATTTATCTTGAATACAGAAAAGGCTGGTTAGAACTATAGGGGTAAATGCTGAGGGGACTCAGGGTAAAGGGGGGCCCTCCAGCTGCAGTGTACTGGAGCAGAAGTGTTAGGACACATGGAGATGCATGAGTGTATTAGTTAGAGGAAACAACTTGAGCTAGGCATGATGGAAGAAAAAATACTGTAGAGGTCAGGAGACTGGAGATTAATTAACTGGAGCAGAAGGTACAAGATGGAAGGCAAAGTAGGTAGGGTGGATTGAGGAGGACCTTACTTGGCCTTTGTATTTTATCTAGAAGGCAGTGGGAAGTCCCTGAGCTGGGCCACCATGTATCATGCTCAAGTTGTGTCTCCCACAAGGAACCAAGTCATAGAGGTGACTGAGGAACCAAGAGGATGCTATTGCTCATGTATCTCAGTTTGCCCTGGTCTTAACAATACATTGATATTCATGTTGCTGCAAATTGCATGTGTTTATCTTTTTTGATTGCTGAGTAATATTCCACTGTGTATATGTACCACATTTTCTTAATCCAGTCATCTATTTTTGGGCATTTGTGTTGCATCCATAGCTTTGCTATCGTAAATAGTGCTGCTATAAACATAGGGGTGCAGGTGCCCTTTTGAATTAATGAGTCTGAGTCCTCTGGGTAAATACCTAGGAGTGGAATTGCTGAATCATATGGAAGCTCCATCTTTAGCAGGTTGAGGAATCTCCACACAGCTTTCCATAGTGGTTGGACCAGCTGGAAGGGATCATGCTCAGCGAAATAAGCCAGAAAGATAAAGAAAAAGAGAAATACCAGATGGTCTCACTCATAGCAGAAATTTAGAAAACCTAAATAAGGGACCAGGAAAAAGACTAATTATAATAAAGTAAAAATCAAAATCCACAAGCAACTATAAACCAGCGACCCACTATGGGGGCAGGGGAAGGAGGGATTACAGTCAAAATAAGGAGGGGTGGGAATTGTATGGGGAATATAACCAAGATGAAAATGCATACATTGTGCAAAAATGAAAAATGATGTAAAAAATATATAAAATAAAAAAATACTTTGATATTCATCAAATCTTTAGCTCTTTCTGAAACGAAAATTGAACTGAAGCAGAAACTCTAAGAGATGCCTTACTTCTATAGCTAAGACCTCATACACTTCATCAGGAACCTTCTTTGTCAGGGAAGAATAACAGTAACCATGGTGCCTCCTCCTCCCAGGCGGAGGGGGAAAGCCCCAGGCCCTGGGTGCCGCACTGTTGAGATGGAGAGAAAGGTGGTGCCCAGAGCAGGAACTAGTTACTGGACTTATGCAGAAAGACTTTTAGCAGTTCTCTTGTTTCTGTCCAGGAATGTGGAAAGGAGCAGGGCTGGGCTTGCCTGGTCAAGTACAAGATCATATAGAGGTACAGAGAGAAGGTGTGTGAAGTGATAATGACTTTCTGATTGCCATTGGGAGGGGAGAGGGGGGATGTTCATAAAACTGGCCTTCAGGGCCTCCCCGGCGGCGCAGCGGTTGAGCGCTGGGTTGCGAAGCTGCCCATGGCCTCTGTGGCGCCGGTTCGATCCCCATCTGCTCCCCGGCCACTGGAGGAGGGTCCCACATGGCGCGCAGACCTCTCCTGCTGCCTGCTGCTCCCCTCAGCAGTGTACTTCGGTCCTTCTGCCTGCTCTGCTCCCCGCTGTGGCTCTGGTGAATTCTCTCACCCTCCCGCGCTTCTGACTGTACCCAGTGCTTGTATAAACAAAAACAAACAAACAAACAAACAAATAAATAAAACATGCCTCTATTAAAAAAAACAAAACAAACAAACAAACAAAAAACTGGCCTTGAGCACCTGGAAGGCATCCTATGCTTGTCTGGGAGAGTCCTGGGCACCTCTCTCTGTGGATACCTCCAAGGCAACTCCCTGTAGATTCTTCTTTTTATTATTATGTTCATTCACAGCACTGTATGTTTTAAGGGTGTAGGTTTATAACTCTATAGATATGTTATCAGACCTCACCCACTACCTAAGCACCCCTCCCCTATATCCCCCAGGCCCCCTCTACATTTTGCTTCCGGTTTCCATCCTCCCTTTGGGATAGCCTTAATTTTGCAGTGAGATTTCAAGGGTTTCACTTGAATCTGTCCTGCCACTGTTTGCCAATCTGCCCCATTGCATTTCTGCCTCTTAGTATCTCTTCCTTTCGTATGGCTTTTTTTTGGTGGCTTTTTATTTGCCAAGAATAAAACCCAGATGACCAAGGTCAGGTATCTCTATTCTTCACCAGGACTGCCCATCTGACAGACCTCAATGTGGGCACCTTAACTTCTAATCCATCTAGAGAAAGGAGAAAGAGGCTGCCATTTACTGAGCTAGATGCTTCAAATACATCTTTGTCTAATTTAATACTCATCAGAAGTCTAAAGAATGAAAATTACTATGTTATTAGTAGTGGTAAACCATATGGTAAGAGATTTCTGTGCCCTACATTTATTCTCTGCACCATCCTTATAAGCAAGGAACAATTAATATAAGCAAGGAACAATTAACAATTTTACAGCTGAAGAAACTGAAGCTTCAACATGTTAAGCAACTTGTTGAAAGTTACATAGCATTAATTAAAGCACAGCCTCTCAGCTCCACAGTTAAATCTTCTATAGTTCAGAGAGCTTAACTATTTGTTTTTTTTATTTTATTTTTATATTCCCCATACAATTACAACCCCCTTATTTTGACCCCAATCCCTCTTTCCCTGCCCCCCGCCCCCCATGGAGTGTCTCTGGTTCATATTTGTTTGTTGAGAGCTTAACTATTTGCCTGTGATCACACAGCTAATGAGAACTGAGATTCAAACCTAGATCTGAATCAAAAGCCTTCGCTTTCTTCCAGGAGATGAGAGGATGCCTCTTCTATACCAGCATGGTGAAGAGGCAAGGATGAGGCATCATTATCACTTGGGGGTGATCCCTGTCTCTGAGGAGTCCCAAGTTGACTGATACCACTTGTAAGTCTGTGGTGCTCAGAACATTACTGAACAACTCCTTCATTTAATGCCGCAGCGTCATGCCTGCTGCTAGAGTTGCCCATATTCCCACACCTGACAGCCTGTGGAACGCTGGGAGCCGGAATTGCAAGTCTTGCCTGTGTGTTTTGATGACCACAGTTTTCCACGTCACCCTGTTCTGTTGTCACAGTTGGGGCTGCCTCACTGCCCTCTCCTTTTGCCCACTCTCTGCAGAGGCTCTTTTGTCTTGGCATTACTATTTGTATCCCCCTCTGTGAGTTCCATAAAAGAAAAAATAAAAAACAAACCTTAATTGATATTAAAAAATTAAAACTTGGGGCGGAGGGTGGAGAGAGATAATTTACCTAGGGTTGCATATTCAAAAATGAGCACATAATTACTGTTTTTAAGGAAGGTGTCAGGAAGCAAGATTGATCTAAACCTGACATCTGTTTACACACAGTGAGCTGTCATTAGATGCATATGTAGGGTCAGAAGAGCCATGTTCTCTCACCATGACAGCTTAGTTTGGTTATGGAAATTTGACTCCATGTGTTTCTGCAAGGGGGCAGCAAGGTACCTTCCAAGGAGCTGTTTTCTCTCCCTCTCAATCAACCACCACTTTCTATATACCTACTATGTGCTTGATACTATGTACATGCATGTAACACAACAGGGAGTTGGAGGCAGTGGGAAAGAATATGACCAAGAGGATAAAAACATAGTCTCTAGAATCAGAAAGATGTGATTCGAATCCTGTCTCTGCCACTTCCTAGTGAGTGAGTCAACACCCCAGGATTCAATTTCCTTTTTCCATAAAACAGAAAATTATACCTCCATGCTCTCAGGGCAACTGTTAAAGTAATACAGACTTGAAGCACTTAGCCTAGAACCAGCCAGCTGCTCAAGAAAGGGTAACCTTGATTTGTATTAACATCATATAGAATCCTGCCCCCATGTCAAGAAAAGAAGATCTACTAAGAAGACAGTCCAGTGGATGCCAGGTGGACTACATGCTGTAAGAAGTCCAGAGAAAGAAGGTACTGCTCTGCAGAAGAATGTAGAGAGATGACAAGGAGGAGGGGAAATTTAAACAGAACCCTCAGTTTCTCTGTAGGAGTTAAGTGGAACTTAAAAGAAATGGACTCTTACAAGTAAGACATCTGCCTGGAATGCCCTGCCCAAGTGTGGTCTCCAAGCAAGTTCTCCCTCAACTGGAGTCCTCCTTTAAGGAAACATCCCCATTATTCAATCAATCCTCAGTGGGCATTTGCTTACTCTCATAACACAAGCCTCACTCTCTGTACGTGTATCTTTGGTTAATTGTTTTATAATTGACTTGTGTTATTTTTCTCCTGTGGATATATTTCTTTTCTTAAATTGCTTATATATATATATATATATATATATATATATATATATTAAGATTTATTTATTTATTTTGTTTATTTATACAGGCACTGGGTACAGTCAGAAGCGCAGGAGGGTGAGAGAATTCACCAGAGCCAGAGCGGGGAACAGAACAGGCAGAGTGACGAAATACACTGCTGAGGGGAGCAGTGGGCGGCAGGAGAGGTCTGCGCACCATGTGGGATCCTCCTCCAGTGGCCGGGGAGCAGCCGGGGATCGAACCAGCACTGCAGAGGCTGCGGGCAGCTTCACAACCCAGTGCTCAACCGTTGTGCCACCGGGGAGGCCCATTAAATTGCTTATATTTTAAACCCCTTTTTCTCCTTTCCAGAGGCAAACCTTTCACCTCTTTTAGCTGATCATATTGGCATTTACCTCCTTTCTCTAAGGAACATGAATGTGTTGCCTCCTTTTGCTTCATCAGTTTTATCCTTATTCCTCTACCTTCCCCTGTGCTGTGGAAGGTGGAAGATGAAGTTAATTTTCTTTCTCCTCCAGTCCCACCACACACAGAGGAATACTTTCTGTCCTTCCCATCCTCTTAGTATAGTTTGTCAAAATTTTGGTTTGAAAGTAGCTAGTGTTTAAACTATTACGTCAATGTATGACAGTGATTTTGTTTCTTATGTGTCAACTTGGGTATGGTGTAGTACCAGGATATTTGGTTAAAGGTAAGTCTAGATATTGCTGGGCAAATCACTAGACTCTGGGTTATCTGCCATGATGTGGGCAGGCCTCATCCATTCAGTTCAAGACCTTAATAGATAAAAGACTGAGGTCTCCTGAAGAAGAGGAAAGTCTGCCTCCAGACTTGAGCTGCAATATCAGTTCTTCCCTAGGTCTCCTGTGTGCTAGCCTGCCCTGCAGAATGTAGAATTGACCAGTCTCCACAATTGTGTGAATCTATTCGCTCTTGCTCTTTCTTTCCCTCCTCCCTCCTCTCTGCCTCCCTTTCCACATCCTACTGGTTCTGTTTCTCATGAGAATCCTGACTAATATACTATGCAAACTGTATTCACAGCTGAGCCATGAAAATAAACAATTACTTTTCTTTATCTGCCCAACTCCTTCTATTTCCTAGACGAAAGAGTTGTCTTATTTTGTTGATGTTTATTTAGTTTTCTATTTACTCATCACTAATTCAATCCCATTTTAACTGATTGTCTAAATCTTCTCTTGAGATAGGCAGATGCATGAGGTATTCTCCGGATTTCATTCCTAAAGTAGTCTGTAGCAGTGGGGATGCTTCATGGGCAACCTATGCAGTCACACTGGACCCTCTGCATGACTTAATGCTCTGTCATTATCATCTGTAAATTCTTAGTATTTTTTTCTTTAATAAGGAACACCAAATTTTCGCTTTGTATTGTATCTCCCAAATTATATAGTTGGGCCTGTCCACCAGAGCTTTTTATTTTGTTCCCAGCTAGACAGGTGCACAGCAGTCATCCTGGTATTGCCTGGGTATCTTCCTTTCCAAGAGTAGTGGCTAATTTACCTGTCCCTTGCTCTCATTAAAATAGAAGTGTCTTGAAAGCAGATTTATGCTTTACTCATGTTTATTCTCAAACATCTAGCAGAGTGATTCAAGCATAGGGATATATACATATACATTTATTTTTTTTTCTAGGTGAAATATTTAAATAGACTAAGAGGAGGGATATGGTAAGACATTCCAGGAAGGAGAAAAAATATGAAAAACAGGGAAGTGGAAATGTACCTCAGTGGATGGGAAACAGTGAGGAAAGTATCATAACACTGTTGGAAAAAGGCACGTTGGAAACAATGGGAAATGATGTTGAAAATTATGTGGAAGTCAAATTGAAGAGAGACTCCAATGCCAGACTAGGAATTTTCTATAGACTTGTAGGCCCCCAAGGACTTATTTCCCCATCTAATGACATCTGATATGTGTAGTTAGAGAAACTCCAGCTGGGTAAAATTTCACACTTTCCTTTTCTTGGCACTAAAATAGGTGGGGAGTAAGATGGGTGAGGGAGAAAGCCTAGCAGCTAAAAAAAAGGGAGCCCCTAAGAGAGTGTTTCCTGTGAATTTTAAAAGCCAGCCTAGTACAGAAGCATGTGCAAAACCATTAGAACTCTGGAAGATAGCCAGGGAGGTCTGGATAATGCTAAATCCAGACAATCCCAGACTGGCAGCCCTGTTATCACTAAATTCACACGATTAAAGACCAGCAGTCATTAGCACCTCATGTGCCTCTGATCCTTATGGCATCCAACACCAAGAAAATTGGGCTTTCCCTCTGGAAATTTTCACACTGTGATGACTGTTTCTGGTAAATATGAAGATTAGTGGGCTAATGGGGACCTCTTACTGTTTGAACCTCAGCCACAACTTGTGTGATAGAGAATCTGTAAGTTTTCTCCTCATTCATAAAGAAATAAAGGCATCTTTCAGAATCCCTGGCAATATTGATCCAAAATGCCCATCGAATTCTAAAAGAAAGATATTTATAATGTTTTGAAAGGAAATTTCTGGTATCCAATTGAAATGCATAATTTCCCATACCAAAGAATGTGGAAATCAGTATAGCATTCTTCATAATTGACAAAATCTAGAAACAGATCATACACTCAAAAATATATCAATAGGATTGATACATTGTGATAACATTCATACAATGGGATAGATACTTTTATAGAAATGAATAAACACAACTCATAATAATATGAATGAATCCTGCAGACATAATTTAGAGGGAAAAGAAGGCAAAGTGTACATACTATAGGGTGTTGCATTTATATAAAGGTTAAAAATAGGCATAGCTATTTTATGGTATAAGAAGTCAGGTTAGTAGTTCTCTTCAGGAAACTACTGGAAAGGACCAGCAGGATCATCTTCTTCATGGCTGAGAATGTTCTGTTTCTTCATCTGTTCACTTTAGACAAAACAGAGACAGTTATATTGAAAGTCAAAAGTGTTATCTTGTAAGGAATGAGTGTAGGAAAGTGCATATGGCTATATAAATATCAGATAAAATAGAATTCAAGATAGGGGTAATATTAGAGATGAATATTAGGGATACTACACAGTCATACAAGAATTAAGTCATGAAGAAGTAACAATTATACATATTCATGTGAGTCCCTTGTAGTTGAGTAGGTCTTGTTTTGTTACTATCCATTCAACCATTTTATGCCTTTGATTAGAAAATTCAGTTATATTAAAGTAGTTATTGATAGGTATTGAATTATAGTTGACCATTTTGTTAACTGTTTCCTGGCTACAGTTCATTTTTTCTGTTCCTCTTTCTGTTACGATTTGATGAGTTTCCCATATGGTGAGCTCTGATTCTTTGCTCTTTTGTGTATCTATAATTTTTGTTTTGTGATTACCACAAAGCTTATAACTATAGTTATAACAGTCTATTTTAAGATGGCAACTATAAGTGCATGCAAAAAATGTGATAGTGTCCCATGAGTCATTTAAGCTATTGTCACTCTTTTTTATTCTTTTTAGTTCTTTGATCAGAACATGCCCTCTCTTCAAGTTCCCTCATCCTTTCTTTCATTTGACCTGCTCTGCTGTTGAACCCCTCTATAAATTTCTCAGTTCAATTATTGCATTCTCAGCTATTGGGAGCCTGCTGCCCTAAAGGAGCTGGAGTTTTTGGAGAATACCTGTTTACTCTGCATATGGTGTTCCAGGTCGTTAGAAGTTCTGCAAACAGAACTTCTTTCCAGAATTGACTCCTGTTCTCTGAGGATGTGCTGGCATGTGTGCATGTTCCCTTCTAGCCAGAAAAACTTATTTTCAGCAGTAATTATTAATCTGTATAAGCAAAATGCAATTGCATGCTATTTTCTGTTCCTTTGTTCATATCTTTAATAAAAGCGTGGGGTGGGAGAGTGAAATGCAGAGCTGCTCTTAATGGCTCTCTCCGAAGCCTCCCACCACTGCAAATTCATTTAGACTACGTCTTCGTTAATGGCAGAGAACTTCATTGGCTGTCCTGTTCTCAGCACTCAGCTCTATAATTTTTGTTCTTTTGATATTTTAAATCTCTTTTTGATATTCTCACTTTGTTCATGCTTTGCTCTCATGACATCAGTAGGCATCTTTATGATGATTTTTAAATTTTTGTGATGATTTTTAGAGTTAAGTGAGTAAATCAGTTATTTCTATTTCTTTAGCATCTGTATCTAGAGAATTGTTCTGTTTCTTAGGACATTACATTATTTCTTCATTTTCTTTCACTATATGTTATTGTCTGTGCATTAAGTAAAACAGTCATCTTTGTAATTCTAATAAAACTAATGGAATGTAAGAGAAGATCATTGTTAATCAGCTTGGGCTGAGCTTCTGGTTGCCTTTCAAACATTTGCGTTTGGCCAAGTTACCATATTTGTTCCCCTGTGGTTGAGGGTATGCCAAAACTCATCACTGTCTCAAAGGAGAAGATTGTGGTTACCACCTACATGTATGTTAATGAAAGTAGGGCCCTAAGTTGGCATCTGTAAGGTATGGAATCAAACCCTTTTCAGGGAAAGTCTGAGAGATCAGTGGATTTTTTTAATATTTATTTTTATTTATGCATACAAGAGCTGAGGTGTAGGCCAAAGGTTTGGGGGGTTGAGAGGATTCACCAGAGACAGAGTGGGAAGCAGAACAGGTGGATCTATTGGAAAAAAACAGGTGGATCTGCTGAGGCGAGCAGCAGGGGAGATAGGAGAGATCTGCTGCACCATATGTGGATTAGCTCCCTGGCTGGGGGTCGAACTCAGGCTAGTATGGTGATAGCACTGAGACTTAACCACTGTCACCAGGAAGATGCTGTTGTTGTTTTTAAATAAAATTTTATTGATTTAGCATACTATGTAAATTTTAGGACTATACCTTCATACTTCAATAGTTGTATATGTCTCACCTGGCCCATTAGCAAAGCTCTAGTGCCCTTTGTCCTATCAAATTAGCATTTTTCACCCTTTCCTCCCGCTCTCCTTCCCTTTACCCTCTGGTAATTTCTGTAATATTCAGCGTCTAAGAGTTATTTTGTTGTGTTTTGTTAGTTTGCTTGCTTTAGTTATTTATATTCCACATGTGAGAAAAAAATTAGTAATTGTCAATTGTTTTCTAACTTATTTTGCTTAACGTATTAACCTCAAGTTCCATCCATATTGTCACAATAGACAAGGTTTCAACTTTTTAATAACTGAGCACTATTCTATTGAGTATATATAACACAACTTTTTTTTAAAGATTTATTTATGCTTACAAGAACTGGGGTACAGGCCAGAGGTGCGGGGAGGTGCGAGAGGATTCACCAGAGACAGAGGGGAGAACAAAACAGGCAGATCAATGGAAATACACTGCTGAGGGGAGCAGCGGGTGAGTCAGGGGAGGTCTGCTGCGCCATGTGAGTTGCTCCCTGGCCAGGGATCGAACTTGTGCTACAAGCTGCGGCTAGCTTCATAGGTTTCGTCTTAATCCCTGCGCCATGAGGGAGGTCCCTATAACATAACTTCTTTACCCAGCATCTGTTGATATGGGTCATATAGGTTGTTTCTGTGTTTTGGCTATCATAAATAATGTTGCTATGAACATAAGGGTGCATATATTTTGTTGAGTTAGTGTTTTCATATTCTTTGGATAAATTTATAGGAGCAGTATTGCTGAATCATATGGTATTTCCATATGCAGTTTGCAAAGGAATGTTCATGCTGTTTTCTATAGAGGCTGCTAATCTAAATTTACACCCACAGCATGTAAGAGTTTCTTTCTCATGGAATCCTTGCCAACGCAAGTTGTTTCCAGTCTTTTTGATATAGCCCATTCTCATAGTATTTCTCTAATGATAAGTGAAGTTGAATATTTTTTTCATGTACTACCTATTGACATCTGTATTTCTTCTTTGGTGAAGTATCTGTTCAGGAGATTAGTGTTTTTACTTGTTCCTTTTGCACTGACTTCCTGGAGAAATAGCCATAGCAAGTGCTTTCTCACCAATAAAGAACTGTTCTTTTTGTGTTATTGTTCCTATAGGACTTGTGACTACAAACTCAATGACTTTCAGAGGTAGGTGATTTGGGGATTCTTCCATTCATGGCATTATTAAAATTTGGGGCATTAGGCTGTGATGCAAACCCTTTACTTTTTAGGGAGAAGTTGAGGGTTGGGTGTTCCCTCCTGATTCTGTGACTCTATGCAGGGTGTGGGGGAGTGTGTCTCAGCCTTTCTTACCCATTATGATATGGTTATTTTCTAAGTTGAATCACAAAAAGTGATCAACATTTTTTATTTTGTTATTTTGTTGTAGGAATAACTTGACTAGTTTCTGAATTTCTTTCTAAGGGAGTTTCTCCATGTGTTGCAGTGTTTGAATTGTCTGTGAGAACAGAGAAATTCAGAAACCTACTATGTCTCCTTCTGTGACATTGTAATTTTCATCTACAGTTTCTAGGCCTTGTGGTCATTATTTTTCCCTTTATTAGGAAAGTTGCAAGACCGCATCTTTAAATGGGGCATCATGGCATATGGTCACAAACATATGAATGACTTGGGTCTTATGATAGGATATTCGCAATTATTCACTGTATTTAATTGAGCAGAAAAAACTCCTTTCAGAAAACTTTTTATGTCCATCTCAAACATGTAAGATTGCCCCAGCCAGGCCACAGCAACAACTAGAGAACATTCTAAACCAATTCCATCCCCCAGCACTCCCCTGACTCCCCTCCTCCCCAAACACACATAATTTCACCCTAGGAATTCAATTCCAAGGTCTTGGGTTTATTTTTTTTTTTAAAGATTTATTTATTTATACAAGAACTGGGGTACAGGCCAGAGTTGTAGGGGGTGAGAGGATTCACCAGAGACAGAGCGGGGAACAGAACAGGCAGACTGACGAAATACATTGCTGAGGGGAGCAGTGGGTGAGACAGGAGAGGTCTGCTGCGCTATGTGGGATTCTCACCGGGCCAGCCGGGATCGAACATGCTCTGCAGAGGCTGTGGACAGCTTCACAGAGCAGCGCTCAACCGCCTGCGCCACCTGGGAGGCCCTGGTCTTGGTATTTTATACTTAAGTTCCTTCATTTCTTGTCAGACTAAACAGCACAAATAACTCCTTGTTCACTATCGACTATAACAACTCTTCTAATCCCCATTCTCCTCTTTTATGAGTAACTACATTTAGAAGTAGAAAAGTTGTATGATTATTGCTACAGTTTATGGGTCACTGAATTTGTCTGATTTACTTCTTGGTGGATTGTTTCCATTTTTGATGGTGGTTTATCTGGGCTTCACTGTGGTCTTTAATTTTATGCATGTAAGTGGGAGAAGAGTAGATAAAACAAATCAAATTAGGAGTAGGCCCTTTATTTTGATTCTCCTGATTGAAGACACTTGCTTGACTAAGATGTGAAAATTCTCTGGTTCCTATAGTTCTAGTGACAGTAGCAATAGTAAACCCTTCTCTAAGTTCTTGAAGAATCTTTATGTAAAATTTCTATCATTATGCCAATCAATTAATTATAATCATTCTTATTATTTTCCTCTTCTACCTCCCACTCTATCTAGGACTCAATCAACTTCCCAGAAAAAAGTCACATGGAATTCATAAGCCTAAATCAATATTAATATTCACCATACAGTCTATAGTTGCCAATTTAGGTTTTCTAGGAGAAAGAACAGAAATTATTAAAGAATTATCCAGCTTTGTTGAGACCTGGGCAATTAGTTTCTTGAATGTTGCAGAGCCATTTAAAGCATCCACTGCTTGTTTGCAGAATTAAAAAGCCTAGGGTGTTATTTCTTGTTTAACAAACTTTGACCACACTCAGACTGGGGAGCTCCATACAAAAGATGTACTGGCCTGAAAAAAAATTAAAAAAAAAAAACTGATTAAATTTTAACCAGCTGCTGGGCAGATAGTTTGCCTGAGGCACATTTGTCAGTTTCAAAGGGTCTTTTTATTAATTTTGCATTTTGTATTTTGTTAGTGGAAAGAGCTCCCTCTTTGGGGACTGCCAAAAGCTATAGGCTGCGAATCTTCAAGCAGCCCAAGGACGCTTCTGAGAATGCCAAGTAGATTTGGATTCCCAAGCATTCCCCATTACATGAGCTTTATGGGTCCTAAAAATATATTAACTTTAGGGGTGAGTTATTTGAATTAACTTTGCAGGATCCTTACTGATTCTGTTTGGTTAATATGAATCCTGGTTTTTGTTGTATTATGCATAATCTTGCTGTGTGAACATGAGCAATTTGCTTGACCTCTCTGGAACTCAGGTTTCTGGTCAATAAAATAATAGGATGAGAAGTGGCTGGTTGATGACTGGGTGGGGGGTTGTGACATAATAAAATGTTTGGGTTTTGGTGATAATGATATTTTATTAATAACTAGAATTTATTGCAATTTTTATGTGTCAGATTCTATGTTAAGCATTTTACATTAATGTTTATTTTTTCACAGAAAACTTCTGAGGTGGGCACTATTATTTCGATAATACAGATGAGGCAACTGAGGGTACAAAGGGATTAAGAATTTATCCAAAGTTAAATAGTCAACAAGTGGCTGAGTCAGGATTTGGAAACAAGCCTGCTTGATGCCAGGAGCTATTATTAAACTGTCTGTTTCCCCGCTCTGGATGTAAGGATTAGCTTCTGTTTCTGGGCTAGAAATGTACTCTGGCTTCATACAAATATTTCCAAATTTCATATCCACTTAGGATTGGATGTGGTGAAAATGTTTATGCCAAACTCTAAGACGTCCTAAAAAGTTCAGACAAGCCTCTTTTAGCTTAGGCAGCTCCAGGCTGGAGGGGGCCGCTTTCAGCAGCGAGACAATTTGTGAAAAGCAGGTAGAACTCAGGGGTTAAATGGAAAATACAAACCTCTTCTGTGATGCTGGGAATTTCATAAGTTCCACTCAGACATCTTCAAACAGCATTAAATACAAAGTAAAAAAGTCTACCCTCAGGCTAGAATTTGTAGAGGACTTACCTGCAGGAGAATATGGCTAAATTTCTGCCTGAAGACAAAGAATCAGGGCTTACATTTATAAAGCAAAAGGAAAAAGCAATAAATATATAAATATATATATATTTATTTTTTCTGAATATATCCTTTCATACACACACACACACACACACACACACACACACTCTCACTCATACACACAATACATAAATATGTAGTTTCACCAGTGAGACTTTCTATGCCAAATCAATACCTGGAAGAGTGACTTTTGCATTATTTAATGTCCTACCTATTGGGAGGAACAAGGTACTATCAGCCTCGGTGTAATCATATTTCCCTAGTCTTGAAATTCTACAGAGGATTCTTTTACTTCACCTCTGAAAGTCAATTCTCTGGGGTATGTAACCCTACCACAAATATAGCCCTATTACTTGCTACTTCTCTGGCTTGGGTCCTTCAATCATGATGACTTAACCTATTGATTAAAAAGGTAGGGAGGAGCAAACTGCACAAAGCTCTTCTGTGATACTTGCAGCGGAGGAATGGAACTTGTCTCATGAGGGCTTGTTTGGTTCTTTGTGGCTGAACACTCCTGCTTACTGCAATCATACCTGGCCTGCTCTTTAGTGTACTCTAGCTAGTGAGGTAGAGTTTTTTTTGGACTGGTCTGGGACCCCCCAAAAAACTTCTGCACTAGTATTAGTTAATGAAAGAGAAACACATGCATTTGTAATAATATTTAAAAGTTATTTCATTTGTAAATGCTGATAGACTTGAAAAAATAATTTGAAAAGGAAACAAAAGATATTGGACATACAGTCACAGAAATGTAGGAATTTTAGGCTCAGGAAAATGACATCGTTGGCATAACATTATACATAAAATGAGTAGCGGAATAACTTGGGGCCTGGGCCATTCTTGACTCAGTTCTTTTTGTACTGCCCCTGCATGTCCACAAAGATCTAATTTTTTAGAACCTGTTATGTTAGCTTCCTAAGTTTAGAATTTCTGTTTATTAACATATAACTGAAACTTTATCCTAAATAGTGTTCAACAATAATGCCTCCATATCAAATATTACTTCTACTATGAAAGTTTTCTTTCCTGAATAATAAATAAGACCACAACTTAAAACACAACCCATTTATTATCTGCTTCTGTGGGCCAGATGGTTCTATTTCCCTGGAGATCCCTGACTAATATAGTCAATTTAATTGTCATATTTTAGTGAGTGACTGCTCTTTTCTTTCAACCTCTCTGGATGATTTTAATAACCTTTGTGTTTTGTACTCGACACTCTATCTAGTGTAGATTTCTTTTTTGTTTATCTTGGTAAATGTGGAACTTTCTGTATCTACAGATTTATATCTTTCATTAGTTAAGCCTAATTCTCACCCACTCGAAAATTATTTTCTACCATTTTTCTATTCTCTTTTCGGGGGGGATTCTAATTCAATATATGCTAGACCTTTTCATTCTTTCCTCCATATCTGTCAACTTTCTGTATTTTTAATCTTGTTGTTTGTGTTACATTCTGGATAATTATTTCAAAAATACATGTGAACAAATGATCTCTCTCTAATCTCACTTCACTAATTTTCCCTTCAGCCTTATCATATCTTCTATTTACCACATCTAAGGAGTTCTTTAAAAAAAATTACAAAAATTTTATTTCATTTATACTTTTCTAATTTGCTTCCTTTCTTGTATTTCAAAACAATTCACATAAAGTTGTCATACATTTTATCTGATATCTAATCAATAAATATCTAAAGTTCCTGATGGACTTAATCTATATTGTCTAGAGATCAGAGGTTATATGTGACTTTTTCTGGGAGTACAATCCCAGAGAGCAGGAGTGAGGACAAAAATAAGTGAGACAGGGAAGGAAAGACAGTTAAATTAGGTAATGTTACTAGCTGGTTGCCACTGGATGCAACTGATTATTTCATAACATAGGATTATGCTATGCAATAGTCTCTCAAGAATTCATATAAACTACTTCCCAGGAACATTTACATGGAAGGAGATATGAGAGGAATTTTTTCATTGGTTCCTTCTCGTACTGGTCAAAGTATTTCACTGTATGGCATGACTCCCCAGATTCCCAGTTTCTACATGTGTAGACACTGAACAGGGTCACTCAGGGTTGGCTTACTTTTGCAGCAACAAAGAAGTCCTGGGACAGGAGGTGCAGCATAGCCATAAATTACTTTTAATCACATATGCTGAGATTAAAAACTTTCAGACTGTACTGCATGAGGTTGGCTGGAGTTCTCACAGGGTTGGTCATAACAGCAGTGGCCAGAAAGTGAGAGAGGTGAGATCAAGTGCTTCAGAACTGGTATATAAGAGGTGTCTGGTCAGGATCTACTTCTGATATGTGTTGTTTCTGATGATTCTTATTCATGATGGCTTATTTCCTTGTATGATTAATGATATTTTATTGAAAGTTATTAGTTCCTTGATTATAAATTTTGGGAAGCCTTAAATTGAGGATGCTTTCCTCCAGAAAAAAATTATTTGTTCCTTCTGGGAATCAAAGGGTTGCTGTTTCCTTGGAACTCTTTAAACTTCTTTCTGGATTTTCAACATAGATACCTGGGCTATTCAGCTGGCCCAAAGCATGTTAACCAGGATAAAGCATAATATCAGCATTTACTTAAAAGCACCTTGTCTTCCATGTTTGCTTATAGGTCACACTCAGTGGTTTGTTTTTTTTTCCACCTTTGCATGGGAGTAGAGTGGGAGAGCACTTCTGAGTATCTGGCTGCCATGCCCTAGGAAACAAAGGTTGCTCTTTTTGTTCTTTTACAATACTGGAAAGGATGAGAGTGACAGTGGTCAAAGAGGAACTTCAAGAGATGGTAGGTGATAACTCTAATCCCTTCTAGATATGACATTAAATGCTGTGCTTGTGTTCTCCCATCTGCCACTAGGAATATGCTGGACCAGTTCCCCTTCTGCCTTGGAAGGGAAGGTTCATGCTGGCTTTGAGGGGAAAAAAAGGATCAAAACCAATTTCTGTAATGTTCCTAAAAACTGTGGTCTAGAGCCTGCTGGGGCATTAGCCACACTTGACATCCCTCTCTGCAAGCTTGGCAGTGGAGCAGGTGTAAACGTTTTCAAGGCAGTGCTGACCACAGGTGTGAGTGACACAGGCAGACAAGTGTGAGATATGAAAAGTACAGGCTTCAGCAGCAGGGCCAGGTGTGGCAGAGGCTCATCTGGCCATGGAACCCCAGGGGGCTGACCTCCTCCTGATGAAAATTGAGTGAAGTGGGCAGAGAGAGAGAGCACAAACCCTGCAGACATAAAATGAGGAAGCTATTAGACTATGAGGTGGAAGTGGGGCCTCCCTAACACTCCAAACTCTCAAGGTGGCATTAACGTTGGAGTAAATTGAGGCACAGAAGCCTGGCTGAGAACATCAGTAAAATATGAGAATCCAGAAAAGAAACATATTTTGTGCGAATAACCCAAGAATGCAAGAGAACAGGATCGGTCAGAGCTGTAAAGAGACTTAAGTATCATCCAGTCTAGTGCTTTAAACCCAAACTCCCACCTCTGTGGGAGCTCTTGTCCAGTCCAGGGCGTGTATCTGAGTGATGCTCCATCACTGAAGAGAAATTTGCTTCATTTCCAGCTCTATTTTAAGTCTCCTATTTACCAAGAGGAAAGTTTTAGCTTATTGTTACTGTGTCTTTAACACTTGTCTGATGGGTGCTTTCTTCACTTGTTAACAAAGAAAAAGAGCATTTGGAAGGCAAATTGCCCAGCTAGAATTTAATGACAATGTTTTGTTTTCACCGAAATTGTTTGTTATTTTTAAGTTCTTAAGTGCTATGTCCATAATATATGGTTTTCTTTTACAGTAAATTTATTTAGCTAAACAAAAGTGAACCAATTTAAGGAAAAATATTAAATAAGAAAAGTGTGAATGTGGGACTTCCTGGTGGCGCAGGCATTTGAGCACAGTGCTGTGAAGCTGTCCGCAGCTTCTGCAGTACCGGTTCGATCCCTGCCGGCCTCGGAGCCACCTACATGGCAAGCAGACCTCTCCTGTCTCTCCTGCTGCTCCCCTCAGCAGTGTATTTCGTCAGTCTGCCTGTTCTGTTCCTCGTTCTGTCTCTGGTGAATCCTCGCCCCCCCCCCACCCCATGCCTCTAGTCTGTACCCCGGTTCTTGTATAAATAAAATAAATCTTTTTTTAAAAAAAAGGAAAGAAAAATGTGAATGATAATTAGATATGGCAGAATTATGAAGGGGGCATGAAAACAACCAAGAATTGGGAATGCTTCATCTGGTCCAATGCTCTGATCAAGTGGTTTGTGCATAGAAGTAAGGAGAAAATACCCTCTCAAAGGTCACCTCCTATTAGTTCAGAACAGGAAGTAACCCATCTTCCCAGGGCAGCATGTTAACTCTGCCCCAGGCTATCCCTAAACTTAAGCAACAATGATTAAGACAGGAGTTGCTCCTCCTGGGGGGAGGCAGAGCCAAAGGCAAAGACTATAGTGCCCTGAACTAGGGGCCAACAGGTATTTTTTTTTAAAGATTTATTTATTTATGCATACAAGAACTGGGGTACAGGCCAGAGGTGTGGGGGGTGAGAGGATCCACCAGAGACAGAGCGGGGAACAGAACAGGCAGATTGACTGAAATACACTGCTGAGGGGAGCAGCGGGAGAGACAAGAGAGGTCTGCTGTGCCATGTGGGTAGCTCCCTGGCCAGGGATCGAACTCATGCTGCAGTGGCTGCAGACAGCTTCATAGGTTGCATCTGTCTGAACCCCTTGCACTACCAGAGAGGCCCCAGCCAACAGGTATTTTGATAGCAAGGTGTTCTTTGGAAGAAGGTGAGGACAATAGGTGATGTGGATATGTCAGATGATTTGAGGAAAAAAGGATTCTCTTTCCCATTCCTTGACTTCCAACTAGGAAGCATGCTTCTGCTCTCGGGAATGTTGAAAAACGAAGGAAGAAGCTACATGAATGAAGATGATGATGATAGATCCTGGAGAAGGAGGTTCTGGACTCTGACTTTAGGGCGAAGGAACCCTGGAGAAGTCAGGTTCCAGATGATTTTGTGGGATTTCAAAGCAGAAAGTCCCTACTGTGGCAGAGCTAGAAGGGAGCAGCAAACAGATAAAATGGCTGCTTGGTTCATCTAGAGAGCTAAAGACAAGGAGAGAATCAAAGGGATTCCAACATGACACAGAAATAAATGAAGGATTCACCACTGCACAGACAATAAAAATGGGCATGGAGACAGATTGACAGTGACTGTCAAGGAGAGATTTCTGAAGGCCAAATGAGATAAGAAGAATTTCAGTGAATTATAGGGGGAAAAGTTAACATTTCACAGCTGATCTGAAGGCTGGAATTCACATGTGATTCAAGATGTAGGAAAAAAAGTATGTGTGCTGAGAGTGGAAAGCAATTTACTGATAAATCCATGATTTGTGTTGACTCCTAGTGAAGCATGGTGACCTGGGATAAGCAGCCTGGGGACCTTAGTAAAAACCTTTTGCTCAGTTCCTGGTATGCAACTTAGTCCCTGGTATGAGTCTAGCTTCCTGTTAGACCATGAACCGCCATGAGGCGGAATGGACCTGAGCAGTCCTATGACTGCTGACTATTTACTCACCCTTGATAGGCAACTATACGACTCACCTCTTAGTATGTAGCCACGTCACATCTGACCATGTATAGCTGCCAATGCAAACCCACCTGGAACCCTGTAGAAACTGAAAGTGCATATAAGCCCCTGACTGCCTACAGATGGGGCTCAGCCTTGGGATATGAATCTGCTGAGTCAGCACTGGTGCATTAAGCCTGCACCTTGTTAGCCCTGGTGTCCATGTTTCCTTTGTGCCATATAACACTAGAGGATTAATAGGATTCCAAAAGGCAGAAGGGCTGGGAAGGAAAAGACATATAATCAACCAGGGCTATTTTGGGTAAAACAAATAAGTTTCCAAAGAAAAGTTCAAACAAAATGCAGTGGAACTCAAAGCAAGGGGTGGTTGATTCTCACTGGAGAGACAGGGGCACTTTCTCTGGCAGCATGTCCTTTTACCCAGACTGGAACAGGCAAGTAGAGAAAACTCTGACTCTCAGTTCAGCCTCTGCATTGGCAGATGCTGGGGTATCCAGGATGAGCAAATAAATCAATATAACTTGATATTCCCTAGCTTCTGCCCCATCATGGTCTGTGCAGAGAAAGGATGATTGTAAGACATTGGTCTGGGTGTGGATTACGAAGTCATGAGGATAAGGACTTCAGGGTTCAAATCAATAACCTTTCTGAGACAGTTTCCTCATCTAGAGAATGTGAGCAATGCACCTATCTCATATGATTATTTGGAGAAAAATTAGATAATAATAGACCTACATCCTGGAAATAGGTCTGGCATCCAGCCAGATCCCAGTAGCAATCAACTTTTTTCTCCTTTCCTCCTGGAGAAACTTTCCTATCTCTGTGTTCTTCATTATGTCAATATAGTGCCTGGTATGGAGAAGGAGCACTGGAGAATGGTTTGCTTTGGCTTGCTCTGACTTAAAGAACCTGTATTGCTGAAAAATAGGCAGAGAAAATCAGCACGGCCGTGTCAGTGAGATGAGCTGATCAGAGAAAGTTTTCCGTGAAGCAGTGCAGTTTTCCCTTCTTTGCCTGTCAGTCAGCACAAAGGTAATCCCAGGAATCAAGGCGCTGAAAAGTGAGTTTCTGACTGAACCGATCGTAGTAGCCCTGACATCACAGAGCCGCTGCTTTCCATAATCAATGCCAGAGCTTAGTTTATTCACCTTATGCATCCCTCGTGAAATTCCAAACCCAGTACCTGACAGTAACATTTCCCCTAATTGATGCATGTTTGCTCTGGGAATTATATCCTGTTTGATTAATTTTGGGTTTGATTTCCCTCCTCCTGGTGTTATGATTTTCATGGACAGGACTGTACTTTTGAAGCTTTGCAAGTGGTGGAAGGAAATGGATCTATGACTGGGTCCTAATGCTGGCCTCCTGGCTTTGGGAGAACATTCCTCTAGGAAGTGAGCAGGAGCTCACTGACCTGGTGGATCTTGGTGGGACATTTTCACTTAGTACTAGGAAGGAAGGAGAGGAACAGTGACTATCAGATGTGGTGGTAGGTCATTTCCACCGAGAATTACATAGCTGTTATATATTTGTAAAACAAGTTATCAGACTCAGAAATAAAACTACAAACCCAATAAGGAGGACCCCTTTTGTTTGAATCCCATTCTTTGCTCTGTACAACACTTAAAAAAATACTAGAAAAAGTTTGCAAAAACTTAGGTTTTTTTTTTTTTTTTTTAAGAATTGATCATCCTGGGCCTCCCCGGTGGCACAGAGGTTGAGTGCTGGGCTGCAAAGCTGCGCACAGCCTCTGCAGCGCCAGTTCGAACCCCGGCTGCTCCCCGGCCACCGGAGGAGGGTCCCTCATGGCGCGCAGACCTCTCCTGCCACCCGCTGCTCCCCTCAGCAGTGTACTTCGGTCCTTCTGCCTGCTCTGCTCCCCGCTCTGGCTCTGGTGAATTCTCTCACCCTCCCATGCTTCTGACTATACCCAGTGCTTGTATAAATAAATAAATAAATCTTTAAAAAATAAATAAATAAAAATAAAACCATACCCCTTTCTTAAAAAAAAAAAAGAATTGATGATCCTTACCACTCAGCTAACTGATATATATTCTCTTGCTGGCTTTTTCCAATTGAATACAATTTTGTAACTGCTTAGTTTGACGCATGATACTGCAAGTCCTTAAAGAAATATTTTCTTAGATATAGCTTTGCCAAAGTTCTCATAATTGAGGGTTTCTCTTTCAGTACTGAACACAGCATGATAGTTAAGGAAGCTCTGCACTTGGAGACCTTCTGACACCCAGGTCCTTACAGGCCTCCCTGGGGGGTTGGTGCTGAATGATGGCTGTGGGGGACAGAAGAAGGTCTGAAATGATCTGTTGTGTACCTTTCTGTTGAGGATTCCAAAACTGTAGCTCCTTTTCAGGCCTCCTTGCTGGGGTTTTTGGATGACTTATCTAGGACTGTTATTTTACTTCCTATTTGTGTCTCAGCAGGAATGTTCAGTCCTTTTCTGCAAGAACTCTGCTTTAGCTGCAGACAGTGGGAAGCCCTGTGACTCTGGGCAAACTACCTAAACTCTTTTAGCCTAGGGCCCCCCAGTATAAAGAAAGGACCATACTTCTCTTATGGAACTGGCAGGAGAAATCAGTAAGGTGACAGGGAGCTTACAATAACATCCAAATGCACTATTAAGTGAGGAACGCAGGCTTGGAGGACCTCAGGGTCCCATAGACTTCAGGTCACCATAGACTTTAGGGCATGAAGACATTGCCAGCCAACAACCAGTAGCAGTTTTTGTTCTGGCAGCAGATGAAAGATAGTGGAGCCTCAGAAGATGGGTGGAGGGACCATTCCCTGCAGATGTAGCTCTGAGAGCACCTGGGGAGGATTCAGAGCGAGACTGTCAGGATGGGCTCTGCTGAGGCTGGGAAGACAGGTGAGACCCACGGTTGATCTTTAAGCCTCCTGCTGCTGTGCCCAGGCCATAGAAACCAGGTGCAGGGGGTTTGGCTGTGAATATGAAGTATAGCAGGCTGTGGGATGACAGTACACGGAAGGGCTGGTCCTGAGAAGCTGTGTAAGGAGCGCCAGGAACTGCAGGAACTGTACAATGTGTACACCAGTCCACGGAATCCCCAGAGCTCGCTCTGGGGGGGTTGGGGCTTGGGCACTTATATGGCAGGCCCTGGGCTTTGTCTAACTTTGGCAATTGCTGCTCAATGTCAATACTTTAGAAAGGTCCAGCTTGGTGCTTTGGCATCCAGCTGTCTACTGTTCCGGTTCTGGTACCTACTATGGTACTCGTGCAGCTTAAAGGGCTCTCTGGACACTGCTTGTAGGGTAAAAAAATAAACTCCAGGTTGGAGTTGCTCAAGAGTTTAGGAAAAAGAGAAACAGCAACTGTGATTGAGATTCTTTGGAACTTTCATGTTCCAAATAGGGATAGGGGATCCTGAGCTTGGAGATAATACTGCTATACACCTAAACCTACAGATTAGCAGGGACCAGTAGAATAGGTGTGGAGAGTGCTCTGTCTCTGTAACCCACTCTGAATAAGGACTAGCACTTTAGGAGGAGAAGGGGGCAGAGGAAAAAGGATCCTGTCACTGCCCACTGCACTTTTCAATTTGAGAAGCCAGTATTTGGGTTACCATGCTTCTTGGGTTGCCAAGGACACCTAATTTATGGAAGGTCTTGCAGCATTGTAGTGAGTGGGATAGCCCAATGGTGAGGATCTGTGTGGTGCTTAACTAACAGGAACTTAACCTCATCTGATATAAGTGCATTCAGTTGATGCCAGTACCGCTGACAAACCCTTGTCATTAAGGTCTGTCCCATTAGACCTCCGGCTTCTGTACATTGGTGCCTGACCAACTCCTCTGGTCAGCATAGAAGATTGGCGTATTATCCTGTAGGCATCCACCTTAACCCATCATCCTTCATGTCTTAGAAAGGTTAACCAGAGTGTTGCAGTGTGGGATGGGGGTGAAGGGTGGTGATAAGATGGGGTGAGATGTACGTACGTATAGTCATTTCCTCTGCTGAGCTGGGCCAGCAGATCTGCTGAGACCTCACGTGATTTGGATCATTTATTTGTCCAGGACACTAAGGATAGTCAGGGATCCCATTTATTAAGTACAGGGGAGAAAGCACAGTAAGCATTGTTTCACTTAATGCAAATCGAAAGTGCCCAGGGGAAAAGTAAATATATTCTATGGAACTAGAAAGGTCATGTCATATTCTGTTTAAGAAGGGGGGGGGGAGAGAGGAGAGCAATAAGTCACATCCCTGTGAGGCAGGTCTAAGGGAGCGTAGAGGGATAATGGATATTGGAAGAACTAAACCCATTGTTGCTTTCCCTAATGCCTTTTTATTCATTCAGTTGGCCAATCCATCAATTAACCAATCAATCTATCATCAGGGACATACTGAGGACCTGTGGGTCAGCCCTTGGCATGAGTATAGAAGATGTCCATGCCCAGCCCTTCTTGTTACCAAGCACTTTATCTAGCAAGGAAGATAAGTAGAATATGCCAGCCCTTGCCTTCCCCAGCTACTGTTAACTACAAACTCAACAATGTGCAATTCCTGATCTAGTATTCACTGGGCAGGCTATGTGAATAAAGGCATAGCCTTCAGCATGTAGGGAAAGGAATTAGTTTTGTTGCCAAGAGCCAGAGATCCAGTGTGCCTGGGCTTCCCTGAGACTAAAACCATCATTTTCCTTTTAATTGAAGAAAGCTTCCAAGCCCTCCTGAGAGCTCAGCTTAGCCAATGTTTCCATCTCAGCTTGACAGGTTTTGCAGAGGCAGCGTGACTTACAGCACAATGTGTGGGCTTTGGTGTCTGATGGTCCTGGTTTGAATCTTGCCTCTGTCATTTTGAAGCTGAGTTGATCCAATTATATAACCCTTTTCTGCAAAAAGGAGATGACAATATGCCACATGAAGGATGTTGTGAAGAATTAATAATGCAGTTGTCTACAGAGCCTAATACAGAAAAGATATTCAACCGATGGTAGCTATAAGTGCTGTAAGTAATAGTTGTCATCCTCTTTCCTTTCTGCAACTGAGGAATTCCTGCTATAGCAAATGAATTCTGTTATCAGGTACATGGTTTACCTAGCTTTTGCCCCTTGTGGCCCCATGTGTCTTTTTCAGACATGGTTGATTTCCTCTTTCAATTAGAAGTAATTAGACCAATCGGACCAATTAGAATATCAATTCTACCCCTTCTTGTGATCAAGCGTTAGTCTTAATCGTGAATTCACAGGCCTCTTTGTACATCTTGTTCAAGCTCATTGGATAACCTGGTTGAGGAACAGTCTCATAGCTGACATAGTTCTCCTAAAATAAACTTGGTTCTGTGTTCTGCCCTTACCTCCTTGTCCTGGTTGCCAATACCCTTCCTTGTTAATGACACTTAGGACAGATAATTCTAGGAAGTATGTGGAACAGAAGCCTGGGAGGTGGCACCTTTGCAAGGAAGCTTGAGAGACATAGAATTTCTAAGGATAAAAAATTGCTAAATGGATGTTTGAAATAGTATATCAAGACAGTCCTGGCGTGAGTAGAGGTCTGGAACAAAACGTATTTGATCACATTATGGTCAGAGCAAAGAGAAATAGAGACAATCTGGTAGAGGGTTTTGAGGGTTAAACAAAGGTGTTTGGATTTACTCCTAGACAAAAAAAAGATGTTGGCTTTGCCATGGGATTTTCTAATACAGAGAACTCTCTAAAGTGGTACACACACTCACACTGCAGTATTACACGGTTATAAGAAAGGTTGAACTCCTGTCATTTGTGACAACATGGATGGAACTGGAAAGGATAGCACTAAGTGAAATAAAATAAGTGAGAAGGAGAAAAACAAATACCAGATGGTCTCATTTATATGTAGAGAAACATAACAAAAGGTCAGTAAAAACCAAACCAATAATAAGCTTTAACATCTGATTGCAAAACTGAGGCAGCTAGAGGGGGAGGGTGTTGGGGTGGTAAACGGGTGAGAAGGGATATGGAACATGGCCGGGGATAGCTGGGGCACTGGTGGTGGGCAGGGTGTGAAAATACACAGGCGTAAAGGTTTGAACCTATAACCTCAGGAACAGATACAAAAATGTAAATCTGGGCCTCCCTGGTGGCGCAGCGGTTGAGCGCTGGGTTGCGAAGCTGCCCGCAGCCTCTGCAGCGCGGGTTCAATCTGCGCCAACCTCTCCTGCCGCCCGCTGCTCCCCTCAGCAGTGTATTTCGTCAGTCTGCCTGTTCTGCTCCCGCTCTGGCTCTGGTGAATTCTCTCACCCTCCCGTACTTCTGGCTGTACCCAGTGCTTGTATAAATAAATAAATAAATATTTTTTTAAAAAATGTAAATCTACTTTACCTCAGTAAACATAATTTGGGGGCAAGGATTTATCTTGTCAGAGCAGCCTATCCCCAGAGCATGTCCAGAGCCAACTGACTGGCTAGAGTACTTGTCTCATTTACCCCTGTCCTGTGTGGTCTTTGCTTTCCTGGTCCCCTTCACACCTGGTCGGTCAAGTTGTTCTTCCTCTCTGCCACCTTCTCATGAATTTCTTAACTGTTTTTTTTTTTTTTAATCCACCCTCTAGCAAGAATAATCTCCCTTCATGTAGGTATCTGTTTCATTTCTGTCCTCTTCCTTATCATGAACTTTTACAGATGGATTTTCTCCCTCTCTCTATGAACCAGAAAAGTCAGACACAAGTGATTAAAATTTGATATTATCCTTGTTTTTCTATAGAGAAGTGTGATTGCCTGTCATATCCAATTTGTGAAATTCTGCAACTTTTCTTGATTAACTTTTTAGGTTTCTATCATGACATGTTCTCAATGACTAGAGAAAGTTTATTTTGGCTATTTTAGGAAAAGTTTCATTCAGCATTATAACTATGTTGCCTATTTTTCAATGCTAGGAATTGGATCCCTGGATAGACTGCAATGTGATTGAAGTTATTCTGGCCCCACTGAGGTGTTTGGTCCACAAATCCTGGATTCTGATCCCTCATTCAATTCCAGGCTACAGGTAGAAGTTTGAATAAATCCCAAATCAGACATGGAGTCTGAAAGAAAAGGCTTTTATTTCCTCCTGGTTTTTACAGTTATCTTATTAAAAGTGAAGTTATACTTAATGAAACACTTAGTGATGTTCTTTATCAAAAATAATTCTTTGTTATATGTAATTGAAGACCTCCTGGGAAATTCTTCCTCAGGGTCACACCCAGGAGATGTGTGTATTACAACTCCTTCATGCACTTATAACTCTCCCTGGCCATATGCTGTTGGAGTTCCTTCAGGCTTTTTTCCAAGGTTCTCTTCTATCTTCATACTTTAGTCTGCACTAAGCAATCTTATCCACACATGTGGCTTCAATCATCATTTATTGACTGATATAAGTCATTTTTCCTTTTTTATTTTTCATGATTGCTTTGCATCCTAACACTTTTGTATTAGGGGGACTAGTCCATACTCTTAAGTCTTGATAAGATGGAAATTTCTGCTTGCACAACAGATGCTTTATTGGGGAGCAGTATAGGGATGATTACCACCAACCCCCCCCCCCACGCGTGCGCGCACACACACACACACACACACACACACAGAGGCATACACACTCTTTCTCCCTGTGCATAAGAAAATAATGCTAAGGAAAGTCAGACTGTGAAAGCTGGAAGGGGATTTAGTACCTCTCCCTGACACAACACACAAACACACAAACACACACACATTCAGAGGCATGCACACACACACAAACACACAAAGTCCAAAGTATTTCTTTTTTCTTTTCTTTTTTTTTTTTTAATTGGACTTGACCTCAGGCCATTGTATTCTTTTTTTTTTTTTTAAGATTTATTTATTTATTTGTTTGTTTATGCAAGCACTGGGTACAGTCAGAAGCACAGGAGGGTGAGAGAATTCACCAGAGCCAGAGCAGGGAGCAGAGCAGGCAGAAGGACCAAGGTACACTGCTGAGGGGAGCAGTGGGCGGCAGGAGACGTCTGCGCGCCATGTGGGACCCTCCTCCGGTGGCCGGGGAGCAGCCGGGAATCGAACCAGCGCTGCAGAGGCTGCGGGCAGCTTCGCAACCCAGCGCTCAACCACTGCGCCACCGGGGAGGCCCCCAAAGTATTTCTCAATAAGGAATCCAGAGTCACATTTTTCTCACTTCCCCGACATTAAAATTTTAAAACATAGCAACCCAATAACGATAACAATGTAGGAACAAGCATTCCCATATACAAGGAACGGGTGTTTAAATTTGCATAAACTTTCTGGATAATTTGGTAAAATGCATCAAACAATTTAAAAAGGTTTATACCCTTTGAATTAGTAATTCCAGTTCTAAAAATAAATCCTAAGGATATAATAATGCAAATGTGTAGGGAGTTAGCTACAATAATGTTCATCATACTATTAAAATAGCAGAAAATTGGATAAACCTAAATTTCCAACAGAAGGAGATTAACTGAATAAATTTTGGTATATCTGTGCAATTGAAATTCTTTAAAATATATAAACATTATATTTTGGAAAAATATTGATTTGTAAAGTTGATTTATTATATTTTTAAGAAAATTCAACAGGTTATAAATAGCATCACAGTATGATTTCTTGATTTCATGTGTGTGGGGGATTGGGAGGTGTGAGGAGAAACAAGCTTAAATATATTCACACTAAAATGTTCGGTAATTATTTTCAAGTATTATGAGTGATTTGTATTTTCTTTTTTTCCCCCTTATGTTTATTTCTAAATCTTTCCAGGGAATTTATATCACTTTTGTTTAAGAAATAAAAATAGTTGCTATCCAAAGTCTCATTCTGCCAGGGAAATGATCAGTCTGCTGTTCTGCTGCTATTAGGTAGGGTGGGAGGATAGTCTTCGCAAAGCTCACTTTATCCATGAGGTTTATTTTATGGAGGAGGAAGTAGACTTCCACAGAGGGGCTCAAGAAAGGTCCTGTGGAGATCATTTATAGTTGTGGTTTTTTCCAAGTCTGCTTTTAGAACGTGAGGTGACAGAGGAGATGTCTCAGGAACTATGGGAGTTAGGAGGGGTGGGTGGAGCCCAGTCTAAGGTAGAGCCGTGACTAATACAAACTGGTGGTGATGCATCTCATGGCCCAATCAGACTGACATACATTGTTAGTGTTTTATTGTCTGGTTTTAATTTTGGTAAAACAGTGTTCTTTTGCCTCCATAAGTTAATGCAACCTCCAATTTGTGTCATTTAAGATGTTTTAGGGGCCTCCCTGGTGGTGCAAGGGGTTAAGCACCTCACTATGAAACAATCCAAAGCCTCTGCAGCATGAGTTCAATCCCTGTCCGGTTAGGGAGCTACCCACATGGCGCAGCAGACCTCTCCTGACTCGCCCGCTGCTCCCCTCAGCAGTGTATTTCACTCAGTCTGCCTGTTTTGTTCCCCACTCTGTGTCTGATGAATCCTCTCACCCCCTGCATCTCTGGCCTGTACCCTAATTCTTGTATGCATAAATAAATCTTTTTTTTTTTTTTAAAAAAAGATGTTCTAGATTGGTAGTACTAATAAATCTTAATAATAAAATGCCTTAAAAATAAGAATTTATTTGCTTATTTGATAAGCAAATAATTTATATGTTTGAAGCCAAGATGTGGTGCAGGCTTTAGGTTTTTTTCAACAGTCTTTCAGTTTAGTTTGTCTGATACACTCCTAGCTTTTTCCTTCTCCATTTGTAGACCTTTTTCTCAGCCTGACTTGCCTTACCATTATTTTCTTACTTATGCACAAGGAGAAAGTGTGTGTGTGTGTGTGTGTGTGTGTGTGTGTAGGGGTGTTTGGTGGCAATCTACCCTATGCCAACCATCAAGCAAATTCCTCATATTCACGCTGATTAGACCATGCCAGAGACAATCACTGTACCCAGTGGAATGTCATGCACCATTTGGCTTAGGAATTATTTTGAAAAAGGATGGATGGGGTTACCTAGATTGGCTTAGACCAGCCAAGACCAAATTCATTCTGCTGCCTGTTTTTGTAAATAAAGTTTTATTGGAACACAGCCAGCTCTTTTTGCTTATTTAATTCCTATGGCTGCTTTCATGATACAGCAGCAGAGTTGAGCCATCTGGCCCACAAAAGCTAAAATATTTACTACTTCATTCTTTACAGAAAAATTTGCTGATCCTAGGCTTTAACATGCCCCCGTCCTGGAGCTAGGGTAGAGTCAATTCTATCTTAGCATTAAATCTGCTATCAAATAGGGAGGGTGGACATGGTGGAGAAAATCCCTATTTGACACCGTCACGTGTTAAGATAATTTATTTTCTGATATTTGTGGTAAAAAAACCATCCTTTAAGTCTACCTCATGCTACCTTTACTCACCGCCACAGAGCTGGATTGTGCCAAATGTCCTCTTACTCTCCAGGCCTCACTGGGGTATAGTTTATCCCCAAACAGGTTTCCCTCTACAAGTCTACCTTGCCCTCCCCTCCCAGAATTGTCCTTTCTTCTCTGGGTTTTTTGTTTTGTTGGGGCTGCTCTGCTCAAGTGCCAGGAAACACTTGCTGAAAGTAAGACAAACATGTCTGGGGTCAGTCTTTCCTCTTTGCGGCAAGGCTTTGAAGACACCAAGCTAACCAAAATGCTCCAATTGAGTTTTCTCCTGCCAAGTTTGCCATGACTTTGCTGTCAGTTGCCGTCAGTGCTCTCAGCACACTCAAATGCAATTTCCTTTTCCAAAACTACTGTATCTGCTCTCTTATGGAGGTGACAATAATGACTAGTATTTGTGGTGTACTATATATATAGTGTCTGTGTGTGTGTGTATATATATATATATAGTAGTTTATATGTAATACACTTACGCACATATACACATGCACATATATACCTGTAAACATACATACATACATAAATGCACATACATACATATACACATATATACATATATGCCTTGTCTCTTGCTCTTCTCAATCCCAAACATATCCACAAATAATGTTTTATCTGGGCATCCTGTGGCCCAGTCAAGTTGACATATTAAATGAACTATTAAAGATCTGCAGCTTATACAATACTTAGGAAAATGAAGCTCAGATAAGCTAAATCTTGCTCCATGTGCCAATGAGTTAGTGACAAAGTGAGAAACCAGGATATTAAATTTAGATCACATTTGAGCCCCAGTTCTGTTATCCTCTGGGTAAGTGAGTTGACATTTCTCTAAGTCTCAGTTTCCTTATCTTTAAAAATGGCAATAGCAATAATACCTACCACAGGGAGTTATGGGAAATGTGAGGTGAAATATTCAGTCTTTCCCTTATCTCCAAGCACATAAGTGCTTATTAAAAGCCACCTGCAGGGCCTCCCCGGTGGCACAGAGGTTGAGCGCTGGGTTGCAAAGCTGCCCGCATCCTCTGCAGCGCCATTTCAATCCCCGGCTGCTCCCTGGCCACTGGAGGAGGGTCCCGCATGGCGCGTAGGCCTCTCCTGCCTCCTGCTGCTCCCCTCAGCAGTGTGCTTTGGTCCTTCTGCCTGCTCTGTTCCCCGCTCTGGCTCTGGTGAATTCTCTCACCCTCCCGCACTTCTGACTGTACCCAGTGCTTGTATAAATAAATAAATAAATCTTTAAAAAATAAAAAAAATAAAAGCCACCTGCAATTAGAAGCCAGGTGTCCTCATCAGCTAAGGAAGGCTCTTTCCACTCTGCACTGTATTTGGTTGAGATTGTCCATACTTCATTTCCTTTCCCCGGCCCACCATGGGGTACAGACTAGTCCCGCCCCTCAGTGTCTCCTTGAATTTTTTGGTCTGACCTCTGAGCTCAGTCTGGTATTCTGATGACACCAATTGCCCAGCATGGCTTCCATTAACTGCAAGCTTGTCCTCTCCTCCTTCAGAAAGACCCTGTGCCCTGGGAAATGAATGTCAAAACACCAGACCTGTTGCCAAGGGCTTTTTTCCCCTTCACTTAAGAGTCCTCAGAGGTCAAAAGAAAATAGATTTAAATGTTTCCCAGTCAAGTGCAGTCCTCACAGGGTTCTACAATGGACCCACGGTGGGAGCTTTTTACACCTTCCTCAGCCTCTATCCGCAAATTGATCTAATATTGACTTCCCTGGGGTCTGCCTCAAGTCATTGTAGTCAAGAATAGCAGAGTGCATCTTCCATTAGTTGTGATTAGTGGTTAAAGCTACTTTTTTTCCTTAGAAGGTAAAAGAAAAAGGAATTTCTCCTTGAGAAGAGAATTGAGTGAAACATTCAGTCTGCGTCCTTTTTTTCCGAGTTTGCAGGGCGGGATTGATGAAGGGAGCTTTCAATAGAGCCCATAACCGAACAAACCAATATGTAAAAATAAGTTCAAAGAAGGATAAAGAGAAGGCTTTGGCCGTAAATCATTCATCGAGTTCACAGAGCAGAATAGAAACAAGACAGCTACTTTTCTCAGACTCAGGGGCCACCACAGCCACAGGCAAGAGCACCTCACGCCTGGCGTTACAGACGGGTAGGCTGAGACTTAAAGAAGAAGGGTTAGCTGGACTGGGCAGCCCCTTCCACTCACTGGACTCCTGGCCCTGTCCTGGACACTGTCATCCTGATAGGAGCATCTTCCATTTCTGACGCTCTTTCTTTCATAAACAGGTTGGGAACATTTGTCGCCTGGGCTATTGGGAGGATTAACTGCTAACAGGAATGGAAATGGGCCAGGAGAACCTGCTTTCAACCCTTCATAGGTTGACAAGTTGAGTAAAGTGTGTTGTTTTTTTTTTTAAAGATTTATTTATTCATGCATACCAGAACCGGGGTACAGGCCAGAGGTACAGGAGGGTGAGAGGATTCACCAGAGACAGAACGGGGAACAGAACAGGCAGACTGATGAAATACACTGCTGAGGGGAGCAGTGGGCAAGACAGGAGAGGTCTGCCATGCCATGTGGGATTCTCCCTGGCTGGCTGGGATCAAAACAGTGCTGTAGAGGCTGCAGACAGCTTCACAGAGCTGTGCTCAACCGCCTGCCCAACCAGAGGAGGCCCTGCTTTCTTTTTTTTTTTTTTTTTTTTTGATGGTAGTAAGGGGGATTGATTAGTATTTTAAATTCCTTGTGGTAACTTAACCCTGAATGAAATGCATCTTCGTTTCCTAATTAGATTTTGAGAACTCACTGGTGCTTTGAACATTTATCAATTGTTTGATGAGTCCCCTGGATTATTGTCCCAGGTTCCTTTAGTGCCCACAGCTGACCTGAAGTGGATTGTCGCTTGAGTATCACCTTGGGGCCATGAGTTACACGCACAGGCTGAATCAGAGGAGATGAAAGATAGCTTTCAGTCCTTGGGGTTTTTACAATCCTGGTTTCCTCACCACAAATCTGTAAAGAGTAGGGTGGATATCATTTTCACCTGTATTTTGCAGGATGAAACTGGACATGTGTTTTGTTAATTTGTGTATGGTCCACAGCAGTTACATGGAATAGCCAGGGGCTAACGTGTGAGTTTTCTGAGTACTTGTAATAGGGTATTTCTATTGCAAACAGGTTAGAAAACAGCAGCTTGTGAAGCCATCCTACTCTAAATGTCACTGCCAGTGGATAAATTGAGTCAAGCAATAACTGTATTTGTAAACAGGAAGTTTAATGAGGTTAATGGACCCTAATGTGGATATGGTATTTTAGTTTTTAAAATATTTTCATATGCTTTTTATCTCACAAGATCTTAGAAAACCAGCCTGAGGGTAACTTTACTGTTATTTTCTGTGGTTCAAAAAGTGAGCTTGAGGAGGGTGAAATGACTTGCCTATGAGCACATGCACCAAATAAAATAAAATAAAATAAAAATAAAATCTGTATTTGAATACTGTCATTCTGTTGGTTCTTTCCACTAAACTGCATCCTACAGTGTGCATATAAATTTTTGTAGTAATTACATCAGTAAGGTTAATAAATATTTACTCATTTATTACCATGTACCAAACCCTGTATAGAGTACATATATAGAGTATATATATATAGAGAGTATATATAGAGAGAGAATATATATAGAGTTGATTAAATAAATAATACATACTAAGTGATTGCTGTAATAATGAGATGAATAAGGACTTCTCCCCTTCCCTTGTCTGATTCTTATGTTTTCTTGTTCCTTAGCAGCATCTATTGACTCTTTAATGGTGTCCTGCCTGCATGAGCCTGAGCTGTGGATGCTCAGTGCAGAGAGGATCTACTCTGAAAATCCTGTAGGTTCTGCTTCCCCCAGCTCTGCCTCTAACACTGCCACTTCCTTGGCATCCACTTGGGGCTGCTTAGCAGTGCTTTTCTCGCCAGTCCCTTCCCAATGATGCCTGGCTTTGATTTCACTGTCTCAGGATGCTGACCCTGTGCCTCCCTCCTGACAATATGTACCAGTTACTTGGCTTTATGTCTGTTACCCAACCTCTCCAAACTTCAGTTTTCCTCATTTCTACTTTGGGGAGTAATAATACTTACCTCCTAGGACTCTAAGGAGAATTAGATGAGTTGATAAATGTGAAATACTTAGAATAAGTGCTTAGCATTTCTCGCTATCATGATTCTATTATAACCTGTGTGAGTGGTGTTTTCCTTCATGCCTTCCTAGGATCTTGACCCAGGGTGTGTGCAGTATATACCCCAGCTCCACTTAGTAGAAATCTACATGGGATCCATAAACACCAGCAGGAGCTACACTTTCCAGAACTGATCCAAGTGTTGTGGAATTGATCATATATTGGGTGCCAACTCCTTTTTTTTTTTTAAGATTTTTTTTTTTAAAAAGATTTTATTTTTATTTCTACAAGAACTGAGGTATAGGCCAGAGGCATGGGAAGGTGAGAGAATTCACCAGAGACAGATCAGGGAGCAGAACAGGCAGATGACTGAAAACACTACTAAGGGAAGCAGCGGGCACGACAGGAAAGGTCTGTTCACCATGTGGATATCTCCCTGGCTGGCCGGGAATCGAACCCGCACTGCAGAGGCTGCAGACAACTTCACAGCACTGTGCTCAACCCGCTGCGCCACCAGGGAGGTCCTAAGTGCCAACTCTTAACCTCTTGATTTCAAAGCCCATAAAAACCAATCCTGGGTGCTTATTCTTATAACTCCTAGACCATATCTCACCTTTCTCTTCCATGTTAAAGACATTTCCCAGGGACCAATTGCTTAGGACTTTGGTTCCTAGGTCCAGCAGACCCTTATATGCATGCAGGACTAACCCGTCCCTATAGGACTTTTGGGGGGCAAAAGGGGTAGGGGGCTAGGGAACAGATAGCACTGTATTCTTATAAGGATTGCTTTTTGTTACAAACCCGAGTTGATAAGGAAATGCTATTGAAGCTGCCATTATGCTTAAAAAAATCAAGACACTCAGTTATGAAACATAGAACATATAATTAACTTTATTGAGCAGAACAAAGCATTTTATAAAAACTCACTCAGACTGAATTAATATAAGGATACTTAGCATAATGTGTATAGTTTAAATTACCGCCTACTAATCATCAAGCAGTTGAGTGGTAAAGTTGTTAGACTTTCAATTTGCAAACAAGTAGAAGAAGGAAAGGCCTATTTTTACTTTCTGATGATTAAATAGACCATACATTTGTCCAACTGTGGTGTGGGTTCACACTCCAGGGACAGGGATCTGCTCTGAATGTTGACATGTCGGGCTGGTGACATTATTCTGCATGTCATGGTTTATTTCATATCTACTTTTTGTTATTAGACTGCGTGATGGTCCCCAGGTTACCATTTTCCTCTCATACCTGAGAACCCTTGTAACCTACCAAGAGCAAAACTCCTCTTCCCACCCACATCCTGAGACCAATTCTCCTTCCAGATGAGTGATACTAAAACCCATAATTTAATGGCTCAGACTAACTGCTTGTACTCAACTTCAGGTTACTCTTTCTACCTGCTGAGATATCTCCTTTTGCTGCCAGTCCACCCTTGTAAAATTCCTTGTATTTCTATTTCCAGGTGCTCCACTCTAAGATCTGACCAGCCTGATCTCTGCTCTACCTTCTTCATATACCAAAAGTTTTCACATTTCTGTTCTCTTTGGGAAGATACACAAGATGAAAGAATTACCTTTATCCTGTCCTGTTGGAGAGAGACTGGGAAAGATTTGGAATCAAGTGTGTTGAGTTTCAGCTTTGGCACTGACCATCCAAGTGAAGTTGAATTAGTGTGTCAGAAAAAGTGCGTCCATTAGGAATCTTGGTTATAAGTGGCAGGAAATGCTGCTCATAATAGTTTAAGAAATAAATGGGAATTTTTCATGATGTAACTGGGAAATGCAAAGGAAGATCTGGCTTACCTCTAGCTCGGTCCATGTGATGTCTTTGGGAGTTGACTTCTTTTATGCCACATGCTATGATGACTCTGTTCTCAGGCAGACTTATCTCTTCTGGATGCTTGACTGCTCCTCATCTTACTCCTCTCAGCATAGATGCCTCATGGTTCTAGTTGGTTTTTACTGTCTACCAGTGAGACAGGGCCTGACATTCACGGTGCACTGATTGACTCAGGGCAACAGGCTCGTCTCTGGGCCTCAGTATCCTAATCTGTAAAATGAGCATTAGATCTGAAAAAAAGCTCAAGTTATTATTCAGAGATCTGGTGATTCTGCAGAGCCCCTTTAGAGACTACCAAGGGGAGAGGGAGGTGTTCCTGGCTTTTAGGAAGATGGTGGCCACAGCCCTCTTTCTTTCACCACTATTCCAATTAAATCAGGTCTTATTTCATCTGGATTTGATGTTGAATGTGGTAGCAGTTAGCTTCTGTTGTAGGACAAAGTAAGTTAAAATATGGTGGCTTGAAAACATATCCATTTCTTTAATTGAGGATTCCGTGGTCAGCAGTCTGTGCTGGGCTCCCCTGGGGGATATTTCGGGGTTTACATTGAGACTGAAGGCTGCAGGTTACTCCGTTCATGAAAGCTCTGACAAGGATGGCTAGAGTAATTGGGCCTCTGTCCACATGGCCTAATTTCCTCCAGTAGATGAGTGTGGGCTTGTTTACATCATGTAGGCTTTCAAGGATCAGAAAAATAGGACAAACTGCAATAAGCAAGCACTTTCCAAGTGTATCATATTTACCAATATTTCATTGGCCAAAGCAGGTAACAACCAAGCTGAGATCTCAAGAATGGAGACATAGACACTATCTCTTTGTAGGGTTTTGATAAGCAACCAAGTCACAGTGCAAAAAAGATATGCATACAAGAATTAGAGGAATGTTTGGCTTTTTGGGCAATGTACCAAGATAAACTTAAATATTTGAAAAGAGTGCCGTGTTTGTAAAAGTTTGAGAACCCTGACCATAGCATCTCTAAGAGATTTGTGTCTAGATTTGATTACTATTGTAGGGCAGCACCTCATGACTTCCCCAATATTCCACAACTCCTCCCTCTGCCTTACCCAGAATATCTGTCACAGCAGGGGAACCCACAATATCAAAACCAATTAGTCCAGTCCAGGTCTGTGACCTAGTTCAGTGTGAGCCTCCAATTCATGCAGACAGTGAGAAACTTGTTAATTTATAATTTGCCCCAGTTTAAAAGTTCCAATCTTAACTTGAGTCAGATTTTATGTTTTTTTTAAACTGAGATCTTTGATGTATAGGCAAGAGCTTCACATCTTAAATAAGTAACAGGTCAAATTCATATTTAGAAACATGAACCAGGAGCAGCACAGTTTCTATTACTAAGACCTACTTTATACTGATTTCTAAATTACAAGCCCTTCCAAGGCAACAACAGATTCCTCCTTTTCTTGACTTGGAGGGACTCTACATGTGTTCTCAGTGTGCCCAGCCACCTCTTAGGCTAACAGTCCCTGGCTTAGCCATGCTGAATTATTTGAAGTTCTTCTTTTTCTCCTAGCCTTTGTTCTTATTTTCTCCCGGCCTTTGTCTATGCTGTTTCCTCTGCTGGAACACCTTCCATATACTCTACTGGGTCTCCTTACCTGGATATTATATTCTCCTTCTCCAGGTCCTAGCTTATTTGTTACCTCCTCCAATATGTCTTATTGACTTAATATTCTACTAAGTCACAGTTACATGGTTAACCTTTATAAGTGTAACATCAACACCTTATACTTAAACAGTCAAAGCAATTGTCAATTGTAATTGCACTTTTTCTGGGTCCTATTCCCCTCTAGTCTGTGAGATTAGAAGATAGGGATTCATTTACAACTACAATGAAAGACCTTGAGATACAGCAGTCAACCAGTAGATATTTATGAGTTGAATTAAATGTGTTTGATTTAGTCATGGGTTTTTCTCAAATTTAGGGGTAAGAGCCAACACAGTACTTGATGATGATGATGATGATGATGATGGCAGTCAACATGTATTAAATACTTTTTAGATATTGCATTATATACTAGTGTTATCTCATTTAATCTGCCTATAAAAGCTATGAGGTATGATATTATTATTTTCATTATTATTATTCCTAATTTAGAGGTATGGAAACTGAAGAACAGAACAATTAGCAAAAACACATCTAGTTTTATCAGTTAGGATGCTTCTGACTGTAAATATCAGAAACCCTAAAATAAAATAAGAAAATAAGTTTGCTTTATTTTCTCATACAACAACAGTCCCCCCATAAGATGGCTCCACAGGACTGGGTAATTCACAGGCTAATAGCTTCATCTAGAATCCAGGCTTTTTCCATCTTTTACTCTACCTTACCATTTTTCAGACTTGTCCTTAGAATACTCACCTCCTGAGAACCTTAGTTCCAGAGCTGATATTTACTAGGATCATATCCAGTAAAAGAAGAGAAGAGATATGCCTCTTTTATCCGCTCAGAAGTCTTTGTAGATGTCACGCAATAGAACATCACTCATATCTCATTGGCTGTACAGGATCACCTGCTCACCTCTAAACCAATCAGCTGTTCCATCTGAAGGCTTACCTAGGAAACAAGAATAGGATCAGCAAGGAGGGTAGGTGTAAAAGTAAATAAAGGCCTGCCATTAGAAAAGGGGAGGGAGCCCAGGTGGCTCAGCGGTTGAGCGCTGGGTTGCGAAGCTGCCCGCAGCCTCTGCAGCGCGCTGGTTCGATCCCTGGCTGCTCCCTGGCCACTGGAGGAGGGTCCCACATGGCCGCTGCTCCCCTCAGCAGTGTACTTTGTCATTCTGCCTGCTCTGCTCCCCGCTCTGGCTCTGGTGAATTCTCTCACCCTCCCGCGCTTCTGACTGTACCCAGTGCTTGTATAAATAAATAATAAATAAATAAATCTTTAAAAAAAAAAAAAGAAAAGGGGAGGGAGGATGGAGTTTTGGATAAAGAGTTCTCAGGGTCTCCCAAAGTTTGCAAGCGTTGGAGCCAATATTTGGAAATCAAGAAGCCTGATTCCAAAGTTTATACTTAAATGTAAATTTAATAGTTGGCATGTCAATTTCTCTAAAAATTATGCTAGATTTTACATTGGGGTTGTTTGCACGGACTCTGTAGATATAACTGGGGAGAACTGACATTTTAATAATAGTGAATAATATTTCCCCATTTATTTAGGTCTTCTTTAATTTCTGCAGTGTTTTGTTGAATTGGGGATTTTGTGTATAGATCTGTATTTTGTGACTATAGATACATATTTTGTGAAATAATTCCACCTTATGAGCAGTTTCAGTTACAGTCCACCACTAGACATATACACAATAAGATATTTTATTTATTTATTTATTTATTTTTTATAAAGGCATGTTTTATTTATTTATTTGTTTGTTTTTTTGTTTATACATGCACTGGGTACAGTCAGAAGCGCGGGAGGGTGAGAGAATTCACCAGAGCCAGAGCGGGGAGCAGAGCAGGCAGAAGGACCGAAGTACACTGCTGAGGGGAGCAGCGGGCGGCAGGAGAGGTCTGCACGCCATGTGGGACCCTCCTTCGATGGCCGGGGAGCAGCCGGGGATCGAACCGGTGCCACAGAGGCTGCGGGCAACTTCGCAACCCAGCGCTCAACCGCTGCGCCACTGGGGAGGCCCCACAATAAGATATTTTAAATTAAATTTTATTGATTTGCCATTTGCTTACACAACTATATAATTTCAGGAGTATAGCTTCCCACGTGCACGTGCTCCACTCCACCAGAGCTCCCACGCCACCATATTCTCCCTTTACCTGCCTTTCTCTCCTCCCTCTCTCCCCCGCCCCTCTGGCAACCACCATCTTTTTCAGTCTAAGAGTTATTTTTGTTGTGTTTTGTCAGTTTTCTATTTTTAGTTATTTATATTCCATAAATGTGTGAAGCCATCCAGTAATTGTCTTTCACTTAGTAACTTATTTCACTTAGCATTATCACCTCAAGATCCATCCATATTGTCCCCAAAGACACCATTTCACTTTTCCAACAGCTGAGTAGTATTCCAAGTTCTTTATCCATTCATTTGTCGGGCATTTAGGCTGATTGCATGCCTTGGTTATTATGAATAATGTTGTTGTGAACATAGGCATGTATAAATCTTTTTAGTTTTTTCATATTCTTCAGATAAAATATCTATGAGTGATATGGTTGGATCATATAGTATTTGCATTTTTAGTTTTTAAGGTGTCTACACACCATTTTCCATAGAGGCTGTACCACATTTTGCACCATATTTTAAAGGAGTGACCACATTTTCACAACTTTTATTACAGTATATTGTTAGGATAATAATCTCTTATTGTCTCTGATTCCTAAATTAAACTTTATTATAGGCATATATATGGGAAAAAAAAAAAACACAGTAGATGTAGGGTTTGGTCTTACCCATGTTTTCAGTGATCTACTGGTAGTTTTGAAACATCCAGCAGATAAAAGGGGACACTGTACATACACTGTACATTTATACATTGTATAAATCTTACAATGTTTTTATTGCTTTTGCTCTTAAAAATTTAAAAGACTTTTATATTTGCTGATATATTTACAATTTCTTAATTCCTTCATGCAGATCCAAATTTTCATCTGGTACTACGTTTCTACTGTCTGAAGAATTGTCTGTACCATTCAAAATTTTTCTAGAAATGTTGGCAGTAAATTGTTGGTTTTTTCCCTTGATTTTAAGAAAGCTTTTTTTTTTTAAAGATTTATTTATTTATTTATTTATACAAGCACTGGGTACAGTCAGAAGCGCAGGAGGGTGAGAGAATTCACCAGAGCCAGAGCGGGGAGCAGAGCAGGCAGAAGGACCGAAGTACACTGCTGAGGGGAGCAGTGGGTGGCAGGACAGGTCTGCGTGCCCTGCGGGACCCTCCTCCGGTGGCTAGGGAGCAGCCAGGGATCGAACCCGTGCTGCAGAGGCTGCGGGCAGCTTCTCAACCCAGCGCTCAACCGCTGCGCCACCGGGGAGGCCCAAGAAAGCTTTTTTTAGCTTTCATTTTTTGAAGCATACTTTCCCCTGGCTTAAAGTTGTTTTTTTTTGTTTTTGTTTCTTAAAGTTATCTTCTGGTCTCTATAGTTTCTGACAAGAAATCAATCATCATTTGTCTGTCTCTTTTATCTTTTTTTCTTTGGCTCTATCTAAGACGCTTTTCCTCTGCATCACTTTTTCTTTAGGAATTTATGTCACGCTTAGGTTATCTTTTTATTTCTTGTGTTTGGATTCATTGAAAATCTTGGATCTCTAGTTATAATTTTAATCAATTTGGGAAATTTCAGTTGTTATTTCTTCAAATGTTTTTCCTGGACTCCCTTTTTTCATCTCTCCTTCTGAAACCTCAGTTACTTCTGTGTCAGCCTCTAGATCTTTCCTCATAGTTCACTGAAGATTGAAGCTGTTTACTGTTAATTCTATTTTCTTTCTGTGCTTTTTGTTGGATAGTTTCAGTTGTTATGCTTTCAGGTTACTGAGCTTTTCACTGTAGTATTTAATCTACTATTAATCCTATTTAGTATGTTTTTCATCCCCATACTTTTTTTAAAAAAATCACTAAGAGTTCCATTTGGTTCTTTTTCACATTTCCTTTTCTCTCCTTATCATGTGTATGTTTTACTTACACATTTAAACATACGAATAACATCTAGAATAACTGTTTCAAGGTAATTATTAACTAATTCCATTATCTGTTATTTCTTTGTAGGTCGTATTTTTTGTTGCTGTTTATGTATCTGGACGTTTTTGATTGATATGAGACATCATGATTATATATTTTTGGCAATTGATTTTGAAACATTTACTTAAAGGCTGTTGGGATTTGCTCTGGCAATCAACACAGTACATGGTAACTCAATTAGATACTTCTGAGGCTTACTCTTTTGCTTTGTTATTGCAAATCCTAAACAGTTCTTTAACTTTAGGAATGATTCCACCTATTACCTCTTCCTCAGGCTAAGAGGAACCCGAACTCTTCTCAACCCTGTATTAAGTCAGAATTTTTGATTCAGTGCCTTCTAGTGTTTATTTTACCCCCAAATTTGGGTAGCTTTATTTCATGCTTTCACAGATCATTAAGCTGAAAGCTTGTAAGGAACCTACAGAAGATCTCTAAACTCTATGTGCTGATCCCTCTTCTGATTATCCTGCCCAACAATTTCTTGACTCTGTGGCCTTCTTCAAACTCTGATCTGTCTCCTCAATTCACAGACTGCTGAGCTCGGCTTTGGATTCCTGTCTTTGCATTACAGCCTGGAAACACCTCCAAAGATGAAGATGTTATAGTCACATGACTCATCTTTGTTTTCTTTGGGATCACTGCCTCCTATTGTTGTCTAATATCAGAAAACCACTTTTGCATATATATTTGTCTAATCTCCTAGTTTTGTATATTGGGAGATCAACTCTCATAGCTTTTAATCCTTTATGAAGAAAGTACAAGTCTCTCTGGTCTGCGTATTGAGAATGGAGAAGAATGGTCTAGACAAGTGGACTTAAACAGCTTCCTCAAGATCACAAAAGCATTAAGCATTGCAGTTTGAATCCAATTCTGTGTTAGATCACATCTAGGACCTAAACAATGAGTAGAGAATGACACTGACTCTGAGGTGGTCATATTCCAGTGATAACAGAACAATGTACAGTGTACTGTATTACAATTACAGATAAAGATTGTGCACTTTTATTTATTTTTATCTTATTATTTTTATTGAGGTAACATTGGCTTATAGTACTGTATATGATTTAGAGGTATGGGGTTCACACCTCTTCAGATGTATGTTACCACATCAAACCTACCACCAAGCACTTATAATGCTTGACCATAGTTCCTCTTCCTTTTCTTCACCATCCCTCAACTCCCCACTCTGGTAGCCTGTATTGTACAGTCAAATTTCTAGGGCTCTTAAATTGCATCCTGTTTATTTCTTAGTTTGTAACGAGATGCCACACCACCACCTGCGTCTTGTGAATTTATTGATACCAATGCCCAGATTGTGGCCTGGTGCTACTAAGTATTCAAACTTTTATAGGTTGCTTCCAAATGTGTAATGGAAACACATGAGAGTGCCTGCTCTGTCTGTGCTTGAGGAAAATGGTGGAGGCAGAGATGTGGTTATAGTAGGCTCCTAGGATTCAATATCCAGTGGTCCAACTTGAATTAATGGGTTCAAATGGTAACAGAATTCAGTTTATATTTTCACAGGTTGGTATTTGTGATTCTAATGAGAAAATTGGAGAATATAATTTAGAGTAGTAACAGGATTTAGTGTTTGTTATTTTACAAGGAATGGGTACTGTGCACAAGGACCAGCGTCTGCAGTACCAAGCTTAGGATTGTCTCTTCTATTCCTATTTAAAGTGATCTTCCTAATATTGGTCACGTATCCTCAGCCCAAAGATGAACAAGGGTGGTCAGCTAGAAAGGGAATTTCAGGTCAAGGAGGTTGGAGTTATCACATCTCTAGAAGATCTTCTCTTTATCTAGACAATTCTTTGTCTTCTCTTTCTTGAATTCTGTCTTTCATTTCTTTCCTTCCCAGATGACTCGTTGACTACTTTACTTGTCATCCTAGCCATTTTTCTCTGTTCTGTTAATGCCTATAGCTTCTATGGTGATATTTTAGATAGTATCCATCTGTCTAAATTCAATCTCTTACTAGCACATTGACACCAATAGCTGAGTCAAACATGAAAACTTTTGTTTATATGCTTTATCGGCTCACCTATAAAACCCTCACTTGTTGGATGCATCCTTTATCTCTTCAGAATGTCATGGCAGCTTCAAGTTCCCTTTGTTTTCCTGTGGCCTTGAGTGGTTTGAAAGCATCACTCTTCTAGAGTATGATGGCTACTGAGTGTTGGAGAAAAGGACTGAGGTGCCAGGAGGCTCAGAAATAGAAATAAAATAAAATAAGAAACAGGCTCCACACTGGGACACTCCTAATTAAATAAGCACAGAAAGGAGGACTGGGTATGGTAGGCAAATTAATGGGAGTTAGGGAGAGCATAGGGATCATGGTGAGCCAAGATACTCAATGAAATCAGCAGGGTGAGATTTGCTTGCATCTATTACTAAGATTAATTACATGTAACTAACCCACACACCATGGGCCCATTATTGCCTAAGAGGCAGCATGGCTTACACCCTGAAGCCAGCCCTTCCAGCTTTGTTGATGTTTGGCTAAGTCTGTCCAGTGTTTGTTTCATATTTACAGTCCTGTGTGTTCTTCCCAGTATTCAATGATCAGATGTCCCTCTGTATTCCTTTATGATAGTTTCTGGTTCTCAATGTCTGCATCACAGCATCACACCAAGTCAGTGCCAGGTTCTAGCTTTAAGGCTGGATCCAAATTTCCACACTGGTGTTGGACAGCTGGCATTGTTGGCACACTGTTTAGACCTATCCAAGCCTCTTTGAACAAAAGTCCAGACAGCTATTAGAGACAGTCATTCAGTATATTTTTATACTTATTTATAAGCCTATACTTGACAGATATGACTACATCATGGGCCTCAGGTAAAGGTGAATGGGTAGATTATATCTGTATTCTCAAACTCTAATTCTTGCAGAAAGCAAGAACCATGGCTAAACCTGGTACTTTTACCGTATAACCCAGAAAACCCTTAGTATTTCTGCCTCTGGGTGTAAGGTTTTAAAGGAGCTACTTAATTTTGAGAATACAGGGTCTTCATTAATTGTGGTGTCACTACCCAGAGTCTCAAGGGTAGATTCCAGTTCATCTGATTAGTTGTAAATCTGCTCCTAATGAGGGCCACCAGGATGAATGAGGGTCATATGTGCCTTGGGCAGAAATACGATGTGAAGCTAGTTTACAAATTGGAGCTGGCCCCAAATATTTCTTCCTTTCAACTCTAAGTACATAGAGGAGGTAGCTAGCTTTAAAATATGTTGACGATATCTTTTAATTAAACACTGAAAACTACTTTTTAATATATATTCAAAATGATAAAATAATTGCTAAATTATGCAGATTTTTATGGTGGGCTTGAAACAAGCCGATTTTTTAAAATTGGCACCTTTTGCTGATTCGAAGATGTTAATCACAGGGACCCTAATAGGCCTATCAGACTTCTCTAATGTATTCAAATAAAATGAGCAAAATCATTAAATGCCCAAATATTGATTTAAAGTGCTCCAAGTGGTAATGAAATTTGGCTCGCCACTTGAGACAGGGCACACTGGCTGTGTACTCTCATTTCAGGGAAACTGCTGAAGTGTGAGAAGGGTGAAGATGAGAAAGAGTAGAAGGAGAGAAAGAGAGAGGTGATTTAAAAGTCATAGGATACCAAGCAATGGGGTTGAATAAACATTGGTTTAGACAGAGTAGGTAATAGATGAAAGGATCTTGTTAGACCAATGTAATTGCATAGATGCCGAGGTAAGTGCCAAGACAGAGACTCAGATGATCTTTAAAAAGGGATGAGGGGAGAAAATGTCAGACATTGGATTCCAGTTCCCTTCCCTTTATTTTTATTTCCACCCCCTCCAGTTTCTTTCCCTTTAAAGAGCAGCATGAAATAAATTCAGAAGAGTGTCCACCACAGATGAATTAAGTCCATGCATACCCTTGACCTAACCATCTATATGTGAGTTTCCCAGGTATTCCATAGTAAATTACTCCAATCATTGTGACTTAAGACAATAATAGAAATGTATTCTCTTGGAGATTCGGAGACCAGAAATCTAAAATCAAAGTGTTTCTTGGCCACAGTCCTGGAGATGCTAGAGAAAATTCTGTTCCTTGTCCAGCTTTTGGTGGTTGCTGCTCAGCAATGGCTGAATCTCATCTGACTGTGCCACTGCTTTCTCATTTGTGTTGCCTCCTCTTCTATCTTATAAGGATGCTTGCCATTGGATTTAGGGATACCTGGATAACCCAGAATGATCTCAAGAGCCTTAACTTAATCAGACCTGTGAAAGTGAGATTTCCCCATATAAGGCAGCAGTCACAGGTTATGGAGGCTAGAATATACACCTAGTTTTGGGGGGTCACCATTGTACCAAATGCAATCCATTATTTTTATTTTGTACAAGATTTTAGGAGCATTATTTATGGGATGAAGAGGTATATATTATAAGGGGCATATATTACAAAAACTAAAGAGCTATGGTTATATTCAGAAAAATGGGTGATGGAGTATTTCTGGCAGAGGAGTCAGGCTATGACTAGACCTGGAGCCAAGGGAGGAGATGGTGACCTTCTGGAGTAAAGGGAAAACAGGGAGAGCAGCAAACTGGGCTGACCATGTGGGCTGTGGTTATTGAGGAACCATGTTAAACAGGGCCTAGTAGACCAACAGCATTGGAATACATCCTGAAGATAAGGGGAATTGCAGAAAATTTTCATCTGGGGAAAAATTATCAAATGGGTAATTTGCATTTGAGGTGTAAGAAGCCACCCAGGAACTAAAAAGACCTATTATAGTTGAGGTAACCTGGACTAGGATGGTGGCAACAGACTATGAAAGAGAAGAAGCGTGTTATCATTGCTTAGGGCATGAGATCAATAGAACAGGAATTAATTGAATGTGAGGGCAAAAGAGGGAAGGGGAAGACTCAAGGCTGGGGAAGGGCCTCTGGCTTATCAGCTTTTGTAAGTGGTCTGGGTGCTGGTAATGTAGCTAAAAGTCACCACGTAGGACACGCATCATTCTTGGTTTGTCCCTCCCTGTTCTGCTCTAACTGTGCTGAACTTGATCTCAGATCATTTCTCAGTGTCTGATTTTTATTTGGGAATTCACTTCAACCTGATCTTTACTTCTGTCTCTGCCTTATTTTTACCCATTATTTTGCCTCATGGCAAAGGGCTTAACCCCAAGCCAGTTCTAGGCATCAATTGCCTTGAGTTTTGACAGCAAATATCTAGACATAGCATTTTGTTTCTAGATAAACCAAATTTAGAAATTAGAAGGGAATACAAAATCATAGAATGGCAAGATTAGGAAGCTAAGTCTTTCCTGCCTTCTAGTTTCTAGAAAATTTAAATGTTCAATAAGATAAATTAAAAATAGGGAAAAATAAGCATTACTGCTAGAAATTAAGGCAGGGTGACAGACATGCAAAGCATTAAAGATAAACAACTGGAGTTATTTTGGTGACTTTTAAAAAAATTTTCAGAAATAAACAAAACATAACAGGCATAGAGACAGAAAAGCCAACAGTTATCTGAAAGAGAAGAAGACAAACAAGCTGGTGTGACACAAAAACCCCACTGAATTCCAGTAGTGGAAAAAAATCACTTCTATAGGGTATAATAAAAAAGTGAAGACTATCACAACAGAATATATGTAACAATTTAAGAAGTTTTCCATATGGGAATGCAAGAAAAATAAGCTTTTGTTTCTGAGAGAGCTGAGCAGATAAGCCACTCTTGAACTCTCTCTAAGGAAAGGAATGTGCCTGGTGGTCAAGTGAGCTGGTGTTCATAACCTGAACAGATGTTTCAACCATGGTGTGAATCATAATATCAATAACCAGGCACTGAAATATCACAGTATAAAATAGCTAGTGATCAAAGAAAGTCAGCAAAACAGAGATATGTATAGTATAGAACATATACATGCATATATATAATTTTTTAATGATACATAATGCCAATAATAATCCAATAATAATTAGGACTGGAAATTCAAACATCTCAGCAAAGGGAAATGGGTGGGAAAATTTAAAGAGACTCAATCCTTCATTCAATGTAGGCAGGACTCAAGAGCTCTGTTGCATCCTCAACCCTGATGAAAAGCTTTAAATAAAATGTAACTTGAAGATAACCCCTAAGAGAATAAAAAGTAATAATTCCCTTCAAATGACTAAAATAAAAAAGACTTATTAGATACAACAATCATCACTCAAAGCTTCCCTGTACATGTTCCCTCTGGAAGAAGTTGGCTCCTGCCTCCTGGAGTCTCAGCAGCCAAAGTACAATTTGACCCACATACCAGGGTGAATAATGAACCCCAGGGGGGTACAGTCATACATCCCTTAATGAGGAGGCATTTTGTTCAGCAAGGTACCCCATCTATAACAGTGGTCCCTAAAGGCTATCTCAAGTCACCTAGGGGTGTAGTAGATTGTATCAGTATAGGTTTGTATAATTCCGCTCTGATATTTACAAAGCACTTAGTAGTTGTGGGGAAAAATTGAGGTGTAAGCTGGAGGCATGGGAGTGAAAGACTTCACCAGAGACAGAATGGAGAACAGAAAAGGCATTGAAATACACTGCTAATGTTACACGGCAGGGAGAAAGCCCCAAACCTGCTTGCTCAACATAGGTTCAGCCATACACCATATCAAGACAAAACATACTCTAGTGCGTAAGAACTTTCATGGGAAGGAACTTTAATACAATTAGTGTGCAACAAAGAAAAGGGGAAGAATAAAGTTTCCAAACCAAGCACCGAAAGTTACCCATCCCCTCGTAGGTCAATATCCAGCCAAACAGGGTGGGTCCAAAGCAGGGCCACTGAGGCTGGAGAGCCTGCCACAGGTCTAAGGCACCTTCTGATGGAGATCCAAAGAAAAGGGTCAGAAACAGCCTGAGAAGTTTGGAAGGAAAAGAGCAAAATCCAGATAAAAGTTGCTATCGTCACCTCCCCACGGGTCTCTCACCCACATCTGTGTCACCCAGTCCATGACCAAAAGGCAAGCGCAGTTTCTTAACATGTCTCTCTCTCCATGTGCCTCCTCCAGGTCTCCTTCTGGCTCCATCCTGCTTCCTTCCTTCCTCAGTCTCCTCTGCAGCTTCTCTCTCTGCTCACTCCTACCCTCCTTTTTGGGTGGGGCAGGAAACCTGGAACCTTCCCCTTTCCTGGGGACCACCCTGCTACAATCCCCCCTTTTAATTTTTATGCCACCATATCTATGGTGGCACAGATCTCAGGGTGTAGGCTTAGGAGACAGTCTTTTTTCAGGGTTACAATGTGTGTAAGAGAAGCAACAATTAGTCAACAGCATTGTCTATGAATGTCCAGTATGACAGTTTTCTATTACTGGAAAATAGTCATTATCCAAGCCAAAATTAAAAAAAAAAAAAATCTGGAGCATTAGCTAAAATAAGACAGTAAATGTATCAAAATCACTGGAGAAAAAAATCTTAAAATTGGTTCAACTTATGTGAAAAACCAATTCTCTCAACCTTGAGCCCAAATTGTTTCAACAGCATAGCAAAAGTTTGCAAACTAAATCTACTTTTAAGCCATATTACCTATTTTTGCATAAAATCATAGGGCAGAATAACTAAACAGCAATTTTAGCTGGCTTTGTTGGAATACTCCATATAGGATCAGAGCAAACTCTTGGGATCCGGTCCACATAGGCTTCAAGAACAAAGTTGGGCGACTCCACCTGAGCTTCCTCTTCTCGAGAGTACCAGGGCCAACAGCAACAACACAGGTATGAAAACCTGGTACAGTTACATCATGCACCATAAAGAGTGCTTTCCACAACAGACCTTCCTCAGTAGGAAGAAGAAACTTAGAATCTTGTCTTATACCAGCGATTCAACAAATCCAAGATTCGAATGACAAACATGTCCAAAACAAATTGTGTAGACAAAATTCACAGCAGCAAATCCTTTCAGACTCAGACAAAATCTTTTTAATTTTTCTGATCCAGACTTTGCAAAAATTCAAGTTATCTCCACGAATCCATCAATTACCAGTTACTGTTTAAGGCTACTCTGTTGTTAACACCCAGGCATACATTTGCTAATTTAAACACCACTGTTCCACAGTTGGCTTGCAAAATCCCTCAGGCAGAGGTCAGGAAGTAGTCAAAGACAAAGCAACATAACACTGAAGAATCATTATTGCCTTTAGAAATGCTAATGAGACAGCACAGATCACAAAAAGAAAAAAGGCCCAAAGTCCTAGCAACAAGAACCTCTGAGTTTTACAAGAGCCTGCCAAGTGGCCTCAGATGCCATCTTTGATCTGGCCACATGGTCCAACCTACCACCTAATCTTTTGAGTAAAACTGTTGCACAGAACAATTTACATAAAATCAAATCTCTTAGCAAGTCACTACAAACTACACATAGACACACAGAATCTTTACAAAGCCTAAGCCAGTTTTTCAACAGCAAATCTACATATGAAACATACTAGAGAAGCCAAAAATCACATTTGCAGTTAAGGTAGGCAGTGCCATAGGTAAGTCCAATTTCCCCATGGGGCTGACTAACCACAGATGGCTCTGTCCTAAATCACGCTGGGTGCCAAATCTGTTACAGGGCAGGGAGAGGGGCAGCCCAGACCCCGCAAACCTACCTGCTCTAAATGGGTTCTGCCATCCGCCGCATCAACACAAAACATATGAGACTTTAATGGGAAGGAATTTTAATACAATTAGCAAACAATACAGGAAAGGCAAAGAATATAGTTTCTAAATCAAGTACCCACAGTTACCTGTCCCCTCCACCCAAGCAGGGTTGGCCCAGAACAAGGCCCCAAAGCCTGCCACAAGTCTAAAGCATCTTCCAGTGGGGACCCACAGAAAAGGGTCAGAAACAACCAGACAAGTCTTGAAGGAAAAGAGCAAAATCAAAATCAAAAACCGCCACTGTCACCTCCCCACAGGTCTCTCACCCACATCTGTGTCACCCAGTCCACGATCAAAAGGCAAGTGTAGTTTCTTCACATGTCTCTTTCTCCATTTGCCTCCTCCAGGTCTCCTCCTGGCTCTCCATCCTGTTTCCTTCCTTCCTCAGTTTCCTCTGCAGATTATTCTCTCCCTGCTCAGCTCCACCCTCCCTTGGGTGGGGCAGGAAACCTGGAACCTCCCCCTTTCCTGGGGACCACCCTGTTACAATACCATAACACTAGTGACACATTCTCAGCATATTTTCCTGTCACTATGCCATGGGTGAGCATAGTTCAGACACTGGCATGAACCACCAACATTCTTGGGCTTGAGAACTTGAGCAATAGCACACAGAAACCCTGGTCATACTCTTGTTGGAATAGCACTGTGGGGTGCCTAAACCCCAAGAGCGCTAGATTAAGAGGACAGAATGGGTTCCTCTTCCTGATAAATAATATTCTTAAGGCAAAGACATGATTCCTTAGCAAAAGGAGACATTCCAGTTTTAACTATAACATTGGTTACATCATACTTAATAGTCCTGATGTTATAGGGCAGCCCCATATAAAACGGGTTGCCTGACTATGGGTCCTCACCTGTGTGCTTAAAAAGGACTTATTAATACTCTACTGCAGGCACACACAAAAGGTTAATAAAAGGTTTATTTATAAGGGAAGGGGAAATGAGGAAATGTACAACTCAGGGAGAAAAGAGTGAAATAAAGTCTTAAATGCATCCTACCCTTTCTGCTACCCTGGAATCCCAATGGCACTCTGAGAGCTGGCAGCGAGCCAGGGTCCATGAAGCCAAGAGGAGAGAGAGCCCCCAAGGCCCACCTGTCTGGTTTTTATACCCAACCTGGCTGCTTAACTCCACCTTCAGGTCCCATCAACCTTCCCTTAGTGATGATGGGATTTGTCTTTCCCAATGTCTTGATGGCATTGGTCTGGAGTGGGGGTGGAGTCCACAAAGCCTGCATGGAATTAGCTCAGGACATCCTTTCCCCCTAACACTGACATCAGATAGAAATGCACTAAAAATTACTAATTAAAAAAAAAAGTAACAATTCTCAGATTTCCCTCCACCTCAAGAAAAATGTTTTTTATGTATATATATTTTACATCATTGTTCATTTTTGAAAAATGTTTTTTCCCCCACCCCTGCCTGGTGTAGTCCCCATAGAGTTTCCTTCACCAATGCACCCGTGCACCATCACCTCAGTCCCCTGTGCTCCTTCCTCCCTCCCGCCCTCTGATCCCTCTCCCTCCGCCTCCCCTGCAGGATGTCTCTGGTTTATAATTGTCTGTTTGTTTTTGTTTTGCTGTGTTGTGTTTTGTATTGTTATTATTTTTTTCCCCTGATGTCTTATTTTGTTCCCCTGTATTCCTGCTGTAAGTGAAACCATCCTACATTGCTGGTGGGAGTGCAATCTGGTCCAACCACTATGGAAAGCTGTCTGGAGGTTCCTCAATCTACTAAAAATGGAGCTACCATACAACCCTGGCAATTCCACTACTAGGGACCTAACCAAAGGACACAAAAACATTGATTCAAAAGAACACCTGTACCCCTATATTTATTGCAGCTCTATTTACAATAGGTAAAACCTGGAAACATCCCAAATGCCCAAAAATAGATGACTGGATCAAGAAGATGTGGCCTAGAAACACTACGTGATTTGCACATCAAAGACATCTTTATAGACACATCACCCAAAGCAGTGATAGTGAAGGCAAAGATAAACAGCTGGGACTACATTCAAATTAAAGAGCTTCTGCACAGCAAAAGAGACAGTAACAAAAACAAAGAGAAACCCCACTGACTGGGAGAACATTTTTGCACACAACACTAATGATAAAGGACTGATCACAAAAATCTACAAAGAGCTGATGAGACTCAACAAAAACAAAATAAATAATCCAGTCAAAAAATGGGCAGAAGAGCTAAAAAGAAACTTCTTTGAAGAGGAAATGCAAATGGCCAACAGGCATATGAAAAAATGTTCAACATCACTTGTAATCAGGGAAATGCAAATCAAAACTACCATGAGATACCATCTTACACCAGTGAGAATGGCACATATTAAAAAAACTAGCAACAACAAATGTTGGCGAGGGTGTGGAGAAAAAGGAACTCTTCTGCACTGTTGGTGGGAGTGCAAACTGGTCCAACCACTATGGAGAGCTGTGTGGAGATTTCTGGACCTACTAAACATAGAGCTTCCATATGATCCAGCAATTCCACTCCTAGGTATTTACACAAAGGACACAGAAACATCAATTCCAAAGAGCACCTGCACCCCTATGTTTATAGCAGCACTGTTTACAATAGCTAAGCTTTGGAAACAACCCAAATGCCCAAAAATAGATGACTGGATCAAGAAGATGTGGTACATATACACCATGGAATATTACTCAGCATTCAAAAAAGATAAACACATGCAATTTGCAGCAACATGGATGGCGCTGGAAGGGATCATGCTCAGCGAAATAAGCCAAAAAGAAAAAGAAAAATACCGGATGGTCTCACTCATAGCAGGAATCTAGAAAACTTAAATAAGGGACCAGGAAAATGAATAACTATAAGAAAGTGAAAATCAGAATCAACAAAAAACTATGAAACAGAGACACTTTCGGGGGGGTGGGGAGTGGGAGGGGAGGGATTGGGATCAGAATGGGGGGGTTGCAATTGTATGGGGAATAGAAAAATAAAATTTATTATTTAAAAAAATAAAAAAAAATGTGGCCTATAAACAATGGAATACTATTCAGCAATCAAAAAAGATAAACTCGTGCCATTTGCAACAACATAGATGGATCTAGAAGGAATTATGCTCAGTGAAATAAGCCAGAAGGAAAAAGAAAAATGTCCATTAGTGCTTTTGTTGGGAACAGCAACCTGGTGCTCACATACTGACCCACAGTAAGCATTTTCCTGACAGGCTTCCTTCTTCCTGCCCCTAATGTACTTGTGGATTTCTAATCAACAGAATCTCAGGTGTAAGGCCAGGGTATCCTTGCGAAGAGCAAGAAGAAAGAAAGAGCTAGATATTTGCAGATGTGTTTTTTTTTGTGGAAACCAGGGCCAGCTTTTCCTTATGTGTTTCAACTGTATTGCTAGTCAGCTCCTGGGTTGCCAAGTGAACTTGGAAAAAGAAGTAATATCTAACTATTCTTTATCAGTGGATTTAGGAACTGGATTAAAAAAGCGCTGCAGTCTTCTAAACTTTGCTTGTGTTCTATTTCTGTCATGCTTGCTTTTCTATCTCCCCTCCCCTCTTCTCCTCTCTCTGACTCTATTTGAATTGATGATCTTTAGCAAAAGTATTTACCCAAATTTTGATGATGAACACATGCCATTCTTTGAGTCAGGAGCTGGTGATCTTTGGTGCATTTGTTCTTTTCAACAAAGCCCTGGAGCACCAAGCACTACCCTGGGAATGAGGAGCCAAGACTGTGCTTCCTTAGCCTGCCCTGACCTGGGGCCATTCTCCCCTCCCCCAACCTTAGCTGGGCCCTGCTTACCAGGATGAGGGATGCTCACCTTGGCATTGGCATCTTAGGTTTCAATCCTGCTGTTATAGGGCAGCCCCAATACTGAACTGGTTGCCTGGCTGTGGGTCCTCACCCGCGCGCTTACAGGGGACTTATTAATACTCCACTACAGGCACACACAAAAGGTTAATAAAAGGTTTATTTACAAGGGAAAAGGAAATAAGGAAAATGTACAACTCAGGGAGAAAATAGGGAAATAAAGTCCTTAATGCGTCCTACCCGATCTGCCGACCTGGAAACCCAAAAAGCACTCTCCGAGCTGGCCGGACGCTGCAAGCTGGCGGAGAATCAAAATGGGGGAACAACCCCTCCAAAGCCCACGTGTCTGGCTTTATACCAACCTGGCTGCTTAACCCCACCCTCAGGTCCCAGCCACCTTCCCTTTGGTGGTGATGGGATTTGGAGTTCCCAGTGTCTTTGGCTTTGGCCTGGGGTGGGGGTGGAATCCACAAAGCCTGTATGGAATTAGCTTTTGGACATCCTTTTCCCCCTAACACTTCTATTAGTTCATCCTGAAAGTTAGGTTTTATTAGCCCTGTTTTACCAAGGAGGAAAACGTGCTGATACACACAGGCTATTATTCTTGGTCACACTGTTATGTAATAGCAGACTGAGGATTCAATCCCAGATTTGCCTGATTCTGAAGTCCAGATTCTTCATACACCATCAAAAAATTTCATTTCTTTAAGAAGTCATGGAAATAAAAAGTTGATCCTCCCTGCCAATGTGCACTGTCAAAGGACGGCCTGCCCCACCAGACACAGTAGAACCAGACGTAAGCATTCAAGGTCATGTATGTGTGCTTGTCTTCCTCACTGGAATATGGTGCCAGAAAATCCTGACCCCAATGTCTCATGTTTTTCTTGTACTGCTGGACTCTGCATGATGACTGGCACTGAATAACTACCCATCGATAGGTGTCGATGTGTAACAGGGTGGTCCTCAGGAAAGGGGGAGGTTCCAGGTTCCCTGCCCCACCTAGGGAGGGTGGAGCTGAGCAGGAAGAGAAGAGGATGCAGAGGAGACTGAGGAAGGAAGGAAGCAGGATGGAGCCAGAAGGAGACCTGGAGGAGGCGCATGGAGCCTAGAGACATGTGAAGAAACTGCTTGTCTTTTGGTCGTGGCCTGGGTGACACAGATGTGGGTGAGACCCGAGGGGAGGTGACCATGGCAGCTTTTATCTTGATTTTGATTTTGCTCTTTTCCTCCGGGCTTGTCTGGTTGTTTCTGACCCTTTCCTGTGGGTCCCCACTGGAAGATGCTTTAGACTTGTGGCAGGCTTTGGGGCCTTGTTCTGGGCCGATCCCATATAAATGAACTTTTACCCACGAGGGGACAGGTAACTTTGGGTACTTCATTTAGAAACTAGACTCTTTGCCTTTCCTGTATTGTTTCCTAGTTTTATTAAAGTTCCTTCCCATTAAAGTCTCATATGTTTTGTGTTGATGCTGCGGATGGCAGAACCCATTTAGAATAGGCAGGTTTGCTGGGTTTGGGCTGCCCCTCTCCCTGTCCTATAACAGATTGGCACAATAAGACTTGGAACACCTGGCCCCAAGACTCTGACCTCTCCTCTCCCATTGCAAGTCATGACTTGCCCCTCATCAGGCAGATTCTTTGAGTGATTACTTATGCGCCCCCCACCCCCACTTGGCCTCACATCTGCCCACTGGCATGTCATTGAGTTATAATACATAACTAATTAAAGGTGACCCCACACTAGGCTGGGTCTCCTGTGTCAGGGCCAACCACAGAACTAGTCATTATAATATTTGCTCCTTTCCCCACCCACAACCCCATTTCAGATTGTGTGTGTGTGTGAGTGTGTGTGCGCTAATTTCAAATCCTTTCCCTGCATCAGTGAGCAGATGAGATCCTCAGCCAGCTTTCATCTTTCAGAAAAATGAATAGTGCAGAGAGAACATTATCAAATGAGCTGTTGAAGAAGTCAGTGAATATGTCATTGAGTGTGACTGCTTCCCGAATGAATTTAGATTTATCTCTGTTATCTTCCACTCCCTCCCACTCAGCCCCCCTTGTCAGGTTGGGCCTGGGGTGGGGGCGGGGGAGTGCTCACAATGAATCCTGACCGACAGCTGTCTCTCCTGGCTGACAGGCCCAATAGAGACCTCTGAGCTTGCTCTGGAATTTGGCTTGTTAACATTATAAATGAACTCATTGGGCAGTTCTGTTAAACACCTCACACCTCCTGCTTCTGCAATTTCTTAGAAAATTCCATTTCCATTAGGTAGACTTGGGGACAGGGCCACATTCACTCAAAAATTGTTTTATCATGTCAAGTGCTGCTGAATGGCTGTGACAACATAAGGACTAGAAAGCATCTATTTCCCTCTTATCTGCATGTTTTATTAAAATCAGAAAACTCCAGTTATTGCATCTACATTCATCCATTTGTCAAATATATATAGGAAACCTATTTGCACAGGGACTCGGGTTAAGTACAGGGTATATATTGGCAAACAGAACAGGTGTGGTTCCTGGCCTGGTGTAGCATACACTTTAGTTTGTGATCTACACCAGAAAGACATTTCAGTCAATTCCATGTTCACAAGGTAATATGCTATAAAAACAAAGAAAAGATGGCTGTTTAGGGAGAATGCCATAATCAGAACATGTTCAGGTGGGTCAGGCAGGTCTATATTAATCCCCTTGGATAGGAAACCAAACTTACTGCATCTGGGACAGGAAAAGTATGCTGTGAATAAGAGTAGTCAAAAAAAGGAGGCACCTTTGGAAACTAAAAATGCAGTAAGAATAATAAAAAATTCAATAAAAAAGTTGAAAGACAAAAGTAAGAAAATGAAAGGCAAAACAAAGAGTTGGAAATTAGGAGAGAAAAGATAAAGTTAGAGATTGAAAATAGGGGTCTAGCCCTTGGTAAATATGACTTACAGAGATAGAGACAGAAAAGAGAGAAGAGTATCAGGAAAGAACAGTACATGTAAACTATTTACAACTGAAGAATCTTGCAGATTGCAAGGGTTTCCTGAGAGCTGAGAAATCAGATGAACAAGACTCTATCTGAGGCATGTCATTGTAAAAATCTCAAGATGGCAAGGATAGAGAAGATTCTAAAGGTTAACCAGGGATATGAGGAAGGGGGCGGAGTTCACATCTTGAAGACTGGAAATGAGAGGTGCATCAGGTATCTCAACAGAAGCATGGAAAACTAGAAGACTTGTGGGGATGCCTTGAAAATCATGAGGATAAATATGTTCCACTGAGAGTTCTGACCAAGTCAATGACCATCATTTATGATGACAGAGCAAAAGTATTTTCAGATAAATTAGGTTTCAAAAAAATTGTCTCCTATGTATCCTTTCTCAGGAGGTTACTGCAGAATATGCTTTATAGCAAAGGAGGAAAATGTAGGCGCCAGGAAGCAAGGGCTCATCAAGAAAACCCAACAATGCTGAGCAAGGGCTTGGAGAGCAGGGCATATAGCTTGGGTAGGCAGCTGGAGGGATGCAGGATGGAGAAAGTCAAACCAGTTCACTTCCTAATCTATCTACACCAATAAGAGGTTGTCAATTTGGTCAGTTTGTGAATGAATGAAGGCTATAAAGGTATTTATTAAAGAAATATTAAAAATCTCTAAAGCTCACTTTCCAGGTACTGCCTCAAACCAGTTTACATAATCTTGCCATAAAAGGCATGTTCTTGTGACAGATAGGAGCCTTGACCGAGATTCTGGCAGGCCTGGTCTCCCCCTCTGTGGGTCTAGATTCTTCTTTAAATAATTTCTTATTGAGGTAACACGCGTTGACCACACTATCTTGTTGAGGGGCATAGGCTCACAACTCTTCAGATGGATGTCAAGTCCTTTCTTCCTCCCAGTGCTGCCACCTTTCAGAGTGGAGAATCAACAGTGTAGATCCTTCAGGGAAATCTTTGGAAAAACATAGTGAGCCTCAGTCAGGTATTCTGGAACAGAGTGTGATGCTCAGGGTGTAGGTAACTTCATTCCTTTGCCAATTATTGAGCACCTGCTGTGTGCTACACCTTCTAGACAATCTGGTCACTTCATCTCCATTAGGCCTGAATGCTTTGATGGGAAGTGGAGTACTTCGAACACAGTGAGGAATGCGAGAAGTGGAGAAGTAGGAAGAAAGAATGAGGTAGAGACCATGGAGCAGGGAAACAAAGACAGTTAACAGAGTCAAAGACAGGGAGGCAGAAAGAGAGACATTATTGAGAGAGAGACAGAAAGGGAAAACAAGGATTTCGTTAGCAATGCATTCAGTAGTATAAGAGATAAAAAGGAATATCCAATTAACACACCATATAATTGCTTGCAGACATTCTTTTTTATTTAAAGATGAAATAGCTAAGAGTTCTAATCAAAACTAGGGTCACAGCCTACATATTAAATGAAAGAAATTGATTGGGTTTTTATTATGCCCTGACTACTGTCGATGCGCCTAGATCACAGATTGCCATAAATTTATACTTATAAACTACTAATTGCCCAAGTCATAATGGTAACAATGGGATAATGAAATCATCCTGATCAAGCTGAAGCCAAATTCTGCTTGACAACATGGTGGGGCTTTGTGAAGGGGGACAGGGAAGAAGGAATTGTGCATACAAACCCAGGATGCTTTATTATAATTAACACCAGCAGAAAAAGTACAAAGACCTCTGCAGGTCTTAAGTTCTGTGCTAGGGGGGGCTTCCTTCCTAACAAATCACTTAAGAAGGGGGGCGGTTACGTTTATAATACAAGCACTTGTATCCTCTATTTGTCTTGAAAAACTAATGACTGACTTAATCACATTTGATTAAAGGAGATGTGTTGATGTAGTCATGTGTTTCTGATTGCATTAGGCTTGATTGAAAGTGGCAGGGAGAGTATGTAATAGTCTCACTGCCCCCTATATCTTGTCATTGGGACTTGGCAGGCATGACTTGGGAGAATCCTGAGGGAATCGTTGTGGCGAACAATGTCATCTTTCAACTTGGGGGAGGGTGTGCGGGGAAGAGAACTCCAGCAAAAAATCAGGGCTCCCATATCAGCATTGATGAAGGACTCAAAATTGATTGATCTGCAGATATTTCATATTTAGAGAACTAAAAAAACATAAAGTGTATGCCCAAATAAAAACATTCTCTTTCTAGAACACATGGCTATTGAATGACAAACTGGGAATTAAAATATATATATATATATATGATGTATATTAATGTTCACAAAAAAGCAAGCACTTAGATTTAGTAATATAGGCAAACCCACTTTTTAAAAATGAATTTGTTGAAACCCTACCTGCCCTGTTCTGAGGAGATTTACACCAATGCAAAAAAAGGAATTGATTCCTAAGTCCTGCTGTGGTTATACCTAAGTGCAGATTGTGGGTGATAATTCAGGGACTCAGGATCACCAGCATAGCCAGACCAGACGATGGGCATGGCTGGACTGGGCTTTGACAGTCATTTTTCTACATGAACCTTGTGGGGAGCTGTGCTTGCCACCCAAGTCCCGTCCTTCATTCATCTCTCACCTTGGTGACTGATGGGGCTATTACTCTTGCCAACCCCTTCATTCCTAATGCCTTCTCTAAATACTTGGAAAATGTAGAGTAGAGGTTTTCAGCCTAAAATATGCATCCCTGGAGGGCTTATTCAAAATTAGATTTCTGAGTCCTCAATGACCAGAATCTTGCATTAAACCTGGGGTGGGGCTGAGAATTTGCATATCTAGTAAGTTCCTGATGGTCCAGGGATTTAATTTTGGTTTAGCCCAGAAACTAAATTCTAAGCACACTGTGCTAGAGGAATGTTTTCTAGTTTGTTATGTGATCATGCTTCACACCTGCTCAGTGCTTGCCAGTTGCTTATGGAATAAAGTCTACCTATCTTATCCTTTCATCTCCAGCTCATTTTTGGAAGGAGGTAAATTTTGGAAACAGACAAATAGACAGCCATGCCAGACAGATAACCAACCCCTGATCCTACTATTCCAAAGTTCCTCATCATCTAGCCCAGAAATAACTTTTTAATCAAATTGTTAAATACATTATAAAATAAGTACATAATGTGTCTGAAAAAGTTGGAGAGTGTAGGAAAATATAAAGAAGAAAATATGACTGTTTCTAGGTCAAGAAGGAAGTCTGAGAAGATGGGCAGTCAACCTCTATTAGTGATTACTACTAATCACTATTAGTAATAGTAATCATCTTTTATTTGAAGTTTTTTCATATTGCTCGATTTTTATGAGCAATGCAGATATTTTCCACGAAGAAAATTGAAGAACTAATCTACAGCCTACCATCCAAAACAAAACACAAAACCTACCTTTTTAGACCTAATTCTTATGCTTTCTCTTCATGCAGCCAGTTTTTCAAAGTGAATTATACATAATTCCCATGTTCAATTTGATTCTTCTGCCCTGACCTGTCAGCTCTGTCTTCCTGGTCACGAGCATCAATATCAATAATGAATCAATGCTACTCCATCATATCCTGGTGAGGTCATGCTAGTCCTCTGGGCTTATTTCCTGAGATCTCTAGAAAGTTTTCTGGAATCTCTGGCCCTAACTCTCACGGTCATGTTGGGACAACCTGACGGTTGGCCTGGTCACGTCTCTCAGAGAACACAGACTTTCAGGAGGCTTGATTTCAGCTCTCTCTCTATCTGTGGCCAGTTACTCTCCTAAGCCTGGGGTTCCTGGTAGCAGCCCTCCTGCCTGCCTGTGACTATGCTCTATTAATAAATGTCTCTTTTGGGAATATCTCTTTCTGCCTGCTTGTGTCTGTGCAAGCATCCTTGACTTCCCTTTTTATAGTAATCCTGCCCTATTGAATTAAAAAAAAAAATAAGTCTTAGGTTCCTGTCTATAGAACAGTGCTGTAAATGCTCAATGATGGCCTGACTAAAAATTAAGTAACATGTGAAACCTCCTGACCCACAAAAAGTATTCATCAAACATCATTCCACTGTCCCATCCCATTTTCTCACCCACAAGAAAATGCTTCCCTTCTGACAGGGCTGCATGACTTTAGGAGATGGTTTGCTACATTTTTTTAAAGAAAAAAAAAGTCTTTTGGAAATGTGATTATTACACCTGCATATTCTTGAACAATGAGCAGAGCCTATGGAGGCAAGATTTCTGTTCTTACCCAAATTCCCTTCTTTGGTGACTTACTCCCTTACTAGACGACTCCAGCATGAAATCATTGGGTGACCTGGAGCAAGTTCCATCCTCTCTCTTAGAGTCTTCAACCCTCCTTTTGCTTCAACCCACTTAGCATGCAGAGGCTGCATTTTTCCCCCCAAGACCTTCCTTTTTTAAAAACCAGAATTCTGAATTATAGTAGTATTCCTATAAGCTTATAAAGGTGACAGACAAATATAAAAGAAAGCAGTAGCTAGGATGATTTGAAAGGAGGGGGGGAAGTGGACAGCAAGAAAAAGAAGTGAAGGAGAAATGGAAAGAGTAGCAGAGTAATGAACAAATAACAAAAAATGGAGCCTTGCACTTAAGCAAAAGAAAGAGGCACCGGCAGCCCATCTATGAAGATAGACATATATTTTTCTGTAAAGCTATTTTTCACCCTCCCATACAATGAAGGCAGAGCCATAGTTAGAATTTTTAGTAGCTTCAAGCTAATTTAAACTTCATCGTTCTGTTTGACTAGCATTAAAATATCATATAGATTTTTCTCCAGTGGGTTTGTACATCACCACATAATTGGCACCCTCGATACCTGCTATTACTCTCTCTTCCACAATAGAGATGGTCAGAAAGTTCAGAGAAAAAAAATTCCCCTTCTGTATCTACTTGATTTCACAGCGCAGAATGAATGTGAGACATGGATCTGGTTTTAAATAAATTATTAGCACCATATAATTTCTTGTCATATAATCGAGGGTACATTTCATGTGAAAAAAAAAAAAGTGAGAAAATAATTTGCAAATAGGTTTCAGCATGAAAACATGCAAAAAGAATACCTAAAACAGAACTTTTGGTGATGAAAAATGTTTTATAAAATATGTGTTTGCTTCCTCTCATCATTTCTATCTTTTCTCTCTCTTTTTTAAGGATAAAAGCATTTATGTGGCAGATAGCTTCCCTTTATTCTAGGAATTGTCATTCCTGGTATTTGGGGACTTCCCAGTATATTCATTTCAGGTGCATTTTGCTGTTTGAGAATTAGAAATACTCGGATTTAGGATGAAGGTGTGTGGTCAGCAAGGGTCAGGTGCCATTGCATTTCTTCCACAGCTTCCCAGGCATTGTTTCTGTACTTCCTGGGGCACCGGAACCCCCAGGAAAGCATGAAGCTAACAAGGACACAGCCTCAATTTGGGGTCTGGGATTGGATTTGTGTCCTAGACCTATCCTTCACCTGCTATGTGACTGCGGGCAAGTCATTTAACCTCTTTGAGCATTTGCATACTTCCCCTGCAAAGTGGGAAAAACATGGTTAACTGTAGAGGAGATGTGAGGTTTCCAAAGCACAAGGCTGTCCGAGCACTAGCATGGGACCTGCGAGGCCACGGGGCTGGATAAAAGTGCAGCCTGTCCTGTAAGGGAGCATGTCCGTTACCTGTGGACAGCTTCCCTATTCTCCAGTTATGAGCTGGAATCTGCCTCTAGAGAACTTCACCCCGCTGGCTGTCGTGTTATCTGTGGGGACCAAACAGGTCAAGGTTACACTTGTGGTTCCTCCATGTGATGGAAGTTTTCAGGCAAGCATCATGTCCCTTTGACTCGTCTTACCTCAATGAGCATCCCTGGGGATAATAGAACTAGCATACCGACAACACAGATTGTGTCATATTTCACCAGAAACCAGCCAGAAAAACACATGTAAAAGCTCATTGGTACATGTAAAAATAAAATGGATCGGTGAGGAGGACCGTGAAGGAATGTACAATAATAGATGTGCCTAATTTCAGAGACCATATCTAGAGGGTCTGGTAGAAAATTCCAGTTGCAAGAAGTATCTGCTTCTTTACCCTAACACATTTCTCTTGCTTCTCTAACAGCTTCATCCTCCAAGCATTTGCTACTAATGAATTATGCAACATACCTAAAAAACAAACAACTAAGATATACAGTGACTTCTTTAAATGGTTTAATATATACAGTAGTAACCAAATGTTGATAAATAAAGGACCCATTTTTGGTCTTATCTCAAGAAAGGGAGAATCATCTGGGGAGAGAGGTGGTGATAAAAATATTGGGGCAAATGATCACCCATGGTTCATCCGCTTCTCAGGGACTCAGCAGGGCCTTCCATCCTGCCTTATTAGAATCGAAGCTTTCCCCTCCAAGGGGATTTTGTGAATGTAATGATGATGATTTTACCTGACTCAGATCTTTCCTGTTTTCTCTAGTCCCACTGCAACTGCTTTTTCTCAGACCCTTATCTGGATAACAAAGTAGTAGGTCTTGCTGCTTCCAGGCTCTGCTGCTTCTAATCCACAGAGCTCCAAGATCATGTTTAATTTCAAGTGCATCATTCATCTATTTAAAATCCTTTGGTCAGTCCTGATAGATTCACAAATAAAACTGAACACATAATCTTGCTCCAAAGACCTTCAGGATTTGATTACAGCTGAGGCTCCTTTCATCCAACACTTTTTCTCCTTGAACGCATCCTACTTTCCTGCTTTCTACGTTGCTCAGGCCTTTGACTGTAGGTAGAAAGTCCCACCCTCCTCTTTTCCATTTGGAAAATTTCTTTTTCTTCACATTGAACTTCAAGTGTCCTTAGGGGAAACTTCCTGCAGGAACTCCCCATGATCTTGCAGGGATTTAAAGTTGCCTTCTCTCTGCTTCCACAGCACTTGGTGCAACTTTTGCATTAGAACTCAACACACTGTAGCATGTGGATATTTTTTGTGAGTATTTCTTCGCTATTTGACATTGAGCTCTCTCTCAGAGGACAAAGACTGTGATTTGTTTATCTTTATTCCTTGCTTTCTCGTGCTGCCAGTTTTTTGACTGCTAGAGAACAGAGAAATTATTTTACTGGTTAGGAAACTGAGATCAAGTGCAAAATGAGCTTTTCCTTTATGGAACATCTGTCCTCATAGGCACTGCTTTGATGCTTTAGGTTTGCATTATCATTTAATTTGTTCCTAGTCCATAAGGTTAGGTATCTTAGCACATGGGTTGGGGTTTGGGTGAGAGATGACCTGTTAAATGTCACAGAGTGAGACAGTGAAACCTAAATTCCTTGGTATCTTCCTGGGTTTCCTCTCCCATGATTTCAGATTTTCCCTTCTGTGTAGATTTTCTTTTCCTTGTAGACGTCCCATCAACTTCACCCTTTCTCATTATTTTCCTCTCCTCTCTTTCTTTCCTAATCTTTCTCTCTACTAAAATTTTCACTTTCTTGTGCCTCTATCCCATTTCTCTTTCTAACTCCTATTTCCCCTTCAATTCTGTTTTACTTCTAGTCCAGTAGTATTTTCTTAGGAGAGTAGACTTCATTCACTCTAAGGTCTTTCTTGCTCTATGCCCAGCTACACCCATCCCCATTTCTTTGACTGTGGTTGAGCCTCTGCCACTGCCCCTCAGTCTGGAGCATCTCTCTTGTCCCAGCCAAGATCTCAATCCACCTAGATGAAGAGAACTGAATTTATGACTTTCCCTTGGGAAGTAGAATCTCAACAGAATGGAGAATAAAATTTGGCATGTAAAGTGAGTGCCTATTACTCCCCAAACTCCAGAATCAAATATGTGGCAAAGGCTTACACAGACCAGATTACTGCCAACCTCTGAGATGTAATAGCTGCCATTGGAACTCATTTGCTTGTAAAAACTTTTTGCTAGAAAAGCTTTTAAAATACATTTAAGACATACTTGTTCCATGGTTTTTGAAATAAATACTAGAGAGCCATAAAATGGTACTGGGGGGGGGTATGTTGATTATTTGATTGCAAACAATTTTGTTCACTTAGTTATTCATTAACATAAAAAGATGAAAAATTCTTGGAACATATTTTACATAGATTCAGAACCTAAAGAATTTAATCAAAAGTAAATATAACCTTGGAAAATTATGCAATTAAATATTAGGGAGCTAAACCCTAGACTAGAATGATTAATACTTGTATATATATATATATATATATATATTTTTTTTTTTTTTTTTTTTTTTTTGCTTTCCCTTTTGGGAAGAGTCCTTAGTGATGAAAGTCTTGTAGGAATATTAGAGATTTAGCCTTCATGAGCTCAGCTGCCAGTATCCAAAGGGAGATATAGAAGCAAAAAGTCTGGTCTGAAGGATCTGGCTGGGAGGTGTTTGCAGACAAGAGTAGGGGAAATAGAGCATTCTGCAGAGAAGTAGGGAGGTGAGAAAAAACCTAGTCACCACAAAGCAGCCAAGGGAACTTCAGCAATGTAGGAAAAGCAGCCCTGGTAGCTCTGCCCCCAGGGACCTGGAGCTTAAGGGCCACCCTGGGCCTAATTTTCCTTTGCTACCCTAAAGTGTTACACAGCACCTGGGCATAATAGACATCCACTAAATATTAACTGAGTGAATGTTGGCTAACATTTCTTGAATGCTTACTATGTACCTGACTGGTCTAAGTGCTTTGCATACATATTTTTTTTAATTTTCACAGTACCCCTAAGTCATAAATGCTTACATCATTGTCATTTGCAAAGGAGGAAATGGAGACATAGAAAGCTGAAATAATGTGTTTAAAGTCACATTAGTAGAAGTGACTCAGCCAGGATTTGAATGTGTAGAATCTGGTTTTAGTGCTCACACTCTTGGTAACTTGTAAGGACTTGTCACCCAAATATAGGAAGTTCGTGGACTATGAGTCTTCTTGGTTTCTTGCCAGAGGAAGGGGGAGTAGGGCTCCAGTGATAATCCCAGTAGGGGGTGCTCTAAAGGCTATACTTTGTTTTGTTCAAGAAAAACACAATTTTCTCATTAATCCTCTGTGGTGGGTAATATTATTCTCATTTAGAAAACTGAGACTCAGCAAGATAAAGAATTTTTTCAAAGTCACAAAGCTAGTAAATAGCAGCCCAACTTCTTCTGATTAAGCCAAGTGTCTATTGTCATTTAAAAACTGTAGTTCCTGAATTACCCTTGGTCATAAAGTGTGGCCCAAGCCTCCTCCTTCCATCTCTTTCTTCTTAGATCTTTCTGGCTGATACCTTCAGCCTTCATAACCTTTGCTCAAGACAGATCAGTGCAACAAAGAGACATAGCTTTATTGACAAGAGAATGAGTTTGGTTAAAATAAACATCCCATGTACTGAATCAGGTGCTCAGAGCTATATTAAGAGCATCTTAAGGGAGGAGAATTGAGTCATTGCTATAGGAACAGAGAAGAAATTTCCTCTCACCCTTCTAGGTTCTTCTCAGAATGGTCAAGCAAGCTAAGTAATATCAGACAGAATAGTAGAAGAGAACAGATTTGGCTACATAGGTATGGAGACTCTACATGCATGTAAATTCTAAAGTAAGGCAGAAAGAGGTTTTTATCCCGAGCTAAGGAATGGGACAGGTGCTTGTGGCTTTCAAGAGAAAGGAAGAGATTCACTTGACAAAAGGACCACATGCTCTGTAATAATGTTTGTCCTGCCATTTAGAGAGTTCTCCAATAGAAAGGTAATTTCTGGAGATAACCCTAAATCTGGGTAATAACAGGCATTTTTTTTTTCTTCTGGGAAGTTAAGGAAGTGGTAAATAAATTCCTTTTGGGCCTGCAGGACCTTGGTTGAGCTTGGCTTGAAATAATCCAAATGCCATAGAATGTACATCTTGGGGAGGCTATCATATATGGCCCTCTAGACTGAGTTGCTATCTGGTCTGAGAGGCCCAGAGACCAGGGGCCCAGTCTGTGCTGTAATCGCAGAAGAGTTTAACTTCCTCAGAAGTTGCAAAGAAAAATCCTGGATTCCATTGTCTTCAAGCATATGTTGACTGTTTTCAGCTTTTGCATCTGGGTCTGGAGAAGGACTGTGAGTCTAGTTGACTGAGCCCTGTCACTTGACTAAATCCTAGTTCAAGGGTGACCCATGACTGTGGCTTGATGAGTCAGATTCAACAAGCTTTGACTTTGAACTTGGAGTGTGGGATGCAAAGAGCAGATGTGGAGAAATTACTGAGACTCCTTTTCTAGATCTTCAGCATCTGGGTATTCTTTTGGTAAGATCCCTGAGGGATGCAAGGTCCCAGTTTAGGTCACTCTCCTTTCTTACCCAATTTTTAATTGCCAAGATAATTTTGGTACTCCCAGAAAAATGAGGAAGGCCAGCCTCAGGCTGTAGCTCATTCAGGTTTTAACCAGGTTCCCTGTCAGGTGCCACACTGAGTGCCTTCAAAGCCCCAGGGAGATGTGGGACTAGAAGAGCTAATGTTAACAAAAAGAAAATAACAGTTGAAGGCTGCCTTGGTCATTGGGTAATTTGATTCCCAATAGTCGGGTTAATTTTTGTCTGTGGGCTCCCCTGGAGGACACTGGTCTGTCAATCTGGGAACCCATTTACAAGGAAGAAAGAACCACAAATCTCCAAAATCCAGGAGGAGACACTGGAGGAAGCCTGTTTTTCCTCTTAGTTGCTATGTGACTTAATACCTCTAAATTTCAGTTATCTGTAAAATAGGAATGAAGATAGAACCTAACAAAGAGTTGTCCTGAGACTTGAATAAGACAAAATATTTAAGTTCTGTTCAATAAATGGCATCTTTTCACTTGAGTTTACATCATCCATCTCTCTTCTGTCCATTGTGATACTAGGGAGGCTCCCACTTAGTGCTCCTTGAATATGTCCTATAACTTATAGACTTCATGTATACTTACATAGTAGTACATGTAATATGCTTATATACTTATATATTCATATATGTAATAGATACTAATATTTTATATCATAGTTATGATTCATAACTATTCTGCCATTGACTTTTAAAACAATCATTTTGAAGAAAGCAGCAATTGTGTATATTCCACTGATACCTACCTCTTTCAGTCCTCTAAAATGTAAATATTCTGGGCCTCCCCGGTGGTGCAGCGGTTGAGTGCTGCGTTGCGATGCTGCCTGCAGCTTCTGTAGCGCCGGTTCAATCCCCGACTGCCAGGCAAGGGTCCCACATGGCACGCAGACCTCTCCTGCCGCCCGCTGCTCCCCTCAGCAGTGTACTTCATCATTCTGCCTGTTCTACTCTCCACTCTGGCTCTGGTGAATTCTCTCACCCTCCTGCGCCTCTGACTGTACCCAGTGCTTGTATAAATAAATAAATAAATCTTAAAAAATAAAATAAAAAAAAATAAAATGTAAAATATTCTGCTCATGAGAGGGGGTTATTTGTTTAGACATATTTCCCATTCATTGACTTCCCATTATTTCTTTGTCTTTAGATAGTAGCTGTAAATATTAGATATTAGCTATCTTTAGATGTTAGCACTATATTATATTTAAATATTAGGTATTGTCTTTAGATATCAGAATGACACCTTTGGAATTAGTGACCAATATCTGAAATACCTACTGGGCTCTTATTACTTCTCAGCTAGCCCAATGGATTGCTAAGTGCCTTTATTCGGACCATCAGAACTCTGTCCAGATGCTCATTGGCTCCAGTCACAGCAATGATGGTAAGAGACACCTGCCCACAACAGCCCAGTCCAGTTTGGCCTCATGTTTCATCATTGGCAGATTTCACTATACAAGGAACTCTTTGCATTTAGAAGATCTCCCAAGAGTTAATGCCATTTGCTTGTATTTCCTTTCTGTCTTAAAACTTATTATGTCCTTTTAATTCTCCACATATTGAATTTATATATTGCTATGCAAACACACACAATCATTCCCTTTCTTCTCAGAAAGTAAACTGGGCTCTGATGGCCTGCAGGCTCTTAGTGCTCTCAGAATATTTAGAAACTCATAGAGCAGTTAGGGTTTCTCTTGATTATAGGGCCTAGATCACTAGCAGTCAGCATCTAGTATTAGCAATGGCCCTAGGCTTGTCAGGACTCTTAAGTTTTGTCTCTAACTCTATGGAAGTGGGGCACTTATTTTACCTCCATAGATTTCAGTGTTTTCATCTGTTGCACTAGAATAATTATATCTGCCTTGATTAATTCCCAGGGTAGATGGAGTGATCCAAAGATAGTTGAATATATTTCAAAAAATTATAAGGTGACATACAAATGCATGATATTCATATTATTAAATTTAAAGCTAATCAAAGTAATTGGCTAAGAACTGAAATGATACAGAGCAGTGAATGATTTTGATTATTGGTCAGATATTCACATTACCAGTTAATCTCTAACGTTCTGACTTTGTGAAAATATGTCAGGAATATTAGCTTATACTTAGCCAGAATTCAGATTTTAGCAGAAATGTCTAAGTAGACATTCAAGAAATATGAAATCAATATTTGCCTCTCTTGGGTTCTTTCCTTATCTGCCAAATAAACATATAGGAACACTCGCATATACACATTTCTCTTTCCTCCCATCACTCGCATAAACACCCAAATCATGAAATATTAGCCAATCAGAAATAACAGATTTTTTTCTGTTTTGATAAGATTGGGAAAGAACATGTGGAAGCTCTTATCATGTGCCAATGGCAGGCTTACTGCATGAAAATGTTGCATCATTTAGTGTCTACAATACTGCTATTAGGCAAGCATCATTGTCTAAATTTTATAGATGAAGAGACTGAGATTTGAAAACATGTGACTGTTAGTAGATGATAGAACTAGGATTTATATGCATAAGTTTGTTTCTAAACTCTAGACTTGTCACCACACCAGTATTCCCAACTGCTCATCATTTTTCCCACGTCTACACAGTGCCACAAGACCCTGTGGGCCGGGTCCTAGAGTCCACCTAGTTTCCTAGAATCCAGTTTTACAAATTCTGATTTGGCAATCCTAGTATAAATCCTTTAAATCTCTATGCTTAACAAACAGGCCAGGAAACAGTGAAAGGCAGTTAGGGTAAGCACTGCAAGATACTTTGGAGTCTAAGATGTATATATGGAAAGATTTCAAGAGGTGGTAACTTCTGGAAAGGGTAAGAAATTGGAGAAGGTATCTGAGAATTCAGACACACACACACACACATGTACATATACACATATACATACTTCTCCAATTCAACTAAAGGGAAGGAATTTTTGTCTTTATCTTTCACTCATATATCCAAGTGCCTAGAACTGTTTAACACAAAACAGATCACAGTATTTACTAAGTAGAGGAATGAAATGAATCAGAGATTCACTATTTTACTTAGTAAATAGATGAATATGCAAATAGGTTGGAAAAATAGGTACGAATCTCTGATTCTGTGTTTGCTCGTTCTTGTGTTTATTCATTGAAATGGTTAATATCTGGTGCAGATGTTTCAATTCAACAATGTGCTGGTCCTTTTCACAGCTCTGTAATCCTTCTGAAATTGTTAATGAAAGTTAGAGATAAACATACCACAGTTCAGTTTGAAATTGGGCTCCTCTGTCCTTTTGGTTCATTTCCTCCCAAATTCATGAATTCAGGAAGAGCTTGTCAACTCTCTGAACGAGACGACTGTGGCAAAACAAATTTATGAATCCAATCAGAAATGAACAGCAGTGATTCCACTGGTTTGATGGATGTGCCTCAACAAATCCCTGCCTCCCCCTGAAGCAGGGGGTTGGAGGAACTTTGAGGAGAGGACATGAGAAATCTATTTGTGATGCTATATGGATCCCAAGTGAATGGACCTGCAGGTAGAGAAGGCAGCAGGCTGCATCCATCAGCATCGCCAACATCTGTCCTCCCTTCCAGCCATTCCACTGAGGCCACTGACCACGGTCTGTCACTAGATCTAGTGCTCAGACATTCCGCTTGAGCAGAGACTTCACATAGCACGAGTGTGAGGGTGAGCCCAGGTGTTCCAGGGGAAAATCTAAATGGGTGGGGAGAAGGGGGAGGGGCAAGGCTAGCAAACTCTCCCAGTAATGGCCACCAGGTTGCTGACAGAGTCAATATTCCAGAGGACTGAATTCTATCCTGTTAACCACCTTATTCCCATCCCCGTCCCTTTAGGACCAGAAGTTATATTGATGTGCGCCTGAATTCACTTTACTGCAGTCTAAGCATGCACATTTTCCTATGTCTAGACAGTGCCTTTCAGCCACAATCAGTGCTCAAAAATTTATAGTCACAACTATTGTACTGGATACTTTCTTTGAACCAACTTCTTTGCTAAGCACTGTAAGACACGATGTCTTTGACTCCTCATGATTTTATCAGAGCCACCAATATTTCACAAATGAAAAAGCTGATACTCAAAGAAGTTAAGGAATTTTATCTAGATGACACCATTGCTAAGAGGTGAAGCTGATACTCTTTTTTTTTTTAATTTTATTTTTATATTCCCCATACAATTGCAACCCTCTTATTTTGACCCCAATCCCTCCTGATAGTCTGTCTTCTTCAGAGACTGAGCTGCTTCTTACTGCAAAGTGTCCCTTTTTGAATTTGCATAACTATGGGAACACCCCACCCCCACCTTTGTCCTTCAAGTTTGGCCTTCCAGCTCCTCTTTCTGATTCCCAGTCTCCCTTATCTCCCAGTGCCTGGTCACAGCAGGCACTAAATGACTCTATTGGTAGCTTATTCTATGCAGCACATAACCCTTAGATCTTTTTTTTTAAGATTTATTTTTTTAAATTTATACAATAGCTGGGGTATAGGCCAGAGGTGCGAGAGGGTGATTCACCAGAGAAAGAGTGGGGAACAGAACAGGCAAACTGACTGAAATACACTGCTGAGGGGAACAGCGGGCGCGACCGAAGAGGTCTGCTGCGCCATGTGGGAATCTCCCTGGCTGGCTGGGAATCAAACCCGTGCTTCAGAGGCTGCAGACAGCTTCACAGCCTTGCACTCAACCACCAGGAGAGGCCTCTAACCCTTAGATCTTGTCTACGCTCGTAATTTACTTCATGAAGCAAATTTATCTTTTTTCTCTTGAGTTACTTTGCTTAGCATAACCCCTTCCACCTCCATCTTGGCACAGCTGAGACTCAGCCATGGTCTCAGAAGGAAATACTAGGCCTCAGTCGGAAGCACTTCTAGATGTTCCCTTAGTACTACAACTCCCAGGTTAGGACCCTGTGGATGTGTGCCAGGCTTACCCTGGTGACTTCTGTCATCTGCACAGAGAGTAGTCTCTGACTCTTGGCTCAGAACAGGTGGGAGGCTCAGAGTAGAGACACTGATTTTTCTTCCCATTGTTGTAGAGCAACCCCGATACAAAACGGGGTGCCTGACTGTGGGTCCTCACCCGCGCGCTTAAAAAGAACTTATCAATGCTCTACTGCAGGCACACGTGAAAGGTTAATAAAAGGTTTATTTACAAAGGAAAGGGAAATGAGGAAATGTACAGTTCTGGGAGAAAAGTGGGAGACAAAGTTTTAAATGAGTCCTACCCGATCCGCCGATCAGGAATCCCAAAATGGCGCTCTGAGAGCTGGCCGCCAGCCAGGAGCGGTAAAGCCAGGAGGCGAGCGATCGCGAGCCAGAGAGCGAGCAAGGCCCATGTGTTTGGTTTTTATATCCAACCTGGCTGCCCAACTCCACCCTCAGGTCCCAGCCACCCTCCCCTTGGTGGTGATGGGATTTGTCTTTCCCAATGTCCTGATGGCTTTAGTCTGGAGTGGGGGTGGGGTCCACAAAGCCTGTATGAGATTATCTCAGGACATCCTTTCCCCCTAACAATTCCCCCCTTTCACTTTTTGCCACCATTTCCATGGTGATGAAGATCAAACATATGGCGCCAAACTGTTGTAGAGCAACCCCGATACAAAACGGGGTGCCTGACTGTGGGTCCTCACCCGCGCGCTTAAAAAGGACTTATCAATGCTCTACTGCAGGCACACGTGAAAGGTTAATAAAAGGTTTATTTACAAAGGAAAGGGAAATGAGGAAATGTACAGTTCTGGGAGAAAAGTGGGAGACAAAGTTTTAAATGAGTCCTACCCAATCCGCCGATCAGGAATCCCAAAATGGCGCTCTGAGAGCTGGCCGCCAGCCAGGAGCGGTAAAGCCAGGAGGCGAGCGATCGCGAGCCAGAGAGCGAGCAAGGCCCACGTGTTTGGTTTTTATATCCAACCTGGCTGCCCAACTCCACCCTCAGGTCCCAGCCACCCTCCCCTTGGTGGTGATGGGATTTATCTTTCCCAATGTCCTGATGGCTTTAGTCTGGAGTGGGGGTGGGGTCCACGAAGCCTGTATGAGATTATCTCAGGACATCCTTTCCCCCTAACACCATGAGAGTTCTCAGTCAGGCCCAAAGAGAAGAAAGCAAGGCAGAATGAACTACTCTCTGGTCCTGTGTTATGCTGTATTCTGCATTCCTAATTTCCTACATAGTCACAAAATCCTAGGAGCAAAACTGTGTGGTAGGTTTGCCTCCCCTTTAAATGGAAGCTGAAAACTCAGACTTTAAGTGACTTGCTCAAGGTCATGCAGATTTTGAATCTGGATCGCTCATTTTTTCTCCTGGGAAATGCTGTCCCTCATGGGAAGGGACAGCAAAGAAGAGGAGAGATATAGTAAAGGGGGGACAATGGATTCTGATTCCAGGACCAAAAGCATTAGGGGTATGAGATACGTGACTGCATGTCAGATTCAGATCTTAGATGCCCCCTTGCACATGCCTCTGAGTCTTTGTTTCCTCCCATCAAGATTTCAGGAAAACAATTGTCAGGAGAGGCTTGGACACCTGGTTGCCTCTGCCTGGGACCAGGGAAGGTCATCTCATAATTAACTTTGTGCACAACTCATTGGAATGAGAAGGGTATTCTTCAATGGCCTTGTGGTACAGAACAAATGCCTCATTAATCAGAAACCAGCAACCTGAACCCAAGCATTAATAACGTGAGCGAGAATAATGACTCAGCATCACCTGGGACACAAGTGCAACCACGTACTCATTCTTGAGAAGGAGCCTATATGGTTGGACTAGCAAGGCGGGCAGTCACTGAGGGATGAGAGGCAGAACTGGGCAAGCGATTTGGGGAGGGGCACACAGACAAGAGGAAAGGACTCTAGCAGTCCTTCCTTCAAGATTGTTTGGGAGGAATGGAAAGGAACTGAATGTTGAGGATCATGATCCTGAGGCTGAGAAGTAGAGTCAGGGACCAGACTAACTTGGGGAATAGGGCAACTTTTCAAACTAAAAATCCTCTGCCTCATGGATTGCAGAGTCCTAGGCGTTAAGTTCCCACAGGATGACTTCTCTGGGCTGATCTTTGACCTCAGAGATGCAACTTGTAAAATGTCAATCCTCACTATTGAAGGTGGAATCTTAGAGGTCAAATTTAAAGCTGGAGACACCCACTTAAGGGAGAAGACTTGAGGGCCAAATGGTCAAATCAGTGTTTAGAACATATTGCTGCAGACTGTGTTGAGAGGCAAAGTTGGGGCACCTGAGGCTATTGTTTTTTCAAGTCAAAAGCCAGAAGTGACTAGATATGAACTTAATGAACTTTGTGTGAATCAACTATTACCATCAGCAGCCTCATTTATAGGTGGACAATTCTTCTCTCAGGGCATTTGAAACATTTTTTCAGGACACACAAACTGGGCCCTGAAACCCTTATTCCATGTCCCTTCTTCCCCTCTCCACCCTGCTTTTCCCCTAGTATCTGATCCCTCTGGTCTCCTGAAAGGTGGTTTTCGGGCTGCCCCCCATGCTGGCAAGGGCCAATCTACAGCGGGAATGATGAACTCCCCCTGATGTGATGGGGTGTGACTGCCAATCTCACTCTGGGTCCTGAGTATGCTGCCAGCCTCTGCCAGCCTGGCTTTCTATCAGCCACTCAGCATTTTCTCCAGATGCAGGCCAGCATGGGGAATCCCCAGGACAGGAAATTGAGGTGTTTCATCCTGTGAAAAATCACAGAAGGCCCTAATTTGAATTCTGCACCCTCACAAGTGTGCAGAGATACTGAGTCATTCTCATTTATCTGACTCAGCGACAGGACAGCTGATGGTGAGAACATTGCTTGACCTTGACCCCAACTGGGAAACTAGAAAAGGCATCCCCTGCTTCTGTACAAAACTGTCTCTATCAGGCCTCGGTAAATGAGATGTTGTAAAATTTCGATAGAGACTGAATGGAAATCTGTTTGTTCTGACTGTGAAAAACATGTTTATGTAGCTAACAAGAAATATAAACAAGAACTGGAGGGGAATGCTACTGCTTCTAAGTGTGCTTGATATGCTAATTACAAATTATGCTTATCTTTTTGTATTAAAGCAGGTCCCCTCAGGAATTTATATGTTTGCTAGTTACTATGAGTACTCAAAAGTTATTAGGTGGGATTTCTTAAAAAAATATGTTATAATTTAGGTAAGTGTTCACATCTATTATTCATTCATTTATCCAGTAAACATTTACTGAACTCTTATTCTATGACAGGGACAGTGCACAGGAGGGACAGTAGGGAATTAGAGAGAGGAGGCCCCTGCCTTCGGGGTTTCTGTTCTATTTGGTGAAACTGTTCTATTTTGGACGGAGATGGGAGAGTCTGCTATGCTTTCAGAAGAGCAAAGACTCTCAGAAAGCACATTTAAAGAAGGCCAGTGTCCATGCTCAGTGGATCTGTTCTAGGCCACACATTAATTGGTGTCCAGGTCCTTACTTGCCTTACTTGCAATCCAAAGAGATCTAAGTTCAAATCCTAACCCTATCACTTAATAGCTGTGCTGTGTGTTGCTGTCAAGTCCTATAACCTCAGTGAGACTCAGGCTGTATCTGCAAAACAGGGATCTAATTTGAGCCTCATGGGACTTTGTGAATTAAATGAGATCTTGGACATAATGTGCTCATCATAACACAGAACATGGCATGTGACAGTCAATATTGTTATCAATGTTATATAAAACATCCTTTAATATCCTGGTTAATGAAAATCTTTAAAAAAAAAAATCCTGGTTTCTGGTGTCACTTTCTTTAGCACATGCACACACACGCTTATGTATGGAAAACATGTATGTATGCATGTGTGACCACATGTATCCTTCTTCATTGCACACAAATAGGTGTGCCTGTGAACCTGTAAGAGAAGTGTCAGCATATTCACAGACACACATGCCTATGACCTCATTGCCCTTTCAGGCTTTCTCCCCACATACACCAGTCTCCTTTCGTTCAAATTCCAAGTTCCAAGCCCTCCAAATTCCAAATACAAAGAACACTGAACAAGTCACTTTAAGATCTTTATTTCTTTGTTGGCTTTCTTCCCCTCTCATTTATTTCTTCTTCTCCCTATAATTCATTGTCTTTCTCCATTTCACTCACTTCCTCCACTGCTGAGAGCTATTCACAGAAGATCCCTTATCACTAAAAGTCCAGGTTTTAAGTTTATCAGGAATTTTCACTCCTACTTTTCTTTTCTTTATTTCTTTTTTTTCTAAAGATTTATTTATTTATTTATACAAGCACTGGGCACAGTCAGAAGCGTGGGAGGGAATTCACCAGAGCCAGAGCGGATTGCAGAACAAGCAGAAGGACTGAAGTACACTGCTGAGGGGAGCAGTGGGCGCAGCAGGAGAGGTCTGTCGCGCCTTGTGGGACCCTTACTGGCAGCAGGGAATCGAACCGGCACTGCAGAGGCTGCAGGCAGCTTCTCAGCCCAGCGCTCAACCACTGTGCCACCAGGGGAGACCCTTCACTCCTACTTTTCAAGCTTTGACTCTGAGTTGCCACCTGGGATGGCTCACTCTTTCCCTCTATTGAACTCCAGGTACTAACTCTGTGCACTGAGGAATTTGTCAGCTTACTTGTTCCCTAGTCACCCTCTGGACTTTTCCAGAATAGTGGTAACTCAAGGTAGAAAAACTTCTCAGCTCTGAAACTTGCAAAGTGGATTTCCCTTAGACCTTTGCCCAGTGTGTGCCCATACATGGTCATGATACATACACTTGCATCGGAGACATGCACATTTGCTTTCACAAGCCCTCTTTATTTTATTGCTCATTCTTTCTGCTTACTTCAAGTTCCTATGTGAAAAGATAGATCCTGGGGAAAAAACACATAGAACTTATCTACCTCAATGATATATTTTATTCTGTTCTCATTAAGTTTTTATTTCCTCCAAAAATGAATCTGAAATCCTCATAATTTCACTTTTCATGCCACACATTTAATGGAGATTGACTTGAGAATCAAATGGACCCTAGGAGGCTGGTGAGGGACACAGAAGATTGGTCCTTTCTGAAAATAGGTTATTCGGGTCTTAACAAATCTGAATATGTGCGCTGAGTTCTCTCCCAACCTTATAGAGACAGCCATTGCAAGACACACCTCTTCTCATGTAAAGGTAGAATATAATCCACACAATCAACCCATCCAGCATCTGAATTGGAGTTTCAACTCTAAGTTACAGGGTATAGGTTAGCTCTTGAAATCAAAGGATAAGAAATAGGCCTGGATTTGGAGATGGGTTAACAAGACAGACACAATTCCAGAAAATGCTTATAATTAAATGAGGGATGGTCATCAAGTACAGCAGTGCACTAACAGTTTTACAAGGACAACTCTGACAGGTACTAAGAAGGCCAAAATGGGGGTCTATGAGAATGTAAACTAGGGTATCTTGGCTTTGTGAGAGTGGTGATAATGTGGATGGATGTTACTTAAAGAACTTCCCTAAGGGAGTGACATTTTAAACTAAAATTTGAAGGATGAACAGAATTGGCCAGAGGAAGAAGTGAGAACATTCTGGAAAGAGGAAGTAGCACATGCAAAGGCTCTGACTCAGGAGATGTCTGTGGAACAAACAGAAGTCAGTTGTATGAGACGGAGTTGGGGACTGTGACAGCCCTGAGACCCTTGCAGCTTCCCCCACAACGTCCCCGCCCCTCCCAAACCCACCCCTGCCCTGTGCTAGCCATGTCTTCCAGAGAAAGTAAGACCTAGCCATGGGCAGACAAAGAACCACCACTTAGACTTGAAGGTCCTTTAGAACTCCTTGAGAAAGGGCAGATGTTGCCATAGATTTGAACCTTAAAATTGTACACTCAAAATGAAAAACATGCATATTTGGAAAATATATATCTTGTATTTTAAATGTAAGTAATGTGCTCGGAAGGTATTCCGAGTCCTTAATCCATGTTTAAACCTTGCTTGAAATTATTGGGGCAGCTGCGGTTATTTTTTTTTCCATACAAACAAAAAGATAATATTTCAGGTTGGTTTTTAGACTTATGTACATTATTTCCCCTTCAAATAGCTATTTTCAAATGACTACTTCCAAGCGTTCCCTGTGTCAAGAGTCACATTAATGTGCCACATACAAACTTCCTGAGGTAGCTATTGAAATAACCTTCTTAAGTGGTTTACAGTCACCTCCGAAATCCCAATCTGGGGGTGGGGGACAACTACTTCCCAGGTTAGTGTGTATGTTTATTTAGTTACATTATACCCTGTAATTCATCTAAAGTTTTATGTCTAATCAAGTTGATCTAATTTGCTTAGAAATCTTTAACCTGATTTATTTTCCAAAAATGAACAAAGTAAAAACATTTGTTAATGAAGGTTTTGAGAACCTGTCCACGTGAAAAGTAATCCTTCAAATGCATGCTCTTTGCTTGATAAAATGTTGAAAAACAAGTCTGAAGCAGTTAAAACACATTTTCAGAAATTGACTACCTTACAAAAGTCCCTGGGTTCTTTGAATGTGACAGAGTTCAACCAATTGACTTTTTTCCTGGAAACTCTGAAGAGACGGATAAGAGTTGTGAGGCAGTTGGAATATCAAACCCACAGAGATCCTGGTCATCTCAGACTCTGAATTCCCAGGCAATTCTCTTCACTCTTAGTCAACAAAAATGAGTTTGTTTGTATTTTTAAACATGCCAGTGATTGTAGAAAACACCTTAGGTGGGACAAAATCTGATGTATACTCTATAGCTATAAATCTGAATCTCAACACCCATTTGAGTGTTATCCTTTTTAAAGATCTGATAACCTTTACACAAGAGACCTCAAATTCTTGGCCTGAGTATACAGAACAGTTGAAATTTTTGGAAGGGCCAAATTATTGATTTATTTTTTAAAAACATATACAACTCGATTAATTAGCATGCAGATCAGGAGAGGAATGATGTCTAGGAAACTTCTATAACCTTTCCTCTTCTCTCCCCTCATTCCCCCAGCCTCCGGGTTCACCTTTATCATGTGTTTACCTGTGTATCAATGTTTACATGGTTTACCTGTGTATCAATCAGGGAAAAGATGACATGCTCAGAATGGGTAATTTGAGGAGAGTTTAACAAAAAATAATGCATTTAAAAGATGTGAGCTGGACTTAAGGAGGCCAACAAGAGTTAGCTCAGTACCCAGTAGCAACGGGAAGCTCTTACCCTTAACCCCAGGCCTAAAGGAGTAGGGGAGAGGTTATCTCATAGGAGCTGTGACCTCCAACAGAGCTACTCAGCCAGGCAGTCCTTAGGGCTGTGGTGTGGAGGGAGCTGGGAATACATTTCCTTCTACTCTCCAATGTGCCAGTGTCTCCCATTGACCAAACCCAACCAGAAGCCTGGAGACATGGGAACACACTCAGTGGTTCTGTAGCCTTCCAGAACACTGAATAGGGTCAAGAAGAGTAGAAAACAAGTCTCAGAGCTCTGGGTATGGGGGGTGGGGAATGGCTGAATGGAACTTATTTGGCACAAACTGCTTGTCTCTTTCCCTAGAAAATAGGGACCTTTTCAAGGGGGAATGTGTTTGTCATTTTGTAGCCTGAGACCCAAACTCAAGCCCTGACAAATAGGACTTAATATATTCTGAGTAAATGAATGGATGTAGGGTTAGTGAATGGATGGTGGTTAAATTACTGAATGAAAAACCAAAGGTCTGAATGAATGTAGGTATAATAATAAAGTTTTCCCTACCGGAGTTCTTTCGATGATCTGCTCTGGTAACTACCTAGGAAAGAACTGTAATTAACACATCACATTCTTCTAAGGGCCTTGAAAGACTGTCTCTTCTGCCTCTTAAGCAGTCTGCACAGAAGCCTGTGTACGGGATGAAATTGCTTCCTTCATAGCAGAGATAAAGCACCTCCCACCTCCTGTTCCAAAGACCTCAAATTCTGAATTAAGAGAGACATGAATTAATGAGTTCTCTGTATAACAAGAAAAACCTCTTTTAATAACTGGGAGTTAAACAGAGTTTGGATCCCCGCTGATCTTATTGGCAAAATTAAATAAAAGTGACATTCTGCTGGCCCAAGCAAATTAGCAGCCAGCCTGTGTAAAGGCTCAGTTAACCCGAGACATTGTGTGATGTATTACCCATTGTTTGACGTACTTTCACGGGAGCAAGACGAAGTGTCCCATCCTTTAGACTCTGGTAATGTGCTTCATTGTTAAATTCAATAGGAAAAGCGATTCATACTGTGGTATGATTGAAAAGAAAATTGAATCCTTTTGATGTTATAAATGTGTCTATTACTGCGTGTGCACACAAATTTTCCATGGAAATTATGGTGAAAGTAGTGATTCTCCTCGAAAAATGCATTAGTGTTGACACGTTCAATTTTATCTGCATCAGAATATAAATACCCTTTAACCATGGTCAAATTGTGCGGAATGTATATACCACATCTGCATAAGTCACTTGTCTATCCATCTATTGGGGAAAAAAAAAAAGCATTAAGCCCCAAGAGCTATCCTGGTTCTCCATTTGCAACTTTAAAAATATATATTATTGAAAGCATTGGTGCAGGATTTGTGTGAGGGTCTTTCTAATTTAAAAAACAGTTTCATAAAGCAAAGGTCTGTAATTTCATGTCCTGATTATACAAAGCAAGTTTGAAAGCTTCGAGAGACCTGACAAGTGTCAGGCTAGCATTGCCCTCCAGTCACTACTGGCCACACACTGAGAGTCATGGAAGCTTACAAGGAAGTAGGTGATGTCAGAGACAGGTGGCACCGCATGGCTCTGTGGTTTTAAATCCCTTTGCTTACAAGCCAACTGAGGACAGTTAAATGCCTGTCACCTCTTGCCCCTTCTCCCTAAGACCTGCTCCTTTTTGGCTTTGCTCCTCCATCCTACTGACTGTCCTTCTCCAGATGTGACACTTGAGAGGTCACTTTTCTCTGGGCTTCAAGCTCCTCTTTTGCAAATCAAGGTGAATAGTTGCTATGTCCTTTAAAGGTTTGTGCTATTTGAACACATTGTGCTCTTTTTTATTTGCATCCATCTATATATTAACTGGGACCTTTTTAGTCACAAACAGCAGATTCAGCGCAAGTGGGTGTGGTGTGGTAGCATGCAGTGGAAGGGGCCTGAGCTGATCCCCTAAATCAAATACAGTGTTGTAAGCCAATGTTACCACAAAAGAAAAAGTTACAACCAAAAATAAAAAAGAAAGAGAAAAAATATATAAAATAATGTAAGAAAAAGAAAAGACATTCTATATAAAATGACTTGTGAAAAATGAGACTTTATGGCTCCTCCACAATTCACCCCCATAAGCAAAATTTCAGGAACAAATCTGGTGATGATCATTGTCACCAGAACTGGGTCCCTCTCTGGTTCTTGGCTTTTACCTGGGTATTGAGTTCATTAGCAAATTCTCTTGGTGATCCCGTCTTCTTGGGGCAAGATGGCTGTACTCCTTGCTTACGTTATTTCTAGTCCAAATTCAGCAGCACAAAAAACAAGCATGTACTTTTGAGCAGTGTTCTTGGACCTGATTCCCCTTGCTCAAATGGGGTCAGTGTCCATCCCTGAATCTATCACTGTGGGCAGAGGCAAGGGATGCCCCGATTTAACCAGATGGGATCACCCCCACCCTTGGATTGGAAGATAAATTTGCCTTAACCCATGACATATGAACTAAGAGTAAGAGAGATGTAGTCACCCCCTGTTATTAAAAGAAGGGAAATATGCTCCAGAAGGAAGAGGGGAGGGAAACACATCTGCTATAATGTGTTTATGCAGCAGTTTCTGCTGCCTGAAATACCTCCTTCTCCTTGTCAGTGTAGTGAATCCTTGCTTATTCCTCAAGATCAAGTCCAAATAACCTCTGTTCACTGAGCTCTCCCAAGTCCCTATCTGACTTTACTACTTTAGCATGGATGTATACCTCTGTTATTGAATCTGTCATATTCATTCCACTTTCAACAAATATTTATTGAACACCTATTTTGTACAAAGTGCTGCCAGTGCTTAATTCCATGAAGGAGTTGGAATACCAGACTTTATGTGCCGGCTGCGTAACAGGCTGGAAGAGAAATGTGAGTTCGAGTTAGAAAAGAAAGCAGTGGAAGGATTGGCAGGGAACTAGCAGAAACTAACAGGAAAAGGTGTCAGGACAACTGACCCTTCCGGGTCCTCCCTGGTGGCACAAGGGGTTAAGATGCAACCTATGAAGCTATCTGTAGCCACTGCAGCACGAGTTCAATCCCCGGCCAGGCAGTTACCCATGTGGCGCAGCAGACCTCTCCTGACTCACCCACTGCACCCCTCAGCAGTGTATTTCAGTCATTCCACCTGATCTGTTCCCCACTCTGTCTCTGGTGAATCCTCTCACCCCCTGCACCTCTGGCCTGTACCCCAGTTCTTATATGCATAAATAAATAAATCTTTAACAACAATAAAACAAGACTAGCCTTTGAAAAATTACTTAATGCATATTTATTTAACATCTTCTATATGATAGATACTTGTAGTAGCCTGAGGTAAGTCACTGAAGCAAACACACATATACCTATCTTTGTGCAGGGAATCTGGCTAAAGAAACAGCCAGCACAAGGCCATGGTGAAGGGGTGTGTTTGACTTATTAGCAGATCAGCCAAATGGCTGGTGTGGCTAAAAGGGAATGTAGAAGGAGGTCACATGAGAAGATGCTGGGCCCAGATCATGGAGGGCCTAATAGGATCATCTTAAGGACTTTAGACTTTACTCCTAGTTCTGAAGCAATCTTGATCTGGACCAAAAAACAACAACAACAACAACAACAACAAAACATGATTAGCCTATGCAGCAAATGGGACTAGGGTTAGACTTGATGCAGGAATCTTGGGTTCTTACCCAATAACCACCTTCCTCTCATGAACTTAGCACAGGCTGTAAGAGTAGATTTCTGCCTCAGTTTCCCTGCTAACAATTCTTTTTTTTAAAGATTTATTTATTTTTATACAAGAACTGGGGTACAGGTCAGAGGCACCAGAGGGTGAGGGGATTCACCAGGGACAGGGCGGGGAGCAGAACAGGCAGATGGACCAAGGGCACTGCTGAGGGGAGCAGTGGGCGAAACAAGAGAGGTCGGCTGTGCCAGCTGGGAATCGAACCTGCGCTGCAGAGGCTGCAGACAGCTTCACAGCACTGCTCTCAACCCACTGCGCCACTGGGAAGCCCCCCTCTCCCCCACTAACAATTCTTACTGACCAGCTAGCTCTGCTGATATCCTAACATCTTCAACAGAGCCTATAGCTCCCTGGTGGTACTGGAAGTGGAGCAGAGATGAAGAAGTAGACAGGTGGGTAGAGTTTAACACTTAAGAACAGGGTCTGTGAGTAAGTATGGCAGGTTTCAGCCACGATCCTGCTGCTTTCCATCTATGTAGCACTGGATAGTTACTCATTTGCTCTGAACCTCATTTTCCTCATTTGTTAAATGGTAAGAAGACTCCCTGTGCCACAATACACCATATGAGAGTGCGTGTAAACTGATAGTACAGAAAAATCCCCCACTATTACTATATTGGGCAGTTCTTGCAAATCCTTTCTCCTTGGGAGTAGAACACAAATCTTAATCCTTTCAGGCCTTGTTCCTGGCTCCTGTTTCCTCAGAGCAATGAAGCTACTGCGTATTTGGACTTGCAGAATCGTCAGTCACTTGGATTTTGGCTGCTCCTTACCACACTTCCATTCCTTCCCAAAGCTGACGTGGATGCTATTGGCTCCTAAAGTCTGTCTGAGATATGCCCAAGGTCACCACGTGTATCTGAGCATGGATATTTGGCTGCTGGCCACTCCTCCTCACTGGGGAACAGTCTGAGGATGGTTTTCTTTGTGTCCACATGGTTCCATCCTATCTAATTCCCGTTCTACCCTACAAGCTTGGCCGGACCCAGCAGTGCTTATAGCCAAGTCTTAGCTGGCTAAGCCACCCGCCTGCCTCATTCTTCTTCATCCAGAGAGCAGTTTTTCAGGAGCTACAGAAGTAGCAAAACTCTTCCCTGGAACTGCTCATACAGATGTTGTCTCACATTCACCTCCATAACAAAACTATGCAGGACAGTGGCCTTTTCCTAGGATGAACCTCCCTGTGCCATTTCTCTGCCTCTCACTCCTTCATATCTTTATATATGGATTCTCTGCCTCTCTCCCCCAGGCATCCTGTGAACATTGCCTTGTAAATTGTTGAGAATCCATGTCTGGGTGGGATATTTACCCAGAACGAATTATGGCTGGATGCATTCCTATGTCAACATGTGCCACGCTCATTTCTTATAAAGTAGTTCATTATTCTGTGGGGCATAAATAATATTACCAGATTGATATGATTAAAGCTAGTGAGTCATTAATTAGCATCTAATTAAAAGAGATGAGTTACATACCCATGTACAGTAGCTAATGTTATGTTTTCCTTGAGAAAGGAATGATTAAGTGTACGGCAATTGTGTTTTTTAAGGAAACCACACCAAACCATCTGTTCTGTGCAGTTCTTTGGGGATGCAGGGACAAAGTCTGCCTTGTGGCATCAGAAAATTGAGTTTGCTGCTTCCCATGATGTGGGCACCAACATGGGCAAGGAGGTTTCTGGTCACAAGGAATTGGCTTGAACTTTGTATGATTTCCAGAACTATAACCCAGCTAGCTCCTGGGGCTTAAGCGCAGACTCGCTAAGGCTGTGTCTCCTGCTCAACCTATTACTGTGATCTCAATTCACGCTGCTAAGTGCTCTCACCTTCTTTATCTAATTGAATTCTCAAGAACACACATCCCCGTTTTATAAACCATAAAACTAAAAACCTCACATAAGGACTCAATTATAGCTGACTTGACAAGATCTGTGAATTTCTGAAGAAGCCCCAGGACACATCTCAGCCATTTAAACCAGACAGTCAAGTCCTTCTGAAATGTGATTTTGATGTCTCCATGAAGGATTTTCTCTTCCTATTCCTTACTTCATACCCCTTTCTCCTGGTGAACTGCTCTGCTCCATGTTTCCCCCAATGCTGTAATTCTGCAAACATTCAACTGAGAAGACTCTGTGTTCCTTCACTGTTAACATCTCACCTAAACTTCTAGGTCCAGGTCAATTCTAATTTCATTCACATGCCTTCATCAAGCCATATCCAAGGCACTGTTCTCAGGACATCCTTAGTTAGCATGTACAGTCGAAACCAAACCGAAAGATTACAGTTCACTGATCACTCCCCATGAAACAGACATCTCATTTTGCTTCCCACCTATATAATCATGGAGTCTTGTGTAGCACTGGGAAGTCTGTTGCTTCCATTCTTATTATTCACTACCTTTGATTATCAGAGTAATAGATAAAAATGATCTGGAAGGGAGTACAAAAAATAACAGTGATTACTCCTATAGAAAGTACTAGGATGGGAACAGGAAGAGGAACAGGTCAGAATGGTAAGGGAAACTATCAGTATTTGTATCTTTGACATCACTATTGAATACACATTTAGCTTCTGTATGTAAAAATAATTAAAAATATAAAAGCAGAGTCTTCCCATTTTAAGAATTGTTTATATTTATGAGAAGAATTAATAACAATTAGAACAGATTATAATTCTCTGTCCTATAGATAACTGCTATTCTGTATATATTTGTTTGGTATTTTTATTCTACGCTGTGTTCATTAAACTCTGTATTTACATATAATGATACTGCTTAAGAATTTAGAATCCTTTATGCTTGATTTAAGATACGCCTCTCCCATATTATTAAAGATTTTCTCTTAACACAAATTTTAATTAGGGCATATTTCCATTGATGGGCTGAAACATCACCCATATAACCTTTCTCTATCGTTGGACATGTATGTTTCCAATATTTTGCAGTAGAAATATTGCTGGGGAAACATCTGTTTTTAGTTGCAAAGTTTAACTTATTTATATTTCTTGTCATAATTGATAAGTTCATTTGTTCATGTTCTGTTATGTTTATTATATATTTGATCCTTACTGTTTTCTTTGGATCATCCTCTTTTTCATTATTTTTTCCCTATGGTAGTTGTAAAGGTATACATGAAGTTATTTTTCAGTTTCACTAGTGTCACCTTTTAAACTTAGTACTTAATAGCAAACTATTCAAATGTTACTGATCTTATTTATTCTGTACAATGATGACTAAGAAATCCTACTGTTAGAATCATATATAGAATTCTTAATCTTAGTTATCATACTGTACTTGATTCTGTAAATTCAATTTGATTTTTTATCACAGATTCCATTTCTCTGGAATCATTCTTAGTCTAATTGTAGAATTTGAATAGTAACTCCTTATTCGATTAAAATAATTATATCAGTTTTTTGTCTAAGTTTTAAGCTTAAAAGTTTTGATATTAGGTATATAAAAATTTGAATTCTTATATTTTCAGGGAGGAATTGGCAATTGTCACTAAGAATTATATGCACTTATTTCAAGCATATTTGCTTTAAAAATTTCCTTGTCTGATAATTCTGTGGAATATAAGCTTTTTTCCCCTCTTTTTTGAAATATGATGATATAGGCTGAAATGCACTTCGGCGAGTTTTTGCAAACTCATATACTTATGTAGCCCATGTCCCTATCAATATAAAAAAAAATATTTTCATCACTCCAGAGAGTTCCAAGTCAGTCTTTTCTAAATCTTTTACTATAGTAAAAAGAAGTGAGTTAGTGAGTTGCATACTAAAGTAATTTTTAGAAAGTGTGTGTGTATATAAAATAAAGCTGATTTGACCTGTCACATACAAGTCTCTATTGACATATGTTTTTATTTTTCATAGCCAAATATTAAAAAGAATTACTGGTCAGATGATTAGTGCTGGAATAATTTCATAGGAAAATGAAAAATATTTTCTAATGTTACTGTATTATTCCTTAACATTTATCACCACTGCATGAAACTCCCAGCTGTTCGACATCTTTGCCCACATTTAATAGTCACAGTTTTTTAAGTGGGTATAATGTAGTGTCTCATGATTTTAATTTTAATTTTCCTGATGACAAATGTTGTGGATTCTTTGCTTACTGGTGGTTTATATAAATTTGTGTGTGAAGTGTCCATTCAATTATTTCACTCATTTATCATTGGGTTATTTATATTATTGTGATTGACTTGTAAAATTTTTATATTCTGGCTACCATTGTTTTATCAGACACATATTTTCTCCCAGTGTGTGACTTGATTTTATCATTTTCTTAATGGTTCTTTTGAAGAGTAGAAGTTTTTAGTTTTATTGGAATCCAGTTCATCCACTCTTTTATGGTTTGTACTTTTTGTGTTCTAAGACATCTTTGTCAGCCATAGAACACTAAGATTATGTTTTATTTTAAAGTTTTATAATTTTAGCTTTGTGTGTAAGTTTATGATGCATTTTGAGTTAAAGTTTGTGTATTGCATTAAATGAGTTAAGGTTGTTGGGTTTTGTTTATTTTTTCACTGTATCTTTATCCTGCTGATTTGCCCTTTTTCTACTGAGTTACTCTGGTGTTGTTGAAAATAGTCAACGACCATATGGATAGGTCTATTTCTGGACTCTATCTGTTTCATTCACCTATAAGTCTCTTTATAAAAATATCATCAGGTCTTGATTATGGAGGATTTCTATTAGTCTTAAAAATAGATAAAATTCAACTTTGTTCTTCACTGTCAAAGTTGTTTTAGTCATTCTTTGATTTAATTGATTTTCTCTATTGCATGTTTATTTTCTATTAATTTTCAATTAATTATTACATCTTTCCTTCTACTTATTTTGAGGTTAATTTGTTCTTTCCACCTTCTGGAGGTGGAAATATACATTATTGAAATTTTTTTATTCTAAAATAAAGCAAAAATTTTCTCCCTAAGTACTGCCTTAGGGAAAAATACATAATTTTGAATACATAATTTTGTTATGTTTTACTTTCATTATTATTCTGTGATTATATAATTTTCCTTGCAATTTCTTATTTAATTTTTGTATTACTTAGAAGCATATTGCTTAATTTCCAAATAGTTGAAGCCTTTCTAGTTGTCTTCTGCCCCTGTAATTGCTCAGAATAGTGTGATATGAATGTTAATTATGCTGCTTTGATTGATAGTGCCCCGATCTGTATTCTTTCTATATTTTTGTCAAGCTGTTAAAGAGAGACTGGAGTGCAGACCCAAAAGCAGAACACATGGCCCCCAAGAGCTGCAACCAATAGCTCCATATTTTTAAAGTTCCCATGGGGGATCTGCTTGTCCCCCCAATTCCCAGAAACCCTTGCACAGGACATCAGGGGGTGGCATCTGGAGTGTCCACCCATGGGCATGAGACTTTTGAACACCAACGAAAACTCTCTGTATTCACCTCAGCTTGTTTGGTATTAACAAAGCCACTGCAGCCACTTAAGACTGATATTTGAGTGGTATATCATTTTCTGTCTTTTATGTCTAAGCTACCTATTTTTATGTTAAAAATGTGTACCTTTTTGGATATTGCTTTCATATTCAATCTGCCAATATCTGCCTTTTAGTTTTGGTGTTCATGCCATTTATATTTAACATAATTGTTCATTTCCTTGCATTTAACAGTATTTTACTTTTTGTAATTATCACCTCTGGCTTTTGACCATTTCTCCCTTTTTGCCATGTTTTTAAATCAATTGAGCTTTAAAAAAATTCTACCTTATCTCTTCTGTTTTTAGCTGTAATTCTTTATTGTTTTTAGTGGTTAGAGTAGAAATTACAATGTTTTCTTAATTTATTTCAGTTTATTTAAGTTAATCTATAATGTACTAATCTTACAAGAGTACCCTGTAGTTTAACTCAGGTCCCACTATTATTGTTGTACATTTTATTTCTACATACATCATTTCTATATCTGTACATTTTATTTCTACATGTTATTTTGCTTTAAACAGTCAATGTCTCTTAAAAGAATTAAATTAAAAATGTTTTATATTTACGTATGTATTTACTATTTCGAGCATTCCTTATTCCTACAGGTAGATTTGATTTTCCATCTGGTCTTATTTTCTTTCCTTCTTAAGACTTTTTAAATATTTCTTGTAGTGCAACTCTGCTGTAATGAATTTTCACAGTTGTTGCTTAATGAAAAATATTTTCATTTTGCCTTTATTTCTGGAAGGAATTTTGTCTGGATGTAGAATTCTAGATGAAAGCTTTTCCTTTCAGAACTCCAAAGGTGGTGTTTTGTTATCTTCTAGCTTGCCTTATTTCTTTTTTTTTTTTAAAGATTTATTTATTTATGCATACAGGAGCTGAGGTACAGGCCAGAGGTGTGGGGGGTGAGAGGATTCACCAGAGACAGAGCGGGGAACAGAACAGGCAGACTGACTGAAATACACTGCTGAGGGGAGCAGCGGGTGAGACAGGAGAGGTCTGCTGTGCCATGTGGGTTGCTCCCTGGCCGGGGATCGAACTCATGCTGCAGTGGCTGCGGACAGCTTCATAGGTTGCATCTTAACCCCTTGCGCCACCAGGGAGGCCCTGCCTTATTTCTGATGAGAAGTCAGTGAACATGTCCACTCTCAATGTCTGTGTGTGTGTGTTGGTTGAGTGTTTTAAATATGTGCTAATTGTGAGCCATAGAACCTTCTGAATTTGTTAGTTGATAGCTTTCTTCAATTTTGGCAAGCTCTCTTCTAGTATTACTTCAAATATTGCTTCTTTCAAATTCTTTTTCTTTTATGGGAGGCTCTTTTCACATTTCTCATATATCTTTTGTACTGTATCATTATTTTCCATTTCCATCTCCTTTTTCTCTCTGTGCTTCATTCCACATATTCTGTAGCTCTAACTTCTAATTCATGAGTCCTTTATTTATTTTTTTTGTTTCTAGTTAATATGTCGTGAAGCCATCTGAATTTTTAATTTAATATACCATACACTTCAACTCTATAGTTTTTATTTAATGATTTTCCATAGATCCAGGTCACTTTCTCCACCTTCTTATCTATACACATCATATGTGATAAAAAGTTCATGCTAGATAATGCCAAATAACTAGATCATTCATAGGTTTGTCTATTGTTTTTTCTTATGACTCTTAGTCATTTGTACCTGTTTTTTTAAATGCAAATTAATTTCTAGTTGATGTTAAACATGTTTTTTAAATTAAAAATGGTAGAGGATTTGGATGAATTATCTTCCTTCACTGAATTTCTTTCTTTCTGAAAAGCTGTGAGCAAATCATCTTTATATAACCACAATTTGAAATTACTTAGGGTAGGTTTCAGGAATTTCAAGGGCTGTTTTATTTATGGGTTGCCTTCGAGTAGCTTGCTAGAAGCTTAGCGTTTTCTTATTAGATATGAATTCCAATTTCTTTATTTCGAGGACCATGAAACTGCTAAAATTCTGCTAGTCATTTTAGTCTCTTAGCAGTTAATTTATCCTAATTTCCTTGATTTTGATCCTTTTGGGACTATATGCAATTTAAGATTCAGCAAATTCTTTGAGAGAAAAGTCAGGTCCACTTCTCTGAGGTTCTTTTATTTCTGGGATCTTGGCTTCTCAATCCTGGAAACTTGACAGCCTGGGACTCCACTTGTTTCTTCCAGCTACACAGAGCCTGCCAGACATTTCAAGCTGCCACATTCTGCCCAGTGTCTCTGCCTCACACTCTCAATTACACAATGCCCCTTCCCCCTCCCAACAATATGACTATGAATCCTCAATATGTTTCTCTTCTCTCAGAAATCTTACACTCTCAAGTCCTGCCTTCTTTTGTTGTCTCATGACTTAAAATGGTTGGATTAATTTTTGGCATTTTTCTGATTTTTATAATTATTATATTTGTGGCAGAATTGGTCTGATATAAAGTATTCTATCATAGCCAGAAGCAGAAGTCAACACATTTATTTTTGTCAAAAAAAAAAAAAGAAGAAGAAGAAAAAGCTTCAGGCTGTTCTATGAATGCATTTGTAATTACTTATCTCCTTCAATGAAGATGGACGATTCATCTTTTTTCCATTTTTATTTTACCTGCTACCACTGGTTCTAATTGATGTAAGATAATTCTATCCCAATTATTGTTAATTTTATAAATTAACAATCTTCACTTTCAAAAATTATTTATGACACTTTCATTCTGTTTTTGTAACCATATTTACCACAGTTATTTAGAATAAATTATGTGCTTAAATGCTTTCAGTTGCTCATTACCAGTTCTTCCACACCATGACTTTACTATTTATGAGTTTTAAATTTTGATTCATTTTTTTTCAGCTGGCTGAAGTAGATCTTGGAGTAATTTTTCAGGAAGAATGCATGAGTCAAATACTTTGAGTCTTTGCATAACTGAGGTTATTGGTCTGTTGGCTTCATATATGAACCACAATTTTCAAGTATTCAATCATTTACCTAAAAAAAAAATCAAACACTTATCCTGAGCAAAGTACTGTGCTAGACACTAGGAATACAGCAGTATGTAAAATGTGCATCGTTGACACTTTTAGGAATTTTACACTTTACTAGGGAAAACAGACAGAGCAGCTGATTCCACTATTAATTACTGGTGATCATGGCAACAAAGGAGTTTAACAGAGTTCTAGTCAGGAGAGGAGCAAGGGATGTAGGAACGATTACTTTGAAAAGGAAACAATTAAAAGAAGACTCAACAAATGAATGAATGAGTGACCTAGGCTATTTCTGTTTGAGAAGGGGTTTGATAAATTCTAAGCAGACAAAAGACCATATGCAAGAGCTTGAGGGTGGATGCAATATGAAGAAGGGCAATGTGGCTGGCACGCAGGGTAGAAAGAACAGTGTGACATATGGCTGGTGAAATAGGCAAAGGCAGGTGATGCAGAGGCTCAAATACTTCATTCAGGATTGAATTTTTATGCCAGGCAAAATCACGGATGCCAGGTTTGAGTACAGATGTAGCATGATCAGTTCTGACTTCATTAAAATCACACCAATTATACTACAATATGTGTAGAATAATGCAGAAAGGGATGAGGGGGTGAAGATGGAGCCTCTAACCAGGAGGCTACTTGCTGTTGCAAATGTTTCAGCAAGAGATGATAGTGGCTTGGATGAGACTGGTGGCAGTGGAAACTGTAAGAGATGGATATATTGAAAACACTGTTGAAAGTATCATTAACTCTTTGATTTTTTTTCCCTATCAAACATCAAATCCACTCGCAATGTCTGTGTGCTATACCGCTGAAATACATTAAGTCCTCACATAAATTCTCAGATAAATTCTTGGAAACTGACTTTAAAAGAAAGGATGACTTAAACAAAACCAGATCCTCAAATAACTTAGTTTTATCCAGCATTAGCTGGGATGTTTTTCCTCATCAATATTACAATGATATGACTTTTAAATCACTTCTTACCATCCCCCCTTTTTTGCCCTAGTCCAAGTTACCATCATCTCCCACGGGGATTAGACAATAGCCGTCTAGCTACTGTTGGTATTGTTTGCTTTTGCTCCCCATCACAGAATGATCCTGCTGAAACTTAAATCCAATTAGGTCAGTCCCTTCAAAACTTTACAAAAATTTCCCATTTCACGCAGACTGAATGAAGGCCCAAATTCTAACGATGGCCCACGGGGTCAAACGTGAATTGACCTTGTCATTCATGATTTCATCTCTTGCCATTCTCTATTTTGCTTATTCTAGTCAGTTCCACTGACCTCCTTACCAATACCTCACCATAGCCCCTTACTGCACTTATGTTCCCTTTGCTAGCAGCAGCCTTCCCTGAGTCTTTGCATGGCTTGAACCCTTATATTATCAAGCCTTCCTAAAACCGCCTCAACTTAAGGGACATCCTCCCTGACCATCCTATCAAGCCTCTGCTCCCCTGCCAGTCTTTGTCCTCTTACCCTACTTTACCTTCCTTCATAGCACTGACATATTGAATAACTTTGTATTTATTTGCATAGTATTTGGAATGTGAGCTTTATGAGTGCATATTAAGAAATCTCCAAATATGAATGCTTTGGTTGAATGTGGCAGTGAGGAAAGAGAAGGCACTGACAACTCCCAGGTTCAGGCTCAGACTGTGGGATGGCTGTGGGTGTCAACACTGAGATCCAGAAGTTGGAGAAAGGAATCTGGTGAGTTCAGGGTTGGTCAGGATGAATTTAAGATAGCCATAAAACATCAAGCAGTGATGTCTGGGTTAAAACTCCTTGGTCTCAATATTCTCTGAAGACACAGTTTTCTTCTTCTGTTCAGGGAAGTTTTTGAGATACTTGAAAATAGCAATCTCTTCTCTCTGGATCTTTCTCTTTTAAAATTAGATTTCTTTTTGTTGCTTCCCCTGATTATATACGGAAGCATCTATCTCTTGCTTAACTGTTCAGATTGTCATGCAATTGGTTCATCAGAACTTTGGAGCACACCTTCTGCTCTCAGTAAACCTGTTCTTACTGTAGACACACAATACACCTTCCCTTGTCCAGTGTTGCCCAGGCCAGGAGGCTCAGGGTATATTGGCTGAATGAAAGTCTGAGTGGAAAGTGTTACAAGCAGAGAATCCCTGGATACTCCAGCCTTGGGAGGTGAAGGCATCTGCATGACTTCCTTGGCCAGATTAATAGCTCTCCTTTCACTGCATTCTGTCACCCACCCTCCCAGGGCCTTTGTAAATCACTTGGTGTTATTCCTTCACTTACACATTTTTTATGACTGTCCTTTTAGGACCATATAAATCAGATGTCAAATCAGGTTATTAGCAAGGGCTATTTTTTTTCTCTCCTGTCAACAACCTGGTCTTTTAATTCACTTTGGACTTTCCTATTTCTATTTGTAATCCTTCTCTGGGATGTTGGTGAGGGCAAAAAGGGCTCTTCCAAAGGAGAGTTGGGGGAATTTAGACCAGATTGCAGACAACAAATATATATAATCTTGTAATGATGAGAATGGTAGAAAAAGAAAGCTTTTCTTTTGCACTGAGAGATGATCTTAACCCCTGGATTAATCAGTAGTTTTTCCTTATTAGCTAAAGGAAGGATTCCCAGGCCCATAGAACCTGAGAAGCATCAACTTCAGTGTAGACATTAAAAGTCCTTCCAGTGTCAAAAACATATTTAAGTGAACCTGTGAAGAAATGTGAAGAGGGAGGAGTTATTTGTTAAAGTTAATGGTAGAGATGAGCTATGAACTCTGTCCTCTAAATTTTAGATTAAAAAAAATCTTTAATGTCAAAAGTACTGTATAACATAAACAGTTTAAAAATCCCTCCTATGCCACCATCAATAATTAAAAGTATAAATATTTTCAAATGCTCTTTTGTTCTAACCCTTTTGATTTCCATCGCCAATCTGATTTTCACTTCTCTATAAATGGACTCACTAGTGTACTTGTTATGTTTTCTTCCAAGCCTTTTTGTGCATTTTAAGGGCAACCACAGAACTGTATATTGTGTGTGTTTTAGGGCTTATAAATGTAATCATGTTCATAGCAGTTTGCCTTTTTCACTCAACAGTGTTTTTGTTTTATTTAAGATCACTCCATTAACACACACTGACCCACATATTTATTTTAATTATTTTCTGGTAACTATGTGCCCCAATTTTTCTTTATTCCTTTTTTGGATGCATGTTTAGATTGGTACTAATTTTTGCAGTTACTAAATACTGGTATTATCAACATTCATTCACTATACTCAGTGCTTATAGGCAGTGCTTCTTTAGGCAAGTAACAAATGATGGAGATGCTGGGTAAAAGGTTACATGGTATTTTAGTTTTAATAGAAAGAACCAAAACTTCTCCTATTGGCTATATAAATTTATATTTCTATCAGAAGTTAATAACAGCACATGTTCCATTCAACAAACATTGTTTTAATGTTTTCAGATTACTGCAAAGATTTCCTGTTCAGCAAATAGAGTCTCATTTTCATTTTTAATTTCTGTGAGCTTCAATGTCTCTTCTTAAGTTCACCGATGATGTTTTGTTTATTTTTATCTTGTTCCCCTCCCTTATTGTTTGCTTTTTATTATTGCTTTATAGGAATTTGTTACGTATTTATGCAGAAATGTTATATATTGAGGTAACATTAGGATCCTACCCACCAGGTATTGTTACCACAGTGAACCCAACACCAAATCATCGTTGGGTCACCACCATCACCTACTGTGCCTCCTTCTTGCTGTCCTGCCCCTTCTCTGACCCCTCCCCATACTCTGGGTCTTGAACTTTGGTTTGGTTTTTATACATTGCAAATGCTCCCCACTCTGTCACTTGTCTTTCCCCATTATTTATAGGCTTTTTATGACATGGATTTTTTTCATTTTTAATGTCATCGAACTTATCGGTGTTTTTTTCTTTATAATTTGGTACTTTTACTGTCTCTTTTTAAGGAACTATCACTCCTGCATCAAATATGTTTACCTATTTATTTGTCTAAAAGTTTCAAGTTTGGTTTTTCATCTATGAATTTTTAATAAATCTAGTAATTTTATATATGTATGAGCAATACATTAAATTAATTATTTTATAGATAACCAATATTCCAGATCTATTTATTAGACATATCTCTCCTTTCTTCTTACTTTGTGATGTCACCTTTATCAAATATCTGTTTTCCATATTGTGTTTGTCACTGGCTTCTCTAATCTATGGCATCATTCGATTAGTCTCAATTACTATATATTTGTTTTCAGTTTTAATGCGTGGTAAAATGAGATCCCTTACTTATTCTTATTTTTCAAAATGTTCTTGATGATTTTTAATTTGAAAATCAACTTCTAAATTTACATATGATAAATGCACAGGTTTTTTAGGTATATCATCTGAACTTTGACTAGCCATCCCAACAAAGATGTAGACCATTTCCATCATTTCAGAATGTTTCCCTTTCCCCATGCCCTTGCAGTTAATTCACTTCCCTCCCTACCTGCCCTACCTCCACTACAGCAGGACTGAGATACAGTGAGATGAACGAGGTACATATGATGCAAAGTTTAAAGAGGTACATGCTCACAAGCTGCAAGTGAATGCTTTTTAAAATCATCTGCCCTATGTTCTTCATTAACCTCACTCTACTCCTGGCCCTCACTCTACTCCCACTCTACTCAAGCAACAATGGTGTCTATCATAAGAAAATTTACTGTTTTTGAACTTCATATAAGTGGAATCATAAAGTAAATATTCTTTTTAATTTTGTTCATCCTGTCTGTGAGACTCATCCATATTGTTGCAGATATCACAACTGATTATTTTTATTACCCATTTGATTAGTTTTTTAATATTAAATAAACATCAAATTTCTGAGGTAAAACTCACTTCCTAAGCTCTCCTTACTTTGAACTTACCAAAAATTGTTTTATCATTTATCTGCTGAGGAGTATTTGAATTATTTCCAGTTATAGTTATTATGAATAAAATAACCATGAATATTTGTACATATGCCTTTTGTGTGGGCATGTCTTTTTTTTCTTTTCAGTGACGCATAGGTGAGAATTTGCTGGATCTTGAAATAGGTATATGCTTAACTGTATAAGAAACTTGATATTTTCTAAGATGATAGAAAATTTTAGTATTCCCATGAGCAATATATGAGAACAACTGCCAGTTGTTCCATCTCATTCTTTTTTTTTTTTAAGATTTATTCACTTATCTATACAAGAACCCGGGTACAGTTCAGATGCACGGAAGGGTGAGAGGATTCACCAGAGACAGAGCGGGGAACAGAACAGGCAGACTGACGAAACACACTGCTGAGGGGAGCAGCAGGAGAGACAAGAGAGGTCCACCCCGCCATGTGGGACCCTCGCTGGCGGGCTGGGATCGAACCAGTGCTGCAGAGGCTGCGAACAGCTCCACAGCGCTGTGCCCAATGGCCTGCGCCACCAGGGGAGGCCCTCGATCTCATTATTAAGTAGTCATTATAATGTGTATGAAGCTGCATTTCCCTGATAACTACAGTGCAGCATCTCTGTGTTTATGAGTCGCACATATCTGTTGTGATCTATTTTTTTTTTTTTTCGGTATGTTTGTCGTCTTAGTTTAACATTAAAATATGTTATTTTAGTTGTTTTACTTTTAGGTCTATGATTCCCTTTGAATTAATTTTAAATATGACAATGAGGTAGGGGTTCAGGTTTATTAATTTTCAATGGATATCCAGTTGCTTTAGCACTAATTGAGGAAAGGCCTTCATTTTTCAATAAAATTGCATTAGTTAAAAATCAGTTAACTGGGGGGCCTCCGCTCTGTCTCTGGCGAATCCTCTTACCCTCCTGCACATCTGGTCTGCACCCCTGTTCTTCTGTAAAATAAATAAACAAATCTTTAAAAAAATTCAATTAACTGGGTACATGTGGATCTATTTCTAAGTTCTTCACTGTTACATTTATCTAATTTTCTAAACTTTGTTTTCACCATTATCATGCTGTTTTGATTTAGAGTAAAGCAAGTCAGGTAATTTCTCCTATTTTTCTTTTTCACTTATGTGGCAACTCTAGGTCCTTTTGCATGGTCATACAGATTTTAGAAAGATTTCCACAGGCACAAAAAACCCCACTGAACTTTTGAATGGGGTTGCTCTTTACATATGTCAGTGTGAACAAAACTGACATTGTAACAATATTAAGTGAACCAATTCGTGAGCATGAAGTATCTCTCCATGTTATTGGATATTTTTGAATATTTTTCAGTGATTTTTGTATGTATTAGTGGCAAAGTCTTGAGTACTCTGTAAGTTATTCCTAAGATTTTATGGTTTGTGATTTTGCAGACAGATTTTTAAAAATTTTTCTTTCCACTTTCATTGCTAACAGGCAAAAATTCAACTTACTTTAGATATTACTGTTTTATCTATAACCTTGCTAAATTTACTTAGCATCATTAGTTTTTGTGAAGTATTGAGGTTAGATAAATTGATATTTATTCATATCCATTTCATTTAAAAATTAAATCATAGTATGTGGTCATAAATCATATATTTTTATGAAAGATAGCTATATTTTCCAAAACAAACCAAATGAAAGTGGAATTGTTTCACATTTTTGAAAATTTCTTAAATGTCAGGTTTACTATAACATGGCTGGATCCTCCTATCTGTTTCCGCCTTTTGTCTATTGAATAGCACACAACTTGTAACCTCTAAAAAGTACACTGTGCAAGCAAGGGACAATCAGAAGGAAGATGCAAGTAACAGTGTAGTGTGAAAAAAATAACTTGTACCTCACATACCCTGAAAGAGACTAGGGACCTGCCAGGAGTCCTTGAAAAGCACTTGAAGAGCACATTGGAGGGCATGATGGCTACGATGAAAAAGTTGTATTTCTCCAAATTCAATTTTCCAATGTTTTTCTCATTCTCCTGCTCTGACTAAAACCTCCACTACAATATATAATAAAAATAGGAGAACAGAAACTATTGCCTTATCTTTGAATTTGTAGAACATTTTGAGTGTTTTACCATTAATTATGATGTTAGGAGTTTTTGCAGATGCTTCTTGATAGATTGAGGAAGTTTCCTGTGTTAACAGTTTGCTCAGGGTTTTTGTTTTGACTGTGAATGGATATTTAGTTTTATGGATATCTTTCTGCATCTATTGATATGGTCATGTATTTTTTTCTTCTTTATTCTGCTAATTGATTAGTTTTTTAATGTTAAATCAACATTAAATTTCTGAGGTAAACCTCACTTCCTAAGTATTTTTATATATTGCTGGATTGAATTTGCCAGTGTTTTGTAGAGCAGTTTTGCACCTATATTTATAAGATTTATCGAGCTCTAATTTTATTTCCTCCTAATAACTTTGTCTCGTTTTGTTTTCAGCATTTATGTTGACCTCATCAATTACATGGGGAAGCATTTCTTTCTCCTTTATTGCCTGAATGAGTTTTGTTAGATTGCTAGTATTTCTCATTTAAGTGTTATGATAGAATTCCCCAGTGAAAACATCTAGATCTGGTGCTATTTATGTGAAAGCTTTTGATTATAAAGTTAAGTTCTTTAATAGAGATAGTTTTTCAATTTTTATTTCTGGAGGCAGTTTGGGTAAATTGCACTTTGCAAAAGTTAGTTCTTTCCTTTCATGTTGTTAAATGTAGTTACATGAAGATGTTTATAATTTTCTTTTATTACCCTTTTAATGGTTAGCTTATCTTAAGTAATATCTAATCTTGAATTCCTGATAATGTTATTCGTGTTTTCTCCATTTTTAAATTCAGTTTTGAAATTTAATAATTTGTCAATATAAGTAATTTTTTTTAAAGATTTATTTTTATTTATTTATACAAGCACTGGGTACAGTCAGAGGTGTGGGAGGGTGAGAGAATTCACCAGAGCCAGAGCAGGGAGCAGAGCAGGCAGACTGAAGTACACTGCTGAGGGGAGCAGCAGGCGGCAGGAGAGGTCTGTGCATCTTGTGGGACCCACCTCCGCTGGCGGGGGGTGGGGGGGGGTGGGGGGGGTGGCGCCAGGGATCGAACCGGCGCTGCAGAGGCTGCGGGGCAGTTTGCAACCCAGTGCTCAACCGCTGCGCCACCGGAGAGGCCCAATATAAGTAATTTTTTAAGAAACAAATTTGGGCTTTGGTAACAGTATCATTTTTTCCCCTTTGCTCTTGATTTCTGCTCTTATCTGTATTTGATTTTTTTTTAAATATCAACTTATTTTATTCATTTTATTTTTTTAAGATTTATTTATTTTTATACAAGAGCTGGGGTACAGGGCAGACGTATGAGAGGGGTGAGAGGATTCACCAGAGGCAGAGCAGGGAGCAGAAGAGGCAGACGACAGAAATACACTGCTGAGGGAAGCAGCCAGCAAGACAGGAGAGGTCAGGCTATGTGGGATTCTTGCGGGCCCACCGGGTTCGAACCCACGCTGCAGAGGCCGCAGACAGCTTCACAGCGCTGCGCTCAACCGGCTGCGCCACCGGGGAGGCCCTGTATTTGATTTTTATCATCAGATTCTAAATGCTTTGTATTTATTCTTTTTTTTTTTTAGATTTATTTATTTATTTATTTATTTTTATTTATTTTATTTATTTATTATTTATTTATTTATACAAGCACTGGGTACAGTCAGGAGCACAGGAGGGTGAGAGAATTCACCAGAGCCAGAGCGGGGAGCAGAGCAGGCAGAGGGACCGAAGTACTCTGCTGAGGGGAGCAGCGGGCGGCAGGAGAGGTCTGCGCGCCATGTGGGACCCTCCTCCGGTGGCCGGGGAGCAGCTGGGGATCAAACTTGCGCTGCAGAGGCTGCGGGCAGCTTCGCAACCCAGCGCTCAACCGCTGCACCATCGGGGAGGCCCTGTATTTCTTCTTGATTTGAAAACTCAATCATTGATTTCAGGTCTTGTCTAATACATGCATTTTAAATGTCTATAGTCATCTCATCTCTATGATTTCCCTAGTTATCTCCTATAGGTTTTATTTTCATCATTTAATGTAAAAGAATTGTTCATTTTCCTTTTAATTTCTTCTTTGGTCCATAGATTATTTAGAACTATGTTATTTAATTTTCAGCTACTTGGAACTTTTTACATATCTTATTACTATGGTTTTCTAATTTAAAACACTTGCAGTCAAAGAACATGCTTTATAAGATTTCAATCTTTTGATGAAAACATATGGTCTGTCTGGTGAGCATTTTACATGTACTTGAGCATACTATGTATTCTGTGGGGATATTGCTTAATTTTAAACTTTATGGAGTTGTGTGCATATTAAAAATTTATAGCTGACTGTTAAAACTCAAAAGAGAATGTCTGACTTCTCCAAGAATGGAAAAAGTAAAACAAAAAATAAGAATATTGATAAATAAGAATGACAACATAATAGAGTGAGGAATAACTTAAAATATATCAACAGTTATAATAAATGTAAGGAAATTTCATTCTCTTATGAAAGATGGTGGAGATCAGATTTACATGTTATTATAAAAGATACAAAACAGGAAAACTGAAATTAAAAGGAGAAGAAAAATATATTATGTAAATGTGAACAAATGAAGCTGTTATAGTTGGATTACTAACAGACAAAATAGGTCTTACAGCAAAAAAACAGTATTAGAGAGAAAGTAACTGCATAATGATAACAGAAAAAAAAATTCCTTTAAAATGTAAACATTTTAAACTCTGAGAATCTTAATAAGGTAGCCTCAAAATAAATCAGGCTATAATTGAAAAAATATAGAATAAACTGAAAAATGTATAAATTTAGGGAGTATTCATTTGTCTCTCCTGAACTGAATGAACAAGCAGTCAAAAATTCCAAGGGTTTGAGCAATGCAACTAATAAGTCATATCTAATTTTTATGCAGAACCTTGAAATGTACCATTAGAGTGGTGGTTCTCAAACTTGAGTGGCATCACTATCACCCAAGGATGTTGTTAAAACAGAATGCTGGGCCTACTCTTAGAGCTCCTGGTTTAATAGGTCTGGGTTGGGGCCTGAGAATTTGCATTTTAACGAGCTCCAGGTAACTCTGCTGCTGGTGGTCCAGGACCACATTTTTAAAAAAAACCAGCTTAGTAAAGAATACTCCCTTTCAGTTTCACTGACATATTTCCAAAGGTCGAACACATACTGGTCCCCAAAACAAATCCCAAAACAGATTCTGAAAAGTCAATGCCATAGCTTGTACTCTGACCTCAATATAATGAAGTTACAAATCAATTTACAAAAATTTTACAATTTACCAAACCACCCACATGGATGGACATTAAATAAACACATGCACACATTTTAAAAAATGACTCATAGATCATAAAATAAACGTTAATAAGAATTAGAAAATATTTACAACTAAATAGCGTTAAACAAGCTGCATGTCAAAATTTGTGGAATGCTGCTAAATTACAGGATAAAGGGAATGAAAAAATATTAATAATAAATTAATTTTTTTCTGACAAAGAAAAAACGAGAGAAGGAATAAGTGAAAAATGCCATGAATGGAAAAGCAGACTTAACAATAAATGTAGTTAGAGATGTAAGAAATTATAGAAAACAATGACGACTGTCTGCACATTTGGACACAAAATCAGTGATTCCCAATCCTGCTACATTAGACTTAATAGGGCTTTTAAAAAAGGGAGATCCCAGCTCCCCTTCCAGATGAAATTGATAGAATTCTTGAGGGGCAGGCAAGTCATCATATCCAGCAGGAAATTCTCATTGGCAGCCAAGGGAGTCACTGTCCTGAGCAGTTAGAGGCTCATAAGGAAATCTCCTTCCTGCTGAGGTGTTAGCCTATTTCCAGCCCTCCAACAAGACCTGAGTTGAGTAGTGGATGTCAGAACAGAAGCTAAAATCTGTCATGTCTTCCCCCCATCTCCACTATGGTTAAATCTAATGTTGTCGTTATATTTAATAACAACAGGCTTCTTTTCCTTTATGACCAAGATTACAGAAATAAGCGTCATCTCTAGACAGTGGACCGGGGATTCTTACCCTTGGCATCTACAGTGCATATTTCATTCTTTCCTGTGTGATCTGATTGATTTTTGCAATCAGAATTGAAGAATTGAGTAGTGTTTTCTTCAAAACAAATTTGATGATAGTTTCTCCATACAGACCATTATACACAGAATAGATAGGACTCACATGCACATAAATGCACGGATGTACATGTGTGCACACATGTGTGTTTATTGGGTAGTGTAAGATAGTCTTTGACTAAATGTGAGTTTGAATAGTGGTATCAGTCAAGGAGTAAGCACAGAGAACACAGACCATTTTAGTTATTTTTTAAAAAGAAGGTTTTAATGAAAGGAATTGAGTATTTGCAAAATTACTAGAAGGTCTAGAGCAGCCTTAGCTTAGACCTCCAGAGATGATTCCAGAATGTCAGTGCCACACAGATCCATTGAAAGAACTGCCATCTCTGTTGCAAGAAGGGAAATCAGGAAACTACTGGGCTCACTGTCAGCTCCAAGATCACACCCACACAGTGATAATTTGTGAATCATTCCAGAAAAAGCGAGTGCTTCCCTGCCATATCGTTCCTCCCATTTAAGTCACTTCCAAACTGTAGTCTTACAAAGTGCATTTTATGGTTGGATCTTGGTCATAAATTCTTATCTACAAGGCAGTTTAGTTCAGGAAGTCCCAAGAAGAGGAGGCTAGCCAGTCTCCCTTAGGGAAGATGGGGTATCAGAGAAAGAAGGGAACATATGAGCTAAATCCTTGAAGCCCCCATGCCTTCCTCTCTGGCTATCCACCTGGGGAGAACATGATTAAACTGGCCCTAAGGACATGGCAATTTCTACTTATTTCATATGTGTCTCCTTTTCTAATTTTTTCCCTATCAGTGCCTTAGATCAAACCCTCATCATATTTTGACCCTGACTACTTTAAGAACCTTCTGCCAAGTCTTTCTGTTTACAGTTTTATTGTAACCATTCTTTACCATATTTCTAAATGAATCTTTAAAAAAGTTCTTCTATCAATGCATTCATCTAACAATATCATAATTTCATGATGTTATAAGCTTTATCTTCAATGTCATATATTCTCATCTATTGGCATAAAATAGATATTCAAAATTTCTGTGAAAAAATGAAGAACAGAACTTCTAAACTGTGATATGTACACAAAGTGATTTGCAATGGTAGATGGGTAAATTGCTTGTATCTTAATAGATCTATAGTATATTTGAATATACTATATTCAAATATATATATATTTGAATATACTAGCATATCAAGCATATGCTATTACAAATATTGTTTAAGATAATGCTAAAGTACAGATTGAGTCCATGTTGAAAAACCAAAAAGATAGTAAACATGGGATGTAAATAGAAAAATTCATGAAAACATGATGTGAAGAATCAACTAGTAGTGAAGAACCAACTACTGGAACTACTCGGAACAACTGCTTGTATCACTCTTTGACTGAAAGGGTTCAAAACCCCCATGACCTCAAGGGTAACATCCAAACTCCAGAATGGAAATTCTCTGTCACCTGACACCCCATACCTATTTCATTTCATCTTTGCCACTCCAATTCCATTCCCTGAAATATGTATCATCCTCAGTCACATAAAACTTTTTATTGCTCCCCCAGTGTCATCTTCATACACCCCTTCTCTCTGCACCTGCAGTTTTCTGTCTAAAATACCTACTCCTCACTGCTTCTTATTGGGTAGGGGAACTCCTATGCAACCCAACTCAGGTGTCAGCGTTGCAACTGTTGTGAGCTAAAATAGAGATACCACGGATGCAAGATGATGTTCCAGAGCAGCTCTCAGTCTGAAGCAGTATTTGGGAAGTTCACCACAATCTGATAAGAACTCTTCACTCTTGGGCCTCCCTGGTGGCACAGGGGTTAAGACGCAACCTATGAAGCTGTCCACAGCCATTACAGCATGAGTTTGATCCCCCAGGCAGGGAGAATTCACATGGCGCAGCAGACCTCTCCTGACTTGCCCGCTGCTCCACTCAGCAGTGTGTTTCAGTCAGTCTGCCTGCTCTGCTCCCAACTCTGTCTCTGGTGAATCCTCTCACCCCCCTCCCCAAACCTCTTTCCTGTACCACAGTTCTTGTATGCATAAATAAATCTTTTTTTTAAAAGATATTTATTTATTTATTTATTTATTTATTTATCTATTTATTTATTTATACAAGCACTGGGTACAGTCAGAAGCGCGGGAGGGTGAGAGAATTCACCAGAGCCAGAGCGGGGAGCAGAGCAGGCAGAAGGACCGAAGTACACTGCTGAGGGGAGCAGCGGGCGGCAGGAGAGGTCTGTGCGTCATGTGGGACCCTCCTCTGTTGGCCGGTGGCCGGGGAGCAGCTGGGGATCGAACCGGCGCAGCAGAGGCTGTGGGCAGCTTCACAACCCGGCGCGGGGAGGCCCGCATCAATGAATCTTTAAAAAAAAAAGAAGAAGAAGAAGTCTTGACTCTTAAAGTTGCAAATTCAAATCCAATTGCATTTAGAAGGATTGTTGCACAAGAACGCAGCAGACTTTGCAGGACATCACTGGACAGATCTTTTTCAGTCCCAGTGCCTTTGGTGCTGACCTTACGAGGATGAACCACTGGTCTCTCCCTGAAGGTCCTCACTATACACTGCAGCCTAGGCTTACCAGCCCATGGTCATCTCTGCATGAACCACGTGGCGGGGATGGTGTCCACAAGCATCAGTGCTTAGAATTGGTATTTTACAGCTAGAATAAGACTATTTTTCTTTGGCTATTTTTTTCAGGTTGTGCAAGGTGTTTAATTGTAGAAAAATTGGAAGTCTGAAAAAATTACAAGAAACAGAAAAAGAAATCGCTCATAATCCCATTACCTAGAGGCAAAAAAAAAAAAAAAAAAGTTAATGTTTGGCACATTTCCCCTCAGTCTTTTTCCTACTCCTCTCTACCCCCACCCCCAGTTTTATATACTGCAGTTGTATTCTGCTTAGCTCACTTACCATTAGTCTTCTGTGTTATTAAAAATTCTTTTCAAACATTAATTGCATTAATTAACCATACCTTAACCACCAGCTATTTCAGCTGTTTCCAGGATTTTTATTACACATAATGCTGCAATAAACATTTTTGGGCATAAATCCCTGTCTGCAATTTAAATTCTTTCCCTAGAAGTGATACACCTCGATGTGACATCATTGGTTCATAAGTTATGAATACTTTAAGGCCAAACTAGGAATAATCCTCTTTCTTGACTCCTGTTTTAGGGCTCTTCCCACTTCAACAAATTATTACACGCTTTTGTTAAAAGCCATATGAAAAATTAATTATGAGCAGGTTTGTTTCTCCAGGCTGACGCAGCATCCTCAGCAGCACACAGTTCAAGTCATCGACACTTTAGGAAAGTCTCCTTAGAATCCCCCCCTAATGTAGCTCCTGACACCCTCTTGTCTTGATCTGGTAAATCCAGGTTCTATTTGTTGTACCTGAATTGATTCACCTTTTTGGGTTAACCCAAGAAAGGTGGATGGAACTCTCAGTCATCTTTTTGTTTATTTTTCAGGTAAAATCCTGCAGGAAACCTTGTAGTCTGGCCAAGGATCATGATATTTTAGCTGCTGTACAAATATTCTGGAACTTTCATCCCCTGGTTTCTACCACCTGCATTGGAAGGAGCTCATTGCTAATGAACACAATTATCTTAAGAACCTTTTCTTTCATTTCAGGGATGTAAGGGGCAAAGTCACACAGCTCATCGTGTACTGACTTTTTGCAAATCATGATGTACCCCTTCACTATCTGCTTGATGAGTGGGCTTCATCTTTGTGAGCTAAATCATGTGCGCCTTCCTCCAGGTAGCTGTGATTCTGCATCCTTGGAACTCATCCCTCAGCTGCCTCTCAAAGTCAGGGCAATCTGCACAGGCTTGTAGGACTGTTGGTATCATCTTTCCCACCAGTGACTTTTCCTGTGTTATCATTGTGACCCTCTATTTGAGAACATCCTCTCAATAGTCCTTTGATAAGAATGACTGATGTATGTGCTCATTTGACATCTTTTGACAGCAAAGGACAACTAGGGATGGAAGAAGGAAATAGAATGGCAAAGTTGGGAGAAGTAAGGTCCTTGCTATGTTTTCATGAATGAGAGTATTCTAATGGGACTTTGAGAGCTGGTTGAACAGTTCTATACCTCTATTTTCCTGGTTTTCCATTGGAGAGTCTGGAAGTCAGTCACCAGAATCTATATCTCTTTACAGTGGCTAGGGGCTAGCTCTGCTCTTGTTTACATCAGGCCAGCGCGTGGGAGAATTAATGTATTTTCTTAAACAGACCTTAAACAATGAGTGATGAAAATTGGTACAAAGTATCCTGTTTGGCTGGCCCCCAAGCAGGCTAACTGCAGGACAAGTCTTCTACACAGGCTCCCAGGGTTTCCCAGTGGGAAAACCAGCTCCCCACAGTGGTCACTCTTGGCACCATACTTTTTGGTGCCATACTTTGGTACCATACTTTCTCTTTCATTTCTTGTTCTTTTTTTAAAAAAAATATTTATTGTGGAAAAATGTGACCTTAGAATAAAGCATAGTAGCATGAATCTCCATATATTTATCTATCACCCAGTCCTAAAAACCATTAACACATGGCCAATCTTACCCCATCTTCATTTTAATCCACTCTCTACCCTGTATTATTTTGAAAAACATCCCATACATTGAATCATTTTAGCCATAACCGTTCCTGTATTTTAGATGTATTCAGTATTTTAGACATATTATTTCCAAATATCTTAAGCCCTAATAGGAGTGAAGAAGGAAGTAATAGAGCCGTGAAATCTTGAGATAACATCTATCTACTATTCTCATGAGATTAGTCCTATGTGTCAGTGATGCTAATGTTCATAATTTTTTTTTCCTGGTTTGTAGCTTGGCTTATTTGTACATATCTGCTTTCATTCTTTTGCTCGCCCCCCTCCCCTATTTGTGTTTCCTGGGATTGCCACCTTTATTGGTTTGACCAGACTGCCATAATAGTACCATGTCCTGGGTGACATAAGCAACAGAGTTGGGTTTATTTTTTCTCCAGAGTTCCAGATTTTGGAAATCCCAGATCATGAGGTCTCTTTCTTTGGCTTACAAACAGCTGCCTTCTCACTGTGTCCTCATGTGGCCTGTGCACAGCACCCCCAGTGTCCCTATTTATGTCCTAACCACCTCATCTTATAAGGACACAAGTCAGATTGGATTAGGATTCTCTCTAATAGTCTCATTGTAACTTACTTGCTGTTTAAAGGCCCTATCTTCTGTAAAGGTCATCCTTTTTTTTTTTTTTAAGATTTATTTATTTATGCATACAAGAGCTGGGGTACATACCAGAGGTGTGTGGGGAGGGAGACAGAGTGGGGAGCAGAACAGGCAGATTGACTGAAATACACTGCTGAGGGGAATAGCAGGCGAGACAGGAGAGGTCTGCTGTATCGTGTGGGTTGCTCCCTGGCCGGGGATTGAACTTGTGCTGCAGTGGCTGTGGATTGCTTCATAGGCTGTGTCTTAATCCCTTGCGCCACCAGGAAGGCTCCTGTAAAGGTCATCTTTTGAGATGTTGGGGGATAGGGCCTCAAAATCCATATTTGGGGAGAGGGGAACATAATAAAACCCATAAAATCTACCTCAATAAACTACTTGTTACTGAATCTTTTGCCCAAAGTATGTTAACTGAAGAACCACTCTGAGTTAGTGACAATGAAGCACTTTTAGGTTAGAGAGGTGTGGGGAGGGGGCCAAGTATCTTGCTGCTAGAAGGAAAGACCCCCATGTAGAAATGTCCCATAATTTGTATTATCCTAAAAAAGGCTGGGGTGAGTGGAGATTTTACCAGCATTATACACTGAGATAATGTTAAATATTGTGCATTATGATTATAAATCTTCCGAATATAATTCTGCTGCAGTTGCTCTTGCAAGATATGTGTTGGGGGCAGAACACCACCTGTTTAGTATAATATACATTTCCAGTAAAAAATATATTCTCCAACAAAGTAAGAGAATTCAAAATTTCATCAGCTAAGGTCTTTGGAGACTAGCAACAAATGTCACAGAGCAGGGAGTTAGTGTGTCTGTACCTGCTAATATGTTTAAAACTCAATAAATAAATACAATTGGGCTTCTCTTGGAAGATCCAAGACTTGTGAGTATCCCAGTTAGTAAGAATCCAGTGGAATCCTGGGCAAGTCTATAGAAATACCAGAAAATATAAAGCAAGCCAAAAAGGGCATAGTGGGGTGATAGGGGAATAGAGTGGGTGGCTGTGACTGCTCAGATGTCCCTGCTATCCTCTGGTTCCTGACTCTGTCTTTGTAAAAAGGCCTTCTGGGCCCTGGAGGTCGGACTGAGGTGCCATCCTTGCAATCAATGAGCTTATTACCCTTGGGAATGGTTTCCTCTCCCTTCAGATCCTTTGCAGATTTCATTTGCATTTCCCTGGACCTGTTTTCATTTCCATCAGCCTGTACTGACAGAAAGTGGGGGCTGGGGCTGGAGCTGCCTTCCAGCCAAGTTACCCCCTTAATATTGCTTCTGGTTGGGCCTGTTTGGGCTTGCTTAGGCAGCACAATCCTGAGTGTCATTCAGGCAATTAAATAAGGTATTTTATTTTATTCAAGGGGGCTGTATCATGCCTATTTCAGGAGCTATTTTGATGGGAACTGGGGCAAAAAAAAAAAGGTCCCTTGAAAATGGCATCCCATCTGTAGCCCGATGTGAAAGGATCACAGAATTAGCTTTTCTTTAACACTATTATATTCTTTCAATAGGGTGTAAAGTTTTAGGAGATGAACCTTCATGCTCCGTGTCATGGGAGCAGATTGGTTTTGCATGTGTTACAGGAGAGGCCCTGCCACTCCAGCCATGGGGGATGGGGCAGAAACACAGAAACTCACAAGTGAGTTAGATGTCTTCCCAAGGTCTGCATCTGCTTGCGAACTTTCCCTGGCTTCCCTCATGTCTGCTGTCCCTGACTTGTTCCCTTTCTTTTAACTGTAACTTACAGAGCAACTTTGGGCAACTCTTCAGGGTTCTTATCTTCAGGCCCACTTCTTTAAAATGTGGTGGGACTGTGGGTCTCTGCATACTGAGGGCCACTCTCTATGTGAATCTCTCCAAGCCACTGTGCCTTTTCTCGACTTCAGTTTCCTTGGAAGTGACTGCTCCTGTGTTGGATTAAACTCATCCATGGGACTGACATCTCAGGCTTCCTTCTACTTAAAATCACTTACAGCAATCTGTGAGTTCCAAGTCCAGTAACCACAAGGTCCCAGCTGGAGCAAAGGAGCCATTTATATTTCATCCTTGGTCCCGCTCCACCTTTCATCTGTCCTGGGCTACTAAATTAATTTTTAGACTAAATCTTAAGGGGTTTTGAAATGGGAATGTTCCCCTAGAACATGGGGAAAGTCTGAATATAATATCTAGAATGGTATGTGCTAGCCTTTCCCAAAAAATGGAACACCCTACAATAACTTATTCATAACTATAAAAATTTTCTTGAAAATATGCCAACTATAAAGCCAACCAAACAAAAATAGTTCCGGCAGTACAGAATGGTGAGCAAGAGTTAGTCATCAAGTTAGCTGTCAGAAAAACAGAGGGAACATTCTAACTGGTCCTAAAAGCAGAAAGACCAAAGAGCTTATCTGATGCAGTTTTGCATAATCCTACTTTGTTAGAGAATATATATTTTACTGGAAATATTATTACACTAAACCAGGTGGTGTTCTGTCCCGAACATGTATCTTGCAAGAGCTACTGCAGCAGGATTACATTAGGAAGATTTATAATCACCATACACAAAAAGCATGAAAAGTTTGTTTTCTTTCTTTTTCAAAGAATGACATCGAGTATTCTACTGCTAGTATTAGATTTCCAAAGGGGACTTTATGTTCTAACAGATGTATATTTGTATGAAGCACACTTCTCAAATAATTGTGGTGACTTCTCTGATCATGCTTGGTACTTGCCAACCCAGCAGTAAGAAATATTATTGGTGGCACAAGGGGTTAAGATGCAACCTATGAAGCAATCCGCAGCCTCTGCAGCATGAGTTTGATTCCCGGCTGGCCAGGGAGCTACCCTCATTTTTTAAAAAGATTTATTCATTTATTTTTTAAAGATTTATTTATTTATGTATACAAGAGCTGGGGTACAGGCCAAAGATACGGGGTGAGAGGATTCACCAGAGACAGAGTGGGGAACAGAACAGGCAGATTGACTGAAATACACTGCTGAGGGGAACACGGGCGAGACAGGAGAGGTCTACTGTGCCATGTCGGTTGCTCCCTGGCCAGCCAGGGATTGAACTCATGCTATAGTGGTTGGCAGTAGCTTGATAGCGCTGTCTTTAACCCTGTGCCACCAGGAAGGCCCTATTGAAACCTCATTTAAGGCAAAACATTGCTAAGGGTGGAAAAAATTTTAAAGAGGGTGGGCTAGAATGGGTCACCTGTCCTGTTGGGTGATGTCTCTATTTCCTGAAGTCAGTATGTGAAAATTGGCAGCTGTCACAGGCTGGGTGAAGGGCATTAGAAATGAATGAGGATAACCACCAGGCTAAAAGAGAAGAAGCAGCCAGCATGTACCCAGTCACTCAGAGAAGTCACTTTTCCATGGAAAACCCTCTAAAGGTTTCCCATGGCCCTTGACAGGAAATTCAAACTCCTTCCCAGGGCCTGCAAGGCCTGCACACACTGCCCCGGCTGCCTCTTCAGGCTCACTGACCACACACTCTCCACTCAGTTCTGTTTCTTAACTACTTTCCTCTGACATTTTAGAGCTTTCACTTATTATTTATCTTTTATTGAGGAAACATTGGCTTTTAACGCTGTATGTGATCATATCTTTCAGATACATGTCACCACACCACTCCCAGCACCAAGGCTCCTGGCATCCTCCACTATAGTTCACAGTCCATTGTATAGCCCGTCACCCCACTGTGCTCTCCCCCTCTGGTGGAGAGCTTCCCCTTCTTGTTCTCCCTAGAATTCACTTCCCCTAGACCCTCTCATCATTGACATCCTGTCATTCAAGTCTGCTTAAATGCCATGCCTCTGCAAATAGAACTTTCCTGGACATTCTGTTAAATATGATCTACTTGCTCTTCACTCCTAAACCTTGTTTTATTTTCATCCTAGCAATTCTCTTCTGAAGTGATCTTATTTATAGTTGTGTGTTATTTATTTATTTATTTATTTATTTATTTATTTATTTATGCAAGCACTGGGTACAGTCAGAAGCGCCGGAGGGCGAGAGAATTCACCAGAGTCAGAACGGGGAGCAGAGCAGGCAGAAGGACCGAAGCACACTGCTTGAGGGGAATAGCGGGCAGCAGGAGAGGTCTGTGCGCCATGTGGGACCCTCCTCTGGTGGCCGGGGAGCAGCCAGGGACCGAAACGGTGCTGCAGAGGCTGCGGGCAGCTTCGCAACCCAGCGCTCAACCGCTGCGCCACCGGGGAGGCCCAGTTGTGTATTATTTAATATCTGTCTCCTCTGCTATTAGAATAGCATCACAACAAAACATTTATGTCTCATTCACTCTTGTGGTCCTAGGGGCTAGAACAGTAACTGACACAAGGGAGAGGCTCCAAAACAGTATCTGGAAGGCCTGTTCACACTGTTCTAGAAGTATATCTGGCGATATTGTTAATTGGCTGACACTGATAGGGTAAATCAAACAGAATAAAAACAAAGATTTCAAAGGAAGCAAAGGTGACTTGACAGGCAAAGTTATCCAAGGCAATTTTGTCCACTGGAAGCAAGATTCCAGCCCTTTGGACTAGGTTGGGGATCTTGAATTGACCAGGAAGGACAACAGAATGCCCACTCTGAGCTAGGGATTACAGGGTCTTAGCCTATAGGAAGACTGGTAATAGCAACAGAAAATCAGAATTAAGGAGAAAGAAACTTGGTGGAATCCTGGAATGGACAGGCTTACAGAAGAGGAAAAGGAAGGTTCGCTGTAGGTGACACAACTCACCAGCAGTCAGCGCTGAATGTACAGACTTCTAAGTCTGATGGCAAGTGGCCATGGCTCCGTGAACAATGCAGAACCTTGCTAGTCTCTACTCAGAAAACAGTGACTTAATTCTTCATCCTGCCATATGGGGCTCAGTTTTTAAGGGCAGGGAGCGAAAGACCAAGGACCCTCATGCCAGTAAATAGCTAGAAAGGACAGGGCCACAAAGAGACAGGGGCTGATGGCTTCTCCTAGCAGCCAGCGCAGCAAGAGTTAATCCACTCACAGTTCCCAGAGGCAGCCAAAGATGGATAGCTGTGTGCTGTGATTACTCTTCCTTTTAAACTGTCCTGTGTCTCCCTGTTACAGGCAACACTTTCTGGAGTAAGTAAATCATGCCCAGCGTTCTTCTCACACATACAGACAAATATGAAATCAACATTTCTTCATGGTAAAAAGAGCTGCTGTTTGACTGCTGCTGGAGGGTCTCCCGCAGGCCACATCGGCTACCTCCAGTGGAATAAAAGGCGCAGAAGGCCTTGCTTCCCTGTCAGGGCTTCCTTTAGGCAAGGTGAGGGGCATTCACCTGAAAGGAAATTGACCATTATAGATGGGGATCAATGATGCCCACCCTGGGTAGTTTTAATTAGCTCAGGTCGAAGACTGTAGCCGTCTCTGCAGTGGATCTCGAAAAATTTACAAGAGCAAAATTGAGATGGATTGTATGTGTTTGAAAGACAGTATAGTTCCTCAAAGAGTGTAGGTATATTCAGTATTTAATTTACCTGTTTAACCTGGTCTCTGAGGCTGCAGATAATCTAGCTATTTGTGAGGTTTAGAGTCATGTATGGTCTAGAAGGCCCCAGTGAAGGCGGGGAAATAATGCACAGACAGTGCCCTGGCTCTGGCCCCAAGCCTCCAGCACCCCTGCCTCTGAGCTGGCTATTCCTAGCGCCCCATCCCTGCGGTGTCTTAAGCCCCACTCGGAAGTGAGTTGCCCTCACTGGAGGCCCTGGCTCTGCTCCTGCTCCCAACATCCATGGTGCTCTTCCACATCATGTAGGAACCCACCTCATGTGGTGGCCAGGATGGGGTGAACAGTGAGATGCCAGAGCGCTCAGCGTTTGGTTTTGAGGCGGAGACTGCTCCTTCCTTTCTTTTCTCTTCCACTTTGTAGAGGGAACCGATAGAAATAATGATGATAACTAATAATGATCGTGGTGAGTTACTGAACTTTGGTGATGATTTTAAGTGCTGGACACACAATTCATTTACTTCCCATAAGAACCCTATAAGGCAAATGCTGTTTTACTCATGGGGAGACTGAGGAACAGGCAAGGCAACTTACCCTAGGCTGACTGTGATGGAGTATTTTGCAGGATTTTAGTGAAAGGGCTGGGTTTTCTTATACACACATACACATATAGGAAGAAAAAGATATCCTCAGACATAATTACTATCCACAATCACACACACATGGAGAGAAATGGTATGAAACTATACAAAGTGTTTTTTTTTTAATTTATTCATGCATACAGAACTGGGGTACAGGTCAGAGGTGGAGGGGTGAGAGCATTCACCAGAGACAGAGTGGGGAGCAGAACAGGTGGATTGACTGAAATACACTGCAGAGGGGGAGCAGCGGGTGAGACAGGAGAGGTCTGCTGCGCCATATGGGTAGCTCCCTGGCCGGGGATAGAACTCGTGTTGCCGTGGTTGTAGATAGCTTTGTAGGTTGCGTCTTAATCCCTTGCATCACCAGGGAGGCCCAGTTACAAAGTGTTTTTAATGTGGCTTTCTCACTTCCTATCTTGGGGACTTTATTTTATATGATGAATATAGATTTCCCACCATCTTCTAAAGTCCTGCATGTGTTTCATTGTGCACAGACACCAGGATGCATTTCACAAACATGTTATGTTTAACATTAATAGGTTTAACTAATTTTTTCTTATTTTAAAGATGCTGAATTAAATGTCTTTGAACTTGTATCTTCAGATATTTGTCCTATTATTTCGCTAAGACTAATTCTAGAAATTGCTCTGCTTCATAAAAGGGATGCAGTTCCCACTTTGATAATATATTGCTCAACTGCTCTCTAGAAAGTTTGTTGTATCAATTTGAATTTATAAGAAAGCGTGTAGGGATGCCTGTTTACTCATGTCCTAGCCAGCATTGGCTACTATCAGTATTTTTCATAATTTTCAACCTAATAGGAAAGAAATGGCATCTCACTGATGTTTTAATTTGTGTTTCCTTGATAGCTAGTAAATTCAGCAATTCTTTAATGCTAAAAACATGTATCTATTCTTTTATGAATTGCCTTATCTGTCTTAAACCATTTTCTTAGCTCATTTTCTGCTGGAATATTCTCTTTATCTTATTTATTTGTATGAACCTTGAAAAGGTGAGGGAAATGAAATCTTTGTAATATCTCTTGCAAATAATTTTCAGTTTTTCTCTTAATGTTGTTTAGGTGTTTAGGTGGATGAATGGATTAGGGTTTATTTTTGTCATTTATAAGTTATGAAATTTTAGCTAGTCAAACACATTGTTAATCTTTTCCTCTTAGAAATCGAGTTCACACCTTTTAAGTCTTTCCTGACCACAAAATTACATATATATTTATTCACTATATTTTGGTATTTTAATGACTTCTTTTTTCCAATCAAAACTTTGAAACAGCAGCTCTCTGCCAACCTATGTCTATGCAGGTGTCTTTCTTTTCCTTTCTCATTTTGTTAATAAACCTGTCCTTTTAAAATGTAAAAAAAAAAAAAAAAACCCAAAACTTTGAAACAGGCATAATTCATTATTCTATGTATAAAGTATGAAATTCACACCTGCTTTTTGCCATTGCTTATCTACTTGCTCCAATTGTATAATTTTAATAATCCATTTACTAAATAGTTGATTCTTTTCCTAATATTTCAAGGTGACATCATTAATATATACCAAATTATTATATATACTTAATTCGGTTTCTGGATTTTCTTTTTAGTTTTATGAATCTGTCTCACTACTTTGGTTCCATAACACAGTGATAATTTAACTTCTAATAGGGCAAGTCAATCTCATTACTCATTTTTCTTGTTCTTTTCATGACCATTCTAATACAATCATTCTTCTAAATGAACTTTAGAATCATTTGGTCAAGTTCCAAATAAAAATCTCATCAAATTTTAATTGGGATTGCATTAAATTTATAAATTAATTTGGAGAGAAATGACATGTTTAAAATATTGAAACTTCTAAACCAGGAACATGAAATATCTGTAGATTTATTAACATCTTTTATGTTCGTAAGTTAAGTTTGTAATATTTCTCAGCTCTATCATATTTCTTATTAGGATTAGTTGTAGCTATTTTACATTTTTTTGCTATTGTTAATCTGATTTTAAAGATGCATTTCTAAATAGCTATTTCTACTGAGCAGAGAAGCTACTGATTTTTATGTTAATTTGGTAATTGGAAACTATGAGATGCTTTTATTAGTTCTATTTTACAAATGATTCTACTTTTTTTCTAGGTTGACAATCTTAGTCAATAAAAAATATCAAATAATGTTAATTTTGTATCCATAATATTTATGGGACTTATTTTGGTTAGATGATTGTTTGACATATAAGACTCCAATATGAGGACCTTTTTGGAGCAGAGGAAGTTCTGAACATAGAGTTTTAATATAATGCTTTCTTTTTAAAGTAAGTATTATCTTTCACAGGTTCAATTGACCATTAAGTTTTTTAAATTGAATTCCGCTCAAATTAGGAGGGACTTACTTTGCATTGGATTTCATTCCTAAATAATTTTTAAATTTTAACAATGAGAAAGAAAGAGCAAGAGACAGAGACTGAGGTAGTTTCACTTGTAGACTCTGAAACCAGACTAGATTCAAATCCTCACCATGTTACTTATTGGTCCCTATTACCACAGGTTATTATTTTGGGATGATTATTTCAGCATGTAAATGTGTGGTTATAAATCTGTAAAATCGGGAAAATAATAACACCTACCTAATACATGAAGGATTGTGCACCCACGTGTGCACACACATACACACACACACAGAGTATAACAATGCCTGCCAAATAGTAAGTTTTCATAGAGCATTTACTGTGCTTATTTTAAATTCTGCCCTTTTCCAAATGTTCCTCTCACTTGTTAACTACCCATTAACAGGGCAATTTTAGAATCCCTGAATCTGGCTCCAGAATTGTTGATGATTAATGCATGTCCTCATTGCAGTTTCATGGAGAAACAAATGGTAAAGTATTCCTGAAGTACATTTGATATTCCTTCACTTCTTTAAGGTTCTCCCTTCTGCAGTTGCAAATTTGTTATTGTTTGTGCTTCCTCTCCACACCTCTCCTTGCTACCCCCCAAAATACTCTTTTAAAAACTTTTATAATAGCAAATACACTGAGACAGCTGTGTATACTCCATTCAATCTGAAGTTGAAATCATAGCCACATCATTTCCTAACCCTCAATTCCCTGCCCTCGCCCCTCCCTTGTTATATAAAGCCAATCCAATAAGAATTAACTGCTTAAATGTCCCAAAACATAGAGGGAGTAATGTTCTACATTTCAAGTGGGAAACAATATGTATCATTACTAGCCAATCCAATATATTTCTGTACAGAGTATTATGTTAGGCATAGAAAATAGGACTCTAGCAAATAATTTAAAACATAGGATATTTATGAGAATTATCAGAGAATTAGAAGCCTGTTCCAAATGTCTGTTTATCTTTCTAGCAATGCCCAGCCACCAAGTCATCCCCAAACTGAAAAATTAATGGTTTGATTTTTTGGATCACATCAAAAAGTAATTTATATAAGGAGGCTGTCAATATGGCCTTGTATTTTCTTGCTTTCTGATTAGTTTGTTGAGTTGCAGCATGATATTTAATTACAGAAGTGATAACAAGTGTAGATACCACAATCTTGATGAAAATGACACTAATATGTCTTTATTGAGTACCATGCTAGAGGCCAGCTCTTGGTTACAGAGAGTATTTTTCTTAGCATTTAAAGGACATTTATTTTTCCTACTATGACAAAATTTTTAAAAGCAGAAATGACTGATGAATTTTATCATATGACTTTTTAATGACTAGTGATATGATTAGATGGCTTCGAATTACTGATTTATTGATGTGAATCAATATCAATTGACTTTGTTATTCTAAGTATCCTTTAATTCCCAACTGTAATTTGACACTCACTTACTTATGAAACATATACTGAATAAATGTTACTTATTATCTTCTAAATGCCAATGCATTCATTTTGTTAATGTTTTGTAGGATTTTGTTTTCTGTATTCATAAATGCAGTTGCTCTGTAGGACAGTGTGGCTATGTAGTTATGGTGAGTACTGTGTTTGTATGTATATATTTATGCTAACTTCATAAAATTAATTGAGAGGTTTTGGGTATCTTTTAGTGCCCTGGAGAAAAGTAACATATTAGCAGTAGTCTATTTTCAGTATGAAAATATAATATTTAGAACACAGAAATAGTTGACTCTTTAAAGATTGATAGACCATACTTCAGACCCAAGAAATCTCAATTTCTACAACAGTAACTTATCTACTCCATTTATTTTCATAAAGTTTATTTTTAAAAACAGTTTTAGAGTTAGAGAAAAATTTCTAAGATAATACAGTGAGTTCCCATATACCCCACACCCAGTTTTCCTAGTAGTAATGCCTTATATATGTATGGTCCATTTGTTACTATTAAAGAATTAGTATTGATTCATTATTAACTAAATTCCATACTTTAATCCCATGTGCTTCCAAAACTTTTCACCTCATGTTTTTTGGCTCTAGCGCACAACATCACATTTCCTCACCATGTCTCGTATGCTCCTCTCGGCAGTGACTCCTTGTTTTTGAGGACCTTCACAGTTTTGAGGTGTATTAGTCAGTTGTTTTGTAAAATGTCCCTCTATTGGAATTTATCAGATATTTTTCTTGTTATTAGATGGGGTCTTGGGTATCAGGGAAAAACATTCCAGAGGGAAAATAAAATTACTATGACCTATCAAGAATACCTACACAATCAGCATGATCGATCACTGCTGTTACTGGTGATCGCCTGGTTGAGGTAGCGAATGTCACATTCTTCCACAGTAAAGTGACTCCTCGGCCCTATTCCAGATGTACTCTTTCGAAGGAAGTCCCTCTGTGCAGCCCATACTTTGGGGGTTTGGAACTGTGTTGTCTACATAAATTACTTGGAATTCTTCTGCAAGAGAGATTTGTCTGTACCCCATTTATTTATTTAATCAATTGTTTTTATATCAGTATGGACTCATGGGTATTTATTTTTACTTTGGGTTATCATTGAATTTATTTTGTTGCTGAAATTGAGTCAGCTTTGGCATTAGGAACTCATCCTGTCGACTCATATGTACTTTTGACACATCTGCATCTTTGTGCTTTTGTTTGTTTTGTGTCTGTTATCTTTTAACTTACTGGCACTCAGGGTGCTCCAGGATCACCCTGTATATTTGCTGCCTCACTCCTAGAATCAGTCATTTCTCTAAAAATCCCTGGTTCCCTTGTTAGCAACCAAGATTTGAGGGATAGATGTGCTTGCTGCTACTGGGATTTTGCTGGTTAGAGAATTCCAGCAAGATGGTGTTTTCTTTCAGTATGTTAAATTGTCCATCCTCCTCTCTTACTTGCTTGCATGGTTTCTGATAAGAGCTTTACTGTAATTCTTACCTTCTGTTCTATATGTAAGGTGACTTTTTTCCTCTCTGGCTTCTTTCAAGATTTTCTGTTTGTTTTTGGCTTTATATAGATTGTATATGGTAAGTTTTGATGTAGACCTTTTTGGTATTTATCTTGTTTGGTGTTTTTGGAACTTCCTGTATCTGTGATTTTATATATTTCATGAATTTTTCAAGCATTCAGTCATTGTTATTAAAATATTTCTTTTGCTCTGTTCTTTTTCGGATATTCCAATTTTTGTCTATGTTACACCTTTCTAAATTGTTCCACAGTTTTTGGATTTTTAAAAAATTCTTTTTTAGAAATGGAAAGACATCTCCTGCTCATGGATTGAAAGAATAAACATTATTAAAATGGCCATCCTACCAAAAACAATATACAGATTCAATGCTATTCCAATAAAAATTTCAATGTCATTCTTCAAAGAAATAGAACAATTATTGATGAAATTCATATGGAATCACCAAAAACCCCAAATAGCCAAAGCTCTCCTGAAAAAAAAAGAAGGGAATGGAGGCATCACACTCCCAGACTTCAAACTATACTACCAAGCCATAATCATCAAAACTGCATGGTATTGGAATAAGAACAGACACACAGACCAATGGAATCGAATAGAAAATCCAGAAATGAACCCACAGATTTATGGTCAACTAATATTTGACAAAGGAGCAAAGACTATGCATTGGAGCAAAGAAAGTTTGTTCAATAAATGGTGCTGGGAAAACTGGGTCGCTTCATGCAAAAGAATGAAGCTTGACTACTACCTCACACCATACACAAAAACCAACTCAAAATGGATTAAAGAACTAGACATAAGACCTGAAACCATAAAATACATAGAAGGAAATATAGGCGAAACACTACTTGATATGCACATCGAAGACATCTTTACAGACACATCACCAAAAGCAGTGATAGTGAAGGCAAAGATAAACAGCTGGGACTACATCAAATTAAAGAGCTTCTGCACAGCAAAAGAGACAATAACAAAAACAAAGAGAAACCCCACCGACTGGGAGAACATTTTTGCACACAACACTAATGATAAAGGACTGATCACAAAAATCTACAAAGAGCTGATGACTCAACAAAAACAAAGAAAATAATCCAGTCAAAAAATGGGTAGAAGAGCTAAAAAGAAACTTCTCTGAAGAGGAAATGCAAATGGCCAACAGGCATATGAAAAAGTGTTCAACATCACTTGTCATCAGGGAAATGCAAATCAAAACTACCATGAGATACCATCTTACACCAGTGAGAATGGCACATATTTAAAAAACTAGCAACAACAAATGTTGGCGAGGTTGTGGAGAAAAAGGAACTCTCCTGCTCTGTTGGTGGGAGTGCAAACTGGTCCAACCACTATGGAGAGCTGTGTGGAGATTTCTGGACCTACTAAACATAGAGCTTCCATAGGATCCAGCAATTCCATTCCTAGGGATTTACCCAAAGGACACAGAAACATCAATTCCAAAGAGCACCTGCACCCCTATGTTTATAGCAGCACTATTTACAATAGCTAAGCTTTGGAAACAACCCAAATGCCCCAAAATAGATGACTGGATCAAGAAGATGTGGTACATATACACCATGGAATATTACTCAGCATTCAAAAAAGATAGACACATGCAATTTGCAGCAACATGGAAGGGGCTGGAAGGGATCATGCTCAGCAAAATAAGCCAGAAAGAAAAAGAAAAATACCGGATGGTCTCACTCATAGCAGGAATCTAGAAAACCTAAATAAGGGACCAGGAAAAAGAATAACTATAAGAAAGTAAAAATTAAAATCAACAAACAACTATGAACCAGAGACACTTTTTGGGGGGTGGGGGTGGGGCGGGAAGGGAGGGATTGGGGTCAAAATAAGGGGGTTGCAATTGTATGGGGAATATAAAAATAAAAATAAATTAAAATAAATTAAAAATAAAAAAATCTTTTTTTTCTATATTTGCACTTTACTTTGGGAAGTTCTATTTTTATGTCTTTGAACTCACTGATACTTTCCTCAACCATGTCCAATCTGCAGATGACCAAAGGTATTCTTCATTTCTATTATAATGCTTTTTATTTCTGGAATTTTCTCTTGATCTTTCCTAGAATTTTCACATCTCTGCTGCAATACCTATCTATTCTTGCATGTTATCTATTTTTTTTCTACCGGAGCACTTGTCATATTAATTATAGTTATTTTAACTTTCCCACCTGATAATTTCAATATCTGTGTCACATCTGAACCTGGTCTTAATGGTATATTTTTTGCTTTATCTCTTGAGACTGTGTTTTTTCTTGCCTTTTGGCTGCTTAAAATTTCTTGCTGAACATCAGACAAGTAGTATCAGGTATAGAAATTAAGGTCAACAGGCTTTAGTGTGAACTTTTGTGTTAATCTGGGTAGCAGTTGAGCTACATTTAATGTTTGCTATGACAAGGCAGGAGAAGCTTCAAATTCTTCTTGTGGCCTCCTTTATAGTCCCATTGTCTTTGGGCTTCCCTATGAATGCCTTCTCAGATAGTCTCTTTTGTTCTGATATAACCCTTTATTATGCTGAAGCCTTGTAGGAATGGTCATAAAGTTTGGGAGTGGAGGATTTCTATATTCTTATGATCAAATCTCATTTTTTCTAGTGGGCCTGTGCCCCCAGCTGTGAACTTCCCAGGTGTTTTTGCAGATTCCTTTTCTCCCTTTTCATATGAGACAGGAAAGCTAGAAGTGGACAAAATGGGAGAAAAGCCATACCTCAGGTTGGCCAAGGCTCTGCCTAGCCAAGTATTTTGTTCTGAAGTGTAGACCTTTGTTATGGAGAACATTCTGGGTTTCACAGCGATTTCTCTTCCCCTCCCCTATGTCAGAGCAGGAAAGTGTTCTTGGCGTTTCACCTTGAGAATCTAGTGGGGTTCCTGGAGGTAAAACCCAGGAGTATATTGGAATTCTAAGACTTGGTATCCAGGAGTATGTCACTCTTTCATTAGTTCATATGCAGCCTCCAAAAATTCTTCAAATTTACCATTTTACTTTTCCTCCCAGTTTCTGACTCTAGTGATTTCTACTTTCGGTAAGCTGATTTCATATTCACCTGTCCCTGCACATTTGCAGAGGCTGTTTCCCTTAAAATCTCATTTTTTTCTGATAGTTCTAAGAAAAGTTACTGATTTTCAGTTTGTTCATATTTCTTCTCCTAAGAACGAGAATGACATCTTCCAAATGCTTCATACATTAGAGCGGAAACCAAAGTCTATTCTTTTTAAAAAACTCTCCTTGGGACAACTTTTTACTGAAATTTGTATTACTGTTGATCCAAATCAGCAGTGTTTGTAAGTAGAAAAATTCGATTCTTCCCATTGAATTCCAGAGAGACTAGCTTATCATCTGAAATAAATGGTTAATGGCTTTCTTATTAAATGAATTTTTTGACACACAGAAGTGAAGGCCTTTTGCAATGTACCGAAAGCTGTATTGGTTTGATGATTATTTGAACATCGAAACTTTGTTTTTGTTGCTCAGAAATTCATACTATCTCTCTGCAGATCACACACAAATTCACCATCAATTTTCTTAAACTAGAAGGAATAGATGCATTTAGAATTCCATTTTATTTTTTAAAAAGTAATAAAGGGCATATATCATGTGCTGTACTACTCTTCCAGCAGGGCCTGAGGCAACACGTCATAATCAAGTACTCAAAAATGACTGAATGTTGACTCTAAATAAGATCAATAAGGAGACCAGCATTGGCCAGATCAGCTCAGGTTCTACTATTGAAGGAGCTATAAAAAAAACTTTCAGGGCCTCCCCTGGTGGCGCAGTGGTTGAGGGAGCACTGGGCTATGAAGCTGCCTGCAGCCTCTGCAGTGCCGGTTCGATCCTCAGCCACAGGCGAGGGTCCCACATGGCGTGCAGAGCTCTCTTGCTCCCCTCAGCGGTGTATTTCATCGGTCTTCTTGTTCTGTTCCCCGCTCTGGCTCTGGTGAATCCTCTCACCCTCCCGCGCTTCTGACTGTACCCAGTGCTTGTATAAATAAATAAATAAATCTTTAAAAAACAAAACAAAAAGCTTTTAGTTTTCAGAGTTTTTATGGTCAAGAGATTATGGCCCTTCCCCTGCTTTGTTCAGTTTTCTTTTACTAATTAAAATACAGTAATAAAATCTGATCTGGGATGTGAAAATAAGCAAAAGAAACAGCAGGGTTTCCCAACAAATGATTGAGGCTAAAATAATATTTGGAAAAGGTTGTCTAATTGTTTGCATTGACTTTCTTTCCAGAAGCACAGTTTTAGATAACATGCCCAATTATAGTCTAAGGATATGGAACATCCTGATGTATGCTTTGAAGTTGGAGTTTGATCTCTTCGATGAAGGAATTTGTTGATAGCTGAAATGGAGTACGTAGGAGGGAACTCTCAAGTCTAGAAAGATTTCTATATCGCTTCCCCTAGTCTTTTCTTCAACACTTTAAAAATAATCCTCATTGTTAACAGTTCTAACAGAACTTGGTTCAATTATAATTCATTGCCTTCCCTGGGGAATGTTTCCCAACAATCCTCATTAAAGCTGTTATTTACAGGTCAGATGGTGGAGAAATGATTACACATATTTAAGAACTCAAAATGCAGATTATCAAATTATCCCCGGAGCTGGGGGAGGAGGAGAGATAGTTGGGAAGGAAGAAAGAAGGAAAGAAGTGAGGGAGATTTTCTATCACCCTTCCTTCATACAGATGCCTAAACAAAGCCCCAGAGAGGTGAGGATTAGGCTCTGCAACTAGAGTTCAGGTACCAAAGTTCTGAGCTTTTAGCATCCCCTCTGTGTTCTCTCCATGCAAGTAATTTTCTCCTTTTCTTTTAGCTGAGAGACTTACTGTTGGGAAGTTCACTGGCTCCTGTTCAAATAACGTTTAAGAAAATAGAGTGATTTTGGGACTCTGACTTGCAGAGACCAGTAAGTGTTTGAACCTTAGATCTACAATTTCAATCATGTCACTTGACCTCTGAGCAACTCGGTAATTTCTGGCATCTCTGATACTATCCCCTTAGCCCTCTGATTCTCAGGAGTCTCTTATTCTTGCGAGAAGAAACAAGATGAAGGACACTGGAAATCATCTAGAAACTTATCTGTGTCATCTCACTGTCTGCTTTGGCTCAGGTGTGAGAACCCACTGATTTAGAGCTGAGCTGGGCAAGTGTTTTATCAGGCTTGGCATCTCTAGAATGCTCATTTCCCTGAAGGGGGGAGGCCTCATTCCCCATTCAAGTCAAATGCATCTAACCACACAACATGAATTTAGTAGGTGGGACTCCACAGCACAGTAATATAAGCACACAACTCAATTGGCAGCAAAAAGTGAGGCGACAGATCTTTTGCCAAAGTTCACGGGACTGGTGACAGAATGGGCAGGGCCTGGCCCAGAGACTCCCCCATCAGTCCATCTGTAGAGAGGTGAGCAGCCCTTCCCAGGGCAAGCATCCTTGGGGACTCTTGCAGCAATATGGAGAAGGCTCCCGGCTACAGGTATGATATCCATAAGCATCTCTAATTGCCTTAAATTCAGTAATTATACTTACACCACCTTTCAGAGACATATGATCAGGACCATCTGTTAATTTTGATTTAGGAGGGACCTCAGCACCGCCAGATTTTTATCTGTCTTTTCCTTTCACTTGTCTATCAGTGTCTTCATAACAAGTGGTTGCATTTTATCTGATAACTTAAGTCACTCGGATCTCAATTACATTTCAGTGACAATACGTAGACCATCTTGAGCAGTCGGGATCACTACACTACGAATACACACGACAGTGTGCTTCATGGTGGTGGAGCAAACACTGCACACTCAGCTCCCTTGTTCTGCTGTGCCCTTGCCTCTTGTCCTATATTCTCCCAACTTTCCAGGACCTCTGGATACACCCACGTGCTGTGTGTGTGTTATCTGTACCTAACTGCTCTGTGCACGCTGCCTCACATCCTCAGACTCCTCGCTCTCAGGAAGTCCTTTGCAGCGCAGTCCTGCCCTGAGGAACCAGAGGCAGAGCTGGCAGGACAGAAAAGGCGAGTGCTCCCGTGAGCAGCTTCTCCTGAGGCAGAGCTGATTCAGTCCTCCAGGCATACAGGCAAGATGATAAGAGGCTGTGCCTCTGCCTCTCTCCACACATCAGCACAGAACAGAGGAGGCTGCACTTCCACCTGGAGCCCAGCACTCCTCACAACTGAGTCTTCCAGTGCCGGAAAACCCAGACCCTCCCCTCCAAGTCACACCTGCTTTTAGAAGGGAAGGACAGGGGACTATGGCTACAGACCTGAGCCGAGGGAATGCTGTCCCCTCCCCCCAGGGAGAGTGCAGCTCTAAGAGGCGCCCTCACACCTGCCTGCATTTTAATTAATATCATCCCACCATCTATCAACAGCAAGTCAACATGCTTCACACCAGGGGAGAAAAACAATCCTCGCCTTGTCAGCCCTGCTTCTCCAGGAGCAGCTGAGGGTCTCAACCCCACCCCCACCCCTCCACCCCCATCCCTGCCACCTCCTTTTCCCTGGGGACTGTTGACAGGGTGCTGTGCAGCTTGCCACTGAGATAGCTTTGGTATCAGAAGGTGGCAGCATGGGAACGTGGCAGAATAGGTTGAGGCCGGCTGCTGGTCAGGCACAGCGCTCTCCACCAACTCTGCGCTCAGCATTTTCTGATCCGCGGCTCAATGTTAAGTGAAGAAAATTTCTATCCTCATCTTAACAGAGGGGACCTGGGAGTTGGAAAAGCGCGGTCACACTGCTAATGCAGGGCCAGCATCTGCATGCACACCCAGATCCCTCAGGGTCTTTTGGCCTCATTTGTCCTGTGCCCCTTGGAGGCAGCCTGGGGGAGGGGCGGACAGGCTTTGAGCCTCTGTCAGGGTGGCAGAGCCTATGGTGTTAAGGCTTTTCCTTCATCTTCAGTTATCCCAGCTACCCCTTGGGATCAGCTCAGCCCACTGGACTGCAGTGTTATCCCCAAATATGCAGTCTTCTTCTGAGTTATGAGAGAAATGCCCCACCTTTAGCAGTAGAGCGAGAGGAGCTCTAGCCATCAGATGGAGATGAGTGGAAACAGACAAGAGGCTCTGTAGGTGGTTGTATAGTGTGGAAGCATGTTTGCACCTGAAGGTGTGGGCACACACCCACAGGATTGATGGGAGGTGGGACACGTGTGGTCATGACAATGGGTGTTTTCTGTGTCTGTTCACTGGCAGGCAGAGGGCATGCATGGTGGGCACGTGTGGTCAGCTGCCATCTAGCAGGGAGACAAGTACAGGTGTCCCTTGGTGTCTGGGAGGACTGGTATCAGAGCCCTTATGGATGTCAGAGTCTCAGGATGCGCTAGTTCCTGGAGTTGACCCTCTATGTGCATGGGAATGGATTCAACCAGCATCCTTGGTTGGCTGAATCTGTGAATGTGGAACCCATGAAGAAGGAAGGTCAACTGTAGTTATTGAAAAAAAGAAATCCATGTGTAATTGGACACCCACAGTTCACACCTGTGTGGTGCAAGAGTTAACTGAACTACAGATCAGGTGGCTCAGATCCACCTGGGCTGCCCTGCATTCGCCAAACCTCTCTGAGCCCCACTGTTCTCATCTGTTAAAGGGCAATGAGGTAATTCGGTGTCATGAGGTATGGAAAACCCAGTTTGGTACTTAGCTCAATAGCTGCTATTAGTATGCGTTAGTACTGGTGCAAACATGGTGCTAAATCCACCTAATTACCTTGTTATCCATATCTTCCAAGGTAATAAAAAGAAATACTTAGCCAAATGCTTTGCTGCAGGCAACAGACTTGCTCTCCTATATCTCCACAATCTACCAGCCCAGAGAGCAGTGGAAGAAAGAAGTGAGTGAGTCTGTTCTTTGCAGCTAATTCCTTGACACCCCTCACTAAGTCTAGGGATCACTGTCTCCTTCCAGCGGCTCACAAAGGTGATGCCTTTGATTAGAGGACAGGAAATGATACTGAGCCATGGGGAATAGTCCTGAAGTCCATAGGAAAAGGCCTTCACCCCCTTCTTCTTCCTGAGGCTTGGAAGACAGGTCCCATTCTCAGCCTCCTTCCGTTCCTGCTCTTCTCGATAAAATCCTGGATGCTGAAAATTCTCCATCTGCCTTTAAAGCTGGCTTCTATCATCCTTATTAAAGAAAACCCCACTCAGCTGGGTCCTCAGCTACTTAGTGACAATTGTCCAATTTCCAGCCTCACTTCCTTTTATCGCGGAATTGCCTGAGCAGGTGGTCCTGCGCGGCTCCTGCGCCTCGCGGGGTAATGCCTGGCTTTGTGCTCTGTCTGGCAGGAGCGGCCATGAGATGCTGCTGCCGAGGACTCCAGGGACTAAGTCTGCCAGTCCGGGATTTCTCTTTGGGGTGATTCTGAGAGAGGTCCTAGTCCCTTCCCAAAATGCGGAGGTCAGAAGTAGCAAGGCCGGCCAGACCGCGTCAGGGAGAGAGGGGTGCCACCGAGTCCTGGAGAACACCTGGTTTCCTGATCCAGGTAAAGATGCTTGTCTCCCTCTTCAGAGTCCCTGAGCCACTCCTCTCCCCTTCAGGGATGATTAGATCTTAACTCCTGTTGCCTCATTACCTCTGTGGAGAGACTGGTTTCCCAAATTGTGCTTTCACTTTTGGTCTCTGCTTTCTTTTTTCATTCCTGCCTCCCCTTTGGGCTAGCTCCCTTAGAAATAGCTTTTCAATTCAAGGGAATAAAAATGCTTCCTGGAGTGGGGGTTTTTCATAAAGCCTCCTTGGCTGCGGCAGAGTCCAGGATGTGGAAGGACAGTTTTTGAGGTGGTACAGAAAGATGGCCTAGAGCAGAGCAGGGGGAAAGTGGTAGAGATGATGGAAACTAGAACAAAGCAGCTTCTCTTTCCATTTCTCCTTGACCCAAGGGTCTCTGTGCTGTGATCTGTGGTGGTGGGAGGACAGCAGGAGTGGAGCTGCTATCTTGGAGGTGACAAAAGTGGCCCTGGGAATGAGGGTGATGGGTGGCAAGATCGACATCGCTGAGGACATTGGGCTCAGTGAGTGCCATCTTCTGGAATAGTCATCCGTTCCTTGTCTTATCAAGTTCGACCCACCTGCTAAGGCACGATGGAGAGGAAGCTGGCTTGGGGAGTCAGAATTACTAGACTCTGATAAACTTAGAAATCTTGCCTTCTTGGTTCTCAATTTGCTCACCTATAAAATATAGGCATGAGAGATGGTGAATTCAAATAGACCTCTGCTTCTCACATGCTAGGAGCTCAGCTTTAGTCCTAGTCCTGTTTTCTCACATACACTAGGCTACAAATCTCCTGTATCTCTGGGTTTGGAGAACACTTGATATCTAAACCATCCCTGTGTTTGTGAGCATAGATGTGTATGCTAAGAGCAGTCCTGGCCTTAGACCTTGGGTTCCGATACAAGGACTTTTTTATGTTTATTTGAATAATATCTCACATACACAACGTGTTCCATACACGTTTGATGTTCCCTGGGGATGAAGCGTCAACCGACAGTGGCTGAGCACTTCTGCCATTCCAGGCCCTGACCTAGGTCCCAGGGATAAAGTGATTTAAAGCGCAGTTTTTTGACTGAGACCCTCCTAGTAGAGGCAGCAGGCATGTAAACAAGTGCGGCACGATGTGATATGTTTTACAGCATATAGATACACAGAGTGAAATGGGCTCACTGAGTAGAGGCCTAGGTAAGATACAAGACAGGGTGAAATGCTTTCAAGTGAGTTTTGGAAGGTGATTCTTGTCGCTCCGTGAACATGTAGATGGAGGAATAGAGGCAAAGAGCAGGGTGCATATACATATGGAATAAGTGATGGCCATGAAGGTTAAAGCCTGGCTGAGAAGAGAGCTGAACTTTGTCCTGTGGATTCTAGAGAAGGGATTTAAGCAGTAGAACCACCTTCCCACTGCTCCCCCCCCACCCATTTTCAGTAAGGTCCTCTCATGGCGGGGCGGAAATGGACTGTGATTCAGTAAGACTGAGACAGGAAGATGGAAAGACACAATCTCATAAGTCCAGGCTTTATGATGAGACCCTATAGAAAGCAGAGCTGGTAGGACTGAACAGGGATAGAGAACAAAAATCAAGGGAGACTTAGGAGCAAGAATCTATACAATTCAATGACTTAATGTGTCCAGAGGTGAAGAAAGGAAGAAATTTGGGACAGTTCTAAAATATCCAACATTCCTGGCCCTCCCTGACCTAGGGCCTGGAAGAGTTCTTATTAGAAGCTATGTGTGAGAAGGAGGGTTGGTGGGGTTCCAGTGAGGCCATTTCTCTTTGCAACGCCGGTCTCAGTATGGTGCGGGTGCGTAGTAGACACTGAAAGATCAAGCTCCTGTCTCTTCTGTGCCTCCCTTGCTCACATCTTCGCAGCTCATCAGGTTCTACTGACCTGCAGGAGACAGGAAGAGATTGGGGAGAGAGCACAGGGGTCTCATGTTCCAAGAAGTCATTAGTTTCATTTCTCAATAACCAAATGCCTCTGACCCATGAAGGCCTATAGCCAATCTCCCTTCAAGGGCTCCCAAAGGGTCCGAGCTTGAGAGCACGATGCAGTTGAGTAGTGGGCTTCATTTTTTGTTGTTTGTTTGTTTGGCTTTTTTTTTTTCTTTTTGGACTAAAAGCAATTTCCATTTTATGCCTTTTGTCTCTTCATCCAAGCAAATGCCGGTGGGATCTGGCAACCTGAGTTCAATAGCCAGTCCTTTTGGTCTTTCAAAGGCTATGAATGTAATAAGAGCACTCAACCCTTCTGAAGATATGCAAATCCGTGCATTTAAAAGATTTACATTCATCCTTCACAGGCCCTGAAATATAAATATGAAATACCCAGAACCTTGTCACTTCAGTAATAATTAAGCTGATGGCCTATTATGTTCGATTGCAAATCAATATAGTATCTTTTGGTGCCACTTGAGTTCTTGAGGGTTGGCGCGGGGCCAGCTCCAGTTATACAATTGAATTGCTGCAGCTGCCTGGGAAACTTCGCTGCGTTCCCATTCAGGAAGAATAGGCGGGTAACAATGGTGACCAGCCTCCCTGCAGTAATTGTGTACGAGGACACATTTCCAATGGGGTTTTTGTTCAGCAGGTGCTGTTATTTTAGTTTAATTTGAATTCTGAAATATGGAGGAGAGAAGGAGACTAATCTTAACAGCATCTAACCTACAGCTGTTCGAAAGAGGCCAGCAAACAGCATATGTTGCTTAGATGGAAATCATAATTGCTCATTCTCCCTGGGCTGTTGGCCCACCAACGTGGAGCCTCTGAAATTAGCCGGCATTTTTTCGGCATTTTCCTCAGTGGCGAGGCCTCTGTGGAGCTCAGAAAGAACCCTTCTAGAGCGGCTCTCCTCCCTGGAGCATTTTGCTGTGGCTGCGTCTCCTCCTTCTTCTCCCTCCTGCCTTCTCCTTGGTCGGCTGAGATGATTTCCAGACACTCCACAAGACGTGTCCTGCGTGGGTTGGCTTCCCTCATTGGAGGCCACCCTGGGTACCCATTTAAATAGAGGTGCTGAAGAGGGCTGGTGGTGACCCCAC